>NW_028327180.1:79448809-80093392 GCF_987537825.1 Furipterus horrens
TACACCTGGGTCTCCTCCGTGCAGCTGAGCGCATCCTCTGTGTGTGTGGTCCTGTCTCCTTGCCCAGTCTGCCATCTCCCTGAAGGCGCTTATTTACCTAATCTTCACTTGAAGGTGGCTAAGCTAGTGCTGAGTACAGAAACACTTGTCCTGGGCCTCGGGAGCTGAGCTGTCCTGGACCCACCAGTGAAGGGCAGGGAGCAGAGTGGGGCGCTGGGAATCAGACAAGGTGTTTTTAACCTGCTCTAGCCTTGAAGCTGAGTCTGAGCAGCAACTGCCCGTGGGTTGGAGCACAGTCCCCCTTGTGCCACAGCTTGGGAAGATGCTGATCCACTGTTTTTCCAGAAGCCTTCCTTTTTCCTTAGATCAGTAATTCTCACCCTTGGTTTTAGAGCGCCCTGGGGTGTCTCCAGTGATCTCTAGGGCTGGCACAATGCTCAAAACCATTAGCTTCCAACGAAAAACAAATATGCAGAACACAGCAGTGTTAGCTGGGTGTGGAGGAGGGGAAGAAGTGCCACAAATCCAAACAAACACACTGCTTGCCACCCTGCAAAAGGTTGCACTGAAGGAGAAAAGGCTGCAGGGAGCCGGATCTCCTGCAGCGGTTTGGCTCAGTGTTCGGGGCCCGCTGCACGAACGGAGACGTACAGAATTTCTTTTAAAAAACTATTTTGCTGCCTTTTTTCCTCTTCTGTAGAAAATACATGTTATTATAGATGAAGAGTGTTATACAAAGCACCGTTCAATAGGGAACTGAACCAGCAACTTGGAAGAAGCGAGAGCTCAGTGAAACAGCAGCTCACCGTGCGCTGAGCCTCCTGGACCTGGAGTGGGTCAGGACTTCACGTTCTCTGGCTGGGTGGGGGTTCCAGCTGCTTGCTGGTCGTTAGGGAGACAGCAGTGCCTCTGTTCCCTCACCTGTACAGTGGAGATGATGACAATATGTACCCCTGAAGTTAAGAAAATTAAAGGAAGGTTTATCAAAACCCTAGAATGGAACATGCACATAGTAAGCATTATATGAGAGTGAACTAAATGCCCTTTGAGAGCCCGCTATTCCGGGAATGGTTCCTGTCACCTGAGGCCCAGGGGAGAGGACCAAGCAGGAGACAGCTAGATGAGATGTCTTGTGGTGACAGCTGCCTCAACACGGACTTGTGTGGGGATTCTCAATTAAAACATAGATTCTGGGGCTGGCATTTGTTGTTAATTTTTCAGGCAAGTCATTGATCTTTTCGGAGCCTAGGGGTGTCTGTTTGGGCATGCTGGGTAACCGTAACGAACAACCCCACAATTTTAGTGCCCTAACAGTGCGGAAATGGAGTTCAGCTCCAGGAACAGCTGGGCAGATGTTCAGGTTGTCAAGGCAGCGGTCCTCCACACGGCCATTCAGAGAGCCAGGCCGACAGCAGCTTCCAAGACTGCGCTGGGTGTCGGCATCCCAGGTCACCCAGGGCAGGAGCGTGGAGGGTCTCAGAGACCCAGCCTGGAGGTGGTACTCGCACTGCCACACAATTTTTGGTAGAGAGGATGCACCTTACAGCCACCTCTAGTGGCAAGAAGGCCTGGGAGATGTCATGCCATCATCTTGCTCTGTGTGCGGAGAAGGAGAACAGATTTCCCAGACATCTCGGGTCGCTCATTTCTGGCATGCCATGCTGACTCACATGCGCTGTTGGGGGTCTCGTCACCTCAGCTGAAAGAGGCCATGTGGACAAGGGGAGCTGTTGCCTGGGGCACAGTGGCCTTGGCTTGCAGACGAACAAGGTGGGGGTTCAGACAGCATCTCAGCACCAGCCCTGCATTGTCCCCTGACCAAACCAATCCAACAAAGGCTCACAGAGGAAAGTGTGCCAGGCCCTGCCCTGGATGCTGGGGACACAGTGGTCACCTGAAAAGCTTGGTCACTGCCCTCAGGGAGGAGCAGGTGTGAATTGGAATCACAGCACACGGGGCATCTCATTGGGACAAGGTGGTCTTTCCCAGGATGGGACATCTAATCGGACAATGAGAACACAAGGGGCTGGCCCGGCAGGGCCAGGGGCAGTGTCAGTGAGGCTGGTGGAGGGAGGGTGTTTGAAACAGCGGGAATCCCATGAGCAAAGTCTTGAGGGAGCAAGAGCACAGCTTGAGTGAATCACTGAAACTCGAAGAGGGCAGATCTTGGGTAGGGGAGGGGGAGCCAAGACAGCAGAGCTGTTGATGTCTGCTTCGGAGCTTTGCAGGCCACTTCCTGTGGGAAATGCCCCTGTATGAAAAGCGACTTGTTTTTTTGGTGGCACAATGGGATGCCACAGAAGTTATTACTGAAACAGCATGAAAGTGTGTGGTACTTCACCCCCCCCCCCCCCCGCAACTGCTCTGGGACCACCTTGCACCTGTCCACAATGCACATCGTTAATCCTGGCCCAGAGGGGAAATGGCAGACACTCACCAAGGTTCCATTGTGCTTAGACTGACTTGATGCCCAGAGGTCACTCTCATTCCCAGCATGAAGTCGGGGCAGCTAAGTTAATGGGATCTGTGTCTTAACAGACTCACAGGCGGGAGTGCCCAGAGGGAGGCCAGGCCAGGTGCAGGATGGCGGACCCCTGGCTGTCAGGGGTCACCAGGACCCTCTTGTCTGGGCCCAGCAGCATACATCCCTGGCTGGGTCACACCCTCCGCTGGTTGTCACTCCACAATCCACTCAATATGGGCATGCTTGTGTGTATTTTGCACCTTGATATTTTCGAATCAGAAGAAAAATAAGAGGAACTCCAAACATAAACAATTCTTGCTGCTTTGCCTTCCCTGAGCTCCTCAGTTTACGGTTCTCACAGGATCAGTTCTGGCCTGCAGTTTCTAGGTGATTCCTGGTTGGTTAACAGCACAAGGCGTCTTGAATGCCTGTAACATTGGTCAGCGTTGCAACGGGCACCTTCACATACACACACATGTGGGGCAGAGGCAGGGGAGGCTACGACTGAGAGGATGGGACAGTGGGGACCGACTGGCCCCACCTGGCTTTGGGTGGACCCTGGTATTCACGACAAGTCCGAAGCAGTTTTCGGTGCCAGGGACGTGTCCAGAGATGCCCAGCTCCACGTCTTCCTGGAACCTTGACTAATTTTCCATTCTCCGGTTCTGTTAGCCAAGCATTAGACAGAGTACCGAAATATACCCTTCAATTTACAGAGGAGCGGAAGGTATTCAAACGCAGAATCAAAATAAAGGATAATTTTTTATCTTCCACTGACACCTCTCATTTTCCAGCGGCGCAGAGACAAAAGAGGCGGTGGGGGGAGCGTGCCAGGACTGAGAAGCGGCGCTGTGGCCACCTCCTGGAGGGATGGCGTTCTCTGGGCACAGCAGCTTGCTGCCTGCCACCGACCGGTCCCTCTGTTGGGTGGGAGCGGCAAGACTGAGACACCTCCTCCTCAGATCCCTTTAAAGCTGGAGGGAGTGCACTGCTCAGAAACCTCAGTACCCTGGCCAGCTCCCCTGGGTCCCACGGCTGCCACCTCCAGGTGAGCTGACAAGTTCTCCTTCGCCTCCTCTCTCAGATCCATCCCCTTGGGCCTCGCCACCCTCACCCCTGGTTCCCTGCAAAGGCCTCCCTGGCCCCATCTGCCCAGCGCCACTCCCACACTCGCCCGTGTTATGTTCTCACACTTGGCCGGCTTGGTTTGGGTTGCCGTGTGTGTGCTAAGCCAATTCATGTGGAGATGGCTGGGAACCTTCTCCGCTTTCCTGCCGGAATTTTGAGGCCATCTTTGGACTATCTGCACTGCCACTCCAGTGGCAAGTGTCACCCTGCTGTACCAGCATGCTTCCTTTTGTTTTGGCTGTGTATTTGGGCTTCCTCTACTTTTGAGTAAGTTCTCCATTTCCTTAAAGGTCCAGCTAAGGTCTCATCTCAGTTTTTCTTTGTTCATCTGCTTTTTTCTCACCACTCCAGACCCACCCCTCATTGTCCAGTGCTTGATAGTGAGGCTCCCCATCTTGGTTTCGTGGGTCACCTCATCTCCCCAGCTCTGTGTGGAGGAGAATAAAATAGCTACAACATATTGATCACTTACTCTGAACTGAAGACTAGGCTAGGCCGCTCTTAAATATCACTGCATTTAATATGCTGGATAACTCTGTATTGGTTAATATCAATATCTCGTTTTAGTTAGTAAATCATGCTGCCAGGAATCAGAGCTGTTTACCTGGAAAAGCAATACTTGAACCAGCAGCCACACTGTGTGTGCTCAATAGGAGGTGCTGAAAGAATGAACAAGCTGTTATGTCTTCCCTGTGACCCTGGTGCCTGGCATCACACAGTATATACTACATGCTCAACTAATGCATCTTTGATGGATGTACTTGAAGGGATGGAGACTTAAGGAACAGCTCTTACTGGCTGGTGGAGGGACCTGGGTCTTTAGTCATCAGTCTAGAGACCCCAATTCTAGTCCTGGCACTCTGCTAATTGGCCATGGGACCTTGGGCCCTAATTATTCTCATACACAATTTCCTTATCGGCACGACAAGGGGCCATGAGTAGGTCCTGCGGACTCTGAAATTCCTAATGCTTTACTTTCGTTCCCCGAAGAGGTTAATGAGGACTAGGTGCTTTTTAACTGGCATTGCACAGTGGAGACATAGCTCATTAGCAAGGACAGCCTCATTGCCAAGGCCTGTGTGGTTACCGATGACTGTTTGCCATTCTCAGGAGAGCAAAGACCACCAGGAGGTTGCTTAAGATGAATAAACGTTTTCCCCAAACACCATCAAATGGGAAAGCTGTGGATCCAGAGCTGGGAACAGGAGCGGGCAGGAGGTTTTCAGTGCTCCTCATTCAGCAGCTCTCATTCTTCCCTAAGCATCTCTTTGCTCACATTGTGAATGGAAGGCACTGCCTTCCAGTGGGAGCTCTGCATGTCCCCGTGAGGAGGAGGCCAAGACAGGCAAGCCACCATGGACATGGGCAGAAGGACTCCGGCTCCCAGGAACCCAGCGCTCCTTCTGTATCACACTCGGCCAGTGTGGCTTGGGGTGGGAATGTGTGTGATAAGCCAATTCACGTGGAGATCTAAATGCCGGCCAAGGATCATTTGCATTTTTCACCAGAGGGATACATTATTCATGCAAATCCTCCAGACATGAAGTGAACTTGGACTCATGGACCCAGGGCCTGTTTTGCCAAACAGGAAAAGGCTGGAGCACCGGCCCCTTGGGAAGATTCCGTGTCACACAGTTAAAAAGGTGAAGTTGTGGAGGCTTGCTCCAGGGTTTCTTATCAAAAGCATTTGCAGACAAATCGGCAAGATTAGGTGCCTTGAGGGGGCTCTGAAGAGGACTGAGTGCAGCGAGCTCAGACTCAGTCCTGCAAGCTAAGGATCAGCAGCAGGTCGGAGTGGGGGGGGGCATCCTCAGGGAACAGGCAGGGCAGGGGTGCAGAGTCCCCTGGAGGGCTGTGTGTCGCTGTGGCCTTTCTGAGTGTGGACCTTGGGGAGCGCTCCTGGAGGGTCTGCTCTGTGCCAGCGTGTGGCAGTGCAGGCTGGGGACAGCTCAGGCTCCCCTCTGCCCGCTGACGCTTGACCTCCGCTTCCCCCGTGACAGCCTGACAAGGCAAGGCCACACACAGTGTGCTCTTCGGGAACTCCTGGGGCTGACACTGCTCTGGGCCTCCTCTCTTACACTGCCAGCTGCTGTGACTCTGTCTTTCTACCCTTCAGTCATCAGAAAGCCATGTCCCTTGGTCTTGTCACACTTTGGAAACTGGGTAATTTATAATGATTGATCTTCTTAAACCCTCTCATTGTGTCTTCCTAGAGCCTACAGGGCCCCACGTGATCTCACCCCTGCCAGACCCTCCCCCCTCTTCCTACCTGCCCCCTCCTCTCCCCAGGCTCCAGACACAAGGCCCTGCCTTCTCTCTGCTCCTCAAGTAGAACACATGCTTCTGCCCAGGTCTTCACACTTGCTGGTCCTCTGCCTGCTAAGTCTTCCTCATCTCACCATCATTACCCTCTCAGCTGTGAACATTATGGAAGGACTGTTGCTGACCTTCTCATGTCAAGGAGCCCTGTCTTCCCTCCACTGCCCATTGTGTTGTTTCAGTTCCCTCCCAGCAATTATTATCTGAGATTATCCTATTTATAGTTTATTATCTGCTCTGTGAACTATAAATGGAAGCTCCAAAAGAAAAAATGGTCTATCGGATTTGGTTACCATGGTGTCTTAGGTGCCTTGAATACTATTGAATGAATGAATGAATGATAGTAATGATTAAAATACAGATGTTTCCACTAACTGTTTCAAAATAAAAACATTGAAATGGGTGGGTCCTGCCCTCAAGGAACTCAGAGTGTCAAGTGATCACATCATTGTACTGTGTGATCTATTAATGATCATGGGCCTTTGGAATGAATTCCGGATGCCCTGCAGAATCCCCTGGGCTCTGAGGGACCACTGGGGCACACATGTGCTAAGAATGTGTCAGTGAGATAATCAATTAGCTTAATTTAAAAAGTGGCAACCACCGAAATATTTCATGTGGAAATTGTTTAGGCTGCAAGTCACATCAGAGAGATGTCTGCATCAGCATTATGTCGTGCTGTGGCCTCCAAAATTTAGGCAGAATATGGAAAAGCTGGACACGGTCCAGAAATAAACAACAAGGGTGAATTAAGGGACAGGAAATGGTGCTATGAGGGAAAGTAGTAAGAGTTGTGTTTCTTATTTTTTAAACCCAGTGCCCAAGGGATTACGGCAAATAGCTAATCTACTGTCCTCTCGAGTAAGTAAAAGGAAGGATGCTGACCAACTCTTTACCATTTCCTTGGAAAATTAGTAGGGATCATGGGCTTAAGTCCAGCAAATGAAAGGTGGAGGAGGCAAAGGGGCCATCGTTTCATGTTTTGTGTGATTAAACGCTGAATTAGACAAGGGAGACCATTGCACCGGCTGTGGGCCTGTCCTGCCAGCTGTCTGTCTGGGTTGCTTCATGTGCAAGTAAACTTAAGCCTCTCCTGCTTGGTGGAATTCTTGCTACTCATGAATAATTCCCCGACAGTTGTATGTCCTTGGGGGGAATTCTGGGGACCTGGAGACCGGCACCCCCATCTTACTTTGCACACTGTCTCCTGACATTCCCGCATCTGCATCACAAAGGGAGTTTTCTATCCTCTCACCGGGCCTCCTGGCTTCTCTCCTCAATTGCTTTGCTGTGCCCCTGGGACCACAGTGCAGTTTATAAATCCAGCTCCCGGTGGCAGGAGATTAATCCAGATGACCTGTAAGCCTCTTTGTGGACAAAACATCGAGTGACTGTCTTACTTAAAACTTAGCAATGAGTGTAATATCATGGGCGCCCACTCCGCCTCTCCATGGAAGAGAACTTAATAAAAATTCCCACTTAGACATTAATGGCCATAAAGAGTCCACTGGCCAACAGAATCCCTCTTGGGGAGTTAATTTAGAAAGAGTTGATAAAATAATAGGCAACAAAGTGGAAGAGGAAATACTGTTTATTGAGAATCATTTTTCTGTTAAAATAGAGATTTCCAGAGGAGATGCTATTGTCCCTACTGGTATCATTTATTTGTGATTCCACGAAGACTTTTGAGAGCTGGCTAGCTGCCAGGCACTCTTACAGGTGTGAGAATAGAGTGGCACACAGGGCAGAGTTCCTGACCTTGCAGACCTTGGAGTGCCTCGCTACTTAGGATTTGCAATTGCACATGGAAGAAATCCAACCAAAGCTGTCTTAAGCCAGGAAAAGAAATGTGGAACTGGGGAGGCCAGTGGCAGGCTCCCCATGTGCCTGGATTCAGTGCTCCGGAGAGAAGCAGGAGGTGGCCCCTCCCCAGCCTCCTCTCCCTGGACCACAGTGGGTTGTGGCCCCCTCCTTGAGCACCCAATTGTAGAGAAAAGGAAAGATGCGCTAAGGTCATGGAGACCTTATTTCCCAGCTCTGGTGCTGGGCATGAGGCCAGAGTCACCCAGGGTGGGGCTGGGTGGGTCCCTTAAAGCAGGTTCAGGTGCAGTGGATAGTAAAAAAGCAAAACAAAGCAAAACACAGCAGTTACTTCCCACTACACCATTTCTCAGAGGAGGAAACAAACTTCAGAAAGTTTACACGACCCATTCATGGCTCCAGTGAGAAGCAGAGTCGGGCCCAGAGCTTTCCCTGCACGGGGCTCCTTCCAGAGCAGCAGGCCAGTGTTTCTCTGGTCCTCTCCAGCAGAAGTACCTTCTTCCCCCACGTCAGCTCTTCCAGGTGCTTCAGTCACACCCTTGCCCTTCTGTCCCCTCAGGCACCTAGCCCATGTCTTGTTCTGTGGCACCAGCTTTGTTTTCCAAAATGATGCACAATTCTATTGTAGATTATTACATATAGTAACACATACGATGTATATATACACGTATCTACGACTTGCCATAAAAGCAACCCTATTTCTGACAGTCCCTCACTGAACACTTCGCACCCTCCTGCCCTTGTGAGCAGGCCTGAACCAGGGATTACACTTGCTATCAGCAGGGACCAAGCAGCTTCCCGTTCGGCTCTCAGCACCAGCTGGACACATAGTGGACACTCATGGATGCTTTGTTGGATGCTCAAGGACCCCTGCTCGCCTGTCCTCGCTGGTGGTCTGTGTCTTGGGAAAGCTCTGCCTGTCACCGGCTGCCTTGGTGGCTGCCCATCCCCACCCCACCCAGACACTGAGCATCTCAACGGATGGACCTGGCAGCCTGCAGTGTGCAGCCCGTGCTTGGCCCAGGACGGTGGACTGGGGTTGCTTCCTGAGACCACACGGGGTCTGCAGGACTGCAGGGACGGAGGCGGCACGGGTCCTTCGCCACTGCTCAGAACACTGTTTTGGTGTCTAGTAACATCCTCCAAGATGGTCTCAGTCCAAGTATCTTTGCGCTGTCTTCCCCCCAAACCCTGTATTTTAAAATACAGAATCAATGTAATCACATAGCAAAAAGAAAGAGAGGGAGGGAGGGAGATGGGGAGGGAGCAAGGGGGGAGGGAGGGAGGGAGGAGGGAGGAGAGACAAAAGAGGAGAGAAAGGAGAGGGGAGAAAGGGGAGAAGAAAAATTGAGAAAAGAAAATGTAAACCCCCTTCCTCTTGCCACTTGGGCTTATTTCCTTCCAGGTTCTTTTCATGTACATCTGTTTTATGTTCTCTACATTTTTTTTTTAACACAATGGTGTCCACAGTCTAATTTAGCTGCTTGTTTTTCCCAAGTAATTTTAGGTAATTTTTTTTCTGTACAAAATTGACTCTCAGTCTTCAGTAGCTCCCGTGCTGGGGCTCACACATACATCTATGGCCTAAGTATTGTAATTAGACCCAGAATGAATGTCTGCAACTCCCAGGGTTGAAGGCCCTCTGCCCTGTCCTTCTGATTAGGAGATCGTAGAGATGACTTATTTTGAATTCTCATTTCTGACTGTGCCTCTCAGGGCAGAAATGGTTCTTGCTAAACAACAAAATTATCTATAAAAGGCAACTCGCTGGGGAAGGAGGGATAAGATCTGGTTGGAAAAGTACAGCTAGTTTTTGCATGAAAAAAGCCAGAGGGGCACAGGCATCATTATTACCAGTATTGCCCTTCTCTGAAAGGCAGGAGGCAGCCAGCCCAGCAGCCTTGAAATGGCCTGGCTGCTGCGGCTCTCGGCTCTCTTTTGCGTTGCTGCTGTGGGGAAAGCAGGCTGCAAGAAGCATGTCCCCTGGTGAAAGTGACACGAGAGCCTCCAAGCACTACCCGGCAGGTGCTTCCTGCGGCCAGGCGCTGGGTAGGAGCAGAGAGGGGCTGGTCCCTCCCCAGTTGCATGGTGACTGTTACTGCTGCTCAGGCACTTGAGTCCCGGGAAGCCCTGTGTGGGGAGGTGCGCTGTTGTTTTTTACAACAGTCAGAACAAATGGCAGCCTTTGGAAAGTGTGATAAACAATAGTAAAGAGTAAGGACAAGAAATTTAACATAAGGGGCAAAAGCAAGGGAGGGAACCCCATCCTTGCTTGAGGGACCTTGGTCCCTACCTGGCAAGTGAGCTCTGGAACCCAGAGCGTGGTTTTGCAAAAGGTTTTTCTTTTTTCTTTTTTTCCCCCTGCTACGTCTCTGTACCTGAATCTGTAAAGTGCCCTAATAATAATATAATAATCGTCTTTCTTCTCTTGCTGGTTTGATGAAAGCCTCAAAAAGAGACCGAGCACATACACAGGTTAGTGTTCATTTTCTTCCATGCAGCGGTGGTCAGGGAATAATACCCTTTGTGATTCGGTTCTGAGAGAGCTTTTCATTTGTTTTCAGTTCCCAAAGTGATATTTCTGTGTTGTAGTCAATTTGGAAAGTACAGCGAGGCATGTAGCAAATATTTTAAATCTACCATGCAGACCTTAAAAACCATTACTGTTTGCATGGACGTCCTATCCAGGCTTTTTCTCCTACGCGTCAGGTAAGAGCAACAAGCACTTAGAGTCTGTGTGCTGACATCGTCCATCTGTGTATTCCCAATTTCTTCCTCAACACTGAGATTTAGCAGCAAAATTGTTGGGATTTGGATTAGAATATATGCAGAGTTTCAGATCTTTAGAAACATAGTGTCAGATTGCCATTTTGAAAAATGATGTTAATTCACACCCCTGTCAGAAATTTGTGATAATGTGGGTTCCCCCTCACCTGGCCTTTGCTGGATATTGATTTTTTTTTTAAATTGTTACTGATTTGATAGTATGGAAATGGCATTTCCTTGTTTTAATGTGCCTTTGTGTAATTGTCCGTGATGATAAACACCTCTTCGTCTGGTTAGTGGACACCAGCATTGATTTCTCTGCAGGTTGTACTTTGGCCTCTTTTCTGTTGGTGAATTTCATCTTTTTCTTACTGATTTGTAAAATAATGTTTTAATATATTAAAGACATTAACTTTTCAGCACATATTTTGCAAATATTTCTCCCAGTTTTTCATTTGCCTTTTAATACTGTTTATGATAGGTTTGATGCATGAAGTTTGGTTAAATATTTATTTAGTAAAATTTTTCAAAATTTTTTCCTCCATGGTGTCTATATGTGCTCACATGCTTAGAAAATCCTTTGCAAACCAAGAATAATATAAATATTCATCTGTACTCTCTTCCCATACTATTATGCTGTCAGTTTTTACATTTCTTTAGTCTGTCGAGAATTTTGTGTTTGCTGTGAGGCAGAGATTTAATTTAATGATCTCCTGTGTGGTTAACTAGTTGTCCCAGCGCTGTAAATTGACTAGTATGTTCTCTCCTCTTCCTTTGAAATGGTACTCTTCTCATTTGCAAGTATCGCTTCCTGAATTCCTCATTCTGTTGCTTTGACTTCTGGCTCCTACCCCATCTTCCACTGTTTTAGTTTCCCTCCTTTTGCAGTTCACTGTCTGCTGGGTCACTGCCCCATACCACCTTTCCAGGTACGTTTTGGAAAGAAAGAAGCCCTGAAGGGAGATTTATTAGAATTATGTTGATATTATAGGTTTAATGTAGAAATGAAAATTTTCATAATTTTGAATATTCCCATTCAGAGACATAGACTCTCTCCATTAAGTCTCTTATTTTTCTCAGTGAACTCTTGTCGTTTTCTTCATTTCACAGACATTTGCACATTTCACAGACATTTGTATTTTTGGTTGCTGTTGTAGACTTGATTAATGTTTGGCATAATGTCTGTTCTTCTGTTAATTTGTACTGTTAAGTTGCTTTACGAAATTCTTTATAAATTCTAATAAATAATTTTGGGGATTACAGATGTTTTCCAGAAAAGAGGATTATTTTTCTTTCTTCCATTAGAATGTTTTTAACTGCCATTTTGTTTCCTTGTCTAACTGCAGTGACCAAACTTTCCAGAAAACAAAGTCCTAGTATACTGTGTTAGCATCTGAATTAATTCTAAAAGTTAAAAGAAAACCCTTAAGTGAATTGTCATTAAAATTATATTAGCTGTTGTTTTGAGGTAGGATTGATTTATCATAGAAAGCAAGCACCATTTTCCTACTTCACAATGGAAATAACTTGGGAACTTCGTCAAGTGCCTTTTCTGCATCTGTGAAGGGATTTCTCACCTCTGGGTGGTCAGTGTGTTGGCAGTGTGGTTACGGGTGTGGGTTCTAAAGCCACACTCCTAGGTACAAATCCTGGCACTGCCATTTATTGTACATAGGGTTTTGGACAAATTACTTAATCTTGCTGTATCTTGGCTTTCTTACCTTTAACTTGGGATAGTAATAGTTCCTTACTAAATTTTGGACATTAGGTATTGTTGCTATGCACATGAAATTTATTTCTCCCAAAATATTCCTGAATTTCTAGATTTAGTCCTCATTGGTCATGGTATGTCACTCTTTAAAAAAAATAATGCAGGATTTAATTTACTATTAAAAAAAAAAACTATTTTATTTGTTTATTTTTAGAGAGAGGGGGAAGGGAGGGAGAAAGAGAGGGAGAGAAACATCAATGTGTGGTTGACTCTCACATGCCCCCAGCTGGGTACTTGGCCCACAACCCAGGATGTGTCCTGACTGGGAATCAAACCGGTGACCCTTTGGTTCATAGGCTGGCACTCAGTCCTCTGAGCCACACCAGTCAGGGCTAATTTGCTATGTTTTCGTTAGGGTTTTTGCATACATTTTCATGAGACAGAGCTATTGTTTTTAGTTTGTGTTTTATTTGTCCTGTGTTAGTATCACTGGCGGATCACTTTGTGAAATGAGTTAGGAAACACCATTTATTTATACACTGGACTGTTAAGTACTATTTGCCACCATATCTACTTTTTCTCTGATGTTACTGTTACCAGCCCTGCTTTTCTATTATTTGTTTTTTTCTGATATTTGTTTATCTGACATACTATGTTCTAAGCACTGATTTTTTTTTATTGGTCTTTCCTTTAATATTTCTGTGTTTTCTTTGTTTTTTATGCGTTACCTGTTTTTTTTTTAAAGCAGATGTTCTTTGTTGAGCCAATGTGAGTCTTTCATTTTACAACAAGAGGGTTTGACCCATTTATATTTATTAAAATATGTGTCATGATTGGAATTCTTTCAGCTTAGTTTGTTTTCTGAACTTACACTCATTTGTCTTTCTTTGCTTTTTGTATTTTACCCTACAAGCAGTTTATATTTTATCACCTTTCAGTGTTTTATATTGTATGTTCCCTGTTCTTATATCTCCTACCGATTATCTTTTAAATTTTGAAGCATTTTAAATCCATATTCCTCCAATTCTCAAATCCATTGAACCAACATCTTTTGAGTCCCAATATTAATTCATCTAAATGAATTTTAACCTCCTCTCTGTTTTCAAGTTCTCTCCTTACTCCTCTACTACTTCCAAAGTTTTGTTCAATAGGGATTTGGTGCCAAAGCAATTTGAAAAAAACTACTTTACTCTTTCCTTTAAAAAAAAATGTTGACAGTTGTTTTAGTTTATCAGCCAACACAATAGCATCTATGTAGGTAGCATGACTTACTGAAGATTAATTATAGTTTCAGGAAATGTTAACGTTCTTCTCTTGGGTTAATTGTATTAATATTACATTTTCAAGCAATGCTTCTGAAGAATACCTGAGTATTATAGTGTCTGAAATGTTGCATGTCCAAGAATGTAATACTTTCACATGTAAAGGACAACTTTCCTGGCTCTCCTTCTTAAACAAAATTATTTTTTCTTACAATTGTGTAAACATTGCCCCATCATCTTCCAGAATAAACGTCTAAAGGAGGCAGGATTTTGTTTACTTGCAGAAAATCTGTTTGTTATTGTTCTTTTATTTTCTTGCTACAATGCTAGAACCACTTGTACTACTTTATCTTCGTCACCCAGGCGCTCGGCTTGGATAAGTATAGGTGTACATTTGTCAGCAGTTTTTCTTCTGGAACACAGAGATCTGTACTCTGATCTGTGAGAAGACTTTTCTCCACTGTATTGTAATGCAGCTCTGGCCTGTCTTACGCAGCTGTGTGTGCAGGGTCTCGGGTGCCTGCCCCAAACCTCTGTGCTCTCTCTCTCTGCACCCTGGGGCGGTTTCTGTCTCCAGGTCACTGAATTCTCTACCATTCAGTTCTGCCCTTTACTGGCTCCCATGTGGATACTAAGTGTGCAAGTTCATTTCCTTCCTCTGATGATCTCCCATCTTCTAAGCTCCCTCACCTTTGATTTTCTCATGTTGTTGTGTGTTCTTCCTCTTCTGTTGTGTTTCTGACGTGTTTCTTGTCTTTTCCTCCATTCCTCCTCTCTGTGGATGTCTGCTTCTCGCTCAGAAATCATGACTTTTAAGTTTTTTAAATCATTATTTATCTATTAATAAGTAAAATAAAAGTAAAGAGTATTAGGTGATTACAGCATGATTACAGATAAGAGAAGCTCTTGACAATGTTGTAAAGGATGGAAATTTGGAATTGGGAATACTCTATAACCAAGTACTTGCACTATCTGTGAAGCTGTGTGGTGTTGTTTGAAGGTGAAATTAGATTAGTTGTAAATACAGATTGTAAACTCTAGGGGAATCACTAACTTTTCTTTTGTAATTTATTTTTAATTTATTTTTTATTGAGTTGATTGGGGTGATGTTGGTTAACAAAACCATACAGGTTTCAAGTGTACAACTCAGTAAAACCCCATCCGCACACTGCATCATGCACCCATCACCTAAAATCAAGTCTCTTTCCATCGCTATTTATCTCCCCTTTATCCCCTCTTTGCCCACCTCCACCTCCCTTCACCCCCCTTTCCTTCTGGCTAACACCACAATATTTTTTCTTGTTTAATCCCTTTACCTTTTTCTCATTCAGCCCCCCACACCCTTCCCCTCTGACAGCTGTCAGTCTGTTCCATGTTTCTATGCCTCTGTTTCTGTTTTGTTCATCAGTTTATTTTGTTCATTAGATTCCACCTATGAGTGAAATCATATGGCACTTGTCTTTCTGTGACTGGATTATGTCACTTTGCATAATGCTCTCCAGGCTCATCCATGCTGTTGTAAAAGGTAAGATTTCCTTCTTCTTCGCAGCTGAGTAGTATTCCATCGTGTAGATGTACCACAGCTTTTTTATCCACTCATCTACTGATGGGCACTTGGGCTGCTTCCAGATCTTGGCTATTGTAGATAGTGCTGCAATGAACATAGAGGTGCATATATTCTTTCAAATCAGTGTTTCTGAAATTCTATTGCAGTGCAGACATTTTCTTAAATTTTCTTCTGAATCCCAAAACAGATCCTTTTCAGAAATGACCCTTCAGGATAGTATTCTCTTGATGTGCAGATTCCACCCCTACACCCAGCCCCTCTTCCCTGCCCCAGGCCTCCTGTTGGGTTTAAATCCTTTACTCACCACGGAAAGAGGAGCAATCCACTTTCACTCATTGTTTGCCAATGGACCCATGTTTAGATGCTTTTGTCTTTGTGGTCTGTCTACTTGGGTGGCTGAGGACAGACTCACTAGAATCCACTCCAAACTGTAGGCTATAGGAAGAATTCTGCGCACGTAGTTCTGTTTAACCAAGCGTGTCTTCTAGCCCCCCTGGCTGTTCCTTTTAGGTGCTGAGATATGGTTTGGGGCAGGACAAACAATGTTCACAGTGTGAACTCCTACTGGGATCTCTGTTCTCACCAATGTGGCAAGGTGCCACTCCCCTGTTGCTGCATGCCCTGCTGGTGAGCACTGTTCTCTCTGACCAGAGAAACCTTAACTTTTGTCCCATATTGTAATTAACAAATGATGCTGATTTATGGAAAGAAACAGCTCTGCCCTGCTAGAATATATAATATATGATGTGAAAATGTATATGAGGAGGAGCATAAAAGCCTGGAATTATCTTCTGGAGGGTGGGCCCCTTGTAGTATAGGCTTCCCCTGCTAGGTGAGTGTTCTAGGAATCCTTCTGTATCAGTGTACCAGCTGGCATTATTATGAGAGGCTGTGTTCGGCTTCAATGAAATTTTTTGAGGACTATTTCAGTGTGTTTGCCCATTTCATGATGGGTGATTTATGAGTGTACCTGCCTACACTATGTTGAATGTTCAGCAGTTTTTGCCCCAAAACAGCATGATCCCCATGCCCCACCCTCCCTATCCATCTAATCTTGCCCTGAGCAACTTCTTTTTGTTTCCTTGGATGAAAAAGGTCCTCAAAGGGAAAGTTTTGCTAATGTGGAAGAGGTGAAACAAAAAAACAGCAGAAGCACTAAAGGGCATCAAGTGGAAAAACATCTCGATAGGTATATTGCATCAAATGGAGAGGACTTTGAAGGTGCTGGGTTTTAAACGTGTAAGCATAAATACACACTTTTTTATAAATAAATTCCGTTTTGGGGGAGTCCCCCTCATATATACAGGGGTAGACAAAAGTATGTTTATGTAATACATGTAAATAATACACTAATTAATAAATAAATGATACAAGAATAAACTCTGTATCTTGTGTTCTCACAACTGTAAACCTACTTTTGCCCACCCCTGTATATATGCGTGTGTATTTGTGCTTGTATGTATGAACATGCGTATATACACACACACATGCCCAAACACACCATGCCCAAGACTAGACATCATCTGAGCAAAACGCCAGTGCAAACTAGGACTAGGCAAAGGCCAGCTCCACCCTCTGTGAGACGGTAGAAGGCCTTATCCAGTTTCCCGGCACCACCTGCTTAATGCATTCCTGCCTCTCTGCTGGCGTCTGAGGGACTACGACATCATACACAAATCTTTGCACATCTTTCTCAGTGTACAGGAGTCTAAGCATTATATATACATATGTTTGAATGTGCGCATTTATCTTTTTAGAGCCTGCGATGCATGATTTTTGGTAAAGAGAGAAAAGGGGCTAAGGAAAACGTGCGTACTGCCTGGAGTCAGGATACATAAAAACACACTTGAGTGATAAGTACTGCAAAAGTCCAAGTGTAAAGTTCTTGGAAGAAGTACCGACATTATTCTGTGTCAAATCTCTCTGCTAAAAATAAAGAGCAAAGGTATGTGAGACAGTAGCTGATTTCAAACTCCAAGCCTCTCTAATCGAGCTGAGATCCCAGTGCTGTGAGTGAGACCGCAGATGTCTCTTGGCATGCAGTCATTTGCTGCCAGCGTCGTTTGCTGATCATCAGTGCTCACAAGGGCTGGAGTAGACATGTGTGAGTGGTGGGGAGTGCTGTGTGGTTGGAATCGAATTTTGCTGCTTGTTAGGCTGTGTGTAGAGAGGGGGAGACACAGTGAGAATCCAGCGATTCTTGGAACATGTCACTGGAGAGGCTTTGGGTATGCTGCCTTTGGGTCCCGTGTGCTCCTGACCCACTGAGCTGTGGTCATGGGAAGCCATGTGTATAAGATGCAGCTGCCAAGTGCTACGGTTGAGGCCCTGTTCCTTAGAGGGGCTGTTGGTGGTGGGACCGGCGCACTGTGTTAACCCCTGGGATGGAGAGGAGCTGTGGCACGAATGCCTCAGTCTAGGTCTTGTCCTTCAGGATCTGGTTAGAAAGACAAAGATCACATCTGACTCCATCTGTGAATGATGTTGGACATCTCAGGCTTCTGATCATGGCCTTCAGGAGGGACACAGGCCCATGGTAGACCAGCTAGGCCGTGGGTGCAGAGGAGCCTGGCCCAAAGCTGGCTTGGCTATGCTTGAGATGTCCTTGAAGGCTTCTTCTTTGACCTTGATGGAATTCAGGGGATACCTCCCAGGCTCAGTCCTGAGTTCACAAATCCACCTAGAGATGGAGCTGAGAGATGACCGAGGGACAGACACATTAGTTGCTACAGAGGCATTGCAAGAAGAGCTTCTGCAATGGGCGCCACCCTAGAGCTGTATAGAAACCTTTTCCAAGGGCTAATTCGCTTTCCCATCCCTGACCCCACTCCAGGGTGCGTTCTGACTCCTCATCAGGCAGGAGGATGGAGCTGGGAGTGTGGTACCTTCCAGAATGGCCTCCCTGGGGCTGCATAGAGTCAATGCCCTCAGTGACACACACTGCATTTTGCTCCTGTTTGCCTTTAGAATGCTTTGTTTTCTCCCAGTTCTCTTGGAGCAGGAGCTGAAATCTGGCTAAGGGGCTGAGTCTGGTTTGTTCCTCTGCTGGGAAAATTGAGTGTCCTGAGTAGCCTGTTCTAGGGGAGGACCAGGGACGTTGCTGGGCAGGAACAGGACAGACCCCAGAGTCATCAATTTTTCATAATGCTGGTAGAAAGGTGCCACCTGGACAACTTGAGTTTGTAGCCCAACCTGGGCATATTAAGCACAGACCTTGGGGGTGGAAAGGTAATTTTTCATAGGGAAATGGGCAGAATCTCATTTGACTGAACACTTGGTCTTTGGGGGTCAGTGGGTTTGTTAATGTATGATGCCAGCACATTGTTTTATGTCACCTGATTGTGGATAGAGTATTGATAGAAGCTGTAGCTTATTGTCTAAGATTTAGTATTGGGGTCAGACAAGTTAGGGTCCACAGTGCAGCCACACCACTGAAGAACTGTGACCTCAGACAAGTTCGGGAACAACACTGAACCTCACTTCCCCCAGCTGTACAATGGGGACAGTACCGGTGCCTGCCATGTAGGGTTACTGTCAAAATTAAAGGAGATAACTATGTAAATACCTTGGCACAAGGCCTGGCATACAGTGGGCACTCAAAAAATCAGCTACAATGAACAGGTATGGATGAGTGACCAGATCTCTTTTTGGCTCTCCATCTGTAAACCATGGCATCTGGGACTTGTGCCAGACATTTCCCCCAGAGCCCTGTAGGTGTTGGACATGGGCGCCCCTTCTGAGGTCCCTGCCCAGGTTCAGAGCAGGCGCCACAGGGTCGAGCCCTGCCACCAGTGGGCACTGCCCCGCCCAGGCAGCAGGAGGGACAGGCCAGCACACTGACCGCACAGCGTGCAGCTGTCTTTGTGTCTTCTTCCCGGTTGCTTACATATGTTATCGCATTAGGCCCATTATCCATAATGAAGCTCTCAGAGTGTTTAGCAACCCAGATGCTATGCAGTCCTTCACTGAAGGGCTCTGTTGATATGAAATGAATCATTTCCAGAAGAAAACAAGGAAAAGCTCCAACAGCCAGACTCCCAAGCTAAGAGCACTAACTGTTTGAATAGTGATAGTGAGCACTCCGTGGTCCCAGTCCCGTAAAAGGTCTTCGTGGGATGAACTGGTGCTTGCTGAGTGATTTGCTTCTCCGTGAGCATATTCAGGGTGCTGGTTGTAATGAGCCTGGGGGAGGAGGAGACGAGGTGAAGGGGACGGGCAGCCCTGTGGCCACCGCAGGACCATGGGAGGAGAGCTCCCCACTGTTGCGGTGGCAGCTCTCCGGGGTCTGAAGGAAGCTTACATGTGGGGATGGGAATGAGACAGGGTGGCAGGAGAAGGAACTGTGCTCTGAACATCGCTGCCAGGTTATTTTGTTTCCCATGTGCTTTTACTTTGAAAAGAGAGCATTAGACCATTGGGATGGTGAAGGCAGCTTCCGGGCTACTTCCAGAGCTGCCTTCTGACCGACCTGCAGAACGTACCCGGCCTGACTGGGAAAACTGAAAGCAGCTACTGCAGCTTGCTATGTGGTTCATTTTAATGAACAAAAAAACAACAAAGCCAAGTTTTTGTGTTGCCTGCTTTTTAAGGCCCAGTCTAATTTGTTTCAGATAAACCTTGCAGAGATACTTGCTGTTTGTTTATTCTGCCAGCCATCCCTCCAACGCATACTTATGACCCCTCTTGTGCCAGGCCCTGTCCTGGGTCCTCGAACCCTGCTTTCACCTGATGCTCACCTTTGTGCCATCTTGGCTCTCAAATCTATGGAATGTTTCTGTCATGTCTCTTCGCACAACAGTGTTGGGCAAGTGATACCCTCATCACACAGGTTAGAAAACAGACTGAGAGTGATGGTCACATGACTGGCAGGGAAAGAGGTGAGTCCAAAACCAGAGTGTCCCTCTTGTCCACCCAGATGAGTTTCAGGTCCTTCTTTCTCTGCTTGCTCGTCAACTCTCACCTGTCCCTACCCTCATTCCCTCAGGGTTCAGCTATCAGCTTTTCAGGGTGACAAACTGGTAGAATCAACTCCTCCATGCTAATGGGTAGGACATGATAATGGCTCATTGTCAACCTTCTGTGCATATACTTGTATCCTGGCACAAGGTCATCAGCTTGTCAATCAAATCTCTTACCTTTGGCTCCAACAGACAGTTGGCTAGAGTTGGGGGTACACGTGGACTAAAACTCTATAACTGAGTAAGAACATGTTCCTGTCATGTCACAGATCCCTGGACAGCAAGTGAATTGACACAGCTTTTATTTTTTATAAAACAATTATCAGCATTTTCTCTAAAAGGTGGGTTTGGGTGACAGCTTTGACTTGATCCTTTATTCAAGAAACTTCCTAAAGTTAAAGGTCCCTTCCCAGCTCCAACGAGACCCCATCTTGTTGGCATTGGCAGGTGGCCCCTTGCTCACTCTCTGTGGTTCTGCACTTGTGTGGCCTTAAATAAACCCACCTGGAGATTATATTTCCAAGGAAGTGGGATGGCGATTTTTGTGGGGGTGGAGAAGAGGTGCAGTTTATCGGATTTTATCTTGGAACTGATTTGTTTCTGCCAGACGTTGCTATGCAGCCCTGATGCGTGGTTCCAGACCTCAGGAGTATTAATGTTATAAACAGCCTTCCATTGTTCCAGCTGCTACGAAGAACCTTACTTTATCATGGAAATGTTAGCCTTGCAGTTTCTCATCCACTTGGAAAAAAAAATCAGCCGCGGTAGGAAATGCACTCTCTCTTTTAAAAATTCATTCCAAGGAATAAGAGAGAAAATTTATTCTAAAATATCTTCATCCCTATGGCAATAAAAATTCTGCCGAATAGCCAGCAATCTGCCCCGGGCTTTGATTAAGAAGGAACTGCAAAGACGGGCATTTTCTCTGTCTGTTTCCTGTGCGAGTCAGACTCCAGGAGGAAAACCTTGTCTTAGGTCCTTACTGGGGCTGGCACCTTTGGGGACACAGAAGTCAGCCTGTGAGGACCGGCTGGTGCCAAGGGTGTGCTGGGGGCTGCCCAGGGATTCAGAGATGCTGATCCGCACAGTGGAGGGTGAGGACAGCCCCTCCTCCGTTCTTTGACTTCAGACATGATGCCCCTTGTATTCTTAGGTTTAAAAACAATACCCTTCATAGTTATTGTTTTTTTCTGATTATAAAAACAAAATGTCCTTTGTTAAAAAAAAATCTTGAATCTATAACTATGTGTAGAGAGGAAAGCAAAGGTGACTTGTCATGCCACCACGCACAGATGGCCTTTATTATCATTCTGATCTATATCCACCCTAGTATGTCTTAAAGAATTTTTGTTGTTTCCACAAAACTGGGATCTTCCCGCACATCCTACTCTACACCTGGAGTTTTTTCACTTAGCACTGTATTTTTCATTTACTGTTATTTAAAAAAATATATATATATATATTCTGCCCTCGTGCACCAAGAGGCCCTCGTGGTGTCGTGAGGATGCAGCAGCAGCAAGCCCACAGGGAGCCTGCCCTCAGTGAGTGTCCATCCAGGGTCAGGGAGGGAGTGGGCGTCAAACAAATCACCTCACCAAACACCATGTGATTACAGCTGTGCGGAGAACTACAGTGGAGAAGGACAGAGGACTGGGGCCCCTGACCTAGTCTGGGAATGAGGAAGGCTGCCCTGGGAAAGCAGCACAAGTGTTGTTTAAGCAAAGAACCTGGGGGAAGAGTGGGAGGGAGACAGCTCTGGGGGAGCAGAGAGCAGCACTGGTGACACAGGAGAGGTCGGTGGGGACCAGGTCACTCCGAGCCTTGGCGAAGGATGTTGGTTTAGCCTAAGAGCAGGGGTGAGCCGTCAATGTTTTTTAATCAGGGATATGACTTGATAAGACTTTCAGGTTTAAATGGATTTCTCTTTTGCCAAGAATGGGGACAATGGAGTAGCTGCGAGAAGTTAGGAGGCTGCTGCAATAATCTAGAAGTTCAGTGCCAGTGGTCTGAAACAGAATGATAGTAGGGATCGGAGAAGTGGGTGGCCTCTACCTGTTTTCTTCTATGTTTGAGGCATACATTGGTCCAAATGGTGACTTGTTGGATATGGAAAACAAAGTGGAAAAAGACATCAAGGATGCTCCTGGATTTCTGCCTCTTGCAACTGGGTAGAGGCTCTGGGCTCTGAGACGGGAGCCCTGGGGGAGGGCCAGGACTTCAGTAGGTCACAGGCTCTGGTCCACCATGCCATGCTGGATGCGCCTGTGAGAGAGGAGACCTGGGCTGTTGGCTCCGTAGGATCAGGATGTGACAGGGCCCTGGGCTGGAGAGGATTCGGGAGTCATCGACGCGGGGGCAGCAGCAGAAGCCCTAAAAGGCTGCAATGGTCTGGAGCATGAGGGTAGAGTCTGTGGAGAAGGCCAAAGCCTTTGAGCGCTTCCACAGGAGGGTGGCACATGGGGGCTGGCCTCCCTCCACTCCTCAGGCCCAGCCTGTCCGTAGCCCTTCATGGCCACTTCTCTCCATTCAGCCTCGGGAACCCCAGGCATGCACTGAAGCCAGCTCGTACTGGTTCACAAGAGCTGTTGTTCAGTTTTCAGGAAACTTGGAAGCCGTTACAGGAGCATATATACACCACGGAATTGGCAAATGCTACACATCGGGGCCTGCTCCCCACCTCTCTCTCCTTCCTGGAGAGCTGGTTGTTAGACATTACCAGCACACCACTGTTCATAACCAACCTCCATTTTCATTTCTGGCACTACTTTGTGAGTTATGTCATTAGAATTTGAGAGGGAAAGTTCTCTGTGATCACTTTGATATCTCTTTTTAAAGGCTCTGATTTTGTTTCACATTACCAGCCCCTTCTAAAGAGGGAGTGAACAAGTGACATGTAGAGGCAGTGAACTTCCTGTCTCTGTATTAGTTTTCTACTACTGCTATAATCACCATAGACATAGCCACTGAAATCAACACAGATCTATCATCTCAAGGTCTCTGTAGGTTAGGAGTCCACATGGGCTTGGCTGTGTTCTCTGTGTAGGTTCTTCCAAGGGGAAGGCCAAGGTGTTGGCCTAGCTGGGCTCTTGTCTGAAGGCTTTGGGAAAAAAATCCACTTCTGAGATCCGTCAGTTTGTTGGCAGAATTCCATTCCTTGTGAAAGTGGGATTGAGATCTCTGCTTTCTTGCTGGCTATTAGCCAGGGACCATCCTCTGCTCCTAGAGGTCACATGCATTCCCTCGCTCTTGGCTCCTCCACCTTCAGATCAGCAACAGAACACTGAGTCCTTCTCTTGCTTCGAATCCCTCAGACTCCCCTGTCATCAGCCATAGATGACATTCTGCCTTTAAGGGCTCACATCATTATGTCACCTGAATAGCCTCCCCATCTTCAGATTCGCTGTTCCTTTGTTTCCCAGGACTGCTGCAACCAAGTACTAGGAACTGGGTGGCTTCAAACATTGGAAATGTATTGTCTCACAGTTATGGAGGCTTGATGTCCAAAAAGGAAGTGGTTAGCAGGGTTGTTCTCTCCCCAAAGCCTCCAGGAGGGAATCCTACCTCACCTCTTCCAGCTGCTGGAAGACCCAAGTGATCCTTGGCCTGTGGCAGCAACTCTGACATCTGCCTCCATCCCCACGTGACTGTCTTCCCTCTGTGTCTGTGACCTCCACTCTGTGTGTCCCTGTCCAGATCCCCCACTTATTTTTACTTTTTGAGAATTAAAAAATTTTTTAAATTACAGTTTCCATTCACTATTATTTTGTATTGGTTTCAGGTGTACAGCACAGTGATTAGACAATCATATACTTTACAAAGTATCCCCCTGTATTTCCAGTACCCACCTGACCTCATACACAGTTATCACTGTATTGTTGACTCCATTCCCCACGCTGTAGCCTACATCCCCGTGATGACTGTTCGGTAACTACCGATTTGTACTTCTTAACCCCTCCACCTTTTCCACCCAGTCCCCCAGGCTCCCCTCCCCCGGGCAGCCATCAGTCTGTGCTCCGTGTCTATGAGTCTGTTTCAGTGTTGGTCTGGTGGGAGGTGTGGGAGGGAGGCACACTATCTTTGGGTGCTTTTTGGTCTGAATGGAGACCAAGCGCTGAAGTTTCCGGCTTAGAGTATTCAGACGTGGACAGCGAGGCTGTACTAGCTTAGACTTGCAGCAGTGCTGTGTGTCCGTTTCCTTACCCCTGTGTACTCAGTGTTATTAAACTTCCTTCCCCAATTTGATGAGCAAAATGGGTCCTCCTCTTTTCATCTGCATTTGTCTGAGGCTGAATGTCTTTTAATAGGTTTGTGGCATTTGTATTTCACTCTTTTAAGAATTACCTGTGTGTGACCTTTGCCACTTTTAAAAGTGAATCTTTAATTACAAAAATTAATCTGTTCTACTTCTCAATCCCTTCACTGTTTTTCACCCAGCCCCAAGACACCCCTCTCCCTTGGATACCCTGAGTTTGGTCTCTATATCTATGAGTCTGTTTCTCCAAATTCCCTACTTATAAGGGTACCAGTCATGTCGGATTAGGACCCACCCTAGTGACTTCATCTTAAGTTGACTACATCTGCAAAGACCTTATTTTCTGAGTAAAGTCACATTCACTGGTACGATGGTTTAGAACTTCAATACATCTTTTTGAGGGACACAACTCATTCCATAGCAATGCCGTGTAACATAACAACATAATCTCAGAAGTGGCATCTCATTGTGCTGGCAGGTTCCAGGGATTGGGGCCTGGCCTGTTTGCCTAATTCAGTCTCCAAAGTTGCCCTTTAAGGCATCATTTCATTTCCAACTCACCTACAAATAGATCTCATGCTACCCAGGGCCCTTCCTTGGGTAGCATTGGTCATACCTGTTCCGCCTCCTCCAGCTTCAAGTGTGCTGTCTGCCTGCCACACAGAACCGTGTAATGGGCCACACAACCCTCTTTCCCAAGGGCCAGGCGCAGGAAGTCACTGCCAGAGCCGACTGTGGTGGCTGGTACAAGACACATTAATAAGAAAGAACACTCCCATCCTGTGAACAGGACCAATTTTGTCATCAGCAAAGGAAAGTGTGTTCTTGGTGTTTATTGTTTCTTAAGATTGTAAACCATGGAACAAAGTGCTCTGTGTCTCCCTGTGTGTTTTGATTGGAGGACATTGCTCTCACCCGCCCGCCTGCCCGCGGCCTGCCCACCACCCACTCCCCACCTCTGCGGCTCCCTGGAGGGGCACGTGCACAGGCTGCCGTGCCCACCTGTTTGCTGACTGCCCTGCCTTTTCATCTTCCCAGGAGCTCATTCCCCACTGTGAGTGATGGCCGGAAATCACATGGCACTTAGAGTCTCTCTTTTATCTCCCCTTCCTCTACATGTCAAGCGAATTCACAAGTTAAAGCACACGCTTTTATGAAACAAGCAGGAGTCTTGCTGTGTCTGTGCTGCATAGGAATGTGGAAAGCAGAACGGCTTCCCGCCATGTGTCCAGTTTATTCTCTTCTGGGCAATTTTGTTTGGAGAATTTAATTATGCTAAGTTCTCATAGGATCGTCTGCTCTATCCAGAAAGGTTAGAGAGGAGAATTAGTCATTAGGAAATCCTTTTCGGAGATGCATTTGTTTATTGCATCAGCTTTTATATCCTCAAAGGTGAGTATGTTAATCAGTTTGATTTTTTTTTTTTAACATGGGTATTTTGTAAAAATAGCCTCAGAGTGCATTGCAAGCTTGGGAATATTGACCCCTTCATTATTTTGTGTGTCTGCGTACTGGTCTTTGCACCCCAAGATGACATAACACCCCAGGGTCAGGAGGCTGGGCCTTCCTGCTGCATGTGCTCTGACCTGGGCCCTTTGGGATCAAAGCTTTGCCTGGTGGGTTGTTCTGTGAAGACAGGATGGGGACGGGCTTCTTCCAAGGAGGGAATTGAGCCCACAACCTTGGTCTCGTTAACCCTGTGTTCAGCATCAGAGTCTCACCGTACAATGAGCTGAAGGCCAAGGCTCAGAGAGTGTGCGCCACAGTGTCAACTCTGAGGCTCATTGGTGTACAAAGCAGGGACAAGTCAGCTAACCGTCATGAGCATCATGCCTTTCTCTGCCGAGTGAGGGCTCAGCTTTTCTTGCAGGGACACTGGGAGGCTCACATGAGTTCCTAAAAGTGAAAGTTTGAAGGTAGAGGGAGAGGAGGGAGGTGGGAGGTGGAGAGCCAGACCCATGAGATAAAAGACACTTCGACTTTGCAGCTCCCTCTCCAGTCCAGTGTATAGCAGAACAGATATTTAGTCAATGCACTAAGAGTGTCTGAAGCAGCCTCTCCATCCCTAGCCTTCAGCTGGCCCATGCAAGGCAATGAAAGGAAATAAAAGATAAGACTTGCACAGAATGGGCACTAAATACATATTGACTGATCGAACAAATGTATGTCAAACAAAATACAAGAAGGCAGCATTTAGGCCCTGCCTTTCCAGAATCCCATAATTGAGCTAGAATGTGTGCATGGGAGGTGGGGAGGGGGCCAGGCCACCGCTGCCTCGAGGACTTCAAAGGAATGAGAGGGAGGCGTGGGGCGGTGTGGCCCCAGCTGCGTGTCCGAGGCCCCAGATCCCCAGCACGGGATTAATCAGTGGAGCCCCTGCTCAGTCACAGAAGGAATTTAAAATCATGTAAGGGCATGCTTCACTGAAGCAAATATAAGTTGTCACTGTTATGAATAGCCAATTTTAAGCTGAACTGAAACCCTGGGAGGTTGTCTCATTCCTGGGTTTGAACTCGGGAAGCAGTTGGCAATTGCAATTTGTGCAAACCTTTCCCAGAGCCTCCAGCTCCGGAACCCTGACGGGGGAGTCTGACCTTCGCCTGGATCCACAGCAGAATGACTCTTCCCCTCGGTTACCTGGGGAGCCCTCTCACACCCCAGGCCCTTCCAGGACTCAGTGAGGCATGAAATTCAGAGAAGGCTCTGATCAAATGTTCAGATCCCTCTGAGGCTTCAGCAAAGACTTGGCCTCTGACTGATCTTGTAGTTATTTTCTTAGCTTTAAACCATCCATGTTAGGACTGGGTTAGACAGCGATGTGATGAGAGCCACTTAGCTGATCCCCTGCGGGTGGATTTTAAAACATGGGCATGAGAAGGGCTGGCATTTAGCCTGTCGGCAACCATGTGGCTTAACTAAGTGTTTATGGCTGGTCACTGCTTATGCCACACCACTGCGTGTGCGTGTGTGTGTGTGTGCGTGCGCATTATTTGTTGATGCTGAGAACATGCTGGGCTTTGGGGATTCAAGGAGTTCGTATATTGCCTGTCAAACCTCCCAGGGTGGTGATTGTATAGGCATTTTCTCTAAGCAAGGAAGACACACGTTGACAGGAAAAAAATGGAAATCTCTTCCCTTGGACTCAGCTCTCACAGGCACTGCACTGAGCCCAGTTCTGAGGACATTGGTCAAGCGCACAATTATCCAAGACCTGCCCTTCCCCACTAAGGAGGAGCAGGGCTTAGAGCTTTGGACTCATTTGGATCTGAGTTCCAATTCTGGTTCTGCCACTTAAGCAATTGTGTGACCTTCAGATGGTACCCGTCCTTGAATTTTCTCTCCTACAAGAGGACTATAACAAAACCTACCTCAGAGACAACTGTGGACATCAGAATAATAAACGGAGCCCTGCCTGGATGGCTCAGTGGGTTAGAGTATGGTCCTGATATGCCAAGGCTAAAAGTTTGATCCCCAGTCAGGGCACATACAAGAAGCAACCAGTCAGTGCTAACAGGTTGGTGTCCCGCCCCCCCCCCCCAATAAATTTAAAAAAATTTTTTTAAGATGAAAAAAAGAATAGAACTGGAAATTCCTTAGAACACTGCTTAAATCCTAGTAGCATGCTCAGTAAGTGGTCACTATGGCTATGATAGTATTGTTCTTGTTGTTTGCCTTAGGGGCAGGGGAAGAAACCTCCTCTGGTCTGAGCCCCAGCAGTTCCAAGGCCCATTCCTTCTCCCCACTCATCTGACCTCTGTCCTGGCATTGAGTTGTGGGGATATAGTCCCCTTGACCTAAGGAGAAGGCATGCCACGTCTCTATCAGGTCCAGACCTGCACGTCACCCGTGTGCCTGCAGGGCTGAGCCAACAGCCTCTGACCTGGTACCAGGGGCTGAGTCCACAGTGCACTGGCACCAGATATCTCTGATTGAATGCAATTCAGACCGACATGCATGAACTTCCTGTGTCTGAAGGAGTCTCTGCACCTGCCTGTTCTGCCCACTGAGTTTTCTCCCTTACTCTTTAAATGGAAGGCAGAGTAGAACATGGCTATTAAATTTTATGTTATCTTTTTAAAGTAGGAGATACTCTCAAGAAAGCCAGGGTTTAGAGAAAGATTGAGAGGAAGGAGGTTCACGTGAAAGAATTTATCCACAAGGTACTTCTTCTGTGAAACCCACACTGAGTGGTCTGGCACTGGGCTTGTCTGTGCCTTGCGGGGCCCGCCTTCAGGCATGGCAGCCAACCTACTCACTGGTGGCACCGGGGGTAGCCGGGGAGAGCAGCTTGTACTGCTCCCACAACGTTCTTCAGCACCTCCTTCAGAAAAACAGTTCTGCAGATGGGACTTCCAGAAAATTCCTCAGGTGCCTCCTCCACCAAGGCAACTGCCACCGCAACCCCTCCTTGTTAGCGCCTCCAGAATCACCACTGGGCTTCGTCCCACGCTCTCCCACCTCTTTCTCCGTAAAGGGATGTTTGAAAGTTTTCTGTCCCCGGGACTCACTGTCCACGCTCTGCTGTAGTAAGAATCTGACTTCTCCATAAAGCACCAGAGGCCATTTATAAAAGGACTGGGAATGTGCAAAATGATGAGGCTTAGACCGAAATGGGTGTGCTCATCCCTCAGCGACACCCAGAATGGGCCGCTTTCAGGGTGCGGCTTGCAGCTCTTCCTCGCCAGGACTGATGTTCCACTTTCATTCCGTGCCCCTCGCTGACAGGAACAAGGTGTCATCGCCACAGCTGAGACCCTTGCTCTCTCACTCATGGCCGTGGTGGACAGCCTGCAAACTAGCCACAGAGCTTCTCTGGGAGCTCAGGACCCCCGTCCCCTCGCAGCCTGGCTGGTACCCCCCCAGCTTGCTCATTAGGAGTCCATGCCTCTCGTCTCATGTCAGTGCAGCCCTGCGCCCCAGCCCGTTCCTAAGCAGGGAGCCCCTGTGCTGATCCTTCTCGTAAGTGATTCTGACTGCTTGTTCCCCGGACTGATTTCCATCAGGATGCGATGCGCCAAGGCAGGAACCATCCTGTCCGCTTTGTTTGTTCAACACGGATGTGTTTGGTTTTTCTGCCTCAGAGTGCAGACAGTTGTTTACCGCCTCAACAGTCAAAATATTTAACAGAAGTAACCTGCAGTTTAAAAGGACTGAGAGGAGGGGAAAAAACTCAGTTCGCTTCGCAGGTTGATAAGAGCATTTGCATACGATGCCTTGATGCGGGAGCCCATGGCTCTCTGTGCCTGGGACAGCGTATTCAGGGGACAGTCACACCGGTGGTTTTTTCCTGGGCTCAGGCTGCAGGCCCCCTCCTTTTAACTGCGGTAAAGGAAATGAATGTGCGCACACACCAGACCATGCTCTTCAAAGCGACATCAGGATTTCAGAGTTTTCAGATACACTTTGGCCTCATGAAATTCAGAGTCTGCTGATCAAAATCTGTGCCAGGAATCCCACAAGGTCTCAGGAACGCAGTTGTTGAACATTTTATCTTCAAAAATGACTACCTCTCAGTGCACTCTATGCCGGCAGGGTATCCAAACCTGTCTGCAAATACACTTCCAGCATGCGAGTCTGTGTGTGCTGATGTCCGCTGGGGCGTCAGGAGCGGCGCTGGTGTCTCAGAGGGCCCTGCTGTGCCACGTTGCTCTTGGAAAGCTTTCAAGGAAATTAAATTGCACATTTGCAAAACACAATGTTGCAAGAAAAATATTGCCATGAATGTCACTGTAGGCAGGATAGCCCAGCTCCAAGGCCTCAGTGGCAGATGCAAGACTGTCACATGTGAAATCCTCAGTCATCCCTACTTAGGGAAGTGGAAATACCCTCCATTTCTCCTTCTTTCTGCTGCTCTTGAGATGCTCGTAAACGTGTACCATGGTGTATGTTTGACCTCTTTGTTGTAAGTTTCCTTAACTGTAAAATGGATGCTAGTACCTACCTCATAGGGCTATCATGGAGACCAACGATCTTAGTACGGTTAAAGTGCTTAGAACAGTGGCTGGCACACAGTAGGTCTAATATTCTTATTACCCAAGCTAGAGCTCTGTTCTGTACTATTAGAGTTTTCCTTGTTTTAACTTTCTGGAGTTTGAAGCAGCAGTTGGCTGGGGCTAGTTTTTACCTGAGAAGAATACATCTTTCTGACAGATGAATGATCTGAGTTGACACCAGACCGACCCCTCCGTTATCCCAACTCCAATCATATAAATGTTGCATAAAATATTGCTGGGGGGGGAAATGTGTGTTTATTTGTTTGTTCATTTGTTTTCTGAAGATGTCTGCACCTGAAGGTAAGGGGAATTTCTAGGTGCCCAAAAATGAACAGAGAGCTCTCAAAGGCAGTCATTAGTGAACAAGCCAATGCCGTGGTGCCTGGCAGTCCCAGGGGGGCAGAATGAGGTTCAGATATAAGCCATCAGGGTCGGTAGCAGGGGCTTTAACATCCATGCCAGGATAGCACCTGCGCCATACCAAAAGCCTCTACATACACTAAACCTTGGGGGACTACCCAGGACTAAGAAAATTTTACCTCCTGGACCAGTAATTTGTGATCTGCTGGGTCACATCGGAGTGGACATCTGAACTGATACTACTCTCATGGTGCTAGAATTCTAAACCTGGAAATTAACTTGAAGGTAGTTCCCAGATCAATAAAACCACTGGTGACCTTAGAAGAGCCACCACTAAAGAACATATTCATTTTAAAAGAATACCATCACGCCAGAATGAATGGATGCCCATGGGAAAAGAAAACCTGAGACTAAAATATAAAATTGCATATCATAAAGAAGTAATTTGCCATGAGGAAAAATTAAGAGACTCCCACACTGGAGGGTTAGGTCCTTCAGAATCTTCAGATAATAGAACAATGTAAAAGACTATTTAAAAATTCACATTTGAAATTATTAGAATAGGAAAGAGAGGAGAAGTATAAGGAAAGAGTTATGGAGGAAAATAACAGGTAAACTTGGGAAGGTAGAATTTCTAAAGATTAAAGTTATTAAAATTGATAACTCAATGGATGGGTTAAAAAGTATATTAGACATAGCTGAAAAGAGATTATTAAACTGGAAGATAGATCTGGGGAAATTACCCAGAGAAGAATTCAGAGAGACACAAAAATGGAAAATATAAAGCAGATATTGAGAGAAAATATTAAGCTATTGTTAAGAGATTTTATTAAAATATATTATTAAGATTTTTGAATAGAGAATAAGGAGATCCATAGGAAAGTAGACAGGGAATGGTAGAGAGAGAACATTGGAAGAATAATGGTTAAGAATTTCCCAGAATTAAAGGAAGATAAAAATTCCTTGGCTGAAGAACTGCACCAAGTCCCGGATAGAATAAATACAAATTATATCACAGTGAAATGCAGAATACCAAAAATGAAAGGCAGCCAGAAAGCAAAAAGGTTTGCTGCAAAGGAACAATGACTGATTGCAAACTTTGTATCTGCAACAGTGAGGGTCGGAAAACAATCGAATAATATCTTCCAAATTGTGAGGGAAAATAGTCACTTAGAATTCTATTTGAGAGTGAGGGCAAAGATACTTCCAGACACAGAGTTGAGAGGTTCATTCACAAACCCTCTCTGAAGGAACCACTGAAGGATGCACTTTAGGAAGAAGGCAGTTGAACCCAGAAGATAATGATGGAACACAGAAATCATTCATGAGAAAGGCTAGTAGGCAAATATATGGGTGAATATAAGGAAGCAATGACTATAGAAAAACAGCAATAATACAATGACTGGTTTCAGGGTATTTAAATATGAGATGGGAGGTGAGAATGATTGGCCAGTACTAAAGCATTTTATAATTTTGTGTTATTTGAGGAGAATATAGGCCTTAATAAACTTTAGATTTTAAATCAAAATACATATTAAAACTTTAAGGGTAACATATAGAAGACAGGAATAGAATATAACTTCTAACAGAGGAGTGGAAAGAGGGGTTGGATAAATAACACTGAATCAATTCAACAGAAGGCAAGAAAGTCGAAAAAAGTGAAGCACAGTAAAAGCATAATAATATAGTTTCCTGGTGCTGCTCTGTGAGACCTGAGCAAAACTCTCCTATTGTAGTCCTTCCTTCTTTTTTGCTTTATGGTACTGTGTAGATTTAAAAACAAAACAAAAACACAAATGAGACAAAAAACAAAAAAAGGATGGGAGGAGACTTGTATAAAAATAGAATGTGAATACACCTAAGCCAGCGTAGTGAAATAAAACTATAAGAGAGAAACAAATTTGACAAAGAAGAAGAGACCTGGAATTGGATGACGGCTGCTGGCAGTCAAGGTTAGCACAGAAACGGGCATTCCCGGCAGAAGGGATGAGCTCGAGGAGCTGGTGTCTCTGGTTGCCGCGGGCAGGCTGGAGACTTGCTGTCAGGGCAGAGGTCAGCCTTGGACCTGGCCTATGTGCATGAGCATCTGTTCACATGTCAGTGATGGGTGGCTGCTTGTCCTTTGTCAGCCTTCAGGGAGGGCTCAGGGCCATGCTGGCCACGTCAAGGAGTCCCCTTAGACAACACAGAGCTGAGGAGACAGTGGTTGTTTAGGGGTGACATAGTCTATATTCATTCACAGCACACATGTGTGCTGTGTGTGCTCTAAGGGGCGGGTTTTCTCCCAGAGCCAACACTGCTCCCTGAGCTGATGATGTCACCTGGGAACACTTCAAGGCTCAACCTGAGGGTCTCCTGAGATGATGGTGCCTTCTGGGTGGGACCCCAAAGACACCCAAGGGTTCCTCACTTGAGCAACAGAGATCCTCTGTCCATGCGGCCTGCGGTAGTCACAGTGAAAGTCCCTTGCACAGACAGCCCAATGCCATGCTGATCAGGTCCCCCCCACCCCTCACTCTCGGCCCTTCCTGACATTCAGTGCAGTGAGAGTTTCTGAACAGGAACCAGGTTTCCATGGCGGACAAGGCTGGGTGGATGTTCCCCAGAAGCAGCTAAAGTTGGTTCCCCTGAGGGGCCTGCCCCTTCATTTCAAAGGCTTAGAGTTTGGTATTACTTTTGAGTCTGGGATGCTGCTGGACTTGGTCAGTGGCTCCCTGTGGGAGGACAGGGTCCTGAGAAAGGAGGAAGTCAGGTTTCCAGTGGCACGAGCTGTGCTTAACAAACACCTGTGACATGGCCACTCCCAGGGCCCCAGCCCTCGGCCCGGGGAGGGCTTGGCGAGGTGGCCTTTTGGGCAGCTCCTACAGCAGAAGCCTTGGGGTTCCCGTGCTCTGTGAATCTCTGACAGGCAGCCCTCAGAAGGGAGACCAGATACCAGAGGAGCAGGGTTAGGGGTCCAGAAGCAGTGGGAGGGGAGAGGTGCCTCACTTGGAAATGGGGAGCATCCTGGCCTATGAGGTTAGGGTGCAGGAGGTTCTCTGAAGCCCACCATGGACATTCTCAGCCTAGCACTCACCCCCACTCCCCTAAGGAAGTGCTTGCCTCAATGTTTTCATTGGCCTCAAGAATGCAATTGGCAATGGTTTTGGAGTTTTTCTTCCAAATCTACATTTTTAGATGTCTCTCACCCAGCGATAAACACATGGTCTCCACCCTACACATGGGAGGAAATGCTCCATCGTTAATCTGTACTGGTTTCTTGCCAAAAAGACAGCATCACTCATTAACACAAGATAATTGTATCTGCAAAATCAAAATGAGAAAACACCAGTTAAAAATTATATATATACCCTATCTATATGGCAGTTGATTTTCTAGTTTAGCTTCCAGTCCTTTAAAACACAGTTGTACGGGAGGAGGTCTGATTTCTAGTCCCTTAACTGTCTGTGTGAGGCACAAACCTCCGCCTTGGAACAGCCCATTTTCTATGTCAATTATAGCGCTGACCCACTGCTCTCAGGCCTCATGCTCTGCACTGGGTCCCAGTGGTGGGGAGTCTGAGGCCCATAGCAGCAGGGTTGGAGGCTGACCCAGGTGTCCCGGGATGCTCCAGAGAGCAGAGGTGGTCCGAGGTGCTAGCCTGTGCTGAGGCTCTGTGGTGGGCTCAGCTGAGAGCCATGGGAGTTGGCGAGGGATGGTGAGTGGGGGTCCTGCCGCAGGTTGTAGCACCCAGAGAAGGGGAGGCAGCCTCCTCCTATGGCTGACCCTCCTTCTTGAGTGAGGACTTGGCATCTACTGGGCACGGTGCTAAAATGTTTACATCACCAGCTTGGGACATGCTCTCCATGACCCGCTAAGGTAGGAATTTCATAGTGAAGACCTGAGGCTCAGAGGCAGCCGCTCACCTAAGGTCACAGAGATATTTCAGGGTAGCTCCTGCTCTGCCCTCTGTAAGGAAAGAGGGTGACAGCTCAGGCTACAGGAGGAAGAGAAGACCGGACAGGTGACAGTTGTGTTGCAGGCATCTCCCGTGATGGGTGTGATTGTCCTGCGCTCACCGCCCTGGGAGTGCAGGGTGCAGACAGATGCAAAGGCGTGGCATGGGCAGTGAGACCCTGAGCTCCATGCCGGGCCTCCCCTGCTCACGTCCTCTGGGGCTCACGGGGTGCTTTTACAAGGCATCACACGTGCTCGGTGTTTGCCTGCTCTGTGCAGCCTCTGCTGGCTCTTCCGTGTGGTCCGCCGGTGTGTTGGGTTCCAGGGTCAGACCCACTTCCCCGGACGCAGCCACTGTCAGCAGTGTAAATGACTGCAATCCTGAGAAAGCACAGCTCTGTCCTGAGTCCCAAGTCCTCCTCGTACTGGCTATGTAACCCTGAGCAAGTTATCCTGCCTGAGCCTCCATTTCCTCATCTGTCAAATGCAGGTAACATTACTTTGCATGAAATTGTGAGCTTCCATATGGACGTAGAGCTGAAGACAGTGTGGTCCGAAACTCCTTCCCCTGTTCCCTGCCTGGCCAGCCCCCGTTCTGAGGCTCCCGGCCCTGAGAGGGCTGTCCTTGTCCCTATCCCTGTCCTGGCTGTGGCCTCAGCCCCTCCCTGGGGACCAGTGAGTTCCTGTCCACTGTGAGGCTCACCCCGTCATTTCTGCTTTCTTAGTGCAAGCCAGTGAGAGAACCTCCTGTGCTGGGTTATTGGCTTTGCGTAGGGAAACGTTCTTCTTCAGCTTATCTCCTCAAAAGCAGTTTTAGCCATGGTTGGTGAGTGAGCTTGTCTTAAAGAGGCCCAAGGCCAGAACAGGGGAGGGGATGCCTGCTGGAGTGTAGTCCCCTCCTCTTGCTGCATGGAAAAGTCGCCTCTCTCTCCTTCTCACTCCCCCCCCCCCACCCCTTGGTCTCTCCTTCCATCTCTCAGTCTTTCTTTGTGCTTCTCACTCAAGGTCTGTCTTCTCTGCCCCCTTGGGGTCTCTTCTCTCCCTGCACCTCCCCTCTGTCTCTCCTCTCTTCAGGCCTCTCTATGCTGTCATGGTCCCTCTCTTGCTGTCTTGGTCAGTCTTCCTCTCTCTCTCTCTCTCTCTCTCTCTCTCTCTCTCTCTCTCTCTCTCGTCTCTCTCCTACCCTCCTGCCCCTCACTCCCTTTTCCCTCTCTGTCTCTGTCTTTATGTCTCAGCCCCCTTCAAGCACTTGTGCATGCCCCCGTGTGCACACACACACACACACACACACACACACTACCCCTTGCTCACTCTCTCTCATCCATGAGCCTGTATCCTGCTGATGGCTACATGATGATTACGTGTTCATGAGTGTGAACTAATCCTCCTGTGATTGCAAGTACTTCCAGGGGCAAGTACACTCTGCTCTCCTAGGAAATATGTCCATTTGCCGACAGGAAGACAGTCACATAGTCCAGCATTGGAGAAAAGAAGGGTTTGCTGCTTGGAGGAGAGCTCATCTCCTGCACTCCTCTGGAAAACTGGGGTTCAGGGTCAATCTGTGCTCATGTACAGCAGCCCTTGGCCATTTTGCCTCCCTCAGCCACGGTATCTTGATAGCCCGTGTCTGGCTACGTGTTGCCAAGCCCACGAGCATGGTCAGCAAGCCTGAAGCAGAGCGTGTCTGCCCAGCAAACCCACTCAAGACACCAGCTCATTTGCTGCTGCCCTGGCTGCTCCTGTTTGCATATTTATTGCACTGTGATGACTATAAGTCATTTACCTCTTCTAAGGTGGGGGTGAAGGCCCTCTGCAGAGCAGCAAGTCCTGGCCATTTCTAGTTTGAGTTGCTGCAAAACTGAAGTTAAACGTTCCCAAATCCAGCCATTGCAAACACAGTTGGACACCCTCCCAATTAGCCAAAGTGGCGAGATTTGCCTGCACGGGGATCAATGCCTTTACCTGCCCAGAAAGCGCTCCCTCCTGCTTCCTCTATGAGTCTCCAGGCAGATGTTTCTTTAGCATCTGCTCCTGGGAGTTGGCTGTGAGCGTGCACTCTGCCTCCTCGCTTGTTCCAAATAAGCGAAGCTGTGTTCCTACAGTGGGGCTGCTGCAGGGCTCTCTGCGGCCACACAGACCAACCCCTGGTGCTCTAGAATGTCTTATAAATATTTTTTTCTAGGTAGATAAATGGCACTACCCGAGGCAGTCACATTTCATTTTTAAACCAAAATTTGCAGCTACTATCAAGGGTAATATAAATGTATTGAAATCCTTGACAAAGAGAGAAAAACAAAAGAGAAGCCAGGAAAGTTCTTTGGGTGAAGTTCCTCTGCAAATCATCCCTAAACTGAAATTCAGCCTGAATGGCACAGCATCCTTCCCAGAGCGATGAGTATTGTCATAATAACTGCAAGGCGTTCGCATTTAGATGACTCTGTCATATTCATGGTCTCAATTTGTCCTTATGATGACCATGCAAAGCAAGAAGGGGGGGTGGGCATCCCCATTTCACAGAAAGGGATGCTGAGGCCCTCATGCTGGCATCTGTTGGGGCTAGATGTGAAGGGCCCTTGAATGCTGGCACCAGGCTCTTGTCACGAAGAGACAGTAGACAGTGTTGCTGAGCAGAGTGTAGAAAGAGCCACTGCGGGGTGCAGGTAAAGCAGTGGAGGCCTAGGTAGTAAAGGTGATTCTCTTTCTGGCTGGCCCAGGAGGCTAGGGGCTCCCAGGTGAGCTGTGTGAAGCCTTCTACAAAAACAGGTTTTTCTCAGACACTGGATGGTTCTCATAAACTTAGGAGAACAGGGTTCTCCTCGCATATAAGCTAGTGAGAATCTTCTAGTCTTCCTTTCTTGGTCAGTCAAGAACACAGGAATTTTAATTCTATTTCTTTAAAAAGGGGAGGGGTGCCTATTTGTGTAAGCGTCCTCTCTTCCAGTGTAGTCTTCAAAGTTCTATGCAAGGAGGGCTTTGAGTGAAATATCCTTCCCAGAAAGCATTCTTCTTCCTACATTTCAATTTTCTGCAAAAACGGGGCACAGAGCAGGTGATGGTGTTGCTTCCACTGCCGCCTTTCATTCCCTTCAAGGGTCTATGTCTGGGAGATGAAGAAACTGCCCTATGTGCTGTGCAGCAGAGAAGGCGCCATACCCAGGGGACAGAGGACCTGCTTGGACCTCCTACATGGGCAGAGGTTCATCTGGGAGACGGTGGGTGGGAGCAGGTGATAGCAGGGCCCGGCGTGGACACTGAAGGGCAGCCATGTGGCTGGAGCCAGAGCATGGAGAGCGATGGATGCTGGGAATTTGGAGTGGGGATGGGGGGACAAGGGTCCAAAGGGAAAAAGTGGGAGTGGACGTTCTTGCTCGAAGGCCTAGGAGGCTGCAGGAGGCGGTGGCAACTTTGCAGCCAGCACCTCTGGTACAGATAGCTTGGGGCACTCATCTGGGTGAGGTGCTAAGGCGGCGTCCTGTGGGCTGGATGGCAGGGTGGATAGCAGAAAAGGATTTTGTCTTCTGCTGAGGCTGCATCTGCCTCTGCCCAGAGGCTCCCACCTGCCCTGGAGACCCGCTGGCCTCCCACTACTAGGCCCCACATGTGCCTTGCTGAACCACAAAAACTGATAGTGAGCAGCTCTGTGAACAAGTGGCACCAAAAGGGAAAGGCTGGCTGGTGACCAGGCCTTAGCCTACAGACTGAATAATGAGACCAGCCTAGGGCCAAGGTCAGGGGTGGTCTGTGGTCCATGATGAGGATGCCTAGCCCATCCATAGGTGACCTGGATGGCCTTCGAAGGTCTGGCTTTAGAGACAGTCCAGGCATAGCCTCAGGCAGCATATACCAGCCTTTTTGTTAGGACGGGTGCTGAGCAAGGGCTCATTGCGGTGTGCGCATATACAGAGGTGCATGTACATGAGCAAAGGCCTGGCTCCAGCCACACACCCTTTGCTGGGTGCTTGGCTTTCTCTGAAGATGGCTTTGGTCCATGAGAGCCCTCAGGTGGATTATGTGTATTGGGCCAAACGGTCTGCATTCTCAAGGGGCTCAGAGCCCCAGGTGGGCTTGCTCTGAGCCTCCCCCTTTTTGTCAAATTGCAACTGACCCTTGCACTGGCTGAGGGACCCCCAAACCTCTGTCCTTTCAAGGGAGGCCTTGGGACCCCCCACCCTCACACACACCATCTTCCCCTCACCTCCCTGCCTTTATAACTCTGGGCCGTGGTAGGAAAGCCCCATTTCACCTGCTCACTGTCTTGTTAGCTGTGTCTGTAGAGCTGCGTTCCACCCAGACCACAGCCAAGCTGTGAGGCCCTGCTCCCGGTAGCCTGCTGGTTGCCTGGCAGGAAGTGATGTGCACCCATGGGCAAAGCAAGAGGTCAGCCTGGGTTAGCCCCTGTGGTGTTCTTTGGAGGTGGGCCATTTCTGTGGCCTCCTGAGGGCCTGGGACAACCAGGGCTGAGCCCGGACTGGCCCCTGCATGGCGCCCCCTTGCTGGTGATATTTCAAGGAGCCTGGCCATTCTTAACCGACTCCCACGTTGTCCTCAGCTGCGTGGAGGCAGTGCTGCTATGTAGCAGCAAAGCCAGAGCCATGCCAGCCAGAACCCTGGGCTTGAGTCTGTCTCTTGACAGTGCAGTCCGGCTTCCTTGTCCTTTCCAAACAACTCGCGTAGTGTTTTCTTCCCTTCTGCATCCGTTAGCATCGTTTCTAGTGGAAACCGGGACTGTGTACAGGCAGACTGCCTGACTCTGGTCCTGCTCCTCTTTCTCAGATGTCTTCATTTCCACCTGGAGTCAGCTGCCTTCCCTCCCTCAGTCCCTCCGTTATCCCAAGAGCCAGGATTCAGTTCTCTCTGCTCATTCTCATGGCTTGTAGCTGCAGGGGTACCCTCTCAGATGCTATGGACAGGAGTCAAGTTTACAGCTCCCTGTTGTCCCTACGTTAGGCTGCTATCCTAGGATCGGAACTTTCCTCTTGATGGTGGCTCAGTTCTGCATGTAGGGACTGGGTCTGACTTGTCACCCTTACAAACCCAGACAGGGACACAGAGCCTGGCCCATAACAGGCATTCATAAACATCTGTAGAAGGGATGAACAAAGAAGATATTCTTTTGAGCTGAGTGGCTAATGCTTGGAAGCTCATGAGTGGTTGGGATAAGAACACCTACAACCCAAGCCTCAAGCAGGGGTGAAACATCTCTAGGCCAGAGAGACCTGGACCCATGCTCGCTGCTGTGGAGGGACCAGTCATACGCCTGCTCTCAGAATGTCCTCCTCAGACACTTTGGCCCCTGGCCACTGGCTGGCTGATTCATTAAGTTTATGAGGCTGACAGCCACTGTTCCTTCCAGCCCAGACTCTGGGGGCATCCAGGATCACCAGAACTGCATCTGTGTCATGGGTTGGTGTGTCCTCCCCCTCCCCCTGCCTCAGGTGTGACATGCATGACCCTACTGCTCAGTCAGGGACCATTCTCTTCTTGAATATGGAAAGCCTTTGGGGGAGAAATCTCATTTAAAAATCAAGTTTTCTTTCCAGGAAAACAGAAGCATTTCTTCAGGATCATGGAGAAGGTCATTTGAGGAAGAGGCTTAAGGATTTGATGTGAGAGTCTAAGAGAGGCATCGCTGGAGAAAACACAGCAGTAAGACTGTTCAGGCCAGAGGAGATTGGCTTCCAGCTCTCATGCACAAGTGGCCCTGTCACACGCTAACCAAGAGCTGTGGCCACTGATAAGACACGGGCTTAACCTTGACCCAAGCCAGGCATCCCCAGGGCAAGGGGGTGGTTCAGGTTGAATCAGAGAATGCCTCCCAAAGCAAAACCTTGGGGAATTTGAAAGTCATCACTTCTGACAACACTTCAACCCTTGATGTGACAAAATGACCATGCGGGCACTTTGGTGGCACTTAGCTCTTCAGTCTCAATGAGAAACTCAGATAGTGTAATAGTAATAGCAAACACAGGGGTAGGCAAAAGCAGGTTTACAGTTGTTTATATGGAAAATTATGTGATAATCAATAAGTAATAATACAACAATAAACTCTGTGTTTTGCATACTCACAACTGTAACCCTACTCTTGCCCCGCCCTGTATTTATATAGGGCTTACTCTGCACCAGTTCAGAGTGGAGGACAATGAGGTCGATATTATAATAAAATCTCTGCTTTACAGGTGAGGAAACTGAGGCTCACAGAGGGGAGGTAATTTGCCTGAGATCACAGGGCGAGCTTAGACTCGAGCCCAGGCGCTGAGCTCCAGCCTGCGTGTCCCTCTGCTGTGCTTGCTCTGTGCCAGGTGGTGCGGTCAGCAATGTTAGCATCTCGTCGGTCCCGTCCGTCCACAGCAGCTTCCCTCTCCTGCCTCCTGTGTTAAATGCATTCATAAGCATTGTCTACTTTGATCCTCATGGAGAAGGAGGGAAGAGTGTCGCCCTCTTTGTTTAAAATTTTTTTGGGTCTTGTATGTAATTTATTTTGTCTAATAAGATGAAAGGAATATTGGCTGCACCAGCATGCACTTCCCGAAGACTACAGAAAGAACTCAGGGCATTAACATAGCATTGCATTTATTTCAGGCATCTGATTCTGTTTATTTTTTATTTTTTTGAAAACAGGTGTGTTAAATTTAGTAACAAAAGGATCACATCCTCTCCTCACTGTTCACACCCTCCACAAATCCTTAGTGTTGGTTGTACAAAGGCGTCAAAGCAGCCCTTGGGGACCATTATCTCTCAAACGTGGATTAGGATTCAAAGGAGATACAAAACTCAGCACCTCTTTCATTAAAAAAATGAGAGAGAGAAACTTTTAGGTTAAAAGAAAAACACCTAAAACATTCTCACAGCTGCCTCTGGAGCAGATCTTAATCCTTTTGCATAAGACACATGCAGGGGGGCCATTTGAACTAAACCCAGTCCATGACTCATTCCCTCTCTGGCTCCTCTTGTGGTTTTCCTTAGGTCTTTCAGGAAATTCTGAGTGATTCCTGTGTCTGTGACTACGTTGATGACCTGGGGACTTGGAGTGGGATCTGTGCTGTTTGTCTGGAGACCTGCTGTGTTGGCATCTTGGGCAGGTGACAGCCCTCCGGCAACTTCTCATCCTCCTCTCTTCCTCCTTGTCATCCATGTCCTCTTCTAGAGTTGCAGCCCCTACCCCGAGGCTCCCATTGCTCAGCCTCCTCTAGCACATAGCGTTTTTGTAGCCAGAGCAGCGGGATATTACAGATGCTCTTGCTGTGCAGTAGTTCATCAATGAACTCATCTACATGCAGCCGTTCAAGCTCCCCATTTCAGTTCTGGCTTTTAATTTTTCTCTAGTTGCACGGAGACTCCAAGTATTTGCAGCAATCTATTGCAGTGCCTGTCAGCCTCCAGTAAAGTGCTCCCAACAAGCAGATATACTTGAAGTCTTTATTTTTTATAAGCTCAACAGTGGTCTCCTTTTCTCGCTGAATGTGAAGCATCTTCAAGGTCAAACACAGAAAGGGAGTTGGCTTTATGTTGCCACCACTGACACCACCCATAAACCTGAACTCCATGGCTTTATAGACTACAAGTTCAAATCCAAAGCACTGCTCTTTCCAGTGCTTGGACTCATAGATTCTCGTCCAGATAATCTTCTCCACCAGATACTGAGGGTTGGTGTCGTGGGTGTGGTGCCATCTGTCACCGTGCGGTTCGCCATTCTAGAACAACTTCAGTTCTATTTCTGTCAGGTCCTTTAGTGCATCATGTCCAGGTTTTTTAAAAAAAACTATAAGGAAAGGGGAAAGGGGAAGGAGGTCTCCTTTAAATAGTTCAGGTGACCTTGAAATTGGAAGTTCTGCAGTGTAAGGAACTTCCTTCCTCAAGAGGTGTCGTTGATGGAATTCTGATTCTGTTTAACTGGCATGGCTGGTACTTTTCCCTCTGGTGAAATCAATTCTTTAGAAGCCTGTGAGTGAGAGTGGTGGCAGCTGAAGGTTACCCAGGTCAAGCTGTTTGCCTTTGCTCCACCTCCCAAACTAGAGATGTGGTCACGAGACGTGTGACTGGAACAAGTGACTAGCTATGACGCGCTTTTATCTGGAGGTCTCAGGGGAGAATCTCAGTAGAATAGTCATCAGCTTTCCAGGTGTGTCCTTAGAGGACTGTGGTCTCCATTATTCGGTGAGCACCAGGGCAGGGGGTCCTTAGTCATCGCAGCTGGTCCTGATGGCAGCCATGGCATTGCCCATCCCGGCCCTGCTGCTTTTCTGGGCCCAGAGCAGAAACACAGCTGAGGCCTGGGTGTAATTGCTAGTTTGACCAGAACTCTTTCTCTGTGGTCAACAGACCCGAGGCTTTGTTCTTCATATTATTTGAGTATTTCATTTTAAAAACAACTTTATTGAGCTTTAATTTATATACCATAAACTTCATTCATGTTTACTGTACAATTCAGTGTTTTTAGTATTCAGTGGAACCTCAGTTCTTGAACTTAATTTGTTCCGGAAAACTGTTTGAGAAGCAATTTGTTCCCAAACCAAATCTCCTTTGTTTGTCTTCTGAGAGACATGTGACTCATCTTACAGGTGTCAGCATGAAAGGGTTGTTGGGTAGAGGATGGAGACCTGAAGTCTTGTTGGATAACCGAGACACTTTTTCTGTGAACAACTTGGTCAAGGACCAAATTGTTCAAGAACCGAGACGTTTGAGAGAACTGAGATTTGACTGTATTTACAGAACTGTGCAACTGTCGCTACAATCTAATCTTAGAAGGTTGTCATCACCCCCAAAAGAAACCTCACACCCATTTATAGACACTCCCCGTTCCCAGCCCAGCCCAAGGCAAGTCTAGTCCACTTTCTATTTCTATAGATCCACCTCATTCAGAAATCTCATATAAATGCACTCAAACACTCTGTGGGCCTGTGGGACTGGCTTCTTTCATGAAGCATAACATTCTTGAAGTTCTTCCATGTGTCAGTACTTCATTCGTTTTAATTATTGAATCCTCTACTCTCCTATGAGCCACATTTTGTTCAACCATCCATCAGCTGAGGAAGAGCTGGGTGGTTCCACTTTTTGGCTGTTGTATCATTCTCTTTGAATGGAAAAGAGAGTGGGTGTCAGAGAAATCTTGCACCCTGTTACATCTATGTCATCAGAGGGGTCAGGCCAGTCTCAGGCTGGTAACTCCTGGTTCATTTACTGATCCACGCAAACACTTATTTGGCTCCTCTGGGTGCCTGGCCCTGGTCTAAACCCTGGGAGCCTGCAATGAGCAAGACACAGGGGCCCGTGTCCTCATGGGACTGTCACTCAGGGGAGGGAGGCGATTAGGAAGCGAACAAACTTAAAAGTGTTAGGAAGTCGTAAGTGTGCTCAGAGAAATAATGTAAAATAATGTGAGAACATGTAAGAGGGAGTCCAGAATATTTTTCAGCATTTCTCTTTTATTTAAACATCTCTAGATGTTATCCCCAGCATTGGAAATTTCTATTTTACTTAAAGAATTATCCAAATAATTTCACTTTACATGGAAAAGTGAAATTATGGAGATTTGAGAGAGGAGGAATCCTGTTTATCTTTTATTTTGAGGACACACCCATGGAATGCCTTCTGGGTGGGATGTGGCTTATCTCTACACTGTGTGGGGTCAGTGCATGCCCCAACCCCCCGAGAGATCCCCCTCGCCCTTACTCCACCTGAGAAGGCTTCGTCCTTTCCAGCACACACACAGGACAGCTCAGAGGCCTTGGGAACTCCAGCAGAAATTGCATTAGTGTGTATGAGCAAATGACCCCAGTTATCTGGCCATGTAGAAAGCCACTGTTTTGCTCTTCATGAAAAATTAAAATCTTGTCCTGATCTGCTGCAAGGAAACGGATGAGGCAACTTGGGTGAACTCAGCCACTGTTGATTGGGTAGGTGATAAACTACGCATTTGCTTGACTCGGGGGATCAATGGAGAATCTTAAAGAGAAAATCACAGAAGAAATTAAGATTGAAGCTACAGGCCTCTGATACTGGGGATGCATTGTACAACTGCAACAAAGTAAGGCTCTCTCCTGAAAATGCATTATTCATCCCCTGCCTGGAACCAGTGTTACAGATGCTCATTCCTGTGGTTCAGCCCAAGTTGGTGATAGAAACAGACCAGAGACAGATGACTTGTATCTCACCAGGAAGGGTAGAATTTCAGATGAGCAGTCATGATCTTTCTAGGTTTGTATGTACCATCGCATCATGAATCGTGAGGATGAAGGCAACGGTGAGAGTTTAAATCCATTTGGGGCCACAGTGTGGGCTTCACACAGCATACATTTTAAGAGAAAATATCGTGGAATTGGTTATGTGGTTCATTCCCACATATTTCTCATCCACAAAATCTTGGAGGAACATGAAAAGTGGTTTGGGATTGAGAGGAGGCCTTCAATGGAAGAACATAATTTGCCCCCTAATGAAACTCGCTCATACAATCATTTACCAGACTGATATTCAGAAAAAGAAAATTGTCCCACTGGTGTTAATGGATTGCCATCTGTCTCAGATGTCATTGCTGTTGAAGTCACATGAGCCAGACAATGGGAACTTTTCTTTAATGAAAGCACAAAGTACTAGGAAATGACCCCAATGAGAGGTTTGCTTCAGCAACCGCAAACAGAGTTACCAATTATCTGGGCGAATTTCTCTCTGAATGTTCTGGAAAACTTGCAGTTCTCAGGGAGAATAAAGGTTCTTGCAGAGTTTTGAAGATCAAGTTTGAAGATTCTTTCGGTAAAGTTGTCCCGAAGCCAATTAACATTTCAGCGGGGAAGAGAGCAGACAAAACCTTCAAGGGTCGTCTGTCGCCCGGTATCTTCCTGAAGAGGGAAATACTGGAAATTGGTTAAGATCAGGATTCCTGCAAAACAGCTTGATTCCCAGTTCTGGTACTGACCAGTTCCACGGCCCAGGGTGAGCCACAGGTGCTCTCCAGCTTCAGCTTCCTCCTGTGCAGAGTGGGGACACTGTGAGCCCCCTCTCCAAAGGTTTGCTCACAGGATTCAGTGGGAGGCATGAAAATCCTTGAGCAGAGTAACCAGCATGCAGTAAATGCCCAATGCAATGGCAGCCTGTTGGGTAGAGAGGAAAGAGAGGGAATTCGTTACAATAGCAGAGAGAGTAAGGGAGAAAAGGGTGGGACTGCTTATTGCTTGTTTGTGAGAAATTTGACTCCTTCCCCTGAGAAATCAGAGCAAAATTCTTATAGGCCAATGAAACCATTGGCAGGTTGAAGAAATGTCTTTAACTCCCTTCCACCTGTCCCCTACCCACTCCCTAATTTTAAGAGAAAAAAAATTGTGGAATTGGTTGCGTGGTTCATCACTGACAATTAGTGAGTTGTTTGAACAGTTATTATAAACCAGACTCTAAACATATTGGGTAAACATTGGCATATCAATGATATTAGTCTGTTGGCTCCATGAGCAGGTTGGTGATGGCAGAACATGCAAAAATCTTCAATAACACAAATCATTTACTAAGCACATACTATGTGCCAGGCACAGCGCCAAGCATTATGAGACTTTGACAAAGAGGCCAAGGTCATGGTTATAACCTTCAGGCGGGTCAGCTGGGCTTATGCTGACTCACCGGGAGGATCCCATGACTGCAGCCCAGGCACTGAGTGTTTCCGACCCAGGCTTAGCTTGGATCCTGACCTCATCCAGCCTGTTCCTGGGGTTCATGCTGCGACCTGAGAAGGAACTTACAAACCAGCCTTCCAATTACCGTTTTAATATATGTATATAGAACTTAAGGTCACTTGATCAGTTTCCACAGACAGGGGGTCAGTGGGGTCCACCCTCTGCAGACAGGACAACCTCTGGCTCCTGAATGGAGGACCGGGGACAGGGCAAGGGAAGGGGATTCAGGAAAACATGGTGCAGATGCTTCGGGGACAGAGACTTTGCTCTCCTCCGAAAGTGGACACCCATGGGTGACGATGACAGATTTGACATCTGATGTACTTTTTTCTGATAAGAGGAAGTGGCTGAGCTAAAAATATTTCACAGAATCATTTTCTCTACCACAACTTCTCTCTAGCTAGCTTTCTTATCACTCATAAATATTTGTCTTGTCTGCTTAAAATGCTTGCAGGGTGGAAAAACAAACTTTGTTTTCAGTCTCAAATTACTCTGCGAGGTATATGAGTATTGGCATAAGATAGTAACAATGTACTTAAGCTAAACCAAGTGCTTAGCTCAATATTCAATTAAAGCCCAAGTTGGCTGCATATTAACACTGAATGGCATATCCACAGTGCCCGACATGGACCAGTCATAGTATCCATGTCCTTCATCTTTCTGTGATTGAGCACCATGTAATTTACTTGAAGCTAAGTGACAAAGGTCTGGGGATTGATTCCATTTGGTTCAGAAGCCCATCAAGACCCTTGTCTGAGTGCTGTGCTCTTTGATTTTGTCCCATGCACTTCTCTCCCTGCTGACCGCAAGCCCCTTTGCCTCTTCTCCTTGCCTTTTCTTTCTACCTCCTCCTTTCCTGAACTTGCCCCTGCCTCCACCCCCGGCACTGTCCTGCCACCTTCTCCCAGAGTCCCATGCAGGGATCCCCATGCCCTGACTCTCCTTGAGGCTGGGTATCAGGAGGCAGTTCTGCCCCTCAGGGCTTCTGGAAGGCAGGAGCCATCATGGCGTGAGAGCAGAAGTGGCTGGCGAATGTGGCTTCATCTCAGGCAAGTTTCTAAAGTAGCAGGGGAGAGCTGATTATGCGGACCGCTCCGAATTCAATCTCTTGGTTTATGTTATCGCTGGAGCCCGTGATGGAAGTGCTGCCCGTTAATTCAGCCTTGCCAGTGACTTATTCTTTATCTGGCGCAAGTAAAGAGAAACAATTACCTTGGTGTGACATTCTGCCATCACTACAAAGCCAACCACCTGCACCTGAGACTTTGCTATCAGCAGAAAGAACGGGTTAAACGCTAAATATTTCAGAGAGAAGAGAAGTAGCAGGGCTATTGGAAATAAATTTAAAAGACCTTCATGTATTCTGGTCATATATTCCTGGCACAAAACTTGCCCAGAGATAAAATAGCTTTCTGACAGGAGGGCTGGAGGAGGTGAGGAGGGAACTCTGGCACCCCCCACCCCCCGGACCCTGTCCGGCCTCCCGGCATGGACGCAGGTGTCTCCTTTGTGAAGGCATCTTTGACATGATTGAAGGAGGACTATTACTGCTGAGCCCTTTTCAATAATGAATTTAAATTATAAATGACATTTTGTTGTGCTCCCTTCTCTCCCACCTGTTGGTGGTTAACTGGGAAAATCAATACACTTGTTGTCTAAAGGGAACAGACATCTCAGGAAGTTAAGCCTGGAGCTTAGTTTTGGTTCCTAACTAAGCATGCTCCCAACCCTCCCCGACGTAAGTGCCTGCAAAGGCCACGTCCTGGGACCAGCCTAGCTGGACAGGAGGCTCACAGCCCCCTTGGGACACGCAGACATTCCCTCTGGTCTCTTCTCATGTGGGAACTGAACCTCGGGACGATTTAGGACCATGGGTGACAGGCTGCCCAGGGCACCCTGTGCACTGTCATCCCCCCATGGGTGGTGGGAGTAACGACCTGCAATTAAAGTGATAGGGCTGGTTCAGTGAGACAGTTACCAGTCAAACCACAGAGAAGTCATCGTTTGTTTTCTGCCATTGCAGGAAGCTGCTAAGACAGAGGAGAGATAGTTTAGGAGTAATTATTGGTGCATCAGCCCTCTCCGCTGACCCCGCTGTTCAGAATTTTCTCTCATGGCATCAACAATTCTTGGAAATTAGATGTGCTTTCCTTATTAATGCCAGGGTAGGGAAGTGGAAAACGCGGGGCTTCCTTCACAAATAGCTACTTAATGTTGCAATCCCCACCTATAGGTCATGAGAGACAAGGAGGTTCGCCCACTCCTGAGCACAGAACGCCTTGGTGAAGAGAAGGATTAGCTTGGACAGACAGGTCCTAGCACTTGCTGCTGGCCTGGGCACTTTCGGCTGCACGGTGGAGCCAGGCACACTCCTCACTTGGGCTGGAGGGGAAGGGCCTGTCCCCAGGGGAGTCTGGGCTCACCTCCCGGAGGCACCGTGTTCTCCAGCAGGCCCTGCGCTCCTGCTGCTTCTCAGAAGATCCCCGACTCCCTCCACGCCCATCGCCCATCCGTTCTCCTCAGGTAGAGTGCCTGGAGCAGCTGGGCACAGTGAGGGAGGGTGACAAAGGGGCCGTAGAGGCTGTGTGTGTGTTTGTGTGTCCTGCTGTGGAGTCATTAGTTGTTAGCTGCCACTACCTGGGCACAGGCTGCCGCCCCAGGGGCTGCACAGCCCAGGGCTCAGTTCCTTGCTGGGAAGATGGGGCCCAGGTCCCCGTTAGCCTCACTAACCTAGAATGGGAAGGAAGTTCCGCAAGAGGAGGGGAGGTAATACCTGAAGTCTACTTTCTTTATGGTGGAGTAGCTCACGCCACCCCTGTGACAAGATTTCTCTGGAAGACTTCTCCATTGAAGCATATCTAAGCAGTGGCATTGGTCTGGATGCAGAGGACTGGCCTAGCTGACCTCTTGACCCTATAGCCACTTGGGCAGCTGTCACCCAAGCATGCCTGGTCAGTCCTGATCTCAGACTGAGAGAGTCCATAGGAGGGACACACTGCACAAGCCAGGAGCCACTCTGTCCAGTGACAGGCCCAGCCACGCACTCCGTCGGGAGGGCTCTGCAGGCCGGGAGCTGCCTGCCTGGCAAACCGCTGAGTGGCTGATGTGCCTTGACATATCACCTGCACAAAACACACCATTGCTCATTTTTTCTTTTCAAATGAAAGTCTCTTGAGCAGAGCACTTGATTAGAACACGTTGGATGGGCAAGGTTATCTTCTCTAGAGAAGAAATAGCTGTCCCTACAGGGAGGAAGTGTCCGAAGCAGCAGGGTTGGGGAGGGCTTGTCAGAACTGGAGCTGGATATAAACTGCAGGAGTCAGCGCAGCCTTTGTTGAGAAGGCAAGGCCCTGCCCCAGAGGTGGCAGGGAGCCCAGGCAACGTGACAATGGGAGACCCAGGGCGCAAACCGGGCAGGTGTGCAGGGGCTGTGGCCACTCTCCTCCAGTCCCTGCTCCACTCTGAGGGATCTTGGGAGAATCACATTCCTCTTCCAGTTCTGCTTTATTCAACTTTAAAGGCAGGGGTTGGACTCAGTGACCAAGATCTGTCCCTGCCATGCCAACATTTGGATGGCCTCCCATCAGTTACCTATAAGCTGATTCTAAAAGTTGAAGACAAATAAATTACATTTATATTATTATGGCTATAAAATAGTGTTCCCTGGAGAGTCAAATTATGTCCTAGTATTTCATTTCATTCTCTGTGCATCCAATATACTGACCCCCTATTTCATGCAATGAAGACTTTTCTGGCATCAAGTTCAGGTAGATTCTCCTTTTTTTCACCCTCCATTAATTGCCTTTCACATATCCTTGCATTCATTCACATTACCTCTTTCGTCATCAATTGCCTTTTTTGCCTGAAGTCCTCTCTCGGAGTCTCTTTTTCTTGCTCCAATCTAGAACATTCTCTTAGGTTGTACCACTATATCAGGATATCCTGACCTTTTCTTTCTTGGCTTATATTTTCCTTTGGCTGGAGTACACCCTTACATAATTTCCTAAGATAGTATGTACAGGAGTTCTACTTTCTGTTCTTCAAAAGTCTGAATATGCTTTCATTCTGTGCTCCTACTTGACAGATTGGCTGGATTTAGAATCCCAAGTTGAAATTTTCTTTGTAATAGTCAAAGTAGGATAAATATCAGTGGCATAACAGAGTTTACTGTGCACTCACATCACAGCCTGCTCATTCTTCCATAATATTGGAATGCAGGTGTTTCTCTGCTCCATACAGTGATTCAGGGAGTTTATGCAGACTCCTTGTACTTTGTGGCCTCCAAGGTCACTGTGGACAAGGATGAGAGAGAGAGAGAGAGAGAGTACTGAAAAGGCCCACCAGCCCTTAATTGACACAGCCAGGAAGTGGTGTATCGTTCTTACACCTTCTCTGTGAGAATAAGCTCCCCATGAAGGAGCATGGGAAGTGTCGTTTGGGAATGCAGGAAGGAAAATCCAAACCATGACGTAAAGGCATCATCTTTAAGCAAGCGGCATCTCTGATAACAAGTCCAGGGCTTGGGTGAGCTATTTTAATTTATCTGGAAGTTATTAGGATCATTTCTTTATCTCCTTTAAGGTCATTACTCATTTATTGCCAGTACCTCCCTGACTAGCATTGGGATTTGGGTCAGGAGATTGAGGCCCTCGCCTCCAACACAAAAACTTAGGAATCAAGATAAATAATAAATAATAATATTTTAATGTAATATTGTACAAAATAGAAATCATTACAAAAATTCATGATGAACAAATTAATAATGCATGTCCTTGGCATTGTGAAATTTTGCAGTAAGGTATCTGGCTTTGTGGCACCTTCTGAGGACTCTTCAATCTAAAAATATATATCCTTCCTCAAATGAAAACACATACAAGGTCTGTCCAGAAAAAGTCCAGCCATGTTACTATAATGAGAAAGGTTTGCACAACATTGATGTAACCTGGCAGCCAAGAAGAGTGGACTGGAATGTGCATGTGTGAACAATGATGACTTCACTGTACTAGTCAGTGAGGGTGGTAGACACCACCGAGTGAGCATGTGTATCATGTGGCCGTTGCATTCAAAATGACTGAGCGAGTAGAGCAATGAATCTGCATCAAATTTTGCATTAAGCTTGAACATTCCTCTGCAGAAACTATTCAGATGATTCAGAAGGCCATACTTATGGGCAACTGGTGATTGGCAGCTTCATCACGACAATGCACCTGGTCATGCATCAGTCTTGTGCAGAGATTTTTGGTGAAATATCAAATCACCCAGGTGACTCAGTCCCCCTACAGCCCAGATTTGATGCCCTGCAAATTATGGCTTTTCCCAAAACGAAAATTGATTTGAAAGGGAAAAGATTTCAGACCATCAATGAGATTCAGGAAAATATGATGGGGCAGCTGATGGCGACTGGGAGAACTGAGTGAAATCCCAAGGTGCCTACTTTGAAGGGGATGCCTGAGGTGTTATTGTCCTGAGTACAATATTTCTTGTATCTTCTTTAATAAGTAGCTCTATTTTTTCATAGTATATGGCTGGATACTTTCTGTACAGACCTCATATAATTTTTTTTAAACAATCCTCTCTTCTTGGTGTCCTCTTCTGTCTTCCTGGAAATCTTCATTGGATATGTAGCCTCCTGGATCGATATTTCTGTCTCAACTTTTCTCTCCAAATTTTTGTTTCTATATAATTTTATTCTATATTCTGGAAAATTCCCTTGGCTTTATTGTTCACTCTGAGTAACAAACTTTTTATTTAAAATATTGTGCTTCTAATTTCCCAGCACACTTTCTCATTCTTTACTTTCTAGGAGTAGCATCTTCTTGAAACTGTTTGAGGATACTAGCCAATAATTTTTGGCTTTCTGTTCAAATTCTGCTTCTACTTTTACGTTTTTTTTTTCACATGGATGATCTTTGTGTGTGTGTTTTTAATTGTCATTTTTTGTTTCTCTGTTTTCAGTGTGTTTGTGATCTCATTCCGTCCATTTTATGTGGTGGGTCTGTTAACTCTTGATTGACCAGTCAAAGGCAAGAATGAAGAAGGTGCAGGTGCTGACAGGACTCTTCATGGGGCAGGACGAGCAGGCTGTGAGCAGACGTTCTGGTTTTCATTCTGCACGAGGGACTTTTCATAGAGACCTTCTATCACCCTGCCCCCTCTCAGCTCTGCCTTTGGGGGAGGTGTCATTCGGCAGCCACCCCTTCTGCCCACATTCTAGACTATAAGCTGAGGTGTCTCTGCTCTGTTCACCAGTGAATGTTCTTCCAGAAATGCTCACTGAGGGTAGCTGTCCCATTCTCTTCACTTTCTGTGATTTATTCTTCCAAGGTCATTTTCATTGATACCAAGGAAGAGGAAGCAATGCATGTGCCTACCCCGTCATTTTGAACCCGCCTCTTCTGTTTCAACCTGCGTGGAAGACCTAGCCCCCTGGTGCTAACACTTGGCAGCTCAGGCTTCCAAAGCCCAAAGCAAAGCTATTATAACCCCTCTGCCAGCTCCCAGAGTATCTGCTTCTCTTCCGGTCATGCCCACCTCAAGGAATCCACCCACTTGCTCAAGTAGGAAAATTGAGTCGTCTGTCATCCCTCCCTTTTCCATCTCTGGCATCAAGCCCACATGAATCCGCTCCCCGAATTTGTATCTGAAATCTGTCCCCATCTCCAGCCCCGACTACCACCAACCTAGACAAGCCAGCCTTGGCCTCCTTCCTGCCGGTCTCCCACCCCCCCAACCCATTCTCCCCATGGCAGAGTGAGCCACCTAGAGGATAATAACCCCAGTTCCTCTCTCCCATCGCCCTTTCAGTGAAATCTAAGTCCCCGGCCAGCACCTCCCAAATCTCAGTGAGTCCCCACTCCCGCCTTTGCCTCAGGCTCCAGCCACCCTGGCCTCCTCTGGTGAGCGGCTCCCTCTTTCCCAGCTCTCCGCATAGCACCTCTTTGTCACTCCATGCTACGTAGGTTTCGCCCAGCCATTTTTCCTTGTGCCTGTACCTGCTCATTTCCTTCACAGCCCTTGTCCCAACTGGTCTGCACATACAAACGGCTCAGATCCTGTCCTTTACCAGTTTATTGTCTGGTCGTGCCTGGACCCCAGGCTCCCTGAGCATAGCAGTCAGGCTGGCTTTCTCCAGCGTGTCCTTGGCCCCTGCATGGTGCTGGGCAGGTGGGCTCAGCAAGGGTTGAGGGGTAGATGAGGAAGCAGATGCCCAACATGGTTGGGTCCCAACCAGCCTTGGGGGCGTGGGCTGGGTGCCGTCCTCTCCTGGGCACAGCTCCAGCTGATCTCCTGACTCCATTGCATCGCTGACCACTGCAGCTCGCCCTCGTCAGAACTGGAGACATTGGCTCTCCCAAGACACAGATGAGAGCCAGGCACCTGGTGCGCCATCTGCCTTCTCACAGTCTGGTCCCTAGCTGTCTTTCCACTTTGTCTCCCTCTGCTCTGCCTCCCGCCCTCTGAACTCCTGCCTTCACACATCTGTGCATTTGTTTAGCCTAAGATGCCCTCTCTTCTATATGCACCTTCCAAACCCTGCCCATGCTTCAGGGCCTGGAGAAAGCATTACCTCCTCAGGGAGGTCTCCTGAACCCCGCACTTGGATGGCCTCTCTCAGCTCCTCCCTTGTGCATCCTGTTATAGCTCGTAGGCCATCCTGCCCTGTGCCTGGCTGTTGGTGGGAAGGTGTGCTTCCCCCACTGAGCTGTAAGACCTGAGAGAGGACATTGGTTGGGGCTGGCCTGCCCACCGAGAGCCCCTTGGTGGACGTTATACCACAGGAGCAGATGAGGGGAGCCTATCCAGGGCTGGCACCCAGACTTCAGGCCTGTGGGGGGCAGGGTGGCCCACTGACCACTGGACCTTGTGTCCAAGTGTTAGGACGCTAGTGTGGCTGCAGCTGTAACAGGCTGTGAGTCCGCCGCTCTGTATCCCTCTGTCTTAGCAGGCACTTGGGGTAGCTTTGCTGAGATACTTTAGTGCGCCTCGGTGAAAAAGCAAAGAAGTGATGGAGGCCCCTCCACCCTCCAACACCCTTAAAGCTCTACTGGTGCTGCTCATGGACTGGCTCGGGATGAGCCAAAATGCCAACAACCATGACCGGAGTCCAGGTTGTCATTCCCAGCAGGGCTGGCCTGGTGGTCCCCAGGGTCTGGTCCAGCTCAGCAGGATGGAGCCGTCTGCAGTCTGTGAGCGACGCCTGCGTGGTATGCAGACAAGGCCTGCGGAGCCCGTGCTGGTGCCAGAGCTGGCATGCCAGCGGTGAGCTGCTGGGCAGTTACCGCCTTTTATTTTCTTCCTCCTGGCAGGAGGCGCTGCTACAGGGCTGCGCTGCGAGGCTCCTGGCACTGCACACCCTTCTCTTGCCGAGACACCTGCCTGTGACTAGATGGCCAGATTGCTCCAAAAATGAGAACCTGGAAGGAGCCTGCCAGGTGCCTCCTGCGCGGGGTTGAGGCTGTTCTCTCTGAGTGCCCCATTCTGAAGGCAATTAGTCTAATTGCTTTTGTTATTTCAGAAAACAGATTAAACTACCCAAGTGTTTCAGGGCAGAAAAGCGTCTACAATGTAGTATAAGAAGCATTGAGGAGCATTAATTCACAGCCAGCAGTGTCTGAACAAACAACCAGAAAGTGGGCATAAGGAATGGGCACCACAGCAGTCAGTACCTTTGTGGGGTGGACAGCTTGCCCCTGGGGATTGGGGCTGGGGGCGGTCCCCACTCCTGGCTGTCTCTGAGTAGAGTCGGGGTCCTGCTGAGGCCCAGGAGCCGTCCTGGGCTCCTGTCCTTCTCCCCCTGCCTGCAAGGTCTGTGGGTCCCGTGTCCCCCTGCTAACCCCCATTCCACCCCACCCCCATCGCCGACAGGGCTCCGCTCATCCTCTGTGTCCAGGGCCAGTAGAGCATCTTCCAGCTGCATCCCTGTCTTCCCAACACCCACCTCAGGGCCACCACAGGGGCTGCCTGAAACACAAGTAGCACAAATGGGGACCTAATCACCACTTCTGAACACCTTTACGGCTTCTATAGGCTACCAGACCTGGGGAGCTGGGAGCCCAGCCTGCTGGCACGCAGGCATTGCAAAACCTTCTAGTTGCCACCTGCTTTTGCTCTGTGCTTCATACTGCTGAGCTCTGGCCCAGTGGGGTGTGGTGCACACAACACACACACATACACACACACTAGACTGCTCCCCTTTGCTTGCCTGCAGGACAGGCACCCTTGCTTTGGGAAGCCTTCCCTGCCATGCAGGAAGAGTGAGGCACCTTCTTCTTTGTACTACACCCCCCACCCCAGGCCTGGGACTGATCTCATGTTCACACTGGGTTGCCCCCGTTTGGTCTCACTGATGCCCTGACCAGATTGCGAGCAAGTGAGAGAGGAGGGGCCTTGCCTTCTTCACTACAGTCCTAGCATGCGACAAAAGACCTATTATTCACAGAGAATTCAATACCTGCTGGTTGAGTAGATGGATAGGTGGAGGGGATGGATGGGCAGTGAATGAATGAGTAGCCCGGAGGATGGGCTAATGCTCTTGTCCTGGGTCATTCTTCCATTTCAACCTGCTCAAAATCAGGAACCACCCCAGGGAAGAGAGAGAGGGAGTGATTCCCTGGGCCCTCCGTTCTCTGCCTCCCCGACCCTGCACTAGCTTTTCCTGTGTGGGAAGCAGAACATGGTAACGTGGTGAGAACCTTGTTCAGAGAGCATCTGAGCAGCTTGAAGACAGAGGCCATGCCCTCCTTACTTCCTCTCAGAGCCACATGAGGTTCACAGATCAGCCTCTCTCCCAGTTCCATCGCCCAAAATGTGCAAATCCCAACTCAGTCTCTCCTTTCAGCACTGGAAGCCTGGTTAGCATAGGGGTTGAGGTCAGGTCTCTTGGACAAGTGAGCTGCCCCTTTATGTCTCCACAGGAAGACCCTGCAGTACAGATACACCCATCTATTTAAAGTTGTCCTTTATTATGTGGTGAAAAAAATAGAAGAGGATGCAGCCGGAAGGTCTGAGCTGTAGTTAGGACTCACACACCTCTCATACCCAGAACACCAACCACCTGCCCAGAGTCACTGGGAGGGTTTCTTATGCACCAGCTTCCAGGGCCCAGCCCAGACCTGCTGAATCAGAATCTTTGGGATGGGATCCAGGATGGGTATTTTAAACCAGCACTTCTGGAGTTTCTTATGCACGGGAAGATTTAGATTCATTGCCTAAGAGATTCCGAGAGTCCAGTGGAAAGGATTTAAAATGACAGAAACCTGAATCACATACACCCCTTCCATCTTGGAGGCCCCAAACCTGGCCCCTTGGCAACCCACCCAGTGGGCTCAGCAGCCTTTGCTCCTTCTCTTTGATCTGCTTCCCCTGCCTCAGCAGAAACACCTCCTGTTCCCCACATCCTCAGAACTACCTGCGTCTTCAACCATCAATATAATTACTTGGAAATACTGCATCCTGCTTAGAATTTATTTTAGTCACGCTTGTCTGCATGCCACTTTGTCAGATGCATCGTTAAGGCTTTTTTTCTTCCCACCTTCAGCAGATTACATTGTCCATTCATTCTGGTTCACACAGCTGCTGTCACATGGACCAGCCTGCATCGCAGGTCCCAGGCTGAAGCCCACGGAGATGACATGCCCCTTAAAGGGCAGGGGACACCTTCCCCCCCAACTGGGCCACCCCACAGGCTCCCCTGTGGGAGGTGCGCCCGTGGGTGTGATCTCAGTGCCCCTTCCCCCTGGGAAGTGGGAAGAGGGCACTGGTTCTGGACCACTTGCGCTTGGGAGCTCAGCCTCTCTGTGCTGGTCTGTCTCCCCCTAAATCCACCCCCCCTGTCCTATATGCTTCAGTTCCCACTGTAGCTCAGAGCCCTGCAGGGGTTTCTCGGGGTGTGTGACATGGGACCTACTCTTGGGACGCGCACTCTCTCTTTGGGGAAAATGCAACGTGCAGGAAGTCACGGGGTAATACAGGCCAGCGTGGGGTGCATTATTCCACATGTATGAGGAACAGAATTACAGCCTCAAGGAGCTCAGAGGAGATGAATGTGGGCTGAGCCAGGTAGGAAGGGCTTGGGCCGGATGAGTGGGAGATGGAGTGGTTGCTCCAGCTGGAGGTAATGACAGCAGAGGAGGAGCGAGCATGCCATGGGCAGAGGCCAGGGGACGACAGGGTAGTGGGGCCTTTCAGGGACTGACAGTGAGAACCCCGGATGGAGGAGAATTGTCAGTGCACAGACGATCCAAATTAAAGGCAGGTCATAGAAAGGTTTGACTTAAATTTCTTGATCATTCAGCTATGTCCTGTAGGAAAAGCATAAGACATTTTAAAATGACCTCTTTTTTCACATAACCTCTGAGAATGTCTCCAATCAAACTTTGCAGTTGGGTCGACCTTTTCCCTGGCTCCTGGCCATGAAGTCACAGTGCCCTTCACTTTCTGCGCAGCAGCTTCTCTCTGTCTTTCCTGGCTGATGCACACCAGTCCCCCTGGGCTGGGGAGGCTTGGGTCTGCTGGCCACAGAAGGCCAGGGTGCGTCCCTGGTGCTTCTGCCACCGCCATCAAATGAACTTGCCCTGCGACACTGGCCCCTCTGGTGACGCTTTGTTGTAAAACCAGAAGAATGTTTTTCTTTTGTGAAAGAGAGCAGCTTTCTTCACACACCTTGCATGTTTTAAGCCTGGGTTGTAGTTTTGTTTAGGGTGTTTGGAGGTGAAGGGACTGTCTTTCTCATTATTTCACCAGAAAAACTTGCACGTAGAGCCAGCAGAAAAGCATGGGTTTGTCACTGGAGAAACGTAGCAGCCTTAATGTTAGCAATGCGGGCTGTCGGGGGGGACGGGGGGCGGTACCTCGCCCCTCCCCCTTGGCCTGGCAGGGTCTTGCTCAGACAGAGGCAGGTGCTGTGCTGTGGGGTTTGTGTGGGTGTGGCAGAGGAGGCACCTTAACATCCTTGATGCACGTGTTGGGGGGCACAGAGGCCAGGGAGAACATTTACAAGACCTTGGAGACATGCGAGAGACTTGTTTTGTTGTGTCTGTGAACACACACTGAACATTCAGGAACTGTCCCAGTGGGAAGTGATTGGAACTGAATTCAAAACAAAGAGTCAATATAGACCTGGTGGAACTGTCTGGCACACGAAGGCTTAGGGCATCCCTGCGACAAATGGGTAATGCAGGTGAAGAAGTCCGTTCTTGCCTCACCAACCTCCACCGGCCTTTTCTGGCCCTTTCCGTCCTCTTACCTGCCTTGAGCTCCTCAGGGCCTGACACATGTCACTGGATACCTGGCCCAGGAAGGATGTAGCTGTGAGGACCTGTGCCTGCCTTTCCCCATGCACAGCCCCCATCTTGGACGACGACATCTGTGGATGGCTGAGGACCAGGCTGATTGTTTGTGAAAGCAGAGACCGTCGCTTACTTCTCATGGGAGGCTATGTGCTTGGCAGGACCCTTCCTCAGCACCTATGTAGGTGGAGAGCTGGGAGGCCTGAGGGGTGGTTATGGGAATGTGATCATTTCTTTTTACATGTGTTGGGGTGAGTTGAATTCTCGAATGAAAAAAAGTACAAGATTTATTAACGAAGTTGATCAAAAGGCATAACAAATCATCTAAAGAGTATAAAATACTTAAGTGTAAACACCAGTGTCCAGGGTCACTGGTGTGAAATACATGAACCCCATATTTGGCTGGTCTGTCACCAGCAGGGTTTGTAACTACAGAATTTCTTTGGAAATTTGGGTTTGTTTGCTTGTTTCTGGGAACCAAATCTTCATTCATTTCAAGATGTTTAAGGACAGCTTGCAGCAACTAACACTGGCGAGCTGAAACAGGGAGGTTACACTGTGGAGTTGGGATATGGAGCAGAACATTGGTCAATGCCCCAGCAAACTACTTGGGAATTAGATGAAGTTTCCTGCAAGAAACCAAACTGCTGAGAATGGGAGAATCACCCTTGTACCTCGAAGGCAATCAGCCTGTTATGACAGGGGAGGATGGATGGCAGGTCCCAATATTGAGACACAGGATTGAAACCCACACCAGTGTGGCATTTCCCCCCTCGATTAGAAATTTTAATAGCGAAGCTGTGTTGACAGATGGAATTTGAGTAAGTGATTTGTGCAGGCAGCCCACAATTCACAAGAGGACTTTTGTTCCCAGCAGTCTGTCGCAGGCTGCGGTGTGGACCCGGGGAAAGTGAAATGCAGTTTGCATGGGCACATTCCCCACAATGGGGGTCAATTTACAGATGAGTCTCCAAAACTTTATTTAACCCTTAATGTAGTTAAAAAATACACACATGGTTGATAGCAGAGAACCCAGTGGGGTTTTTTATTGGCTAACCTCAGAGCATGTAAGACTGGGAAGGGTTTGAGTGACAGTCGAGTCCAAGCCCCTATTTGTCAAATGAAGAAACTGAGTTTCAGGGAGGCACAGTGTCTGGCCTGTGGTCACACAGCCAGCCCATGTGACTAGAGTCCAGGTTCTGGCCCAGGCAATAATCCCAAGAGGCTGTCAGACATGTTTAGGTTCCTCTAAGTTGCGGTGGGCCCCATTGGATGTTTGCTATTCCCAGTTTCACTATAAAATATGTCCTGTCCCTTCATTTTAAAATGGAGATGGGGCTTAGGGAACTACTAGTAGGCTTCTAGTGAAATAGAGCCCACAGGTAGGATGAAGAAAGAAGAAATGTGTGTTTGTGTGGCCAACGACAACCAGGTGAAACTAGCTCAGCTGAAAATGGCGAGAGACCAGGAGCTGAGGCTGTGGGAAGGTTGCAATCCTCAAGGGCGAGCAGGGCTTTGCCTATGAGACCCCACAGAGAACAGATAACTCTGCCCACCAGGTGGCGCTGTCACCTCCATTCAGCTTTGTTACTGCCTTTGTTGGAAGAGCACTGTCCTAGGACCCTGCGTCACTGATGGGGATGGGGAGAGGGTCACATGAGTCCTTGATAAAAGAAAGGGGAGACGGTCTTCCAGAAACAGTTCATGAGTTGCAAGTGTGTAACCCAGAGCACATCAAGGCCGAAACAGGAAATAAAAGCCAAAGTATTTCATGTCACAAAACAGAAGCTGGCATTTCATCTGGATGTGGCCCACACATGACCTTAGGGTGCCCTCTGGCCCAGAGACAGCCTCGGGCGCTAGAAGTCCACATGTCTCCTTCCTCTTCTGCATGACCTGTCGCCTCAGAGTGGCTGCTGCTTCATTTTGTCTTTAACTCCCTGCTGTCCTTGCCCAGACGTTAGGTAATACTGTATCTGTTGATTGAATTTGCTCAAGTTTAAAGTAGATTTCTGAGAGCAAAACAATATTCCAAAACAACAAAATTTAAAATTTATACTTGAAATCCTAGGCAAATGTTTCCCTGCCCTCCTCCTTTGGCAACCGTCAGCTTATTCTCTATATCTGTATGCTTATTTCTCTTTTGTTTTATTTGTTTATTAGATCCCACATATAAGTGAGATCATACAGTATTTGTGTTTCTCTGACTTATTTCACTTAACACAATACCCTCTAGGTCTATCCATGTTGTCACAAGATTTCACTCTTTATATGGCTGAGTCATATTACATTGAATGTAAGTACCACTTCCTCTTATCCATTTGTCTATCACTGAACATCTAGGTGTTTCCATATCTTGGCTATTGTGAATAATGCTGCACTGAATATAGGGGTGCATGTATCTTTTTGATTTAGTGTTTTGTTTGCCTTGGGTAAAGAAAACAAATGTTTCTTTAAAATCTAGAATTTATGATCTAATCCTAATCACAACTGGTGGTCCCAAGTATTGAGTGGCTCTTGCTACGGTATCAGTTCCACGGGCAGGCTCTTGGCAGGTTGGTTACTGATACCCCAAGGAAACGGGAGAAAACAGTGGAATCCCCTCCGTTTCTGGAAGTCTGCTGGCTGAAAAGCCCCCTGGGGAGTTTCAGCCTCAGGCACCACCCACTTGGTGGCGGTTGGGGTCTGTGGTGGGATGGGGAGGTGACAACATACTTCCCTTTAGAGAGGCAGAAATCTGAGCTGTTCATGAGCACCAGCTCCACATTGGGCATTCGAGGCCATAGAAGCTGGGATGTTGAAGTTCCCATCAGATTCTCCTGCCTGCCGCTTCTAGAATATCTGAAACTGTCCTCCACATTTTATGCCCTTTCTTGTCCTTCCCAGGAGGCTGGCCAGGGTCTACACACACAGCAGAGGGTTCAAAAAAACACTCACTGAAACCATCTCAAAAGTTGCAGGTTTCAAAGCATTGGACTCTTCCCTCCCCCCTCCTGCTGTGTGTTTAATGATAAAGCTCCTGTTGATGACAGTGGCCTGTGAGCCCTCACAACCAGCCAGCAGTCACCTCTCACCTTGGGCACACCACTCAGGCCCTGCCGTCCCCATTGCACAGCCAGGCACAGCCTCAGAGGACAGATGTCTTGCCAGATGTGGAGGGGCCTGGATTCCAGCCCCAGGGCACCTCCCTGGAGTCTCATCAAGGAAAGCCCAATCTCCCTTGTGAAATTCATGGGGCAGGCACAGCCTTGACCAATTCCGAGACCCACTGCAAGCTGGGGTGGAGACAGACAGAAATGGGAGGAGCGGGGGTACTGTCTCTCCCCACAGAAGGTTGGCCAATGACATCTGTGTTTCCTTGTGAGTGTCCTGGCTGGGATGGTGACAGCCAAGGCAGATATTTCAAGGCTTCCATTACTCATTTCTTAAGGATGATATCATTCTTGTATATTTATACATAAATTGCTATTTTCTTGAGCAGGCTCAAAGAAATGAAACACAGATAGAAATAATGTTGAAAATGTTTACCTATTTCCTCTCTGAGGGCATCAGATTAGCCCTTTCTGTGGGTGGAATGTGTAATCCGCAGGGAGACAATATCATCCTTTTGATCTTGCAATACATTTTTCATATCTTCGCCGCACAAGCTGATTAGTATCGTGACATTTTTAAACAATGGCTATTTGTTGTACAGAATGGGAAGGGAAAGCTGAGCTGAACATATAGATAGATGGGTGCTTGTCGAAGGCCAGGCTGTGGGAATGAGTTTTCCCGCGTTTCTTTTGCTCACTGACATTGGCCTTAACCCCTTCATCCCAGGATACGGTCTTGTGCACTAATTGGAATCTGATGCTCAGCTGTATGAATTGGCCTCTCCTCACTCTTACAAGGAGAACCATTGATTAATGGCCTCATCCACTCCTTCCAAGGTCACCATGTCCCCTTTTCTTCTGGAAGTTAAAGAACCCTTGATTAAATGGCAGAAGCGGATTGAATGGGGAAATATATGAAGAAGGGCTTTTATAAACTGCAGGGCCAGGCAGATGGGAGATGCTGATGATTCCTTTGTAGATGGTGCCCGTAGGCAAATGACACAGGCGGCCACGCAGCATTTGATTGGCCGGCTGCCCTGGCTCGCTAACATGGAAACTGACATTTCTAGGAGGCTCCTTAGCACCCCACTCGCCTCCCTTCAGGGCTTTAGGGCATTTCAAAGGAAGATAAAGGAGAGAGCAGCAGAATCGGAAAGGACACAGATTTCAAATGTTTTGTTTTGTTTTGGCTCAGAAGAATTTGGTTTGTGTGGGGGAGGGGCAGAGGCTCATCCTGAGCGGGGTGCACCCTCCTGCGTTCCCCAGAGGCCTGTGCTGTCCTGCCCAGTTGCTGAGATCAGTCAGATGAAGGCCTGGTAGCAGCAGCGGGAGGGCTGGGAGCAGCCAGCAAAGGAAAGGAAAGTCGCTGCCTGACCGTTTGCAGCTCCATGGCCTGCGGCTCCTGCCCCAGGCCCCGCTGCAGCAGGGTTAAGATCTAAGGTCCCTGGTAGCCACTGCGGGGGAACAGATAAATCATGAATGAATTCAAAATTTTATTTCCTTCTCTGAGCTCGCTTGCTGGCTTTCTCTCTCTTCTTGTTCCTTCTGTACCTCCCCACCCTGGGAACAATGTTATAGAAAATTATAAGTTGTCGATGCCACCCAGTGCTTTTAGCTCTGTCCTTGCTAAGGTGCCTGTGGAATGCCATGTCCCCCGTCCTATTTCGGGAGGCCTGTCAGCCAGTTCGCACACAGAGCAGGGAGCCAAAGAGCCAGCACAGGAAGCCGCCAGGGCAGACAGGGCACAGGTGGGAAGAGTGCTGGCGATCTGGAACGGAGGGCTCCCCCTCCTCTGTGAGCTGCCAGGCTGTGTGCCCCTGGTGCCTTACAACTTAGAACCCGTGCTACGTCGCAGGCGGGGCCCCCTCCCTGTGCTGGGCCAATGCTGCGGTAGGTAAAGAAGATCTCAGGCTTATGTGGCTTGTGGTTTCTGCTGCAGGGTTGTTTTTTTAAAGCAAAACTTTGTGTGATTTTGTGCCTTGACCACAGGTTGTGGGGGTGTGGAGGGGGGATAGGGAGAGCTTCCCACTCTTGGGTCCTAACCTGAAGTGTCCGTGACCAGCAAGGGAGGTCAGCCCGAGTTGGGAAAGTGTGGTCAGGAGGCAAAGGATCAACTGGTTGTCCATGTTTGTGAGCTGGGTGTTACTTCTCAGCCAGTGGGCTCATTTCCACCCGCCGAGGTTTGGTCTGGGGAGCATGTGTGTGCGTGTGTGCATGTGTATGAATGGTGTACTTGAGGTGTGATGCAGAAATCGGGGCCCCTGGGAACCGGGGGATCGCCTCCAGAAGCCTGACCTGTATGGCTGAGGCTAATGCCCCTGTCCCAAGAAGAACCGCCCGCACCCTACAGAGCAGCACCTGTGGAGCTTGCGGATGTCAAGACACCAGGGGGCTGGGGCCCTGAGAATCACTGGCTGACCAGGAGGCACTCTGAGGGCCGCCCTGCAGGTTCGGAGGGGAGCTGGGGGCCATACACACGGCCTGCAGATGGTGGCCCAGGCTCAGGCACTCTCTGCCTCCCTGCTCTCATGGAGTGCAGCCCCATCCTCAGGCCTCGGGGCAGGGGAGGCACCAGCCCAAGAGTCTGGTTCGCTGTTCCTCACCACCGGCTCTCTGCCTTCTCCTCCACTTCTCTCCCAGGACCTTGAGTGTCATCCTCTGCTATGGAACCTCCTTCAGCTTGGTCTCCACCTGACCAAGAGCCTCCCCAGGTTCTCCTCTGTTCTCTCCCGCTAGACTTTTCCCTCTTGCAGGCCTCCTTCCAAGATGCTGTGCCCATAGCCTCCACCGGTGAAGTCTGCAGCCTGACACATTCTCAAAGGCTGAATTCATTTGAAAAGGCAATTAGTACAGGTTAAGAAATATGATCAGCGAGGAACATATGCATGTTATACATGCTTGAAAAACAAATGTCTGTTGCCTTCTGCGGCGTCAGCAGTAACAGCCACCAAGTATCTATCACCTTCAACCAGAGGTTGCAGGTCTGACATCCTCCCATTCATCCATTCAGGTGAAGCATTTCCTGCCTATTATTTTCTTGGGAAATAAAAATGCCTCTCAAGATAGTATGCCTGGCATTTTCACATGATGATGAGTTGCAGCAGGGGAACTGGAAGTGCCCAGGTGAGGAGCTGGGGCAGGTAAAGAATTAAGAGGAAGGGAGGCCGAACACAGGGAGGCTGCTGAGTAGTCCACACGGCCTGCTTTCTCCCCTCCCCCTCCCCAAACTATGCTGCTAGCTTCCCAAGGCAGGGGCTGTCTCTTGCTCATCTCTCTGCCCTCCTCCCTTGGTCTGGAGCCTGTGTCTTACCTATTTCACCAACTCGTGTTGAGTAATGGCTGCCACGTGCCAGCACTGTGCTGGGGGTGGGATGCTGAGTCCAACTGGGCCCAGTCCTGCCCCTAGGGAGTTTCGCTTGTGGAGGAGATGGGCCTCAGGGAAGAGTACAGAACAAAATGCCACCAGGAGCGCCTTGTGATAAGACATCTTGCAGTCTCAATAGTTGCAGGCTCAGTCTGGCTGCCAAGGGACTGGTCACAATACCTTCACACCCCAGCTGGTGACTGGCAGACTCCAGGTGGCATCATCATGGCCAAAGTGCAGGCCAACAAAAATTAGAGGGCTGCTTAGAACAGGGTGCCACCGCCGTCCTGCTGGGACCTCCCCAGGTGCCCGGGCCACGTGCAATTCCTCGGTGAGAGAAACACCATTTTGGGGGACAGAGATGCTTCACTTTCTTGTCAAATGGTTTATGTGTCCAGGCAACCATCTGCCATCCTCATAAGCTGATAAACTCCAGGAGTTTCTGGCTCAAGTTCAGATTCTGGGTTGAGTCTGCATCGCAGCACTGGGTGTGGAGGAAGGGTCTTGCTGGTGCGGAGCCACCACTTAGGGCAAAAAATCCAATACCCTTTCAGCTAGCACTGGCCCAGGTCTTCCTTGCCAAGTTTCATTTTTAAAAGCTCTGCAGCTTCACTTAGATGTATGTGTTTTTGCTTTGTAATCAGATTTTCACCAAACTGATATATCATTAAACCTTTGTTTTTACAATACATGCTTTATTGCAAAACCAATTTCAACAAAGTATTGCAGATGCAATGTAATTTTTATGTCTTCGTTGTTGTTTTATTTTTTTCCTTTTTTGGTTGCTAGGGTACCAAACACTTTTGAGAAAGTAGCTTGATAGTATCTATAATATGGTGGTTTTCTGGATAAGAGATTGCATTATCCCCATGTAATATATTTGGGCAGACTGTATCCATCGTAGCTTGGCTAGATAAATAAATTAAAACTCGCTGATTGAGGGAGAAATGTTATATTTCTGTTGCTGAGAATGGTTTATGCTTCTCTTCTGACAGCTGCTGTGTTGCTGGTATGCCTCGTCCCTACCCAGCTGAGTCATTTCCACTTCTGTGAAAGATAAAAGTTCAGTGGCTTTCCAAAATGTGAACATTCTGCTCTGAGGCCGGCCTCCCCTGCCCTTGCCAGCCTATTCCAGCCCCTCAACCTGGCTCCTCTCCCTAATGAGTCATGGGATGAATCTCAGGGTCCTTACTGGGCACTGTCACGTGCTCCACATGGTGGTCCCTCCCAAGGACCACCCACCCTTGCCAGGGTGCGTGCTTTGGCTCCCAGTCATGGACTCAGCTGGGGATACCTCTGAGAACGTGGCTCGTCCTTTCATGTCCTCCCCTAAGTTGGCAGATGGGGCTGAGCGAGAGCCAAGGCCGGGCCCAGGAGGGCCTTGTCTTAAGAAGCTGAGTGGAATCAGAGCACAGTCTCCTCTGGGAGGCTCGATGCTGGCCCAGCAGGGTGCTGCTCCCAGGGAAGGGTGCCATTGCCTGGGAGTGTGAGTAGGTGTTCAAGAGCCCATGTAGCCTCAGTACAGGAGCTTGGAAAGCTACAATCTGATCGCTGAACAGTCAGAATGTTGTGTGGAACCCTCCCTGCCATGCATGAGGAGAGAGAAGGAATTGCATGTCCTGTTCTGCCTCCTTGCTGCCTGCATTGTCACTGGATGTAAAAAAGAGGGACACAGGAAATGCAGGACAGCACCCCGTGGAGAGGTGTGGGCTGGGACCTGGGTTAGTTCATTTGTTCCTGTGTTCATTCCTTCACGCATTCATTTTGGAGCACGTTTGTACTCAGGCTCTATCTGAGGCACAGATATGAATCCAAGTTCACCAGCGCTATCAGCATTGCCTCCAGCAAGCTGCTCTCCCTCTGGGTCTCAGCTGCCTCACAGGGCTGCTGGGAGGACTGAACGAGGCAACAGGACACGACCTCATGTGAGCCTGTAGTAGAGAAGAATGTTGTCACTGTCATGTCTGTGGTCTGGGGACAGCAGAGCTGTGTGGTGGGCAGTCTCTCTGGACAGAAATGGCACCAGCACAGCCCCCTCAGCTGCCTTGGGCCCTGCCTTCCCCGTGAAAGACAGCTTCCCTCTTCCTGGGTGGCAGAAGGCCTCAGAAGATTCAGAACACAAAGTCTTTCCATTCTTCCTCTTTCTGAGACAGACTCTCACCACTAACGATGCCCAGGTCTATTAGGACTAACTAAATCCCTCCACACCAGTGGTAGAGGCCACTGGAACTGTGAGCAGTTCTTCTGAAAGTGCATCGAATGCTCTCCTGAGAGACCATTTACCCAAGTTCAAGTCCTAGCTCTGCTACCTACAAGCTGCGCGACCTGGGGCTCGTTGGTTAATTTCTCTGAGTCTCCGTTCCCTCATCTGTAAAGCGCACGCCCCCTAAGGCAGTCGTGAGGGCTCAATGCGTTAATGCCCAGCACTTGCTGAGGCACTGGCTGTGTTAGCCGTTGTTAGTGTTGCAGGAGGCATTTCCATTTAAATGAGAAATGTCTATAGAAATCGCCTGCCCTGAAATCTCTTAACTCAGGAAGATTTCCGCAGCTGCGGTACCCGCTAAGTATTCCTCTGTTGTTTTCCTCTCACTACTCCGTGCGGCGCAAATACCTTTGTCAGCTCTTAAAATTCAGTTCTTTGCTTTGGTACTTGAGAGATACGGGCAAAGGATGATGCAGCAAGAATAGTCTGCATCTTCTTCAACAGGCTTCTCCCCAGGTAATCAGACAGGCCAGAGTGACACTCAGCAGCGCAGCTAAAGTTCTGACGTTCCCGAGGGGCACTCGGCCAAACAGCCATTCCCGTGGGCCGCTGACATCTTCCTCTCCTGGTGCCACGGTCTGCGACGGTCACAGCTGGTGACATCCCTGATCAGGGTGCTGGCCACAGCCCTCGACCCCAGTGGTTTTGCACCCTCATAGGCCACAACCAGGCAGTAGTAGTCACCCAGGTGGCCCCCAGGGGCCCCCAGATGCGCTAACAGGAGACTGGCCAGGCCCCTGGGCCCCGGCTGTGTTGTCAGGGGCCTCCTTTGACCTTCACCGCCATCACCCACTCCTCCCCGAAAGGTGCGGGAGGGGGCTCCACCCACTAGGCTCCCGCAGCCTGGGCATGGGCCCGGGGAGGCCCAGGCACTCTCTGCAGCTCCATCTGCCCAGCTAGGCATGGGCTCCAGGAAGAAGAGGGGCCATGTGTTTTGTGTCTGCAGCTACAGCGCCTCCTGACCCAGGGGAAGTCACAGGCAGGCACACAGTGGGACAGATGTCCTCTCTTTGGCTGTGGCCACCTTGCTGCTCATAGCTCATCGTGACCTCAATGCCCTTTTCCTGGTAAAGAGTTATAGCAACGTCATTGCCAGAGGAATAGAAAAGCCTGTTCTTCTGGCTGGCTCTGACAATTAGGCTTGCTTCTGAGCTGCTCTGGGCCTGGAGAGACCCCTTCTCCTTCTGGGCCTCACTGCTCCCTATGGCAGAGACTGCTCTGCACCCAGCACAGCACAGCGCTGCGCCGACCCTGGCTGGCGCTCCGCCCACAGCAGCATATGGAGCTGTGTTCCAGCCCTGCTGGCCTTTCACTGCTGCCGACATTCTCAGGCTCTCCCTTTGTGTATATAATAATAGGCCCTCCAAAGATTTCTTGATTGGAATGGAAACATTGCCCATTTGCCAATGCAGGTGGAACTAATCAATATGTACAGTCCCTGCCTACCTAGATCAATTCAACCTGCCCATGGGGGGCTCTGCCAAGATCGGGGGAGGGCTTCCTTCGCCAGGTGCTCAGCCCGAGCTCCCTCTCCCCTTTCATGTTCCATCCTCCCCTTCCTCCTGCTCCCTCTTCTCCCCCACTCCGTCCCTGTCCCTCCCTCCCCCCACCTCTTATCCCTCTCTTCCCACCTCTGTCTCTTCCTTTCTACCCTCTTGTCCCCATCCCTCCCTCTCCTCTCCTCCCAGCCTTTCCCTCTCCACACTCCATGCCTTCTCTAGTGTGACAGGTGTGGGAAGGCCTGGCATCCAGGCCTTGCCCCCCATGCCGGCACAGTCACTGGGCCTCTCCTGGCGGGGCTGCAGCCCTGTCTCCCCTGCACTGTGAGCGCCCCAGCTCCTTGACGGATTGGACCTGAAAGGGCGCCGGTGGACTCCTGCATCAAGGCAGCTGCTGTGACACTGAGATGACAGGTGCGATCTTTTCCTGGGGATGCTGATCTGGGAGAAGCACCACCTCCCATCGTAATGGAGCTAATGGTGTTCCGCTCGGGACAGCTGCACTTACGTCTGGTGTTAAACCACCGTTATTTAAACTTTATGACATGAGAGGATGCCAGCATGTCCACTTGCACTATATAAATTATGGTGCTTGCTCATGCACTTCTTTTCACCCTGATTCTCCTGAATTATGAAAGACGGACAAAACTGGGGATGGTTCTCAGGGCTCCCCTGGACCCCATGGGCGGGGAACGTGCTGAGCATCCCCTGCTCATGCTATGCAGAGGGCTAAGGGACTGCCATGAAGGCACAGTCCTGGCCGAACCCTCAGCTCCTGGAGGCTCATCTCTCCTGCCACCCTGATTCAGCAGTATTACCCTTAGGTGACCTCCTCTGTACCTGCTCTTGGGGGGCTGCAGAGTGGTGTCATAAACACAATGTAACACTCCCCCCACTCCCTAAAACTGGCTCAGTGGTTGTGGATTTGCATCCTGGGTTTTTCCTCAGGGCATGCATGCAATAGAGGAGAGGCTGGCTTTTGTGCTGGAAGAAACTGTAAGCTAAAAGAACTTTTTTCCCAGGTCAGTTGGTAAGTGGATGTACCAAAGCCACTTGCACAGTGGCTGCTAAACACAGAAAACCCTTCACATTTCTGAGTCGAACTTGACCTGAACCTAGAAGGAGGAGACTGGACTGTAACTTCAGCTGGACAACTGACCACACATCCCTAGTAAAGGCCTAGGGGAACCCCAAGAGCAGAGGGCCTGCAATTGCTATAGATCCCTTTCACTCAAGAGGAATCCAATTGGCCTCCACTTCCTTTTCTTTTAATTTCCTACCCTTACCAGTACTTAAGAGATCTCCAGGAAAATAAACGGCCCAGTGATGTTGGGGGTGGGGGGCAGATGAGAGAAGAGCACCCAGGGGGAAAATCACCGTCTCAGAAAGATGAATCTGGGACCTATTGGTGTGGACCTGAAATATTGGAGAGGCCGTGACTATGGGGTCACACCTCTCCTGGGCTCTACCTGCGGTAGATGCTTGTGGAAGGCTGTGTCTGGACCCTGTCCTCTCAGGGGACATATGTCCCGGGGTTTCCTCAAGTAGAGGTTGCTACTGAATGCTTTATTGAATCACAGCCTCCAGACTTGTCTCCTGATCCCATCCCCCAGGACACAAGCCCTACACCTGCCTCTTCTGTCCTGGAGACAATCTACTACTCATGACTTTAAGAGACGCCCACATGACCTAGATTGTTTAGCAGTGGTTTCACTTGGCTTTGCTGTGCTTCTCCAGCCCCACAGTGCCCTACCTGCCTGCCTCACCCTGAAGCCTCTGTGGGGACCTAGTTCCATAGGCCTCTACAGCCGCGGTTATATGGCCACGCTCTGCAGGTCAGCAAGTGCTGACACTCCTTAGCTGCAGGGCTGGGCTAGGGTGATGCTTGGAGGTGCAGAGCAGAGTGAGACATGGCCTCCCTGTCCCGCAGGTGATGCAAGGGATGTCCACATAGTAGGGGTTTGGAGCAGGGATAGGGCTTCGGCAGTGCCCCCCTCCCCTTTCCAGTGTTTGTCTATATGCCTAAAGGCCACCACTACAACATAAGTATAATCTGGAAGGGAAAACCTGTTCAACCATTGTCAGAATTACCTCCCCAGTATGAATTAGTCAATCGGCCATTAAACATCTGGATGTGAATCAGTCTGTCGATTACCTGAAACAGTGGTGGCAGCTGTGGTTTAAAAAGAGCACCAGAGACAGGACCTGAATTTAAATCCCTGCCATCTCTTTTAGTGGGTATCAGGTTGTATTGTACAGAAGGCAGGATGTTCAAAGCCCCTGCCCAGGATCCTGAATCAGTAGGTCATTTTGTAACAAGTGCTGTGGGAGGTCAAGGCCTCCCTGTAAGGAGCACTGAGGAGAGTCTGACCTTGGACGTTGTCATAAGCTTTCTGGGCCTCAGTCTGACTCCCACCTGTGCTCCCACCCATGTCATCGAGAGGAGGCTGACAAAAGCCAAGTGAGCTCTGGTGGAGAGCCCCTTATCTTGTGTGCGGCCCTCCGTAAGCCCTAGGAGTCAGGGAGCACTGGACACTGTGCGTGCTGTGAGGGACGCTGGCCTGTGGGACAGCAAAGACACCTGGAGGGACAGGCTGCCTGTGGCCGTGGACACACAGCTCTAGGTTGTGAAGCGGGCAGCCAAGAACCTAGCAGGGTGGCCCTGGGTACTTCTCCCCTTCAGACGGGGCGTGTGCTGGACCTGTGCTCTCCCAGGTCACTGGGGAAGGTCGCTGGGCCGGGGAGGACAGTGGGTGTAGAGAAGAAGCTGGAAGCCACAACCCTGCTAGAGTCGACGGCTCCGGGCAGGGGGCGGCATATGGCCTCGTCAGGCGCCAAATTAGTGGAATGTTATCTTCCTGCTACTTCACGGGCGCTGTGAACTGATAGTGCTTAATTTAAAGTGTCTCCTTGCATCTCAAGTGTGAGCGAAGACAAAACACAGCCTCTTCCAGGCTAATAAATGAAACCTCGCATGTGCCCACTGAGGGGGGAAGTCAATTCCTCGTGGAAGTTATCTGAGATAAAAATCTTGCCATCTGGCCTAAGAAAGAAAAAAAAGGAAGTTCTGTTGAAAAATTAGGACATTTCCACCACTGGTGCGTGTCTCCGTGAGCTCCATGGAGCCTGGGCTGCGGGAGCCTGCCCCTGAGCCTCGCCGAGTGTGCTCTCCCTTCCCTGGGGCCAGCCGGCTGCTTCTCTCAAGCTCTGGGTTTAGAAACTTCTGGGAGGTGCATTATGTACGCTTTGAAAGGCGGAAAAGCACAGTGGCTTTGAAAGGTGGTTTCCTTGCTCTGTGCCTCGGTTTCCCTGAAGGTGGTGTGGGCAGGTACTGATGCCGACCTCGTCATTGAGACTGTCACATGCCCAGCACACAAGTCCTCCTTATACCTTGACTTTCACTGCACTTCCTATGACCTTCCCTGGTCCCCTGCTGCCACGGCACACACAGCACACAGTGACTCCATGGCATAGGTGGGGGAGCCCGGAAAGAACAGTGCTGCTGGGTGCTGAGAAGTTAAAAGGAAGTGGGGCTTTTGTCATAGGGGACCCCTTTCCTCTCTCTGGCTTTCCTGCTCTGAACGCTCTAGGCCTGCGCTCTCCTGGGCCTGCCTCCTGCCCCCTGCTGCTGCTCAGAGCACCCAGAGACTGGGGGCCAAGGAGGGGACAGGATGTGAGCTAGAGAGGACCAGGTCCAGGCCTGGAGCCGGTACCCAGCCAGAGGACTGGCCCGTGAGGATCGGACATGTCCCACGGGGTTGCACTGACCATGCAAGCCTCCACGGAGGACACTAGAAAGGGCAGTCTGTGGACAGGTGCCCCAGAGAGGCCCAGCCCCAGGACCCCTACCACAGAGGGCCCTCGGAGGACGGGGGCAGGGCCAGATGCTCCTGAAGGGAGGGTGGAAGGAGGGTCAGGAGTTACTCAGAGAGAAGAGTGGACTTGGAAGAAGAGGGATGGAGATATGGAGCTTGGGTACACAGATGTCAGCGTACACAGGGACAGAGGAGAGCCGCAGGGTCTGGGGTCGGTGGCCTATGGACAAGAGTCTAGGGGCCTTGATGGGGCTCAGGTTGCTCTGCGTGCCCCGGAACAGGGGCGGGATAGGAGAGTCTCCTCAGGACAAAGGAGGGTTATGACCATTAGCATTTTATACACTATGGTCAATCACTCAGGGAAGCTGCTAGCCTTGAGTTTGTAAACCACATATAAACTTGTAGAGACCGTGAAGAGGAACTGCTGGGGGACATGTGGTTTTCCTAGAACAGCACCCAGCTGCCAGCTGCTCCCATGTGTAAACTATCTGTGTCTTCTAACCTTTCATGGGAATTGTTTAAAGACAGATGTCTTTTTTCTCCTTCTTCAAAACTCAAGCATAAGTTCAAAATTCAATTAAGTAACCCTCATGAATTTCCGTCTGGGTTAATGCTGCCATTGCTCTGGCGGGCACACATGCAGGTCTGGGCGACCAGCGGACCCATGCACTCCGGGGGAAGAGAGCCCCGGCTGGAGCCCACGCTGGCACGTGCCCACCACCCTCCAGGTCTGCCCCTGGCTGGTGTCTTAGAGACTCCCCGGTGGGGCTGACTGGCTGCAGAGATGCACTATGTCCCCAGGAGACAGGGTTCCCAGGACTGTGCCGTCGTTGGGGTGGGCAGGGTGGATGGGTGACTAGGACAAGGCTGGACCCAAGCACCTGGCCTGTGCTGGTGGGGATAGCCATCTGATGGCGCCTGCATGTGTCTTACATGGATTCCCCACAGCAAGGCCTTGATAGCGGGCAGCCGCCCCTCCCCTTTCTCTGATTTTAAAGGTAGGTGGTGCTTCTCCTGTCAGAGGAAAGCAGACTTGCTCTTTCAGCTTGAATGTGTAAACTAAGTGGGCTCAGAAGTGGATCTGGATCACTGTTCCTTCAGTCTGGGCCTCTGAGAGGGGTGCAGGGCCCTTGTTCTCTCCAGCACTGCCTGGGCCCAGCCCAAGGCCCCTTCTGCTGCTCTTCGGCTGAGCATCGAGGTCAGTGGCAGTAGTGGGTCACTGTGGAGGTTGAATGGGGACTGCAGGCAATCAGGCATCTTACCCTCCCCCCCTGGGGCCCAGTAAGGGGGCTGCTTGAGACCAAACACATGTGAGGCCCCCTCCCCCAAGTGTCCTGCAGAAGCCACTACTTCACCTTCACTCCGGCCCAGTCCCGGGAGCACACAGGCTGTCTGGGGGGGCTAGGGGAGCCAGGGCCCAGGAGCTGCAGCCCACTGTTGGCTGGCCAGGGCCAAGGCAGGGAACAGTGGCAGTTGGCAGTGGTCTAATGAGAGAGAAAACATCAAGGCATATCATGGACCTTCCCAATTGCCCAGAGCGGGCAGCAAGTGAGCAGAGTCCAAGCAGAGGACCCGTATGGCCCCCAGAGCGGGAGACTGGCTGCAGCCTGGCTGCAGGTGGGCCCAGGCCCTGGAGATTGTGGGCCGGCCTTTGTGGGCAGCAGGCCCCGGAGCAGCTGCCTAGCCCAGCTTTGCCCAGCACTTCTGCTGCCCCGGGCACCGTTTGTTGGGGGCTGCCTCCATCAGTTTGGGCTTCTGGGGCAAAAAGCACCGGCTGGGTGGCTGGTAAACAACAAATATCTACTTCTCACAGCTCTGGGGCTGGAAGGCTGATGTCAGGCTCCCAGCGTGCGTGGGTTCTGATGAGGGAGGAACCTCAGCCAGGTTGCATACTTCTTGCTGTGTCCTCATGTGTGGCTCTCTGGGGTCTCTTTTGTAAAAGCACTGATCCCATTCATGGGGGCTTCCTCATGACCCAATCACCCCAAAGGCCCCATGTCCTAATACCCTCACCTTGGGGGTAGGTTTCAACCTATGAATTTTGGGAGGACACATTCAGACCACGGCAAGGGCTATGGTAAGAAGGTAACTTCTTATCTGTCTGTCTCAACAGTTTTGCTTTTCCTTCCTTCCTTCCTTCCTTTCAGTTTTTTAGCCATTTAATAAGACTGGATGGAGCTGGGGATGGCGTGGTCACTGGTGCAGGTGTGACTGCCCTGCATGTGGTCTGGTCTCACAGCTGCGGCTCAGCACAGGTGTTGGGAGGGAGAGTGGGGGGCAGAGGGGCTGTGGGAGCCTACAGCAGGAACCCTCATGCTAAGTGTGGATTCAGGACCGGAGTCTCAGATGCCACGGTGTCTAGACTGAAAGCCGGGGGAGGCCTAAGGCAGAGGAGTGAGGGGAGTGTTCTGACCAGAGACAGTGGGGTGTGCAAAGGCTGGGGGGCAGAGCCTGGGACAGAGTGGGGGTAGGGTGCTGCGGCAGTGAAGTCTGGTGGGGATGAGGTGTGAGGGGCTGACATGGGGTGGGACCTCCTTTGAGGCTGGAGGGTCCCCATGGGCAGGAATTCACCTAACAGTGCTGGGAGCCCCCTTAGAACATCAGGCTGAACCCATACAGGATCTGACTAGGGAGGGTGGGTTTCCTTAGCTAAGGTGACTCAGAACACCACCAACCCACCCCAGGTTCAGGTCCAGTTCCTGGTCCAGATCCAGGTCCAAGTCGAAGAATGTTATAAGAAAAACAGCCATTTCTGGGAGAAGCCTCGGATCCCCCCTCTCCAACAGGATGGGTCTGAAGGGTTAGCCTCCTGCCTGGCTTTAAGAAGATTGGGGACCTCCCGAAACCATGAATGAGTTGCCCCAACACCAGACAGTGTGAGAATTCTGTTCAGACTTGATGTTGAGAACATTTGGGTTTTTCCTTCCCCAGATGGGAATCTTTACATGTTGCTATTTCTTCCTGAAGGCACATTAGAAGAATTGAACTCCCCTTATCACTTTCTTGCACCTGGAAAAATCTCAGATAAGAACGATTAGATATTTTTGGACCTTGAGTTAATTTAAATTCCACATTTAGACTCCACCACCCATGTTTGATTTCTAATTAGAATGTCACACTTACCTTCTGAACAGAGGGTGTTGTGCCGAAGACCTTCTGCGAATGGGGTTGGTGGTGGGTGGGAATAACGCTGCTCCATATGGAGCAAGAATGATAGTTCTGCAGGTATGTTTAGAGGTAGCAATTTCCTGAGAAACTAAATCTTCAAAAATATGTTTTAAAAACCACCAGATTGATTTAATGTGATTTGTTCATATTTAGCAAGATATATGGTACCTGTTGTCTCTCTAAAGAAGGTACAAAGTGTGCAATTGTACGTGGAGAAGATGAAATAGTGCCTAACATCTGGAGATACCGTGGGGGTGGGTCAGTGGTAGAATGGCACTTACTCAGTGACTGGGTTTGTCTTGGTGACTTTGAAAGTCTTGGTGAGCCTGCTGGATTCAGAGGAAAGACCTGAGTTGCGGGTCCCTGCGACCCTCTGTGGGTCACCACGCAAAGGCCTCTGTGTGTTTTCTTCTCATTTCCGCCGGAGTCCACGACAACACACCACACGCAGGAGTTCTTTAAGGACCACATGAAAGAAGGACACCCTGCTGTATCCTATCGGTTTTGCTGAGCATGTTTTTATTGACTCTGGTCAAAAAGAGATGAGGATTTTTTTCTCTTAATCTTGAAAAAGGATTAAGAAAAATATCAACATCACATCTCTCAAGAAAAGCTGCAGGAGAGGGTGTTCAATAAAAATGGATTTGACTCCATGCTGGGGTGGACTTAGGGAGTAGCATCTTCATCTTGTTCTGAGGACTTACTGGTGAACTGTCACCACTGCACAATTAGCAACAAAGGGACATGATCAGGGGCTGAACGGGTTGCCTGGGCTATCAGTCTGCAGTCTGGTGGCATCTTCTTGAAACCAGACAGAATATGGCTGTCCCAAGCCATTAGGAGACTACCACTGCCTCAGTCATCAAGTCAGACTCTGCGCGGAGACGCCTCCTCCTGCCCCCAGGAGGATGCTGCCTGGCCCTGCCTCCGATGGGCACGTTTGGTGCACTGGTCAGAAGTTCAGATCCAGGGCTCTGTGTGACAGAGGGGAAGCAGGTCTCTGTCCCCATCAGCCCAGCTCCCAGCCCTCAGGGGCACATCAGCAGTTCGTGGGTTGATAGGCATGGCTGCCCACACCCGCTCAGATCCATGACACTCCACCCCTGAGCATCCCCTGTCCCAGGCCCTGCTGGCCTGGACTGGAGCCGCTGCCCGAGAGAAGCTAGGCTCCCAGCCAGACAGCGGCCTTCACAGAGATGCTGTCGGTGTTTGGCCATCTGAGCCCTGAGCCGGCCTGGCCACACTGGGTGGGGTGCACCTGTGGGAGCTGTGAGGCAACGCTGAGGGTGGGAGTCGGCAGGCCTGGCTTCCTACGCCCTCACCTTGCTGCCAGCCACCTCTGTGTCCTAGCACAGGTGACACAGTTTCTGAGGGTGGGGGTGGGGGACAATAACCCTGTGCGTCTCTGATACTGGCCCCAGGCCTCCCATGAGTTAGCGCTAGAGGACTCCTAAGCTGGAGAGAAGGCCAGGTGCTCTGCTCACGCTAACTTTTCTAACTGCCTGGTAATCCTAAGCTATTTATTTTTAGTGATGGAAAAGACAGTCAACCTCTCATCTGACAATAGCAGGGTGAAAATTTTAACATGTGGTATCAATCCTCAGTCTCGCCTAGAGACCCAAACTAGCTTGTGCATGGATTTAAGGTAGAAACTCAAGTCACTACATACTGGCAGGTTTGGGCCTGATCATGTCAAAAGGCTTCTTTTACAAATGTCTTATTTAAATTTAACAGGTAATAGACTGCAAAGGCTCACAGAGTTCTAGGGAAAAAACACTCCTAGCCACTCCTTCTCCTCTGCCATCATCCTCCGCTCGCCTCCTGAATGCTCAAGCCTCTGTACATCAGCAGAGGCTGGGAGAAGCAGCGGGTCAGTGCGTCACCGGGCTCCCAGGCCACGGGGATGCACTTTGCTGTTTCCCGTTGCAGTGTCCTGCTAGGCTGTGCTACCAATTGGTGGAGTGAGAGAGGCAGTGTGACCTCGCAGGGACGTGATTTATTAACTATGCTGACTTCCCCAAGAGTGGGCAGGAGAACTAAAAATGGTGTGTGGGTCTCCAGCTGCTCTGGACCCTAAGCTCTTCCTGATCCTTCTATATACAGGGGTGGGCAAAAGTAGGTTCATGGTTATTAGTACATGAAACACAGCATTTGTTCTTGTATTATTTATGCATTAATTACATTGTTATCTATTACGATTAACCTGCTTTTGCCCACCCTTTATAGTATGGTTCATTTCTCACAAATGCTTCCCTAACTCCTCTTCAGACATCCATTCTCTTTATCCTCAACTCATCTAATAGACTTAATTTGCATGTGGGTTTTTCTTCATTAGAATGTCATGCTCATGAGGTGTGGGACCCTGGGGCTGACAGTCAGGATGATGGATCTACCCTTCTGCCGTCACTGAAACCTTGCCTTCATCAAACGCCCTCTCACAGCCTTCCTCACTCGTCCTGTGTTTGTGAGCATGTGAACGAAAGACCCAGCAGTTGCCACCACATCTACCTCTTTCCCCCACCCCTGTCCTAGTGACTTGTATGGTGTCCCTGACTTCAGGAAAACCACAGATTCTTTCTGGTTTACAGCCCCTGCTACATTTCTTTCCACCAATAAGATGTATTGCCCTTCTGATCGATCCTGCCCAATCCATAGACACATTCTGGAAAAGGTTTCAAAAGACACACACAAAAATTCTACTAGCATCCTGGAAAAAAAGAAAATTAATTTATGATTTCTTGTCTGTAAATATTGAATGCCAGAAAATACTGGAGCAGTAGTTAAAGAGTTTTGAGAGCAAAAGATTATAATCCAAGAATTTTGTACCCTGCCTTGGTATTGTTATGTGTGAAGGAAGGAGAAAGACAATTCTTTGGTATATAAAGTGTTCAAATACATATGACATCTTCCTGCTTTTTCTTATTTAAAAACTTTTACTTTTTCATATTCTACCCCATTGATAAATGAATCAAATAAATAACTCAGAAAGGAAATTTGTGACATAAAAGAATGGACAGTGAGATTCCATTAATTACAGAGTTAAGTATATATAATTAAAGTAATATATTGAAATTCATTAATAATAAAGGAGAGAAAGAGAAAGAAAGGAAGGAAGGAAGGAAGGGAGGGAGGGAAGGAAGAAGGGAGGAAGGGCGGGTGGGAGGGTAGAAGAGAACTTGGCCCAGGGTGCTGACGATGGAAATATAATAATAATAAAAGGACAAAGCAAGGAAACCTTTATAACAGAAATAATTTAAAAAATTTAAAGAAAGTTAAAAGAAAAATTTCCCAATAAAAAAGGCAAACACGCCCTATTGACTAAAAAACAAACCAACCATCCACTATGTACTATTTGCGTTAACTGTTGGCGGGTAGATTTCTGTCCTCTGACTCTAACCTTAGCGATTTAATCTTAGCTGAACTTCTGATGCTGATTCTATGTGCTTAGATTACTTCATCCTTGCCCAGAATTCCAAGTGCCACCCAAGTGCTGGGACTCTCACAGGCGCAGCTCGGACATTCCGGCCCAGAGTCCCACTTCCTACCTGGCACTTGCACTTGGGTGTCTCACAGGCAACGCAAACTCATAATGTCCAAAACTGAACTCATGGTCTTTTCCCATTACCAACCCTCCTGCCAAAACAAAAACAGAACGCTCCTCCATCAGCATTTATATCTCAGTGACAGTCACCAGTCATTCATGTACACAGGCCCACGCTGAGGGAGCCACCTTGATCAGCTCTTTTTCCTATGGCCACCCAGTCCAGTCCATCACCCAGTCCAGTCCATCAGCCAGTCCTTTGGGCTCTACATCCTCCATGTGTCTCAAACTCAGCTACTTCTCTCCATTTTCTCTACAGCGACCTTTATTCAAGGTACAGTTGTTTCTCAACCAGACTCTCAGCATCACGTCCTAACCAGTTCCCCCGTATGCCCTCTTGCTCTCCGGGAATTCGTTTTCCATCCAGATACCAGAGTGATTCTTTTCAAAACACAATCTGTGACTCTGTCACTCAGTGCTGTGCAGGTCAGTGTTTAACAGCTGGCTCTTCGATAGGGAGGAATGCCCTGATACGTAGTGTTTGCCAATTTCCATGGTATAAATACCACCATGGGCGATTGCAAGTGACCAGTTCAGTGATGCCACTGGACATGGAGTTGGGAAGAGACATACACAGGTCTGCTCTCATGTGCAGAAGTCTGCTGAACGTCACTGCTTGTCAACACTCCACTTGAAGCCCTTTAATGGTTTTTCATTGCTCCTGGAATAAAGGCTCAAATCCTCAGTAGGACCTGAAAGGGGCTGCGTGGTCTGACCCCACTGACCTTTAACCCTAAACTTAAACCTCACCCTCACCATCAGCTCACACTGAATTCTGTTTCTCTGCCCCTAGCAAGCTCCTTTTTGCCCCAAGTTCATCCTCTGCCTGGAATGCTCCCAGTCAGAGCCCCCCTACCCACCTCGCCCCTAATCTGGTTAACAAACACCTCCTTCAGAACTGAGCTTAAAAGTCTCCTTCTCAGTAAAAAAAAAAAAAAAATCTCTTTCTCAGGAAAGCCTTTCCTGAGCACCGCCCCCCCCAACTAAATGAAGCCATAGCACTTAGTAGCTCATCATGCCATACCGTAAAAACATAGAGCACCATTGTCACTTTACACTCTCTTAGGAAATTATTGATTAATATCTGTCTTTCATGCTGCACTTTAATTTCTACAAGGGTAAGCACCATATTTATTTTATGATCACCATTGTATTCCCCAGTGCCTAACACTCGGCAGGTAGGAAGTACTCAACCCACCTGCCTGTGATAAATGAGTAAATTAAAAGACATACACTTAGAATCAAATGGCACAAGGACATTAAAGGAAAAAGAGTGGGCCAACATCTGTTAGTCAAAAACACAAAAAGAAAGCAGCGGTTGCAATTTTAGAGGCAAAGTATAATTCAAGGTAAAAACATTAAATGAGAAAAAAAAGGAGGTTGTTATTTGGGGGTAAAATCCATAAAGAAGATGTGATAGTTGAGAAGTTCTGTGTACTGAATAACATCCACAAGTACTGTCGGGATTAGAAGGGAAAATAAGAGCACAGTTGTAGTACGAGGCTTTCACATACCAACAGAGCTGAACAGAAAGGCCAGAAACCAACCTTAGGAATGAATATGAACATAAAGGCAGTATTTCAGAACTGTGAGAAAGAGACCGATGATCTTCAAATGGTGCTGGGACAAATGATCAAGGGTTTATTTAAAGGAAAAAAGAAAAATGGGATTGTTCCACGATTCCAGTTGCATAAAATGGCTCTTCTAAAGTGCTTGTCCCCAAACACTCTTATACAACATCAGTAATCATAACAGGAAAAAGGTTCTACATTCAAACAAGTCTGGGAAGCACTGTGTTAAGCCAAGGTAAGCAGATTTCTTTATTGCAAACTTTTTGAAATCTTTGTTGCTACCATGCACGAGATCATTTCAAGAGGAAACTATAGTACATACCATTCCCACAACTGGCCACAGACTGATGAGCATCATGAGACTGATGCTTTCTGTTCTGCAGAAATCACTTGGGAGAAGGTGGCTTCCAAAGTAAATAAAATCATAAAAGTCCTCAAATAAATATATCCAGGTATTTATATGCTTTTATCCAGGGGAGTGAGACTCTCCTAAGCCAAAAAAAATAAAAATAAGAGGAAGACACAATTAGGGAAATGATTGGTATATTTGATGACATGAAATCTTTAGGTTTCTGAATATCATAAAGTAAATGAAAAGCTAGGGGGTGGGAATCTAGTGGGAGTCAAATGTGAGTTTTCTCTGTAAAGAGCTCTTAATAAGCAATAAAAAGATTACCATTCAAATAGAAAAGTTGAGCCCTGGCTGGTGTGGCCCTGCAGACTGAGTCCTGGCCTGGGAGCCGAAAGGTTGCTGGTTTGATTCCCAGTCGGGGCACATGCCTGGGCTGCGGGCCAGGTCCCCAGTTGTGGGTGTGTGAGAGGCAGAGGATTGTTTCTTTCGCACATCCATGTTTCTCCCTCTCTTTATCCCTCCTTTCCCCTCTCTCTAAAAGTATAAAAAAATAAAATCTTTTTAAAAAATAGAAAAGTTGGCGAAGAGCCTAAATGAAGAATACATTCACACACACACTCACTTCCACCCACCAAATATGCATGATTTTTAAATATTAGAAAGATGCTTAACCTCAGTAAAGATCAAAATTAGGCAAGTTAAAACCAAAGAATAATATGCTTTTTGCTATTTAATTGGCCATTTTTAATGATAAATTTTAGTTTGGGCAAGATAAAGTGAAATAAGGACTATCAATTATAGCCAATGGGAATATAAAATGGTACCGGCTCTCCTGCCAGTAATTTGACAGTACCTATTTATCAAGTCTCTTTTTAAAAAATGCCTTTGATTCAATAATTCTACTTCAAGCAATTTATCGCAAGGGAAAAAAATCAGAGATTGCCTAAAGATTTATGTACAGGGATGCTTACTGTAGCCTTGTTTATGATAGCAGAAATATTGGAAGCAGCCCAAATGTCAAGCAGTGATTGGTTAAAGAAATTATGGTATGCCCTGTATGATGAGATATTATGCAGCCTTTACAAATTATGACTTGTAGAAATAGTCACAAAAAGAAGGTTAAGTTGAAAAGCAGGATGTAAAACTACATCCAGATTCCAATTTTATAAAAATACATATGTATGTTTATGTAACTGGAACAGACCAGGGTGAAATACACCAAGATGCTGAGTTATTCTCTCTGAAAAACATTCCATGTATTTTTCTAACCACCCACTTCTAATCCATCAAGGCTTATCAACTCTATTTCCACAGTGTACCGAGTGAGTCTTGCCGACTTTCCTCCACCCCCACTGCAGCGCTAGTCACAGCCACCTTCATCTTTCACCTGGACAAACAGAAGCCTCTTGTCGTCTCCCGCTCCCTGCTTTTGCCGTTACAGGTCAATCTCCATGCAACAGCCAGCTTAATCCATTTTCAGTGTAAATCAGATCATGTGACCTCCTGCATAAAACCTTCTAGGGCTTTCCTGTCACATCTTGCATAAAATCCAAAACTCTTTCCTTGGCCAGGGCCCTGAGGTCCCTCTTAATCCCAGCTGCCTGTCTGACCTCATCCCAAGCCTGTCTCCCCTGCCGCAGGGCTGCTCTCTGGGCCCTTCTCACTCCCTCGCTCGCCACACCTTGGCCTGGCACTAGCTCTCTCCCTGCCTGGAATACTTCCCCTGCGCTTCACGTAACCGACTCCTTCCTGCCGGGTTTCAGCTTAAATGTCACCTCCTCCAAGAGCACCCCCGATCACCTCAGAGTATTTTAATTCTCTGCAGAGCACTCATTACCACCTCATTTTTCCTTACGTGTCTATTTCTTTGTGTATTGTTTAAACTTCCCCCACCAGAATATAAACTCATCACAGCCTGCTCTTTTCACTTAGAACCCTGCCTTACTTAGGAGGCAATAAATGCTAGCTGAATGCATAAACTAGAAAATGAAACTGAAATGTTTCATCGAAACTGGAAAAGGTAAATCAGGACTGGCTACCTGACCATCAATCTTCAAAAAATAAAGCACTCTGGGAAATTGGCAGGCTTGGAGATGTGTTCCACCCTAGCGTGGATGCCCCATTGCCAGAGAGCAGGGTATCCCTCCCCTCTGGAGCCTCCCAGACCAGAAAATGATATTAATGTGGCTGGGTGGGTGGAATGGATTGGCGTTGTCCCCTGGTTCAGAAACAAATAACACCATTAAGCATTTGCCGGTCTCTGGAGACCCCGTCCAGGTTTTGGTGAATTCCAATGAGCTCCAGTTGTAAACATGCAAGATTTCTGCTCTGGCGTTTAACTCACAGAAAGAGAGCAGCTTAGATATTTATTTGCCTCGCCACTCCAGGGATTTCTCTTTCCCAACATGACAGCCAGCGAAGTCGGAGGCAGAGCTGTTGGTGAAGCCAGGTGGCCTTGAATGAGAAGGGGCCCAAGGAGCCTCCTCTTCTCTCCATAAGCCATTCCTTAGGTCTGCTTGTCAGAACCAGGCCCCGACCTCACACCACAAGGCCCAAGAGCACATCAGACTTGCCAGATTTAGTGTTTGAGGTGTTGACTGTACTTAAAGGTCCACCAAGGACACTGATTTGTCGTATTGCTGTGGAATAAATTTGAGTCGAATGCAATCCAAGGTTGCTGTATGAAAATAGCAGCCTTGCGGGCCTAGTCAGTCACCCACTGTCCCATCTCAAAGCAGCTTCCGCTTACCATTGGAATACAAGATCTGAAAGAGGCAGATTTCTGCCTGTTTTGTTCGCTGCTCTAACGCAGGTGCCGGAATCAGTACATGCACGTAACAGGCGTTTGATAGTTAACGTTGCATGAGTTAATAAGTGAGTATAATATCTGACCCCATTACTGAACACCCAGTGTGTGCCTGACCTGGCTCAGTACCCCCAGCAACATGAACTCAGTCCTCGTGCCACCCCCACGGGGCAGGTTCTACAGAGGAGCACCTGAGAAGCTAGGTGCTAGAAATCTCACGCAGCTCGTGTCCATTTGAAAGTTCGACTTCATTTCCTTTATAAGGTAATGAAGGTAATGTTGAGTAGGCATTGTGAGAGAGGCAGAATGTCATGGTGAGGAGACCCCTTCTTGGCTGGCAAACATATTTAGAGAGGCAGTGTCACATATGGAAAAACCACTGGGCAGGGAGTTGTCATATCTGGGTTCAAATTCCATCTCCTTCACTAACCAATATGAACTTGCACAAATGACAACTTCTCTGTGCCTCTGTTTCCTCATCTGTTACAAAAAGAAAAAAGAGATAATGAAACCAGCTGTTCCCGGCTTATACAGGGTTTAGTGAGGCACCAATGAGAGAAAGGACATGATCAGTTAATGCACAACTGAGGTGAGCCCATCAGTGTTTGACCCAGTTCACACGGCTTTGCTGGCTAGCCTTAGGTACTCGTGGAGATTTTACAGCTGAGTCATTGCACATAAAATGTTGCCAAGTGACTTGCACATAGTAAGTGCTCAGTAAATGCTAGTGTTACTACTATACTACTAGTAAAGCCCCTAAGACTCCTGCTGAGCCCTGACACCCTGAACCAGGGTGGTCATTGTGCTCTACCTTGGGTAGTATACAGGTTATTTACAGTGATGTAACAAATTACCCCAAAACTTAGCAGCTTAACACAACCTTTGCATTATAGCTCCCTCTTGTGTAAGGAATTTGGGCAGGGCTCAGCTGGGTGATTCTTCTGTTTCAGTGGCATTGACTGGGGTTGCTCAGTGGAGTTCAGCTGCCGGCTGGGCTATAACTGAAGGTCCTAGCCAGTGTCACTCACATGTCTGGCCCATTGGTAGAGTCCACCGGAAGGCCCTGCCCATGTAGTCTTAGAACATTTCCTACAAGGTAGTCATACCTCCTACCTGGCAGCCCATGACTCCAAGAGTGAGTGTTCCAAGATGCCTGAAGGAAAGAGTCAAGGCCTCTTAGCCTCAGAAGTCCCAGTTATTTCTGTCACATTCTGTTGGTCAAGGAACTCACTAAGGCCAGACCAGATTCAAGGGGAGGTAAGTTCGCCTCTGTCTCTCACAGGCACCAGAGAATTTGTTGCCATCTTAAGCAACCACAAGTGGTCATCAGTCTCTTGGGAGGCTCTGCGGGGAGTGATGTGGGCTCAGTGGGAAAGAAGGGGGTGATTCCCATTGTCTGCCATGGGAGCGGGGCCATGAGGGCCCCGGATTGGCCATCCCTGATTTAGAACTTTCTTCCTCAGAACACACAGCTCACTCTCCCTCCGTGACCTTTACCTCTTCCCAACAACTGTTCTTTCTGGTTGTATTTAACTGTCGTCCCCTGAAGAGTTGTACATGTAATCATACTGCTCACCACCACTTTGCAGGAATAGCACGGGGCTTAGGTCTTTGCTTGGGACTCTCGTCTTTATCAGGTGCACTTTCCCTCTAAGCCTTGTCCACAGACTTGCTGACTGCCCTCCATAGCTTTGCCAAGGCAGAATTAAGCAAGGCCAATCAGGCATATCTATATCCAATTATGGGTGTGACCATCCATGGATAATCAGTGGAAACACAAATACTTGTTACCGCTCATGCTACCCAGTGGACTCACATTGAAATGCACATCAGGAATTTGTGGAAGGAAGGAAAGAAGGATGGAAGGAAGGGAGGAACAAGCAACCAGCTTATTAGTTTGGAAAGCCGTGTTTCACTCTTTTGTTCTATAGAGGGAGACTTTGCTATAACGAGTTTGGCTCACGTGGCACACGCGGTGGGCCAAGGCATGCCCGAGCAGTTGCCCCTCCACTCTGTTGCTAGCTCAGGAATACCTCTGTAGCCAAACTTGTAAGAGCTCTGACTTGTCCATTTCTCTCCCAAGTCCTGCTGAGATGGCAGTGATGAACTGGAAAACTGATATTCATTTCCATGGCAACAGTCCTCCCTGTCCTAGGGCCACTTCCCGAAACCTTTGCAAATGCCAGTTTTCCATTAAGTCCAACCCCCAGGAGATATCAGAGTGTCCCAGGAGCAGCAAGTCCCAGCCCACAGGGCACCTGCAGCTGGAGCAAGACAAGGCTTCAGAAGGAGAAACAAAGGCAATTAACTAAATGGGTTTTTCTCTGGTTGTTATTTTCTCTTGTAAAGATTACTGCTAGTGTGCAAATCTCACTTCTGACGTACATTCCACACTAAGACAGCTTTATATCTGGACGAGAAAAAATTGCACCTTGCCTTTCTTGAGTGCTTTGATTATCTGTAGCGACCCTCTCTTTCTCAGGTACCAGTTATGAGCATTTATTTACAGCACATGTCTCAAATGCTGATGGTATGCGGTGTCTATCTGTGGACAATGACTTGCCATTAATCAATAATCAAAGACCCAAAACAAGAATGTGTGAAGTATGATACAGGCCCAATTAACCTGAGATAGGAGAGAAGGGGTATAATTCTCTAATTGAGTTACGTCATGGTGTGGCGTGTGCCCATGCGCCCTGGGAGGTCACAGAGGGACCACAACCTCATGCTGAGAGCAGAGGCCTCCCAGGCAAGGGCTTTCTAAGCTTCTCATGCCCAGTGCTCCTTCACACAGGCACCCACAGATTGCAGAAACCATAATACAATGAGCCCAGATGGACTCCAATGACTTTAAGTTTAGGAGCCTGGAGATCCACACTCAAAAGACAGGCCTGATTCTGAGCAAGGCGGGCTCTGGAAGAACCATGAGTTTGACCTCAGCCCCTACCTTTGACATCTTCTCTCGGCTTGACTGTTCCCATTGTCCCCTGAGTGGTGGTTATGAGCACAAGGTTTGGTTCTAGGGAGTCAGGGGGCAGAATCCTCCTGCTGCCTGTCTTCTGCCTCTGACATGGGAGTACTAGAACCTGCCCTGGGCAGAGGCCATGCCCCTAGCGTGGCATCCAGTAAGGAGCCAGCCCACACCAGTGGTCACCATTGTCATCCTCTCTGTTGCCACCTTCGTCAATGTCTAAGTTGAACTCAGGGGCAGCCCCTTGGTGTCAGAGACTCAACTGGTTGTTATCTGTGCTTCTAGCTGTAGAGTGAGACCCAGAGAGGTTATATGATGGGTCCAAGGCCACACAGCTGGCAAACGCAGAAGCATGATTGTAGCCCAGGGCTAGCCAGCTCCTGCTGGTGACACTAAGGGATCTACTGAAGGAGACGGTGTGACCTAATCTATAAAAATGAACACTGGGTTATTTTCAAATGTGGTGATGAAACCAGGCTTCCTTCCCCTGGGCCTCCGGGCACCTGAGGGATCAAACACTGAGAACAGGACAAGACATGCCAAGATGACAAGGTCATCTTAGAACTTGCAGTCTCAGCTTGCTGCTTCTACACCTGGTGCTGACTTTTGGGGGGAGGGGCCATTGTCACCTGGCGTTAATTCTTGCCCAGTAGTGGCAGTGCAGTGTGTTGAGCTAAAGAAGGGACTTGGAAGTTCTCTGGATGTGCTTTGAAAGCGAGACCAGTTGGCAGGTTTTCTGCCTGGGGGTTGGGGAGGAACAGGACTGAGAATCACACCTTCAGTGGGAGATAACTCCTCCCAAGCCCTCCATTGTCACCACACTGCCACCTCCGCCTCCACTCCCTGGCCACCCCCGAACCCCCCTCCAGGAGGCACAGAGCTTGTATCCATCATCCTCCGACCCATGGTGCAACTCAGTGTCCTCGGCCGCTAATTGGCCGTGGGAGCTGTGTTATGAGTAATCAGAGTCGTGAATTTCTTCCCTAATGATCTCTGTTCGGGCCACCGCCAGGACATTCTGCAATTAGGAGCAGAAGAGCCGGCAGGAGAGCGCTGCTTGTCTGCCCGAACCCCGACGCAGTGGCAAGAGCTCATTACACAGGAGACCCACGTCCGCTGGTCCTGCCGGACAGTGCAGCCCCAAGGAGGGTGGAGACGCCGGCCTCCTCTGTTACATCCTCAGGCTCCCAGACTCTGTGCTCCACCCTCCGTGGGGAAGCCTCTGTGGGGGCAGGCAAACCTCCACTATTCCCACAGTGCAGCCTATGCTTTAAGAATTTGCAAACGAGTACACAGACGTCATATTATAAAGTTGTACACCTGAAATTTATATAATGGAATTTACCAATGTTACACCAATACACTTAATTTAAAAAAAAGAATTTCTAGCCCTGGCCAGTGTGGCTCTGTCGGACTATCGTCCTATAGACAGAAAGATCATGGGTTCAGTCCCCGTCAGGGCAGATGCCCAGGTTGTGAGTTCAATCCCCTGCATCTGAGAAGGCAACCAATCGATGTTTCTCTCTCCCATTGATGTATGTGTCTCTCCCCTTCTCCCTCCCTTCCTCTCTAAAAGCAATGAAAAATGTCCTTGGGTGAGGATTAAAAGAAAAGAATTTCTAGCTTGGAAAGATAGTTTCTCTTGTGGTCAGTCAGAGGCCCACTCTCAGGGGCAGTGGACCAGTCATGGAAGAGGAGAGCTACAGGGAAAGTCAGGGTAGCCCAGGTCTGCCTCCCTGTGCACAGAGAAGAGGGGGCTGAGGTCCGGGAGGGGAGGCCTCACCCACTGGGGTCCTCAACACTAGACAGGAGGACTAGAGCCCCCTGAGTCATCCCTGCTTCCCTCCCCTCACTCAGCATAAAACAGTCTCTCTTTGTTACGTCTCTGTTCTCTTTTTGGGGTCTCTACTGCCCTGGCGCCTGGCCGTGGGCCGGGAGGAGACTTATGCCACCCCAGCAGGCTGCGGGGGCGGAGACACCAGTGAGACAGTCAGGGCCCTGTGGCGCTGTGTCCAGGTCCTGTCCCCAGGACGACGGCCAGCTCCAGAGTCAAAGTGCCCCCTGGGAAAGCAGAGCCCTGGGTTCTTGGTTTGACAAGTAGATGGTATTTTTGTGCAAAGAAAATGGTGTCCCTTCACCCAGGCAAATTCAATCCCAAACCAGTATACACAGCTGGGCAAGCAAAGTACATGCTGGGTTCTACCCCTCATTGGACGCTGTGGTCACAAAGCTCTCAGCTGTCTGTGGTGGCCATGAACCGAACCACGGCTGTGAGGGCAGGGGCTCCATCTGTCCTGGTCTCTGCTGTATCCCCAGGACCTAGCCTAGCCCATGGTAGGAACATAAAATGATTCAGTGAGTGAGTCAACTAAGTAATGCTGTCATTGAAAGTTCATATTCATACTTTCAGAGAGGAGCCCAAAAGGGTTAGTCAAAGAAATGAATCTCCAACAGTGGAAATTCAGATGCCACAGGAGTCTTGGGAAGTCAGTTTGGCCTTAAATCTTTCCCCATAGGAGTTTGCTGATGATATTCTGAACTCAGACTCACACTAATTTTTCCTTACGTCTCCCTTAATATCTCAGCACACCTGCTGTGGACAGCTGCTAACCCTCAGGCCTGGAGGGTTGGCGGTGGGGTCTTTTGATGGCTCCCTCCCTGGGCAGGTCCTTGTCTTGTGTGTGCCAAAGATGAGAGACCTGGCTCTGGTCTCCTGCTGAAAAACAAAATCAGGTGGGACAAGCCATCTTGATGGCTTGAGAGCAGCTTCTGTAACAAACCTTGGGCTTTCATTAACACTCAATATTTTTAGTTACTTTAATGAAATTTTAATATAAAAATATACACGAACTAAAAACTATGTGATAAGGTATTTTTTAAAATTGATAGCAAATCACCCATGAAGAAAATCTACTTTGAGCACTTTTAGTGCCTGGAACATAGTAAATGCTCAATAAATGTGAGCCCATAGATCTTTTACATCAATATCCACTTGGAATAGATTAACCCACAGTCTAAAATTTGGACACAGTTGGATACAGAACATACATTTTGCCACACAACAGACCCTTGGTTTTCTTTGTACAGATTTCCTTCTAATTGACTTCTCTCTTTTACTGGGCAGGGAGTCAGCGCTGGCATTTCTGGCACCCACCATGGGCCAGGGGCTGTGTGGTCCTTGTGTGCATCACTGCATGTCTTCTTCTCTGCTGGCCTCCAGGGGAGGTTTATTCTGCCATTTCCAGAGGTAGAACTCAGACTGTGGGGCTCCGCAGCCATGCACTGTCCCTTCTGCGAGGTGTAGAGGTTAGCCTGGATATGGGAATAGTTGCTTCTGTGGTGAACTCCGAGCTAAAACGGCCCATGGTGACCCCACGGTCACTGCCAGCTTTCCTGTCAGGCCAGCCTTCTGAGGACACTGTCACCTTGCCTGTGAGTGTTTGAGCATCAGCGACAGGGAGACAGGTGGGCCGGCGAACCAGGGGGAGCTGGAAGGAGCCTGGTGACTCCTGGACAATCTAAATGCCTAACCTGAGTGACAGAATGTGCAGAGCTCGTCAGCATGTGCACTTTCTGGTACCTAATGTGCCGTCTCTTCTATTCCCCATCTCTCAAACAGTCCTGTCGGGTTGTATATTTCTCAAGTTCTCTGGGACCTTCCTGAGCTGTCAGCTGGTTCCAGGAGCATGTTTTTCTCACTCTGAAGTGACCATCCCACAGGTGTCCTGATGTGGCCACCTGTGTCACCCCCAGGTCTGAGTGGAATGTCTCTGCTCTGACTCTCTGTACGGCTGGGAAGTCCGGGGTGTCTGAGGTCTGCCTCGGGTTTGAGTGGTCCCAGAAACCAGGGGACAGGTGTTTCCCCCTTTCTCCAGGGGAAGCCCGTCCTGGCTCCACGACCCTGCTTACCTCTGGGTGTCCTCAGCCCTGAGCATGCAGCCACATCGGCCAGTGGAAGCTCCACGCAGTCCCTCAGGGCTGCCATTGGCTATAGCATGCGGCGTGTGCCTGCAGAGGACCAGACTCGATGTCCGCGTTGAGTGTGGTGTGGTGGAAAAGTTTCTCCTCAGTCACACCTGTCTTCCTCCTGCCCCTGCAGGGCTCCATGTCCTCTGTCAGAGTCATTTGGACAGGGATGTGTCTCTAACCACCTCTGTCCCACCGCCACACCCTCCCTCACTGCCATGGTCACCCCCTCTGCTTCTCCACCATCACCTGCCACCTTCCCCACTCCACTCCCCACTCAGTCTCTGCGTCACCTCCCTCCCTCCCCACCCCCCCACCTCATCACTTCATTCTTCATCAGCTGCCGCTGGCACGTGGTAGGAACCTAGATGCAGCAGAATTGAGAGCACCCCTGCTCTGCAGTCCCAGGACAGGTGTGTGGACATCTCCTCTGCAGGGACCATTGTGTGTGGTACCTTGGCAGAGATGTGGGGGTAACTGAGGTACAGGATGGGGACACCCCAGGGAGAGGGAGGTGTGCACACTCCGGCCCCCAGAATGCAAGCAGGACAGCTGGAGGGGCTGCCTGGGTGGGCTCAGGACTGACATTTCTACTGGTGTGAGAGCCTGCAGGCCCGGGCTGCCTCTGTCCAGGGGAGCGGAGCTGAGTTGTCAAACAAGAATCCAGCCGCAGCCAGGAAACAAGTCTCACATGAATCTGTGCAGTTTGAGAACAAAGCCAGTGTGCCAGCTCCCACCTATTGTGACAGAAACTCCAGGGACCTTCCCCTCCTCCTTCATTGTCCCCAGAGAGCAGCTGTGTAAAGGAGGCCAGAGCTGCAGCGGGGCTGCGGGGAGCCCGTACTGCTCTGACCTGTCCGCTGGCATCGGGGCTCCCCTCTCAGAGCCCCAGACCAGGGGCCTTGTGCACTAGGATGATCCCCTCGGCCCCAGGGGGCACTTGTAGTGCGGAAAGGATAAAGAAAATACATTTGGCAAGAATTTCCTTTAAGGTAGCCCGAATGACCTAATTAAACACATTGCTTTCAAATTAAACACAGATTTTCTAAAGCAGGAATACAGTTGTTAAATTTTGCAAATTTCCACCCTGGAGAATTGTCCAAGAATGATTTTTTAGGCTAACATTCTTCTTCTTTAGCTACACACTCACTCCCTGGGTGATGTCGTCCAGTCCTATGACTTTGAACTTGCACATCTGTCTCCGGTCGCACCTCTCTCCTAAACTCCAGGCTCACACAGCCAGCCGCCCTCTCTTTTCTCCACATGGGCACGTACTCAGCAGACATCTCTGTCTCAACGTGGGTAGAACAAATCTCTCGACGTTATGCCCAGACCTGTTTAACCCCGATTCTCCCCCTTGCAGTGAATGATAAGCAGCTCATTCCTGACCCTTCCCTTTCACTCACATCGTCATGGGCTCTATCAGCAAGCCCTGCCTGAAACAGCACATTCACCCCTCTCCCCCACCCCCACCCCCACCCCGCACCCCCGGTCCACCCTGGTCAGGCTACTAGCATCTCTGGCTTTGATTATTCCAATAGCCTCCTATGCAGTTCTCCCAGCTCTCCTTTAGCCACCCAGCAGCCAGAATTCATTTTAAAAACAAATCATGTCATATCACTGCCCTACTCAGAATCCTCCAGCAGCTTGTCTGCACACTCAGGGTGCAGGCAGAGCCCCTGCAGTGCCCACAGGCTCTGTCCCTCCTTGCTCCCCAGCCTCTGCTCTAGCCACTTTCCTCTCCTTCATGCCAGTCATGCTTCCTGCTCCTCCTTGAAAACACTGGATTTGTTCCCAGCGCAGGAACTTGGCGCTTGGTCTGTTCTCAGGTCCTGTCTGGCTTGTTCCCTCACTTCATCCTAGCTGAAAGGTCACCTCCTTCAAGAAGCCTTCCCTGACCACCTTATCTAAATTACATTCACCCCTTCACTCTTCGTCTCCTTGCCCAGCTTCTTTTCTTCATTGATCACTTTCTGTTTCTCTCTTCCACTCAAATTTAAGCCCCATGAGAGCAGGGATGCTTGGATATTTTGTCCACTGCTGTATCTCCAGTACACAGAATAGGGCTGGCATTTGACACTGCTCAGCAGACATTTAAACGAATGAATGAGACTAATACCCACCCAACTTGCTGCCCCTTCTCCTCAGCGGTGTGTGCTGAGCCGTCCACTTCTGATCCTCCCCATTTGGGGATCGTTTCAGGAGAGAATATACCTGGTGTCAGAAATGGCTCTGCTCCCAGAGCCCACCTGCCATCATCACCCACCGTCAGGGCATGGAGAGCTGGTAGAAGGCACACCAAGGGCAGAGGAAGAGCTCAGCAAGCAGGAACACTAGGCATCCAGGCACACAGCTGTCTGGCCTGGGGCCAAGTGAGAGGAAGTGTGCAGAGGGCAGGCAGGGCACTGGGGCTTGTTGCCGAATGTGTAGGGCCCACAGCAAAGTGAAAATGTAGGAGCCCAGACGGGCGTGGAAGCTCATCTCACCCTCCACGAGCCCACGACCCTAACCCATTGCACATGGGTCTCCCTGGGGGCTCGCAAAACCCCGCACCAGCAGGTGCTCAGAACCTGACTTGATGAGCAAGGGCCCCCCATCATTCGCACCTGGGACGGGGACAGCCGCCACCATGCCACATCTTCAGATACCTGGTGGTGTGGGCAGAAACATTACCCTGCCCACACACCCTGACCCAGGCCTCTGGCAGGGGTGGAAGGCAAGGACAGAATGCAGACGCCTCCCCCATGATGCCCCAACTGCCCATGGTGGAGGGCAGCAGCAGGGGTGAGTAGGGGAGGCAGCAGGGGTGAGTACGGGAAGCCAATCAGGGAACCACGGGGTGAGGTGGGGACCAGGCAGGAGAGAGGCAGCCGGGGGAGGTGGGGAGGTGGGGAGGTGGGGAGGCGGCGTGAGTCAGGGCTGCACACCCCCCACTCACCCTTCAGATGTCCCTGACAAAGCACAGGTTCAAAGGTGATTACTACGAATTTCAAAACAACAGCCCCAGAGCACTAAACCCTAAGCACAGGGTCCCTGAGTGCAGGGGGGCCTGTGTTATTACTGTACCAATCACATGCCCCTGAAGCCAGTGCTGGTTGTAGTCACAGAAGAGGGTCAGCCAGGGTCACTCTAGGACCCTCTTTGGCTTTAGGAGCACCACTGAGGCAGGAGCAATTCTGCGTCGCTGCCAGACCCATTTGCTTTGCTGGCGCCACTGGCGTGGCACCATCATGTGACATCATACAATGCCACCAGGGACTCTAGACAGGAGCCCTGGCTGAGGGTCCCACCACCCCCAGAACCTAGAGTGAACCAGAGCCCCTCCCCCCAACCTGTACAGGTGGGACACCCTGGGTTACTAGGTAAGATCTGGGAGGAACAGAAAAGATTTCTTAAGTTTTCACTCATGATCATTTAATCTCATGCTGTCTTGAAAAAACAAAAAAACAAAAAACCTGGATGCAAATACTTTTAACTGAAATATATTCTACATGCAATGAAATGCATAAATCTTTGTTGATGATTTCTCACAAGTGTATACACCATCACTGAAATCAAGACATAAAACATTCTGTCACCCTAGAAAATGATCTGAAGTCCCTTTCCAGACCACCCTCCCCAACACAGGCGACCCTGCTCCTACCACCCTGATGAGTTTCAGCTAATCTTGAACTTCCTGTGAGTGAACTATACACGACACAGGAAGGGATCCTTCGCATCTGGCTTCTTTCACTCAGCACAACATTTCTCAGTCTTCTCTGCATGGCTGGTCAGTCAGTTTGCTCCTTTTCATTGCTGAGTAATACTTCCTTGTATGACTGGGTCACAGTTTGTCAGCCTTTCCTGTTGATACTCATTATATTTGTTTCCACGTGGGACTATTATGAATGAAGCTCCTATGAAGAGTTTTGAACATGTCCTTTTGTGGACATAGGCTTTCATTTCTCTTGGGTAAATACGGATGGCAAATAACAAGATGCTCAACATCATTAGCCATTAGGAAATAGAGATTAAAACCACAGTGCTGTACCGCTGTGCACCTGTTAGAATGGCTAAAATCTAATAAAAGGCCGACCATTGCAAGTGCTGGCAAAGATATGGGGGAACGAGAACACATATGGGAATGATTTCTGCTTTGGCGATTTCTTCTCTGATCTTTTTCTTCTGTCTACTGCTCTTTGGTAGTTTTTCTTCTTTTTCTTTCTTCTTGAAGTGGCAGCTTAGTTCATTGTCTCTTGATTTCTATCATTTCTGATGAGAAAGGAAACATTATTCTTACAGTTGTTTTCTTGAAGGGGATGTATCTTCTTTGGTTTTCAGTAGTTTGATGATGGTTTGCCTTTGTGATTTTCTTCGTATTTACTGGAAGTCACTGGCCTTTCTGAATGTTGAGTTGATGTCTTTCATCCAATGGGTAAATTTTTAGCTGGCATCTATCCTTGTCTTCTCCTTCTCAAGCTCCAATCCCGTGCATGTTAGTCGTATTCAGGTTGTCCCGCAGCTCTCTAATGATCTGTTCATTTTTAAAAATTCTTCTTCTTCTGTGTGCTTCAGTCTGGGCCTTTTTTATTACTGACCTGTCTTTGAATTCATTGACCTGTCTTTGAATTCATTGATCCTGTTTTCTGCTGTGTCCAAATAGCTCTCATTCTTATTAAAGACCATTTAATAAATCCTTTATTTCAGAGATTGTATATTTCAGTTCTATTAAAGGCTTGTCCTCTGAATTTGGTTCACTTAGATATATATTTCCTTATCCCATGACTTTTAAAAAATATGAATTTTAGTTTATCTGGTGTTTTCTTGATGTTATAATGGGAACAACAGTCTCTTGCAAACTTCCTTATCCTAGCCAGAAGTAGAAATCTGTCTGTGAACTTTTAGGTGCCATGTTTTTCCCAATATTTTTCACATTATTGGAAAATTGCAAGAAGAGTACAAAGAGTTCTCCTATATCCTTCACCCAAAGACTCCATTCAAGTTTTGCCAAATGTCCTCATAAAGTCCTTTATTGAGAGAGACTGGGAGCCAGGCCACCTAGTTGTCACCTGTCCTCAGCCTGCATCAGTTCAGAAGAGTTCTTCTCTGCCCTTCACCTCCTTACCATTTTGAAGATTACAGGCCAGTGATTTTAATAATGTCTCTCAGTTTGGGTTTGTCTGAGGTTTCCTCATGACTAGACTGAGGTTATGAGTTTTTGGCGAGAATGTCACTGCAGTTATGCTGAGTTTCTCTCGCTACAGCCCATCCAGTTAGGAAGTGAGTCAACCTGTCGCATCAGTGGTAACGTTAACTTTGATCCCTTGAACACAGTGACACCTGCCAGCTTTCAAGTCGCTATTTTCCTTTAATATTAATGTTTTGTGATGAGATACTTTGAAACTATGTAAATATCCTGATTCTTCTAACTTGCACTCACTAATTTTACTATTTACTGATTCTTTTTATTCCAGAATTTATTAGTACATCATGATAGCCAAACAAACTTTTGTATCATTTCTATCATTTCTTCTACATATATTAGTTGACATTCTACTCTAAGGAAGAGTGTTTTTTCCAATTTATTTGCTCACTTTTTAAAAATTTGTGGATCTGTGGATTTTTATTTATGTGATAGGATATTATCTAGTACTATCATTGTTTCTTTTTATGCCCCAATATCTCAGATTTGGCCAACAGGCTCTTCTTCAAACTGGCTTCTATGTCCTTTTGACATGTCCCATGAATCTCTAAGTGCGTCCTTCCTTTCTGCGACAACAAGATGTTCTGGACTATTCTTACATTTTCCCTGCACCCTCTCTGGAATAAGTCATTTCTTCCCTTAGCAGTCAATTGCTTTTGGAAACTAAGACATGAGAGTTAAATGTGCTCCTTGCTACTGGGGTTCTCCTATTCTCAGATCCTCTCGGGGAAGAGATGTGAGACACACGTGCGTGTCCATGCATAGACATGCATACAGATCTTGAAATGCGTGAGTTCACATCCACACCTCCAACACCAATCCAGCCAACCTCAGGGGTCCCTCTAGCTTCCCGCGTTTTCATGTTTGTAACTCTCTGCTTCAGTGAGAAACCTAGCTCCCATTTTCCTCAATATATTTATCTGTCGCTAGGTCTCCCCACATATAAATTATCTCCTGGCTGCCACCAAGCTGCTGCCCACTCCAGCCACCTTCCTGTGTGGGTCCTAATCCCATGTTGCTGTCACCCAACTCAGCTGTTTACCAGGACCAGCAAGGCCACCATCCCTTTGGTCCCTTTCTTTGTGAGGGCCTGACCCCCATTCGGCCACCACCAGGCTCTGCTTGGCTTCCTCTTAACTATGAACTTTTGAAGATGAAACATTGTTAGAATTTTCTCTGCTTGGAATGAAAGAGCAGGCATCATTCTGACCTGTGAAGAGTAGAGGTAGTAAGTGTGCTTGTCACGAATCACAGATAAATTTGTTTTGGTTAATATGACCTGCTTAGAAGGATACTTTTCGATTTTTAATACTGTCTAATTTTGCCACTCTAAGTAAGATGGAGCCAATACTTACTCCAGAATGACTTCTGCCTGGGGTTTAGACAGAAATATGTCAATGAGCATAAAGCCCCACTTTCTGAGGCTACGGCCTCAAGAGAGCAGGACTCATCAGAACAGGCTTGATCTGATCAAAATCAACTAGAGATCAGACAGCCCTGCTGGCTGGAGGCCCTCGCTATGGTGGGTCTGCCTAAAGCAAGCACCACTCACTCAGAAGATACTTCAAACTCAGCTCGGGCTTTTCCATTCCTCTTATCAGAAGTGGTAAAGAGGGGTCAGTCACTGACCTCGTGTTTGTCTCCAGCCACCTCTGTGTACTGAGGAAAGGATGCTCTAGAGAGGCCCTTCCTCTGGGTTTCAGGTGACAGATAGGGGCACAGGTTATTAGTGACAACTGTGTCCTTTCTTTTCTCCACTGCACCCCATTAATAGACTTCTCTTTACTGTTTAAGTTCCTGGAGATAGAAGAGTTTCCATTTGCTTCAAACGCGCAGGTGGACTCGGGGAAATTAAAATAGGCGAACGTGCCCTGAGCCCCGCCTTCCTGAGTTTGCGGCTGCGGGAACTGTTCTCATCTGCTCCCCGAAAGGCTAAATGGTGGCGTGATGAAAATAATATCCCTGCATTTATCTCAAAGTGCTTTGTAATTGTTGGATTCTATTTTTAAAAGTCATAATCTGACTTTTACCTCTGGCAACATGGCAGATAAATATTTTTCAAATCCTTTTAAGCATTGATGTGCTTAAGAAAAATCTTTTTTTACCCACAGTCACCCCCGGCAGCAATGTCTTCTTGGTGCTCAGGGAGGGGGATGGTGGGGCTGAATATGAGCAAGAAAGCTGCTTTTGACCTTGTGGCCTTCCTGGTGGTTGGATGGAGAGGTTTTTGTTTATATTTAATTTTAATTTATTTTATTGATTGCTAATGAAGAAAAATGCTAAATACTTAGAGGCTAAAACAGCAAGTGAAAGCAAGAACCCAGAGAAGTAAAGTAGCTGTGAAGCTGTCTTGACCTTGAGGCCTTCTGCCAAACTGGGTGAGCTTCAGCTTTGGTTTGCATACCTTGCCTAATTCAGGGTACCAAGTACAAATCCCAAGGTCCTCCCATAGTGGGAATATTTGGAAAATTTTCCCCACACTCCATAGGGTCATATCTGCAACGGCAGGGTGAACAAGAAAGAGACCCACCCAGTTCCTAGGTTGTGCTTGCCTTGAATCCTGTCACTGAGTAGAGAGAGAGAAAGTCCCCTGATGATGTGTAACCACATTCTGATCTCCACAAGGAAGCTAAGTAGTCTGGAAAATCTCAAATGTAAAACGTGGTTTAATCCAGAAGAGTGGAGTCCTTGGGTACCTGATACAATCAAGATGAGCCCATCTTCCAACTGTGCCTCGAAAAATTTCCACAGATATATTTTCAGGAAATGTGAGATCATTTTAAAGAAGTACCATGTAAGTTTCAGCACAATCTGTAAATGCGAGATGACACAAAATAGAATGTCTGTTTAATATTTCTAAAAGAATGAGAACATGATTGGAAATCAAGAGATCATGCAAGTGGCCAGTCATCCTTGTGAAGGACTGAATAGAATTTTGAGAAATAAAAAGTCCAGGTTAAAAAGTCAGGGGGAAAGTATAAGAGTAGATTAGAAAAAGCTGAAGAGGGAATTTAGGAACTGGAAGGTGAATTTGAAAAAAATTACACAGGGAAACCAAACATGCGAAATGTGGAAAACATAAGAGATAGCAAGAGAGAATGAGAAGTTGTAACATGAGTCTTATCAGGCTACTCGGGAAAAGAGGAGAGAAATAACGGACTTAAAGCAAGATGACTGTGAGTTTCCACAATTGGTGAAAGACAAGAATCCTCACTTCCAGGAAACCCAATGAATTATAAGCTGAATAAATGCAAAGAAAAATGCATATTTATATCACAGAGAAACTGCAGAAAACCAAAGAGAGAAGCTTAAAATTACCCAAAGAGAAAAGATGAATCACCCACGAAGGAACAGAAAGGCTGCTTGCTGTCCTATCTCAACAGCAGAAACCAAATGACGGGAAGACAATGTTGATTGAGGGGGAAAATCTGTAAACATAGAATCACTTACACAGCCTAAATAAATCTTAAAGATAAGGATAAAATGGATATTTTAGACACACAAAACTAAGAGAATGTGGGGCATAAGAAGGAATGGTGGGGAATAAAGATAAAATTAATATATGCTGTTGCCAAGCAGGAAAGGAGTAATTGGAGCTCATACATTCTGAGGTTTCTCATGTGGAGGGTGAAGTGCTGGTGAACTTTAGACTGTGGGTTAGTTATACATTTAAAAAATTTAGATTTAAAACAGTAGGATAATAAAAAGTATCCTTAATTTTTACGTGAGTACAAAAAAGCGAAAGGCGAAGGATTTAGTTGAAAATAAGGAAACAAAAGAAAGGGGACCAGAGGAAAGGGCAATAAGCAATTTAACACAGACCAAATAAATAACAACCATATGTGCACACAATGGACACTGTGCGTGGGAATGAGTGAGTCACAGGTATTTGCAGATATGTGGATGAAACACAACAGTCTAAGAGCAAATAAAGTAAGTCTGCATACACAGATGGTCTGATTCCTTTACGTTTATAAAATGTGCAAAAGCATCTAAACCAAGCCAGAGGCTGTGTAGAGAGCAAAGATAGGCTCAAACTGCACAGAAAAGCAAACAAGTAATAAACACAAAATTTGGGATAGTGGTTACCTCTGAGTGGAACTGAGGGAATGGAATTGGAGACAGGAAGGTTTTGAAACCAATGAAACAGTTCTTTTTCTTTAAACGAGTAGACAAGCCCATAGCTGTCCCTTGTGTCATAATGCTGGTGCTGTCCCCAAAGCATGTAAACATTCTTTCAATGCTACTCATTACTTAACAAGAATAATTTACAGTTATTTGAACTTGATTTTATGTGGTGTGAAATAGGGTTCCAATGTCATTTCATTCCAGGGGATGGCATGTCATTTATCAAATGACCGTCATTTTCCCAATGCAGTGGTCACTCTTGTCACATAGTGAATTTTCACATGTAGTGGGATTTATTTCTGGGTCCTCTCTTTTTTCCTGTCACATCGGCATTGACTTGTCTGTCCCTCTATCAATATCTTATTGATGTGATCACAACAGCTTTCTGACTTGGTATTCTGATATCTGCTAAAGGCACTTTTCCCTTCACGATTCTTTCTCTTGTTTTTTCTTGGTTATCTGGGGGCAGTTATTCTTCCAAATGAACTTAAGATCATTTTATCCAATTCCAAAAGGACTTCCTTAAATTTATAAATTTATGGTAATGTTTCCCACCCAGGAATAAGAAATATCTTTGCATTTGTTCAAATCTCATTTTATGACCTTCAATAAGGTTTTACAGTCTTTTTCATATTGGTCCTGTGGCTTTCTTGTTAAATTTATTCATAAATATTTTATGGTTTTTTATCATTATTATGAGTGGAATGTTTTTCCCTTTTTCATTTCTAAATGGTTATTGCTAATGAAGAGAAGAATAATTAATATTGGAATATTTATCATCTGTCCAACTACCTCATCATTATTCTCTTCCAGTTTTACTATTTTTCACTGGTTTCTTGGTGTTCTAAGTATACAGATTCATGATCAGTAAAAAGAGATATTTGTCAGTTGTCTTTCCTGAATTTTTACTTATTATTTTATTTTCTTGTGTTGTTATCCTTTGTAAATAAAAAATGGTGACAAGTATCCCTGTCTGGCTCCTGATTTCAACTGAAACAGTGGCTAGACATTTACGATGACATATTTAAGGAGTTCTCCTCCTTTCCTTTTTCCTTAACATTTTAATTTGGAGTGACTACTGTATTTTAGGACTTTTTCTTCCTATTTTTGCTCTGGGTTTTGAGACATGCCCTCTGCTTGGTCTCGGAGGCCACTCATTGGATCCTTAACAGGGGCCATTCTCTTCTTAAATTCCTCCGGTTTTCCTTTCCATTCATGGTTTTCTTGGAAACCCTCCTCTTGCTACACTCAATTCTAGAGTTTTGAGACTTGGTTGTCTCTCTTGATGTCGTCATCCTGGTCATTCTTCCCCCTTCAGAGGCTGGACCCCCTCATGTAGATGGTTATGTTCTATTGCCAGCTCATTGGAGCTCAAGTTCAGACACTGAACTAACATAAGGCAGTAGTGGTCCTGCAAATGGTGCCTGATAGGGGGATGGCTGCCCCTCAGGAACTCGGTCTGGGAGTAGACAGGTTGTCAGGCCCTTGTGGAGATGCCTGGAAAAAGGCTCCTACTGTCTGGTCAGCAAGCGCTCCTGGTACCAGGGGTAGAGCAGACCCAGCTCAGCCCAGAAGGCCAGCCTCCCCTGAGCCTTCGGCCCGCCTGCCAGAGGCCCTGGAGCCTAGTTGGCTCAGCTGAGCCAGAGGGCAGGAGCTGAGAAAAGAAGAAGTGAAATGACATGATCTGGTTGATACGGTGACTGACTTCTGTTTTAATATTATCCGGTACATTTTTATGGCTGCTAATCTCATAAAGAGAAAAGGGCAGATCTTTGAGAGGAGAAATTGACACCCTTCTGATTAGCTCCGTTTTTTCTGTTCTAAAAGAATAACCAAGGAGAAGAGCACATTATTGCCTCCGGTTGTGAGACACATCTATGACAAGGACCTGCCATGTGTCGGCCTCAGGGCAGCACTTGCCCAGCAGGTACAGGGCCTTAGAAGGATGTGGCATCCCCCTGGGGCTCGTAAGTCAAAAGTGGTGGGGAGCGTTGTTACCGTGCCTCATGCTGAGTGTCTCCACAATAACCCTTGAAATAATTGGAGGCAGCCGAGGTGTCGTGGCCTTGAATCATTAGTTGGTGGAGAAGCAGGAAGGAACCCACGTAATGAGGCATCAGCAGGAGAGTGAAGACCCATTGAGAGCAATGGCACTTGGCCCCCTCCAATCGAATAAGCAGGGAGCCCCAGGAGCTAGAGAAAGTGTCAAGGGAGCTTGGTGCCAGGAGGAAAAATGAGGGCTCTGGTGACAGAGAATAAGACAGATGCAAACTCAAGAAGCTTTAGGCAAAGAACAGGAACTTGGGGATGGGCGTGTATTTGGAGGAAGTGTTCCAAAACAAAACCATTTTGTAAGAGACACTCTCCCAAAGGCAGAAGCCCTATTGTGCTTCACTTTTTTTATGTGTCTGTGCTTCACATTTTTATGCAGCTTTCCTTCCCAAGGTCATGGAAATAACCCTTCAGAAACCAGCTGAGATAACTTCATAGGGCCAGTGAAGGTAAAAGAGGAACAGAAGAGATTGTGGTCATTTTATTACACCAGAGGACATGCAAGCTAGAACACAGGCTTTAGAGACATCCTAAATTCACAGATGTGAGGTTATTTTTTGATCTCAAAAAATCTCTATACAAGCCCCTGGTGTCACGGAGGAAACCGAGGTTCCCCTGTGAAAGAGACTGGCTTTGGTAGAGCCCAGACAGAACCCGGGTCTGTAGTCTCTCGCCCCAATGCTGTTCCCCATCTCCCTTCTTTCTACTACTCATGTCTGCTTCTTTAAAACCTTTCGCTTCTGATCACCAGACATCGGTCCTGCCGTCTTGGGTCTCGGTAACGTGCCGCCAGGTTCCCTCTTTCACCTGGCCTCTCCCGCACCTGTGCCAGGCCCTGTGCCAAGTTCTGAGCACAGAGAGCACATGTCCCTGGCCCCGGGTTCTGAGTGACTGGAGGTCTGGATGCCACAGGCCCTGCTCCGCTGTTCTTTCTGAGGAGCCAAAGGAGCAGGGGATGCCCACTTGGCAGTGACAGGCACTGAGTGCTGGCTGGCAGCCGGCAAAGCTGCAGGCCGTCAGCCCAGGAGCTCGGGTTAAGTGGAGCATGCCTGTGGTAGGTCTCGGGAGAAAGCGCTGGAAGTCCCGTGTCAGGTGGCTGTATTGTCCTCACACAGCGCAGTGGGGGAAATGGCACCACAGAGCAAAGGGCACCCAGAGGGAGGAGAAACCCCTGGATGTGATGTGGCTGAAGCCTCCACAAGGACCGGGCTATTCGGTGGCTGCCTTGGAAACCAAGCCCCAGCTCACCTGGCAGTACGGGCCCTGCCGACTGCCTGACACCTCCCAGGTGTTGAGCGGAACCTGCCGAGTTTAGGCCGCGGGTCAGTTCTGGCCAATTTACCTTCGAGAATGTGTCATTTCAGGTGCCCTCATTTCAGAAGTTGGGCATCGTCTACCTGGCCAAGCGAATCGCCGAAGCAGGAGAACTGCAAAGGGAGCGCTCCCCTGAGATCTTCTGAAGCATGCTGTTTTAAGCCTGCCTTTTAACCCCAGTCAATACTGGCCAATATACACACGCTCACCTTTGCATTAAGGCAGGCCTTCTGCGTACTGACCCACCCATGCTGTGCCCAGTTGCATCGGTGACACCAAATGGCTTCTTATCTTTCAGTCCCATGGACGCAACCCAGCACTAATTGAGCACTTACTGTGTGCCCAGCTCTTGACATGAGTTATCTTGTTTAACCCTCAGAGCGATCCTATAAGCAGCAAGCCATTGTTATTCTCATTTTTAAATTAAAGGAAAAAGAGAGCAGAGGACTTGCCTGGGTCACAAAGCTAACAGGGGCCAGCAGTCAGTACTGAGGTTTAAGCACATGTTGCCTGAATCCAGCTGCTGGTCTGTGAGCCCTGGGTGGGTGGGACGCAGCACACATGCCCCATGTCAGCAGCTCGTACACGGGCCGACTCACCATGCACCTTTGCCACGTGAGAGTCCTCGTCTGTCTCAGTAAAGCTGAGCTTGGTGGTTTGGGGCCTCATTTCCTCCTTCCTGGGCTCTTTTATTGAGGCTGCGGGCTCCAAAGGAAGGGGATACCCCAGGTAGGTGGAAAGGATGATGTTCCTTGGCAGCCTATGCAGATGACCCCTGTCACTGTAGGTGCTTTGTGTGTTGAAAGAATTATTTGAAACTTCGGGATGAGGCAAAGGGAGGGTGGCAAGTCCTCCCAGTGTCATCCTGGAGCCTCTGAGAATAGACCCACCTAATGGTCACGTACTGATCTGGGTCAGAGGTGGCATCTTTGTTCAGCTCACTGTTTCCTGCTGATTAAAGGCCTGGACTATGCAGTTACACATTAACTTGCAGATTTGTTTCCAGTGAAGATGCAAACTTTTCCTTTCTGCTGGAAAAATGACCCCAAGGTGATGGTGCTCTTGCCCTGCAGGTCGTTAACGACTTGTGTGTCTCCTCTAACCATGGTGTCCACTCGAGGAGACCTCCTCTGCTTCTCCTCGGTGATGGCCTCGCCCTCCTGCGGCTCCTCTCATTAAGGAGTCAAATAAATCCTTAACTCGGGTGTACTTTATATTCCCCTGAGAATCATGGGTTTAAGGTTTTGAAAAGTATACTTTGGCACTTGTGCTCATTCGCAGTGGGAAACAGCCACCTCCCATTGCCCTGCCCAGGAACCTCGTTTGTGCTTTGGTTTGATCCGCAGTTGGTTAGATACAAGCTCCTCGGGCAGAGCCGAGAGCCTACTAACAGGCTAACGGTCTTCGTTCCCTGTCGCTGTTCCAGGCATTTCTGACTTTGGCTTAGTGGTTTGTCTGAAAGCCAGTCTGTCCAGTTTAGGACCCGTGAGCCATGTATATGACGGGTTACATCACCTCCCGGCAATGAGAGACTGGATGTTTCTGTTAAGATTGGGGACCTGGAGAATGTGGTCAGGACTTGGAGAGCTGGACAAAGTTCTGCTAGCACAAAGCACACCATTTCCTTGGTTTGGGCTCTGCTCTGTGGTCACTGGGAGGACATGGCATCTGCTCAGCAGTCACCTGAGCAGTTTCAGGGAAAAGGTAGGGGAGGGGGCAGGGGGACATTATATTGGAGGGGGGGTGGCCTGGTGTCTGCATGGCGAGGAGGGGGTTTGGCCTATGATGTTCAAAGATCCACGCAGAGCTTCCTTGTGTCACACTGTAAACTCCCCGCCCTCAGAGAAGTAGCTTGATGGGCCTGAGAGCTGCATATCCTTGGGGTGTGGGGGCAGCAGAGGTCCGATAGGCCAAGCGTGCTAATGTTGGGTATATCCTAACATCGGAGAAGCTCAGACTAGGGACATCGGGACCCTCCTGACATGAGTTCCTTGAGGCAGAGACCCTATCCCCAGCTGAGCACATCATCCCAAGTCAGCAATTTGGAGTGAGACTGATTCAAATCTGGACCCTTCCACCTACAGCCTACCCGCCCTCTGACCATAAGCAAGTCTCTCCTGACTCCTGTTCCCTGACCTGTAACAGGGCACATACACGTGCCCCAGAGTGAGGCCTGTGTGCTTGCCTCACAAGCTATAAAGGAAGACTGGACAAGCTCGCGATGTGGCTGAGTGTGGGCATGGAGCCTGGCCCTGGCACGCCTCAGTGCCCAGACGCCACCTTAAGCATTGCCCTGTCTGGCTGGGTGCTGGGATGCACCTCTCCCTAGGAGGAACGACAGATTTCCTACCTAATACTCAAGTGTGAACAAGACTTGACAGGGCAGAAGTGGACCTGAAGCAGCCCCAGCACCCAGGGCACCTGAGGGTGAAGGTTCCCACCACGGTGACGAGTGGTGGGAGCCCAGGATGGCTGCTGTCCTCCCCACCTGCAGCCTGGTTGGTCCCGAGAGCCTTCTGGACTCTGGAGCATTTGAGACAGCCCCTGCCAGCGAGGAGGAGAGACAGGACCTCCGTCCAACACTTAATTCCCTGGGGTCAGCACAGGCTTCCAGGAACCTGGAGTCACCCTGCTTTCCCAAAGGCACAGTGGGGCAAGGAGGAAACTCTCTGCAGACTGGGCCTGCCCGGTGGAGCCGGCTTCTGAACAGGACTTGGCTGGCCAGGCCTCTCCCGGTGCCGACCCCCTCACTCTTCACATGGGCTCCAGAGCCCCAGGCTGCTCCACTCTGCCCCGTCTCTTTCAGGTCTCAGGTCAAATCTCACCTCTTCCATGAGCTTCCCCTCACCTGCAGATGAGAGATGGTCTCTCAGCCCCTGTTTGTCTCCTTCCTGTCATTTACCACGACCCACACGTGTCTGATATATTTGTTTTCCTCTTCACGCTCTCGTGTGTCTTCCTACTCTGCTGTGTGAGCATCCTGGGGACAGTGTCTCCATCACCTAGAACAGGGTCTGGCACATAGGAAGCACTCCAAAAATATCTGTGAGATGACTAGGTGGACAGAGAGCTGACAGGCAGGCCCCTGAAGTGCCCCGTCATTACCACCCACCCAAGTGGGCTATAGAAACCGCACTGGCCAGCTTGCTGGGTCTCTGCCTGGCTCTGACACCAATGCAAATTCTGCAGCCATGTCCAAGGCATGAGGGAGTCGAAGTCGACCAGACACTCTGTCCCAGGACTGCCTTGTGCATGTCTGTGAGTGTGAGTGGTCTCAGGAGGGTGGGGGAGTTCTGGGACCATTACCTGCAGCTCCTGGATGGCACTCCCCATGTGCCTACACACCACTGTTCACACACTGCTCTTCTAAAGGCACGTCCTCAGCTTTAGGTCTTTGAAAAGCCTGGCCGTGACCCAGGATATGGGCTGCAGCTTCCCAGTCGGTTTGTTTATATGATGGACAGCAAATACAGCCTGTAATCAAGCTGCGCCTGCTGATGGGTGGGCACCTGGGTACCTCTGTCTGCAGAAGTTGGGACCGTTGCTGTGCTGGGCTGGGGTTCACGGCTGGCAGCAGTGAGACCACCCGTGCTCGAGGTGGCTGGTTCTTGGCATGTGCGTGCCTTCTTGCGTTCATGTCCCACCATTTTTGCCCTGCGTTGGGCCTTGCTGAGTGTGCAGCCACCTTAGAGCCAAGAAATCACCTCACCGTGGCTTTCTGGTGGGGTGAGGTGAGGCAGAGGGGGTGTCGCCCTAGTCCTTTGCTGGGGGACCGAGGGCCTACAGGAAGAGACTGAGTCAGTACTGCCGACTGAGACCCAGGTGGGCACCTCCCAAGGCCGTGTAAGGGGCGGGAGTCTCCTCAAGAGTCAAACCGAGGACAAGTTCTCAGACAGAAGTCGTGCCCTGGGCTGACACACTTGCAGACAGTTAGTGTCCCAACGTGGAAAGCTAACGGGTTTCCTGTCTTGTACAATCCGGGGCACCTTCCCTGAGAGGGGAGCGTGCATTGGTTCACCCTGTGCCAAGGAGCCAGTTACTGAAGTGTCTGTGCTCCGGCATGGTCAGCGGTGAGGGCTGAGGGGAGAGGACCCCCTGTCTCTGTCTGCTCCTGCCACTGGGATTGCACGGACCTGACCTGGACCGTGGCTGCCCTCCACCACTGCCACCCACGCTGAGATGGCAATGCCAGGTCTGTGACGCTTGCATTGAGAATCCGTACCAGAATCAGAGCCTTTAGCATCAACAGGCACAAATGGACTTGTTTTTCCTGCCGCTGTAACTTTCACATAGCAATTCCCATTTGTGACCGTGTTCGGTAAATTTAATTAGTGTTGAAAAGCAGCTTATTTGGTACGATGATCAGTTTCTAACCCAGGTAAACAACTTTCTTGATGACTACAAATTAAACACATTATCTGTTTCATGCGCCCTGGTTGTCCTCATAAATACTGGAGGCAGTTGCTGGCGGTCTCACTTGGCTACCTTTCCCATTACTGTTTTATCATCATCCTGGTAGCAGTGGGAGATTTATCCTGTTTTAGTAACAAGGAGGAAGTGGTGACAAGGGGCTTGTTAATGAGGAAACCATGGCTGGTCCTCCGTGGTAGGCGGGATCCCAGACCCTCCCTGTGTACAGCATTCCCAGCTTGTCACGGGCCTGTTGTCTGCAGACGGGGAAGGGACAGGTGCAAGACGTTAAAGCTGCTTTTACTTAATTGCAAATAATTAGGATGCCATGGTTTACTGATGGCTGATTCATGTCAGAGAGAACCTGAATGTTCTTGACAACTTCCATGAGCCCTAGTGGGCACGTTTTCTTAACATGAAGACCTCAGTTACACCTGCAAGCTAATCAAATGTGGGCATCGGAGGCGCCACGGCCACACTGCTCTTCAGAGGCCTGCGCTATGACCCGGCATGCAGGTATTTCTGAGGAGAAAGGGCTGGAGAGAGGAGGTGCTTCCCTAGCCCAAAGTGAGCTGGCTTTCCTTTGCCTGCCCGGCCTGGAGTCGGTGGTCTTGGAAGCACATTCCTGCCCTGCCAGTCCAAGTTCCAGTCCCCCTGACCCCAGGAGGCACACCTCCAAGGACAGGTGTCTCCCCTTCATGCCCCCGTCCTTCCAGCGGCCTTCCTGCCCTATCCTTGGGGAGGCCAGGGAGACTCACCCCTCACAAACTGCTGCAGGCAGCACCCTCAGTACCCTCGCCGGCTCGGCCTCTGGCCTGGGAGTTGAGTGGTAGCACAATCAGAGCTAAGGAGATCGGTTTTTAAAACTGTTGTGTTTCTTAAAACCTGAGTGTACAGGGGGCCATGGGAGGACAAAGGCCCTGTACCTGTGGGGTCTCCTAAGGCCAGAGAGTGGGGCAGACATTATGGGCGGGAGGATGCAGAGAGGAGCACTCGGAGGAAATGGACCCCCAGGTGAGCCAGAGCAAAAGGGACCAGAAGCTCAGCCACTTTGGATCTGTGTTTTTTCCCACACAGGGCCATTAGTGGGTGCCCTTCCCATCGCACATGGAAGTTTATTAGAAAGGTGATAGACTGGCAGTGCTTTGTGTTGGGAAGGAAGCAAGTGCGGGTATTTTTAGAGCTGTGTTTCTTCTCGTAGCCACGAGTGCCTTCCAGGGTAGTAGCCCATTTTCCAGGAGAAGCAGACACACATGGTGGCAGAGCAGCCATCGACACATCGGGTGGGGGCCTCCTGCCTGGCGACCTTGCCGGGAAGATGTGCCCTGCGGCTGGTGGGTGCCACGGAGGCTTCACGGTGCTGCGTGAGCGGGGAGCTCGCGTAGCCGCTGAGCATCTGCACTTTTCCACTACTTGGAGATATTTCGACCTTCTAGTTTATTATGATTCAAGAAAAAGTCAATATTTCTTAGCTTGCCAAGGCTGGCGGAATTTAAATGAGTTATTGAATCAAGCAGTTAATCTACCGATAACTGATTCTTTTCCTTTCAAATCTATGATAATGAAAAGCAGACTTAACCAAAATCAAGAAAGGGAGGAGTCTTTTTTTTTTTTCCTTAGATATTTTAATCCCACGGGGTAGGAGCTGAGGCTGAAAGTTCAATCTTGAGTGCCAGGGCCTCTCTGTTTTGTCGCGTATTTTGAAGATTTAATTAAAACTTAAAAGCAAAGACTTCTGTGGCCATAAAATCTGCATTCATGTTTGAATCATTTGTATTTTGATATCCCTTTGTAATTCTCCACTTCCCATCTGCTGCCATTAATGCCACGTGGCAGTGCGCCAGCTTCCTGTGCTCAGTGACAGAGTGTGATGCTCGCAGTGGATGCTCGTTTGGCCTCTCACTACATAGACCCTTTCGGCATGAGCTGCTCTGCTCCCCACCGTGCCTGCTTTGCCATCTGCTCTCTGGGCACCGTGACCTGAGACCATCATGGGCATGTGTTGGGTGCAGGGACAGCCAGCCACAGGGCAGCTGCCGTTTCCAGGTCCTTAGCCTTCTGGCCCATGGCTGCAGCACTCTGCTAGACAGAAATGATGAGGCAGTGGAGAAAGGCTGCTGGTGCCACTGTGTTGGTGTGCGTCCTGGAGAACCCTATTATCCCCGGAGGAGAAGGTCAACCTCTGGCGCCCTGCCTTGACGACCCCTGCTGCCCCCATCCTGAACACTTAGAATGCCACTTTCTCGTTACTCTACACTTCCTCCATAGATTCCACAGTGGCTCTGCAGTGGCTCCACAGTGCCTGATGTATCAGACCAAAGTGCCTCTGCTTGGCTTTCTCAGCCTCCCTTACCCATCCACCCCTCACCCCCTGCAGGAAACTCCTCCTCACCCCAGGGTTCCTCCCCCAAGTGTGTGACGCTCCCTGCAGAGCAGTTATGGGGCCTTGACTCAAGCCTTCTGTGTCTCCTGGAAAGCCTTCCTTGTAGTCCCCATTTATTCCTCCCTCCCAGATGGTCAGGGCTCGTGCCAGAGATGTTTGGGGTGAGCCAGCCCTAAAAACTGAGCTCTACAGACAAAACACTGCTCGAGAGGGGCAGGGACTCTCTTGGGCACCCTGAGCCTCCAGGCCTCGGCCTCACAGGCAAATGGAGCCTCTGTTCACCACGACTTGCAAGAGCTACAGGGAAGCCCAGGACCCCACCCAAGTGCCTGAGCTGACCCTCTGTGTTTGTATGCCTGGCAGGGTTTCCCAGCCACGATCAGCCACCAGCCTCCTGTGGGAAGAAGCTGTGTGGCCGCGGCAGCAGGTGCACGCTCAGCAGGGAGACAGGGGAGCCCGAGTGCCGGTGCCTGGAGGCCTGCAGACCCAGCTACGTGCCCGTGTGCGGCTCCGACGGGAAGTTCTATGAAAACCACTGTGAGCTCCACCGCGCCGCTTGCCTGCGGCAGAAGAAGATCATTGTTGTCCACAGCAAGGACTGCTTCCTCAAAGGTAGGAAGTGGGCCTCGTGCCCCTGTGATCTGAGGCTTGGGGATGGTTCTCCTAATGCCCTTTGACCCCTGGCCCAGGTGGGCTGAGTGTACGGGTTTAAGTGTGAAGGCAGTAGAGGAGGAGGAAGGCTGCAGCCTTCACAACAGGACAGCAGTGGCATTTTGGAGATGCAGGTCTGTGCTGACCATCTGCCCTCAGAGAGAGGAATCCAGGGAGGCCTAGCTAAGTCCAGCAGGAGCCAGGCCACACAGCGATGCCCATGTCTCCCACACATCAGGTGGGCCCTGGGCAGGTGGCGGTAGGGCCTACGTGTACCTGTCTGACAGTCAGTTGCATGAATCTGGGGGCCACACTGCATATAGAATGTGGCCAAATGGTGCCAGCCCAGTGGGTCTCAGCATGGCAGGCTTTCAATCTCTGGTCTGGAGTGGTCACTGATGAGACAGCCCTCCATGCCTGGCCTGGCCTGGCCAGAGCAGCCCCGAGCAAGACAGGAAGACCCTGCATGGGCCAAAGGGTTCATGCTCGGTGCTGGGGTTGAGTCAGAGGAGAAGGGAGCGGCAGTTCCCACTGGAGGGTGACAGCCTCCAGGGCAGGGCCTATGGCTCTTCATGCACTGTCCATTCTCGGCACCTGGCAATGCCTTGCACTGAGCAGACACTCCATGACTCACAGGTGCAGGAAAATGTGAGCATTAACATGCAAATCCCCATGTTGATGTGGCCGGATGAATGGTGCATGCCACAGCCTATAGAAATATCTGTGATCCTGAAACCCAATGGCCACAGATGTAAGTTGAGAAATGTGAAAAAGCAGAAGCCACGTGTGGGCAGATGGGAGCATGGGGGACGTCACAGGTGGGAGAGCCCACATGGGACTGCATAAGGGTGGAGCAGAGGTGGGTAGGGAGGGGAAGAGAAGGCTTGAGACTGAGCCTACCAATGCCTGCAACACCGACAGCAAAGGTCTTCTGAGTAGCTGGAACTGCAGGGGAAGAGGGATCACTGTAACCGGTCCCAAGACCAGGACGGTGTGACGGGCACATTCTCGGCTGTGGAGCACAGGCCTGAGGCTCCTGCAGCCCCTGCCTGTGCCACCTGCCCTCCTATAAAGGGCAACTCTCCCACCCTCGCCTGGGGTCTGTGGCAGCAGGGAGCCCTGGAAAGTCAAGTTTGTCCTCAGATGGGAACAGTCTTGGATACTTTCATGGGTGTGCTTTGGCGCTAATGCTGAGGTGCTTCAGAAATCATGAGGCACATTATGGAAATGAGACTAAGATGAGCCCAGGAAGACTGTCCCTGGTCTGGGAGCGCTGCTGAGTTCCCATAGCTGCGAGCTCTGCAACACTTGACCAGTTGCTCCAGCCTTATTGGCTGTGTAGAATTTTACAGACTGATGCTCCATTCTGCAGTTCTCAATAGCCCCCAAATTGCTTTTTGCTGCCTCAGAGTAGGCACAGCCCCCTCACTGTCAGTTATCCAAACAGCATTTTTCATTTCATGTGAGGGGAAAACAGCCACCACAGAGCCTGGGGGGGGGTGGGGGCAGGGCAAGCAGATCAGGCTGGTTTTGTGCTGATGGACTCGAGCCACCGAATCCTTTGGATTTGTTGAGTTTTACAGATTTTGTAAATCCCCACGCAGGCGGTGTAACTGGACTCCTGTCCTGATGCTCCCTTTCAGTGTACACGGTACTGTAAGGTCACAGACAGGTCTGCCCCTTCCCAGCTGTGTGGCCTTGGGTGCGGGACTCCACCCCCTGGGGCCTTTCCTCAGCTGTGAAACGGGGCTGTCGGCCATGGCTACCCCCTCTGTGGAGAAAAGTGCATGAGACGCTGCACAGAAACTGCATAACATGTGCCAGGCATATTACAGGTGATGGTGTTAATGACACATGTGGTCATTGTGTATCTAATCCAGTATGGCCTCAGGCCTAGAGCAGTGACACCCATAACTGTGAAGGGTCCGCAGAGGCAGGGCTCGGGGAACATACCTGGGCCCAGGTGGCTCCGTGGTGGTTGGAAAGGGAGTGTGGAAGGCAGCCCGCTGCTGTCCTGGGGATGCCCTTTCTGCAGGCCCGGCCCGTGGGCCTGGGCCCCTGGAGAAGCCTCCCAGCCTTGGGCTCGGGTTCAGCCACTGTCCCTGGCAGGTGAGGGCAGGGGGCTGTCTTGGAAGAAAGGAGGGTGTAAAGGAAAACTTCCTGCAGTGCCAACCCAGGGTCGCAGTGGAATATTTAATGCCATCTTGAGCTCCTTGATGATTATTTGTCTTTTGTCCCAAATTTCCAGGGAGTTATTAATACAGGAAACTTAAAAACACCTTTTTTTTCCCCCATGCAAATAAAAATTCTAAAATCATCTTTATTCCATTCTATAGTCCTACCAGACTTTACAGAGAGAAGTTACGACTTCATTCCCTGGTGTTTTATCTGCCTCCAGAAGTCCTTACGGAAGAGGAGGGCGGGGTGTGCTGTGAGGGGGAGGGGCCCGCCTGAGCACTGTGTGGGGACACAGGGTCTCACCACACTGCAAGGGAAGACAGGCAGCCTTCTCAGTCCCATTTACAAGAAAACTTCTGGTGTCTTATTCTAGTCGCCATGGCAACGGGATGCTTGTGAACTCAGAATGAACTATCACATCATTTAGGGCCTATTAGCATGCGGGAAAATCAGAGCTGAACTTCACTGTTTCAGCTCCCTTTGCAGCCCAACAGCAGCTCCCTCAGGTCCCAAGAATGGTCTCTTGCCAAAAATCAGGCGTTCGGTGGGTTGTGGGATGTGGCATTCCATTCTTGTGGCAGAATTAGTCACAATCATCACTTAGCGCCAAATGCCACTAGAGAATATCAAGACAGTGGGTGAAATTCTCTGTAACTTTCACTTCTTAGAGCTTGTTTTAAGTTATCTTGTGACATGGGTTCCTATTTGTGTACTAGTTGGCACTTTTAAAATTATTTTTCCTACTCGGTTTTCAATTCACACTTTATCTCCTACGCTGTTCACAAAGACAAGATTGCCTTTCAGCAATCAACTCACCACGCCAGGGTTGTATTATTCCATCTGATACAATGTCATAGTTGGGCAGTTTTCCAAACAAACCATGAAATTATGCCAGAAAGGAGCCTGTTAGGGGTTCAGTTCTAAACGGACCTCAGGCTCCTCGTCCTGCAAGCTGTTTGTGGGTACACTCTGGCCCTTCGGAGGGGAGTCCCCAGGATCATGAAATTAGAGGAAATAATTCTCATTTCTGACAAAAAATTAACCATACTATTGGCTCACTAACAAATCTTCTTCAGTTAAGTGTTTCTAAACACAGGAATAAAAGCCCAGCCATTTCGTGCAGGTTAGCAGAGCAGCTAGACCACGCTGCCCAGGAGATTTTTTCCTTGTTGTTGTTACTTTGAGCCTTGTTGCTTTAGGAACATAAATTAAGCCTCATGCCTCCAAGGCACTCCCACACTTGCTGCAAGTCTTTTCTGCCCCCTTAGTGAAAGCTGCCCTCCTCTCCCAAGGGGAACTCAGCTTCCCAAGGTGCCAGAGATCCTGGCCAGGGCCCTGATGGAGGCCAGGGTCATGGGGGATGGGGTTTCACTCTGTGGGAGGGATCCCTCCGGCAGGGAGGTGCTGTGGGACAGGGGGCCCAGGCAGGCTCCAGGGCACCAGCTTCATCCGTCATGGGGCCATACCACACCTTACATATGATGTCAGCCCTCTGTGCCTCACCTACCTCATCTGTGAAATGGGAACAATAACTGTGCCCACCTCAAGGAGCAGTGCCCGGCACGCTTCTCTAAGCAGATCGACAGCACGCAGGTTGATGGTGATGTCGTTGCAAACGTCAGGGCTCATTCGAGGGACAGATACAAGAAGCTGAAAGACTCCTGCCTACCTGTGACAATGCTGTCTATTGACTGAGAGGTCTGGGGGGGGGTACTCAAGTGAGCAGCCAGAGGAGCGAAGAACGGGGGCCCTCGTATTTATTTAACAGGTGGCTGGAATCTGACCCCATAGGATCACATCTCAATCACCTTCTCTAGCTGCCTTGCCTTTGGAAAAGGAATGTAATGAGTCATCCAAGTTCACATAGCAAGTTAGTAGAGAAAGAAGAGGAAAACCAGGTACTGCTGGTCCCAAGTCTAGAGGAGGTTTCTGGAACGACCAAAAGGCTCTCAGAAACTGTCAGCTGAGCCTGTGGGAGGGACTGTCTGCCTGACATGGGCAGCGAGATGTCTAGGGAAGGAGCTGGAGGGGAGGCGTGCGGAAAGGCATCCTAGGTGCAGGCAGGAAGCAGCTGCAGACCCAGGGAAGAGCCGTTGGTTTGAGTTCAGGTCCCATGGAGGTGGTGTAGCTGGGGGCAAATGCAGGCAGCTGGGCGAGGGTGAGCTGAGAAAGGCCCGTCTGCCAGGCCGGGCAGTGTGACCGCAAGCCATCCTGGTATCACGTAAGCCCCTCCAGCTCTCCTATTTCCCAGACCTTGAGGCCCAGAGAGCAAGCACTAAGTCCCTTCTCCACGTCACAGTCAAAATCACCCACAGCTTTGGGGCTGCTTGTCCAGCAAGGTGTGTTCACAGCAGATGAAAGTCTTCCCACTCTCCCCCAGGAGGCTTCCTGGGGTGGAGAGCAAGCTCCGGGCTGTGGTGGCTGCTGGGGCGGGGCCTCTCTGCCCTCCAGGAACTTCTTCTGGAAACCTGGCTCAGTCACAGAACTCACGCGGCCTCCAGACAGGAACAGCAGGACACTCTCTGCCGCCTAAGGAAAGAGTAGGAAACTGCCCATCAGCCGGAGCCGCTGGAAGAGGCCAGGGACAGAGTGGCAGAGCCAGTGGAGGAGCCCTCCTTCAGCCTGGTGTGGCTTCTTAGCGCTGGCCTCCACCCGCCAAACCCCATTTCCTGTTTCCATTTTCTTCCATCTGTCCTTCCACATCCTGCCCAGTTGTCACCATGGCCCTCCCAGCCCTTGCAAAGGAATCCATCTGCACCCAGCTCCGTCCCCGGCCTTCACTTGGAGCCCCACGGAAGAGGGTCTGGTCATTTTCCACCAAGCTGCCGGCTTCATAGACATCAATGAATGTCCACTGGGGACCCAGGCTGTGCAGGACCTGAGGACCCCAGCATGACCTCGTGGGCATTGACAGGCCCACTCTCTGGGCCATCAGGTGGGGCTGCTCTAGCCAGAGACACCCCCAAGAGCTCCAGGACCTATGGGAATCTTCATGGCCCGTCTCCTGTCTTGCAGCCTCCCTGCAGGCTCAGCCAGCACCCCTGTGAACAGCTGCGCGCGCCCGAGCACAACAGCCCTCAGAGCTCCGTCATCCCTTTTATAGTGTCTGCTTCCAGGATCCAGAAGCACAACTTAAAACAAGCATTGTGTTCTTTGGATATTCCTCTAGGTTTCGTACACAAAATGTGTTGGTGTGAGCACCCTGCAAGCGTGGCAGAATGTTGTCAGTTCAGCACGCGTGACGCGCTTCACAGAACCTCTGTACTTGGGATGAATTAATTACACCCTAGTAATTAAAAATTGCTAATAAGTTATTGAGCTGAGAAAGTCTCACACTGCATTGATTTCGCTTATGAAAACAAGCCACAGCCTCAGAGGTCCAACGTTTCCTGCTCTCCCCTGGCACCTCCTCATCATCATCTCCACCCCTAGGCCGGCTGGACAGACAGTCTCGGGCTCTCTCCTCCTAGAGCTCTGTCCCAGCACCCCTCCTTGTCCCATTTCATCTCTGCCCTGCCCTTCTCTCTCAAGTGCCCAAAACAGCACCTGCCCTAGCTGCCTCCACTTCCCCAACTCCCTCCGAACACTGCCCCCAAGGGTCTGTGGCTGGCTCCTGTCCCCAGTGAGATCATGGTCTCCTCCCAATGCCAAGTCCAGGTGGCACTTGCCAAGCCTGGTCTTGCTGCACCCCTCCCACAGTGGCATCTGTCAGCCTTCCAGCAGCCCCTCCCACTGCTTCCACTGGCTCTTCACAGGCCCCTCCTTCCCCAGGAGCTTTGTTCTTATTTATTTATTTTATTAACGTATAGTTGGCATACAGTATTCCATTAGTTTCAGGTGTACAACATGGTGGTTTGACATTTGTATGCCTTATGGAGTGATCACCACACTAAGTCTAGTAACTACCTATCACCATGCAAAGTTATGACAGTATTATTGACTGCACTCCCAGTACCATACACGGCATCTCTGTGGCTTATTTACTGCATATATGGAAGTTTGTACTTCTGAAGCCCCTGTACCTTTCCCACCACTCCCCTCACTCCTTCAGGCAATCATTAGTTCTCTGCTTCTATGAGTCTGTTTTTGTTTGTTCGTTTTTTATTCCGCCTACAAATGAAATCATACAGCATTTGTCTTTCTCTGACTTTACTACTCACAGTAGCTTTGTACACATGGATTTTCCCAGGGGTCCTCCTTGGCTTGCTTCTCTTTCCATTCCCTCCCTTCCTCATGGGTCCAGCCGTGGCTCACATGCAAATAAGACCCACCTGTATCTTCACCCCTGACCGCTCTTCTATGTCTCCAGCTGCCTGCCTAGACCCACCCCCAAAGGCCCATGGGCACCTCACATTGAGTGTGTCCCAAAGGAACTCATCATCTCACTGTTCCCTCTGCCCTGGAATCTTTCCTTCTTCACACAGCATCTGTCGAGACAGCAGCAACCCCACTACCTACCCCCCAAGAAACTGTCATCTTCCTAGCTGCCTCTGACAGCTAAGCCCCTCCTCCAAAACCCTGACCTCTCTGTGGCCCTGAGCTGTCCTCCAACTCTGGTCAGACAGTTCTCCAAACCCGCCTTCCATACGGCTTTGAGTGAACTTGCCGAGACGTGACTTTGACCATGGTACTCCCCTACTTGAAGCCTTCCGTCTATTCATTCAGCAGACATGTATCTCCTCTGAGTCAGGTCTGTTCTGGCCACTGGGGATACAGCAGTGTGCAGAACAGACAGGCCCCCTGCCCTCGGGACATGCACCGTCTCCTGGGAGAGACAGCAAATGAGATGCAGCGTGTTAGGTGGTAACAGATGCCATGAAGAGAAACAAAGTGGGAAAGGGACTAGTGAGAGATACTGCTGCTGCTTTTCTTTCTTTCTTTCTTTCTTTCTTTCTTTCTTTCTTTCTTTCTTTTTTTTTTGCTTTAATTTTTTTTATTTTTAATTACAGTTTACATTCAATATTATTCTGTATTTGTTTTAGTTGTACAGCATAGTGGTTAGGCAATCATGTGCTTTACTGAGTGGTCCCCCTCAATATTTCAAGTACTCACCTGACTCCATACATACATATTATAACATCATCTCTGACTATTCTGTAACTACCAATCTGTATTTCTTAATCCTTTTACCTTTTGAACCTACCCCTACAGCCCTCTCCTCTATCACTCAGCAGTCTATTCTCTGTATCTATGAGTCTGTTTCTATTTTGTTTGCTTGATTTTTGTTCCTTAGATTCCACATGTAAGTGAAATCCTATGGTATTTGTCTTTCTCTGTCAGATGTATTTCACTTAGCATAATGCCCTTGAGGTTCATTCATGTTGTAGCAAAAGGTAAGGTGTCATTCTTTTTTATGGCATAGTAGAATTCCACTTTATAGATATACCACAGCTTTTTTATCCCCCTGTATATTGATGGGCCAGGAGAGCTCTTCTAATAGAAGTGACATTTGAGCAAAGACCTGAAGGAGATTGGAAGGTTAGAGAGTGAAGCAGCTATGTATCTAGGAGAAGAGCAGAAGGAATTGCAGGTACAAAAACCCTGCAGTGAGAGCTTGCCTGGCATGTTTGGGGATCAACAAGGAGGCCAGAGCAAGGAAGGGAGGAGAGTTCCAAGAGGAAGTCAGAGGGCTGTTGGAATAGCTCATCCACATAGTCTTGTCAGCCAGTAAAAGCCAAAACTCTTAGCCACTATGCTATATTGTCTTTTAATTATTATACAACGCCCGCCAAGGGATGGCCTGGAGGAGACATCCCCTTCTCCACCCCCTGAGGAGCTGTGAGGGTCTGCCATGGCTGCAGGAGAAGACCTGTCCAGGAGTTCATGGCCAAGCCTACCAGGGACTTCCCGAGGGGACTTCCTCCCTGAGCCCCAAGCTGACCAAGGTGCTATCAGAACGTCTACCAAGAGAAGGGTCCCCCTTCTGTTATAAGTTCTGATCAGTTTGCCCCTGGGGACATGTGATTTATCTTTCTACACCTAGCTCAATGGAGATGCTCTGCTCATTGTCAGATGAATGCACAGAAGGATGATTGTGTATGAAATAGGATAGATGCAGTCCCTCTGAGGTCCCCAAGTGAGAGCTTGGGAGCCCCACTTAGAGACCCTCCATCAGAGGGTCCTAGCAACATCGGTGGTAGGTTCATAAGGAGGACCCTGCTCAAGGGACATGGTGGATTCTCTGTGGTGGGGGTCTATCGAGTGTGTTGAGGGAAAATGAGGAAGAAGAGGGACAGAAGGAGGCAGTGGAGGGGTGGCCTGCCCCCAGGAGGCTGAAAAAGAAGGCCCTGCATGGAGACAAGGCGGAGGGGCGCCCTTGGCTCAGACTGCTGAGAACCATTTAGTGGAGCCCATGGCCAACACTTGGGAGGCTTTGGGTGATGGTCAGGAGTCAAGTGTTTAATTACTGGAGCAAGAAGTTGATTTGGGACTTCTTTAAGGTTCTCCCCTCCTGCACCTTCAATTAAGATCAAGGTTCCCAAGTAGCAGCCACTAAATGACACTGCATATTGAATCTCTGTGCTCAAGCAGTTTACCTAATTATCTGTGTGACAAATTCAGCAGCTGTCAGACCAGCCACAACCCAAATATGCTGGCTTTGGGTCCCTGCCTCAAAGCGATTTCTGCTTAGTAACAGGCTGACAGAAAGGACTCACGTATTCTTTCGTACATGTGGAATCCCTTTGAGGTTTTCCTGTTGCCTGGTGGTGATTTGAGGAGCTGATTTGAGGACAGTGGGTGCAGGAGCTGACCAGAGGCCTGGAGGACCACCTGTCCTCCGGTCACGACCCCACCTTTCTTCACCCCAGGCCCCTGCAGAGAGCGGGGCTGCCTGGCCTCTGCCTGCTTTTTTGAACAGTGAAGCACTGTGTTTTGAATGCTCTTTTTTTTTCCCCCTGCAAATGAAGGGAGGAATACTTACCACTGTGTCAAATTCATGGAAATTAATCAAGGGAGTTGGGGGTGCAGCCCCACCAGTGACCCAGAAAGAGGTTGGTGGCTGCCGCCCTCCACCAGCAGTGTCTGCGTGGGTTAACAGCCCCTGCAAGAGCAGGTTTGCGAAACACACAGGTAACGAGACCACACCAAACAGTCCCACACTGGGCCCATGGAGTTGAGCACTCAGCCCGGAGACCCAAGCAACAGGGCTTTCAGGAAGCCGAGACCCAGCCCTCTGCAGCGGCCTGGGCCCTGGGAATCCCCCGTGTTCCTTATTGTGGGTGAACTTGTGCCCAGTCTTGTGCCGGTTGCCACAGAGGACCCAGCCAGGACTCGGAGCGTTCCTGAAGCTAATGAGGGAGACGGCTCCACCGCCACCAGGTGCGGGCTCCGGTCCCCGGAGCCCTGGCCTCTGCCTTCCTGCTCGTTGCGCTCACTTCTGCTTTGATGCATGTTGATCACTCATTAATGAAGGTAATTGGAGTGAAACTACTTTCAAAAAGCTCTTCCAAATGCAAGCAGTAAAATCACTTTGTTGGCAAGTAATTAAAATCTCCAAAGGCAGTGAACTCCGTCCACTGACTATAAGCAGCAGGGCTGAGTGATGCGTTTCTCTTTGCAGCTGGAAGGAAGGGCTCACCCATTGAGCTGGCAAGGCTCTCTGTTTACTTGTCCTCCTGAGGGGTCTTTGGTTTCCGGTCCACCCACTGCTTGTCTTTCAGTCCATGCCCACCCACGCTGATTGGCTGACATGCTACCCACAGGCCAGGTCCCCAGTGGTCCAGCAAGTGCCTATGTGAGCCCTTACCTGCCCCACTGCCTCACTCTGCCAGGATGAATTCTCTGATCTCTCTCTCTCTCTCTCTCTCTCTCTCTCTCTCTCTCTCTCTCTCTCTCTCTCTCTCTCTCTCCCTCTCTCTCTCTCTTCCTCCCATGCCTTCCCTCCCTCCCTCCCTCTCTGGTGGCTGACCCAGTGACTCATGTTTCCATTAAAATATAATAAATCCAATGTCTTTTATATGGTGTGGCAGAGGCCTTTGCTTACACCCAGCTCTTCGTGAGCCCTCATAGCTGATATCTTAAACTTCTCCCCATCTCAGCCTGTCCACTGATGTCAGGAACCCTAGGTGAGAGGCGCCTGAGGGCATGCGAGCTCTGATAGCCGAACCTTTCCTGATGAGCACAGTGGTCAGGGAGGGAACTGAGAAGGGTCATTGCAAAGCTGCAGAAGAATAAAGACACCAGAGTGAGGAAGAGGTTTCAAAAGGAAACACCTAGGAACAACAGGGTGGCATGGGCGTGGTGGGGAAAGATCAGCAACCTGTTGTCCCAATTACTTAGAAAGTGAGCTTATTAGCTCTTCTCCCCCCACCCCAAACTGTTGACTTTCAAGGGGGTCTGTCGCTCAACTGTTTGGCCACAAGTGCTGGTTGCAGGGAAGTCATGACCACAGAGCCCATCTACAGTTTTGTTTTTGTTTTTTTATTTTTTTAAATTCTATAACTTATTTAATTTGATTTTTTTAAATATGCTTTATTGATTATGCTATTACAGTTGTCGCAATTTCTTTTCCCTTTGTTCCCCTCTACCCAGTGACCTCCCTCCCTCCAGTTGTCCCCCCCTTAGTCCATGCCCATTGGTTGTGCATGTAGTTCTTCTCAACATCTTCCTCTCTACTCCACTCCCTCCTACCATGCTTCTTAATTCCTGTACCATCTTTCTCCCTTTGCCCCTTCCCCCTCCCTGCTGACCTCCCTCCAAAATGTTCCCCATACCTATAACTCTTCTCCCACTCTTGTCACCTACTTAGTCTGCCTTTGTTTCGATTCCCTAGCTTCTGTTGTTGGTTGTTCTGATACAGTTTTCATTTTAATGTTCATAGTTTTGATCCTCTTTCTCCTAAACAAGTCCCTTTAACATTTCATATAACAGTGGTTTGGATCTGATGAACTCCTTCAGTTTTACTTTGTCCTGGAAGCACTTTCTCTGCCCTTCTATTCTGAATGACAGCTTCGCTGGATAGAGTAATCGTGGTTGTAGGTTTTTGCTTTTCATTACTTTGAATATTTCTTGCCAGTCCCTTCTTGCTTTCAGAGTTTCTTTTGAGAAATCAGCTGATAGTCTTATTGGGACCCCTTTGTGTGTAATTCTCTTCTTCTCTCTTGCTGCTTTTAAGATTCTCTCTTTACCCTTAATTTTTGATATTTTGATTATAATGTGTCTTGGTGTGGTTCTCCCTGGGTCCAGTTTTGTTGGAACTCTCTGTGCTTCCTGGACCTGTGAGTCTATTTCCTTCCCCAAGTTAGGGAAGTTCTGCTTCATTATTTTTTCACATAATTTTTCCATTTCTAGCTCTTCTTCTTCACCTTCTGACAACCCTATGACTTGGATGTTGGCCCACTTTATAGCTGTCTGATAAGTTTCTGAGCCTCTCCTCATTTTCCTCACTTTTCGTTTTTTCTTTCTGCGCTGGTTGACTATTTGTTCCTTCCCTATGTTCCGATTTGTTGATTTGATCCCTGGTTTTCTTTCCCTCACCACTAGTTTTGTATGTGTTTTTGTTCATTTCAGCAGAACTAGCCTTCATTCCTTCCCTGTCTTGTTTAAGATCTGCTGTTAGGTCTGTAAGCATTTTTATAACCAAAGCTCTGAACTGAGCCTCAGAAAGATTTTCTATCTGCTGCTTAGATTAGATATTTGCTGTCTGGTTAGCTGCATCACTGGGATCTCTATCATGATCTGTGCCATCCTGATCATTTTGTGTTTACCTTTGCTTCCTGGTCGGGGCTGTCACACCTCCTACACTATAGGGGGTGGAGCCCCGTGCACTCATCACAACTGGGTGATCTGCCTCACCACACTGTGGCATTTTATGTGGGGGGTGGGGGTCCAAGATGGATTCCTGCCATTAACTCTCCACTGAGAGACTGGGAGCCTCCTCCTCCATCCCCACCCCTGCCAGGCCTCATAGTCCAAGGCAATGGAGGTCTGCCTTCCCCAGCTTTGGAATTGCAGGCTGACGGGTCTGGTCTGCAGTTGGGGGTGCTCCCCAGGCACTTCTCACCTCCCCTTAAATACAGGTGTCTGTGCTTACCGCTGTCCTGCCTCCGTTGCTGCAAAGCTTGAACTCTCCTCCCTGGCTTCGCCCCTCCTACCTGTCCAGACGAGCACCAGTTCTTTATAACTTCATACATTGGACTTCCATTTATTGTCTGGTACTTCTGGTTATTTCTGGTTTTGCGGTAGTTGTATTCCTTCTTAGTTGTGGAGGGAGACAGAGCATGTCAGTCTAGGCCTCCATCTTGGCCAGAAGTCTCCTGTTCCCATATGCAGTTTTGAGGTGATAAGATTATGACCCAAGAATTCCACTCTCATCGAATGGTGACCCAGATGTAGGGACAACAGAAAGGATTCTCTGGTGGGCAGGGGCTCAGATAATTTCGACTCATGTGTTCTTGGCTAGAAAAAATACTGTAAGATGCATCCCCCCCAACAATCCAGAGAGACAGGTCAGAGAACTGGAGCAAGATGAGGCCGTGGAGCTCATGGCCTGGATGTGAGCACAGGGACATGTGAAGCTCTCCAGACAGTTGTTTGCAATATCGTTACCCAAAACAGCAAAGGGTGAAATTCAATGCAGTTTATTTCCTCAACTGACCTGTGGGAGTGTCAACAGATCCTGCATAATTCTTCATGAGATGTGTTAAAAAGCATACATCAATCCGCCCACCTCAGTAATTTTTATTACCTCCACCCTTATTGTCCAGCGTGGACCCAGTGCTGATACCCAAACAAATGTCCTGGCTGTACCCAGCCACACCTGGGACTCTTTGCCTGCCTTTGCTGCTGTGTGCAGACCGAGGATCACCATGGACTGAAGAGACCTATCCTAAGGATGGGGCCTGCTGTGTCTTTGTCATGGTGCCTAGTGTGTGCCCTCAGGAAGCATGCTAGGCTGTTACTGAAGTAGAAGAAAACTCCCACGTGTCCTAGCATGTCCTTTCTGAGCAACAATGCTCTTGCTAATGGGCACATATGAGTGTACCAGCGACGTGGCTGGGCAAGTTTGGAGGACCTGGACTGTTGATACTAAGTTCCAGTCAGAAATATGTGGTCAATCAACAAGCAAAGAATGCATAATAGCTGAGCCCTCTTGCAAAAACAGAACCAAACAAATAAAAAAACACCAAGAAGCAAAAGATCTGGCCTCTTGGAAGCTGGAGGTAGAGATTAGACCCTTGAGACACACAGAGGCCACCATGGGGTAAAGCCACCCACAGCAGAAAACAGGATGGCCCTCAGAGTGGGGTCAACATGGTAATGGCCACCATTCACTGATGTCTGCCAAGTGCCCAGCCCATGCCTTATGCTTTATGGGCATTATCTCATGTAATTGGCTCCCAAGTGGCATTTGATATAGCGCCAAAGAGAGGCCAAATACCTTGCTCATTTGCTGAGCTGGTAAATCACAGCATGAGTACTGGGACCTGCTTTCCTTTCTGCCTACATACCAGTGACCATTCCATCTGTTAGGAAACACTTTCCTAGGGGAAGAGAACTTGACCTTGGAGAATGGGTGGGACTTGAATGACCAGGCACTGGGGGCAAAGGGCAGTGGCTGAAGGGGATACTTCATCAGCTTTGCTAAGTGCTACCAACATCATTTCTTCCTCCTCCACTCAAACTTGCCGCTGGTGACTTACCAGACAACATTGGCCTAAAAATGATCTTTCCCTAATGAGACATGGGTAGAACATAGAGGTTTCCACAGACAATAATCATTGTCCCATTCCAATAATTTAAAATTTTATTTATTTATTTATTTTTAGAGAAAGGGGAAGGGAGGGAGAAAGAGAGGGAGAGAAACATCAATGTCTCAGAGAAACAGGGATCGGTTGCCTCTCGCATGTCTTGACTGTGGACCTGGCCCACAACCTAGGCATGTGCCCTGACCAGGAATCAAACTGGTGACCTTTCAGTTTGCAGGACGATGCCCAACCCACTGAGCCACACCAGTCAGGGCCCATTCCAGTCATTTTGATGAAATGAACCTGATTCACACATGTTCTGTCTTTAAATCCCAGTGACCATCTCCATGTGGCTGTGTGCCGTGGCCATAGAGATGATGAGCATGTCGCAAAAACCTGGAAGTGCTCACTCCCTGGCAAGTGAGACACAGAGCGGGTGGGCTTTCTTCACAGGGGAAGGGAGACCCTCCCACCATGTCCCAATGGCTTCGTTCCATCTCTCCACTTCTGCCCCCCACCTTGCCAAATTTTAGGAGCATGAAGATCTTGTTTGCATGCCAGGCTTGTCTCAGTGAACACACTCCTGACAGTTTTAAAGGAACAAACCTTTCATTTTAAAAAGTTTGTGACTCTCAGGCCAAACAGTTGAGTGTCGGGAAGACTGGATGAGAAAGGAGATCTATAGAAGGGAGAGGCAAAGCCCCACCCCTGGGAAACATGGCCTCCCTCTCTTGTGAAAGGCCAGCAGGAGCCCGCGTGCTAACTTAGAGAAACAACTTGGCCACGTGCGCATCTACAGGCTGGGGATGAAACAACTCAAAGCAGAGGCCCCTCCAGGCTTCCTTTGGGTTCAACTCTACAGGAACTCATTTGGCTGTGATTCTAATTACCAAGATTTGCAGCTAATGATTGTGATTTTATATTTCTCACTCTTTTTAAGAGACCAGAGAGTGGATGAAAATGGAGAGCAGGGAAATAACTAACATCCAAAGCCCGTACTATGTGCCAGGCCCAGCGCTGGGTACTTCCACTCATCACCCCACCCCAGCCCTCAGGATGAGGACCATTATTATCCCCACTGGGCAGGGGAGGAAACCAAGGCTTAGAGAGGCTTAGTGTCCTGGCCAAGACCACACAGCTGGTGATGGGGAGAGCTGCAATTCAAACTTCCATCTACCTAACTTCTTGATTTAAAATTTTAAATGTTGTCTTTGCTCCAACTGCTCTGCCACATCCATTATACCCATAATGATTTTTATAATTAATTTAACAAAAACAAGCCTTGGAAACCATCCAGCTTTTAGAGCATGCAGTGATTCTCGTTCAGCGACTTGGCAGACTATGCCTGTGTTCATACTTCAGTCCTGAAGGAAACCTCTTTGCGTGTGGAGCTGACGGTCACCTGGCTGTTAGCCACACTTGACTCATCAAAAGAATGGTGATGTTTTTTGAAAACATTTGTCCCTCTATGGTCCTTGCTGCTTCTACTGTGCATGCCTTCTGTGCATGTGATGATTGTAATAGCTGCAAAGAAGGGAGAACTCCCGGTGAGCACGGTGCAGGCTGTCCTTGGGTCAGGATTGACTGGGAACTGCACGGGCTCGCCCAAAGGAGCCAGTAGACAGCGTGGGTTTGGGGCTGGGCCTGCTACCAGTGGACTCTGCCTCCCCATGCAGCCCCAGGCTGGGTTCTGGGGGGGCCAGGAGACTTTGGGATGGCCTGAGATGGCAGCCATAGAGAAGGGGTTCTAAGCAGGTGTGATTGGGGAAAGGGCTTCTTTAGGCAACATCACACAGGGGCACAGGAGCCACACTGAGGTGGGCCCTGCACATCATCCTACCTGTTTTTCCCTCTTCCTGGGGCAAGTGAAGTGATGGTCCTGTGCTCAAAATCATGTGAACCAGCGTCACTCTTATGTTTCAGGATTTGTTAGGAAAAGTCTGTAACCTTATATCTGGGCCATTCATGACTTAGCAGGGTTCAACAGCTCAGCATTTCATTTATTCACCAAACACTGGTGGGGACCAGCTGTGTGCCAGGCATGATTTAAGAGCTGGGGACTCAAGAGGAGATGATGTGGCCCCTGCCCTTGGGGAGCTTGTAGTGGAGGTACATGTAAACCAAGGTGGTGAGCACATGACAGAGCGTGTCAGTCTGTGTGGAAGGAGCCAGGGACGCCTCCTGGAGGAGGTTCTATTTGGGCCAAGTGTTCAATGATGAGTAGAAATGGGGTAGGCAAAGAGTGAGGCATAGGGCATTTTAGACCAAGGATTAGGCTGTGAAGCCAGTATGGGGAGCCACAAGCCAACTGCTGGTTTCCCAAATGTGAAGTTCAAGGTGGGGAGAAAGCAGCAAAAGTGGAGTCTGGCTGAGTCAGGGCTATACCTCAAACATCAGATTAAGGGGCACAGGCTTTCTCCTACTTAGGACTTTGGGGTTTTAAATAGTCTGGTGTTTAGAAAGATTCCCCCAGTATCTTTGTGGGGAACAGCTTGAGTGGAGCCCAGAAGGAGGCATTTAGTTCATCCAGCAGAGAGAGGCGGAGGACTGACGTAGGGAGAGGACAGGCTGGAGAACTCTCACGACCGATGCATTTGGCAGGACCAGAGACTGAACACACAGGGAGAAGGAGGTGAGGTGCTTACATACAGGATCCCAGCCTGGATGGACAAGGCTGCCTTCCCACTGAGATGGGGACACAGGAGGGGTAGTGTGTGAGCAGTGGGGAAAGTTAGGACGTGCCCTCAGGTGTGGGTGTGGAGGCCTAGGGCCCTATGGGACATCGTGGGGAGAGGGGTTCAGTGTGTACAAAGAGCCTGCTCTCTAGATGCCAACCACTCCCGAAAAAGCTGTCAAACATTTTTGAGGGGGCAGAGTGAGCCCTTCCTCCTAACCCTACTGCATTAGAGTTCTCCGAAGAAACAACTAATAGGATATGCATGTGCATAGAGAGAGAGAGTTCTTATAAGACATTGGCTTGTGTGATTTTGGAGGCTTCGAAGTCCCAAATCTGTAGTGGCCAGCAGGTTAACGCCCTGGTTCAAGTCTGAAGGCCATCTGCTGGAAGATTCTGCCTACCTTGGGGTGGGGGGATGGGAGTTGGTCTTTTCAGTCTACCCAGGCCTTCAACTGATTGGACGAGGCCCGCCCACATTGTGGAAGGCAACTGCTTTACTCAAAGCCCATCCCCCGCCCACCTCCGGGCCGGTCAGATAGGCAGGTACATGACTTAAGTTAGTTGGAGAAAACACCATCACAGAAACAACCTGCTTAGTGTTTGCTCACATAGCTGGTTCCTGGGGTCCACCCAAGTTGATGCATAAAATTAACCACCATGCCTGCTTGCTGCAGGGTTATTCTGAGTGCCTTGTGCAGACCTCAGCCAGTCCTCATCCAACCAGAAGGACAGACCATCGTGAGGCAGGCCTGTGTGGAGTGTCTCATCTGGGCCAGGCCCTGAAGAGTGAACTTGCTGGCACTTTGTCAGGGGTGCACCCCACTGCCACCCAACCACAAAGCAGGATGCTTGGTGGCAAGTCAGAGGTGTGCTTCCTCCCCCTGGGGCTCAGTCCATGTCTCTGGGCTATAGATGGAGTGCTGAGCCCTTGGGGTCATTAACCTGCCTCCCCATGACTCCCCACCCCCTGCCCAGCACCCAGAATGCCTCAGGAGGGTAGGGGAGTTGCTCTGGACCCCGTAAGTCCTCACTCTCCACCCCCTACCAGCCAATGGCTATTTTCCCTGTAAAGTTATTTTCTTCTACCAGCTTCATAGTTTAAACAATAACTGCTTGAAGTTTTACTTAAATACCCAAATGATATAAGAGGTAAACTTAAGGGGGGAAAAATCAAATGGGAGTGAAGCCTGGAGATTTCTCAGAACCTGAGACGGATGCACAAATGGCAAAGATGGCAGCAGGCCACGAGGCAGCCGATTGGATCTTACTGCAACTGTGTCCAAGGATACCTTTGTCTGGGAAACGCACACCTCCCCGGCCAGCTGCCAGGTTCAGAGGAACAGGAATCAAAGTATTGAATCAGCCGCCTGGGTTGACTGGAGCATGGTGGGGGGTCGGAGACTGGGAGCGGTAGTTCCTCCTGGAAATGGGTAATGAAGGCTGCAGCTGAGACCCGCCTCTGAATAAGGCAGCGGCCAATTAACAGAGCAAATGTTTGAGGTGTCCCCGCTGAGTGATGGGATGTCACTCCCAGACCTCCCCCACCACCACCAACCTCCGGGGCCAGTCAGTCAGACAGGCAGGTACATGACTTAAGTTAATTAGAGAAGAACTCCTCCCAGGGAAGTGGGCACTGGTTTGTCATGTAATGGGACAGAGGTTTGTTTTTGACAAGAATCTTTTTCTGACCCCAAAAAGGACACATCCTTCAGATAGGTTCCCCTCTCCCCATGCCTACCCCCCACCTTGGAGACTCTGTGATTGGGGGTTTCTCACCAGGGGAACTCAGAGCTGGCCTGCAAGGCTGGGAGTCTAAGAACCCAGGAGGATTTTATCAGGAGGGGCTGTGCCGATCCAGCCTCGCCCATGGTCAGTGAGAGGGCAGCTGTGCGCCCCATCAGGTGGTCCTTGGGGAGCCCCTGCAAGGGCTCATCGTCAAGGTCTGGGCTGTAGGGGTGACCATTGGGGTGTGCGGGATTGGGCCACAGGAGAGGCTGTGGCTGGGGGCAGCTGAAGCTCCACGTAGGGCCAAGTCAGGCTGGGCTGGGCTTGCTGTGACGGGGAAGGGAGGGTCATGTCAAAGGAGAGGTACCTTTCCAAATGGCCAGGCAGTGATGCCCCAGTAAAGGCTGTGTGGGCATGGGGACCAGTCCAGCTGAAGTCGGAGCCAGGTTAGGAGTTGGGGAAGCTCACTGAAGACCCACCAGACTGTCTCCACCTCTCTCTCCTCCCCACTGCCCCTCCCCCTCATCTTCTCATGTCCCCCACTTTTCCTCTCCACCCTGTCCCCAAGAAGTCTGACTCATGTGCCCACACGTTTCTAAAACAAGTGGCTGAAAAATAACATGTTTCTCAGTGAAATGGGAGTATTTACCATGTGACACAGCTACTGGTTTTAACTTTGTAACGACATCAGCGGTTTTGCCAGCATTTAGATGCACCTGAAATTGCGAGTGGTCCGCGCACCACTGGACGTGACTACCCCGTGACAGACAGGGATGGAGCCACTGCCAGCAGACTCCTCAGCGCTGTCACCTCCTGAGGGACCAGCGAGTTTGTCTTCTGTTAGGGAACCCCCCTCTCTCCCCTGTTTCAGTCACAGTCTGCGTTATGGATAAGTGACTAACTCCACAAATAGTTATTTCTCCATGTTGTTGCCTCCAGTTGGTTTTTTGGGGGGAGGGCGGGGGATGGAGGGAAACAGTCAGGCAGGTAGGGGGGGCGTCGTTCTCCCGTTGTGAAGAGGCACCCAAGATTCAAGCTGAGTTTGCTCAGTAACATGAAATTGTGCTTCCTCACACGGCACGTCCAGCGTGGGCCCGCATGGTCTGGCCCAGTGTGGCCACTCCAACACCGGCTTCCACAATCATCACTGATGGGGAACAGGCGGTGGAGAGAGGAGAGCTCTGGCTTGCTGGTCCCTGGGCTCCCCCTCATGCTGCAGTCAGAGCCCCGTGAACGAATGGATACATGCATTTCCATCCAAACACCTGCCCAGATGGGAGCACACTGGAGAGGCAGTAATCCCCGTTTTCCATCCTGTCGAGGCCTGTCACCAGCGCTATGGAAGGTCCCCAGGGAGGCTGGAAGAACGTAGGAGCTAAAGGTTTAAGGCTTAAAGCTCTCGTGAGCTTCAGAAGAAAGCAATCTCCTGTCATTAGATCCACACTGAACATCTTGCTCAGATATCCTGAATATGCAAACAGAAATGAAGAAGCCACAAAAAGAAGCCGTTCTTTGAAGTTGCCTTTCAGAGCAATTTGAAGTTTTTAGCATAACAAAAGCAATTGCATCAATCTTACACAAATTGCTTCTTAATGACCAAATTTTACATCCCTGAAGCCTCCCAGTATTTAAGAATGTCCACAAAATTAATAATTTACACACAAGACTAAAAGAATTCACACTGTGTTCCAAGGTTTCTGCACGGGGCCTGGATATGGGCCTGTTTTAATAAGGACGGTGCACAGAAACCTTTCTTCTCTATCTCATGGTACAATAGTCATCATCTAATTGGGGATAAAGGTAACATCAGCCTCCACTGAAGTGCAGGGCCAGCCTGCCTTGCTCACTGCAGCACCCTGGGCCTGGCACGGGGGCGCGCATGGGGTAAGCCTGCACTAACGCCTGCTCGGGAGAGGGGCGCTGGCCAGGCTGCGGGCAGAAGCAAGCCTGTTTTCTCCGTGGTCCATTGAACAGCAGTCCGTGATTGGGCAGCCAAGAAGGAGCTGAGAAAACCTCAGCATGGCTTGGCTCTGTCGCTCACACACCAAAGTCACCTGCAGCAGGATGTGCCAGGGGTCACAGAATCATTTCCAGTGCCTGCTCAGGCTAGCAGGTCTCCCTCTTCCTCCAAGGTCACACCCGTCACGTGGGTGTGCCCACCTGCAGCACTGACCCATGGCATGGTCATGGGATTGGAAGGGAAGCCGCTTGTTGAAAACAATCTTTTTCTTCGTTTTTTATTATGAAATATGACACACAGACAGAAGGGGACACAAGATGTATACGTGACATTAAAAGAACAGCCATGCAGAGAAGAGCCGTGCTTTAGGAATCAGGCTGTGCTTTAGAAACTCCCTCCCCCCTCTGTGCTGCCCCCACTCAGGCCGTCCCCCTGCCCTGGGGGCAGCCACTGTCCTCCCAGACATCCGTGATCATTGTCGCATTCTGGCTGTGCTCTTTGAATAGTTGTCTCACCGAAACAGGTGTGGAAACGTGGTTTGCTTCCTTCTGTTTTGAACTTCATATAAATGCAACTGCATTGTGGATGTTCTTGTTTGATTTGCTGCTCTCACTCCACGCTGTATTTGTACAACTCACTGTCATGGAGCATAGCTGGGGCTTCCCCGCTTATGTTACTGAAAACCCCCCTTTGTGAATGCACCACAGTGGGTCCATTCAGGGGACAGCTGTGTCAGCTCCCAGGTGCGGCTATTCCAGGCGATGGCGCTAGACTCATCCCCCTCTGTGTCTGTCCCTGAGCTGGTGTGCACAAGATCCTCCAGGCTGTATCCTCAGGCAGTGTGCTTTTAGCCTTACTAGATATTTTCCAAAACATTGGCCAGTTTGCCCTAAAAAGAGCAGCGTCTGGCAGTCCCCACCCTTCACACTGACTAACGCTAACAAGAGCGAACCATTCTTGCTGGTCTGCTGGGTATGAAATGATATCTCATTGTGGTTTTAATTGATAGTTTCCTGATTACTGAGGAGACTGAGCATCATTTCATTAGTTTATTGACCCTTTTGATTTCCTCTTCTCTGCTGTGACTACCCACGTCTTCAGCACATTTTCCTATTCAGTTGTTTGGCTTTTCTGGGTTGATTTGTAGGCATTCTTTATGTACTTTGGATACTTAGTCTTTGTTGATTACATTTATTACAAATGTGTTCTTCCAATGATGGTTTGAATTTTCACTTTTGGTTTCATTTTAAGGATACAAGTTCTTAATTTTAATGTAGTTGAATTATCAGATGTTTTCCTCACATTGCATACATACACGTATCAACTCAGCATACTGTACACCTTAAACTTACACGATCTTATATGCTGATTATATCCTAATTTTTAAAAAAATCTTTTTCCTCATGGTTAATAGATTTTGTGCCTTTTTAAAATAAGTCCTTTCCTGCCCCCAAGGCTCTATACTCTTCTATAATATCTTCTATTTTATAATGTCACTTTTTACATTTAGTTTTTCTTATTATAGAGTTGTTGAGATATCATTCACATTACCGTTCAATTTACCCATTTAAAGTGTACAATTCAAGTTTTTAATATACCCACAAACTTGTGCAAACATCTCTGTAAACAATTTTAAAACATCTTCGTCTCCACCCAAAACAAACCCTGCACCCATTCACAGTCACTCCCCACTGCTCGCCACCCCCAACCACCACCCTGCTGGCCCTAGGCAGACACTAGTCTACTTGCTCTCTCCATAGATTTGCCTGTTCTAGACATTTCAGACAATTGTGGTCTTTTGTGATTGGTTTCTCTCACTTAACATAATGTCTTCAAGATTCGTCCACATTGTATCCTATATCATACCTCCTTCCTTTTTATTTGCAAATAAAATCTCATTGCATGTAGGAGTACATACCAATGTTTATCCATTCATCAGTTGGCACACATTTGAGTCATTTCCACTTTGGGGCTATTATGAATATGCTGCTATAGACATTTGTGTACAAGTTTTTGTGTGGACATATTTCTCCTGGGCATTAGTGTAGGAATAGAATTGCTGGATCATATGTTAACTCCATGTTCAACCTTTTGAGGAACTGCCAGACTGTTTTCCAAAGCGGCTGCACCATTTTACGTTCCCACCAACAATGTATAAGGATCCCAATTTTTCCATATCTTTGCCAACACTTGTTAGTATCTGTCTTTTTAATTACAGTCATCCAAGCAGGTGTGAGGTGATATCTTATGTGGCTTTGATTTGCATTTCCTTGGTGAATGATATTGAACATCTTTTCATGTGATTATTGGTTCTTTGTATATCTTCTTTGAAGAACAGTTTATTTGTATCCTTTACTCATTTTTAATTGGGCTGTTTGTTTATTATGGAGTTGCAAGAGTTCTTTATATATTCTGAACACAAGTCTTTCTAGATACATGCTTTGCAAATGTTATCTCCCATTCCATGGGTTCTCTTTTCACTTTTTTGTTATCCTTTGAAGCACAAAAGTTTTTGATTTTGATGAAGTCCAATTTATCTTTTTTTTTTCTTGTCAGTTATGCTTTTGATGTCTTATTTAAGAGGTTTTGCCTAACCCAAAGTCACAAAGAGTTACTCCTTTTTTGTCCCAAATAGTCTTATAGTTTTAGCATTTACACTTAGATCTTACATTATCTTATGTTCATTCTGAGTTAATGTTTGCACATGTTGTGAGACAGAGGGCTGATGTCATACTTCACCTGAGCATATCCAGTTGTCCTGGAACGATTTGTTTTGAAGACCATTCTTTCCCTTTGAATTGCCTTGGCATTCTTGTTGAAAATCAATTAACTGTAACTGTAAAAGGTTTACTTTTAGATTCTCAATTCTATTCCATTGATTTGTGTGTCTATAATCATAAGAGATATTGGTCAGAGGTTTTATTTTCTTGTGATGTCCATTTTTGGTATCAGGGAGACAGTGGCCTCATAGAATGAGTTGGGAAGTCTTCCCTCCTCTTCTATTTTATGCATGAATTTATGAAGAATTGGTATTCATTCTTTTTAAATGTTTTGTAGACTTCAATGCTGAATCCATTTGATCCCATGCTTTTCTTTGAGGGACATTTTTGAATAATTAATTAAATATTTTTACTTCTATAGATTTTCTATTTTTTCTTGAGTCAGGTTCAGTAGTTCAGGGTTTTCAACAAATTTGTTCAATTCATCAGTTATCTAATGTGTTACCATACAGTGGTTCATATTATTACCTTATAATCTTTTTAAAGTCAGTAATGTTCCCTCTTCCGTTCCTGTTTCTAGTTATTTGAGCCTTCTGTATTTTTTTCTTACCAATCTAGCTAAAAGTTTTGTCAACTTTGTTGACCTTTTTTTTTTTTTTTTTAAGGAAACAGCTTTTGATTATTTTATTTTCTCTATTTTTCTATTCTTGATTTCACTAATTTCTGTTTTAATTTTTACTGTTACTTCTTCTGTTTGCTTTAGGTTTAGTTTGCTCTTCTTATTCTAGTGTGTCATGGTAGGTTAAGTAATTGATTTGAGATTTGTTTTTCTTTTAATGTAGGCATTTATAGCTGTAAATTCATTGCCTCTAAGCACTCTTTTAGCTGAATCCCATACGTTTTATGTTGTGCCTTTGTTTTCATTCCTTTCAGTGTATTGTCTAGTTTCCCTTTTGATTTATTCCCTGACCCATTGGTTATTTAGAAGTGTGTTCTTTCATTTCCACATATCTTTGAATTTTCTGATATTCGTTTTTGATAGTGATTGCTGATTTTATTCCATTATTGTAGAATAACATATTTTATATCATATTTTATTTTCTGTTCTTTAAATTTTTAAACCTTATTTTATGGCCTAGACTATGATCTGTCTTAGAGAATGTTCCATGTACACCTGAGGGGAAAAAAAATGTGTACTGTTGTTGTTGGATTGAGTGCTTTATAGACATTTATTAGTTCTAATGAGTTGATAGTGTTGTTCAAGTCTTCTACTCCCTAGTTTATCTTTGTTCTCTAGTTGTTTTCTTTGTTGTTAAAAGTGGGGTATTGAAGCCTCCGACTATTATTGTTGAATTGTCTATTTCTCCCTTTAATTCTGTTAGTTGTTGCTTTATGTATTTGAGAGCTCTGTTGTTAGGGGCCTATGTTTTATACTTGTTAAATCTTCCAGAAGAATTGATTCTTTTATTATTATAAAATGTTTCTCTTTATCTCTAGTTGCATTTTTTGTTTGTTTTAAAGTCTATTTTGCCTGAGATTAGTATAGAAACTTTGACTTTCTTAGAGTTCCTTTTTTTATTATTTTTCTTTCAACTTATTTTTATCTTTAATTCTAAAGTATGTTTCCTATAAGCAGCATATATTTGGTTCTCAGTATTTTTATACTGTTTGACAATCTCTACCTTTTGATTGGATTGCTTAATCCATTCACATATGATATTATTATTGATGTAGTTGGATTTACATCTGACATTTTACTTTATGTTTTCTATATGTCTCATGTCATTTTGTTTATTTCTCTTTTGTTGCTTTTTTTGCATTAAGTGACTATTTTCTAGTATAATGTTTTAAACACTTTAATTAAATTTTACTTTATTTTTTGTAGTTATTTCCTTAGTGGTTACTTTAGGCCTAGTTATATACATCCTAATTTATAGGAATCTACTTCAGATTCATACTAAATTCCAGTGAGATAGAGAAATGTTACTTCTGTATACCTCAGCTGCACTTGCGTGGAACTTAGCCTATGCAACAGGGAGCAAGGGGGATGAGAAATGCTGGTGTCCTACCCTCCCAGGGAGATATTGTTGACCTTGACTGGGAACTTGGAGAGGAGGAGCTCTGTCTCCTGGGCCACTCCTGTCCATGTGGGCCTTCCATCACACTGAGCTGGCAGGGACCAGGGAGCTGGCAGGCCATTGCTCAAGAAAGAGTCACTGTTCTCACTAAGATTTAGTAGATTGTCTTGGAAAATGATTCTTCATGTGTTGCATATTCTTAGGAGAATTTTGAGGCAATTTAAATGATTGACATTTAGTTTCTTTAATCGTTTTACCAGTTGTGGGACGCAGGTCTACAAAGCTCCTTATGCCATCATGCCAGAAGTGGAATTACATGTTCGTTTTTCAGTCTACCAGGAAGTAACTTTTTGTGATGGATATAAAGTGAAGACAGGGGGGTGGGGTGTTTGTTTGATTGTTCATTTGTTTTCCCACATGGATCCCAACTTGTGCTAGCACCATTTACTGAAAGGCCCATCTGCTCCCCTAGTGACCCACAGGAACACCTTTGTCATTATTTCAGTGGCCTATTCTGGAGCCCTCTCTTCTGTTTAATTGATCTATTTCTATGCCAATACTACTCTGTCTTAATTACCAGAACTTTATAATAAGTTTTGATATCTTATAGGGCAAGCCCTTGCTCTTCCTCCTTGAGAGCTCTGGGGCTGCCCTTAGCCCTTTGCACCTGTCTGTAAATTGTAGAATCCACTTGTCAAGTGTGTGCACATGTGTGTGTGCATGCACACACACATGTGCACACACTCTGGTGGAAATTTTATGTATTTGTATTGTATAAATCTATGGGTCATTGTAGAAATAGAATCTCATTTATTTTTTAACCTGCCCAGAAGTCATTTTGTGTGACTGGTATAAAGTTCAGGCCTAGCTTTATTTTTTATTTTTGACATAGATCCCAACTTGTGCCAGGCATCATTTATTAAAAGATCCATGTTCCTCCAGGGAGCTACAATAACACCTCTGTTTTATAGCAAATGCTCATATTTTCAGGATGATGGGCATCTTTCCAGGACTGTGTCTTACTCCACAAACACAGTATCTCTCCATTTGTTTACATCTGAATATCAATTCACACAAGCAGTATGTCTGCTCTCTAGGCCACGGATCTTTCTGAAACTTGTGACATTTTCTACTGTCTCTACTCCCTTCTCACAAGAGTTGATCTCACTTTAAAATGTGCCAATGTGAGAGAATCAAATTAACCTTAGAGTCTATTCCTGATAGAAAGCCAGACTTGGGTGCCTGCCTCTAATGGATCAACCACACCCACCAGGAGCAAGAATAGAGGAAGGTGCATGCTTGTCACAAAGGACCACCTGCTCGGAAGCTCCTCCACCACTTTTTACTAACCAATTGGCTTCCTTTCATGCTTTCTGCAACATTCCAGCTGTTTTCTGACAATAGGGAACTGGCATGAGGCTTTGCTATTTCAATCAAAGCAGGAAACCCTTGATTGGGGGCTTTGAAGAGTAACCACTGCTGCTTGCTTTTTGTTGCTGTTGTTTTTCGCATAGGTATTCTGTGTTATTTGCAGAAAACTTAAGAAATACAGAAAAGCACAAAAGAGAAAAATAATATTTATTTACCTTCAGAGAGTACAATGAATAATATTTTGGTATATAACATTAGAATAAGATACACACACACACACACACACACACGCATGCACGCGCGCCCCACCCCACCAGAATAGTACTTTATAACCTGATCTCTTCACTCAACACTAAGTCAAACCATCACTTCCTTGGGAAAAGGGCTCTCAGCCCAGGCAGGACAGGTGGTGGATGCTCAGCAGTCCATCACAGGCTAAGTCGGCTGAGAATTCCTTGAGGAGAGGCTGGAGTGTTGAAATTGAAACAGCCCCTGCAGTCCTGCTTCATACAAACATTTCTAAATGGTGTGTTTGGTTGGGCTGCATGCCAGCTCCCTCGTGGACTCCAGCCCACTCCTTTTGAAAGGGTAGGCTCTTGGTTTTGATGGCCTCGTGGTTCCTTCCAACTCTAAAATGCTAGGATTCCAAGATATCCCCCTCCCTCTGTGGCCCTATGCCACTGTGCCGTCACCAGCCTGAATTGTTGAACTGAGAATGTTTTATTTAACTTTCCCCCAAGAACATGACTGGAAGGGCCATGTTTGACTCGATGGAAGTGCTATCACAGTTTCTATGGAGAAGGGAAACTTAAAGGACATCCCACCTGCACAGCTTGGACAGAGACGAGATGGTGAATTCACAGCTGTCTCTGGTGACATGTCTTTGGGCCCTGGACTCAGGCCTGGGGATCCTGCCCTGCTGTCCACAGCTTCACCTGTGAAATGCGCCCTGCTCCGCAAGGGCCTGCGAGGGGAGGAAGGGGTCTCCGTAATGGCTGAAAAGGAGAAAATCACGCAGCTGCATTGAATTATAAAATAAACTCCGTGACCAGGCCAGTACACCTGAGTGTGGGGCAGCCGGGGGAGCAGAGCCTTGAAGTCGCCCTTTCTAAGCTGCCGCCCAGGGTGGGCTCAGGGCTCCCTTGCCCAAGAGCCTCCGGATCAGGTTCAGCAGAGGCAAGTGATGCGGCACCTCTGTCTGTGCTGCTGGGTGTGGTCACCCAGGGGGAGGCCAAGCCCGGGGCAGAGGCTCCTTGTGCTTCTGGAAGCGTGGGGGTAACTCAGAGGCGCTGTGAGCAGTTATGTTTAAGCCAACATGCAGAAGAGCATGGTGCTGTAGGGAGAGCCGGACAGTGTTTCATGCTGATATTATGGGCACTCTCTGCGGCTCGAGTGTTTGTGCTGGACACCTGCCTTAGAGCCCCACCCAGGGGGACAGAGGTGCACTGGGGCCCCACCCCAGACTGCATGGCCGAGGTTGTGATCAGGGCATCCCAAGCAGAGAGGGAGGGAGTTGTGGGGTCTGCCCCATGTAGTCACTTGATGTGGGGCCAGCATCCCTGGCTCGTGCCCCACCTGCTTAAGGACCATTCCAAGCTGAGCATGGTCATCCAGTGCATGTGTTTGTCCCTCGTGAGACGCAGACACTCAGCTGCTTCGGCCTCTCCGCGGAGGCAGGCGGGGGCAGGGTGGTGGGCTGTTCTGTGCCAGTCGGCTTGCTGGCAGCAGCTGCTTGTTCACACTGCTTCCCTCTCGTGTGTGCACACAGTGGGCCTCTCATTCCGCACACAGCGGGTTACAAAACCTTCCCACACGGTGCTGTCCCCCATGGACTTCACGCTCCCACTCTCGCAATGTGCTCGCTTCAAGGAGACAAAGCCTCCTGATCCCCATCACTTCCCAGGGCCCGAGATTTAAGGTGCAGACAGTCCCTGGTTGGCCCCTCACTGCAGAGGGGCAGGGGGCTCTTCCTATGACCCGAATCCCTTCCTAGAAGGTCAGCCACACTATTACTGCCAAGGGGCAGCTGGCACAAGAGCCGGAAGCACAGAGCCACCCCCTCTGGGCACAATCAAAGAGGATACCCTGCTGGTCAGTGCCGTGACTTTCCATTCTCCCAACTGGAAGCCCAGTTTCCACCATGAAACACCATGTTCAAAATGCAGATTCCTGGGGCCCTGCAGAAGGCTGGGGAGAGGACTGTGGTAACGTGTCCCAATCTGCTCAGGGTAAGTGACATTCATGAACATCGCAATGCCTGGTTTCATCCCGGCTGGTTGATTATTCCCACTCTGAGTGTCACTTGGGACTGGTCCAGAGTAAAGCGGAATCTCTGGGTTGCTTTCTCATTGCTTTGTTCCCACCTGTTTGTTCCTTGGCAGCCTGGAGATGGGGCTCCTGCTGGCTCCAGGAGAGGTTGTTGGAAGGCCTGGCCAATGGTGGCCCAGTCCTTGTAGGAAGCTTGAGGGAGGTTGGGGGCACTGCCCCCGGGCACTGCTGGGCCAAGTGAGTCATGGGTTCTCTCTTTGGCATCATGTGTTGTTTAGAGGGGTTCTGACAAGCAGGTGGCCTCCAGGACACAGAAGACTGGGAGAGCACACGGTGTAGCCTCTTCATCCATGGGATAGTCAAAGTCAACACTAGGTTTTCTCTGACAGTCCCAAGCTCAGCATGAAGCATTGTCTGAACCATGTCCAAATGGGAGGGCCTTCCCCTGGAAGTTTGACATGACAGGTGCATGCACCACAGCAGGTGGACTCTGGGCCTGTGGGTGGGTGGCCCAAGGCAGGCTTCGAACGACCTGCTTGTCCATGTCATGAATCCCACTTCTTGTCCAGAAGCAGTCTCTACTGTAACATGGTGAGCCTTCTGACAGCTGGGCTGTCTGTGTGATAGGGGCTTGGCCTCCGGGAATCACCAATAGAGGCTGCATCTGTCAGAGGGGTGGGCAGGACTTTCTGTCCTGGGAGGGCAGCTGATGTCACCTGGAGGGACCTCCAGCCGGGACCCCAGGTGTCTGCTTTGACAGACACTGCTGGACCTCAGTATTTTTCAAGCCGAAATCAGCTTCTTTAAATGATGTTCCCCTGATAAACAATGCCTGGCGACGGGTGATCGGGTGATCGTGTGACAGCATTTTTCCTGTGGCACTTCAAAGGGTCTGGGAACAAAGGAAAGCCAGCATGTCCTTGTCTTCCAGCTGATGTTTACGCACATGAATCAGCTGCCACTTTCAGTGTTATTCAGTGGCTCTTCCATTGGCTGGGAGGCTCCCTCTGCCCCCCAGAATGCTCGCGTTGTGCAGACCCGTGGTAGCCCTGATTAGGGACACCCAGGCAGCGTCTCATCCACAGCGGGCCTCAACTGGCCACCCGGAGTCCCACGCTTTCCCCAGATTCCTCATCATCCTGCTGCATGGGGGCTTTAGGGACACCTGCCCCAACTTTAAAGCTCATGAGAACCACGTGGGAGACTGTCCTCAGAAGCAGGTGCCTTCAGTGCTGGCAAGGCCGCCTGCTCGGAGTGCTGTGAGAAAGCAGGGCCGGTTTCCCCACAGCCCGGAAGTGTGGGCAGGGGTTCCTGGCCCAGGTGAGCTGACCTCACCTCACGAAGCCCCACAGGCACTTCTCTGAGAGCCTCAGAGCTGACACGGTAGCCCCGTCCCTCCACAGACCCAGCTTGCCAATGCAGAAGCCACCCAGAGCCCTAAGAGCCAAGCCTGGTGCTGGGTGAGGGAAGCAGCCCCTGCTCTCTCATCAGAGGCCTGACGTCAAAGCTCACGTCTGTGCTGGGGGCCCAGTTGTGCCCAGTTGTGCCCAGTCACTGATCTAAGCCAAACCAGCTTCTACCCCCGGGTTGACTCAGCACCCCCACCTCTCCCCAGCCTCCTGGATCTGTTTCCCCTGTCACTCTGTGGAGCCAGTCACCTCGAACTCTGATGGGTCTTCCTTGGGACTCTGGCGTTCTGTCCTCCTCCCTGTTCCAGCACAGCTTCTCTGGCCTGGAGCCTCTTTCTGGTTCCCCCACCTCCGTGCATGCCCACCCAGCATTTCCTGCATCCCACAGCATGACTTTCCCTCTCACCCCATCTCACACCGGTGAAACCATGCAGTCCAAACCCTGGTGCCACCTATATGCCAGCCTTCCTAGGACCACCCCAGCTTGCCTTGGACACAAGCCTGACCTGTCTCTCCTCGGGCCTGGGATAGGCCCTCTCTTCCTCTGGGTACCCTCCACCAGGCTTCCTTCCAGGCCCAAGGCTAATTGCTTTAAAATTTTCACACTCTGCCCAGGGCTAGGCTCCTTCGATGATCCAGACACTTCACTCCAGTGGGACTGGCCTGGGGGTCAGATGTCAAGTGAAGAACCATCTCTGGCCAAATGGCAGGGCTGGGAGAATCAGTCTCAGCTTCTGTCCTGCTGCCCACCACCCTGCCTGCCAACCACGGCTGCTCTGTCCAAGTTACCTTGTCATCCTCTCGGCTGCAAGCTGAGCATGTTGGCAGCAGCCCACTCCCTGCATGGAGAGCTCAGTGCCACCAGGGTGTGATTCAGATGGCGCTCGCCAGGAGAGGGCCGTGGGCTCTGTCACACACAGCAAGAGTTCGAAGGAAAGAGAACAGTGAGCATAAGGTACACTGGGAAGGCTTCCTGGAGGAGGTGGGATGGGAACCCAGCAGGGTAGTCCTGGGTGAGAGAGGCAGAGAGGCACAGGACCAGTCTCAACAAAGGGGACTGACCAGCAGGGCCTGCTGTCACATGGGGAGAAAAGCGGTGATCTCCCAGCTCTGTCACAACATAGCTGTCTTGCATCCCTGTCACCGGGGTTCTGCTCTCAGCATGGCAGCTCTCTGTAGATTTGGGGTTGGGGGAGGGAATGGGTTCACTAAGCCCCGCTGCTGCCATGTGACCAGGTGACTAGGAGCCCACCCAGAAAATCAGATAATACAAATGCCAGTTAGTGGTGCCATTTCAGGCCCAGTGTGCCACTTGGTGTCTCTAATATGTCACCGTGCAAGAGGCGCCCACCTGTCAGAATGAGGCCCACCTGACCTCAGCTTTTGTGCAGAATAAGCAAGCAGGCACCAGGGTGGTAGGAAGGGTTGGGCTGGCCTGGGTGCCGAGGCCTGGTGTTCAAGTCACATGGTGTCATGAGTTTGAACCAACCTGGTTCCCCACCCTGTCCCTTGGCAGGTGGCCTCACTTTCTCCTTCTGTACAATGGGGGGTTGGCTGGACTGTTCTCTCTGTCCCCTGCCCACCATGACATTCTGTGACTCTTCTGTGAGTGGCATTACACGTCTCAGTGCGGGTCTCAGCCCAGGTCCTGCTGAGGAGCCACAGGAGTGACGAGCCCCAGGGAGGTGACTGGCAGAGGGACAGTGCTTGCTGCATATTAGCAAGACTCCAGTTGCCAAACGCAACAACTTGTATGATTGACTTCTTGTTTTATTAAGAGGCATGATTCTCTCCAGCCAATTCTCAAATGCCAGATGGGCACTGAACTTTGCAAGATATAAAGAGATTAACATTAACAAGAAAAGGGCAAACTTGAGTTGCTTGGAGGCTGGTGGCACTCAGCAGGCCTTATGCAAGTGTGCCAGCCGCAGTCCCTGTGGGGCCAAGTCAGCCTGGAAACCGGCGTCCGCACCTTCTCCATGTATTGGGGTGTCACCTATGCTGGGCTTGACATTAGTTTTTCCCACTGTAGGAAAAACTCACTCACCGTCTGCTGGAAAATCACCTTTTACAAAGTCAGTTGGCACCAGGAAAAATCCTGACCTGCCAACTGATTCTCACTCAGTGAAATAAAATGATTTGAATGGGCCCGATGACAAGGAACAAGGTGTCCAGAGTGGGGGCAGATGAAAAGGACCTAGTAGATTTTGGCTTGGAGGGTCCTGGTGATCAGACACCAAGCCAAGGGCACAGGTGCCCATGGGGCCAGATTGCAGGGGCCCCTGCTCTGTGGTTCTGTTCTGGGCCCAAGTTCTCTCCTTGCTCTTCCTCCTGCTCTCTGGACCTCAGTTTCTACAAAGTTAGGTAATCCCCAAGACCTCCCTGATTTCTGATACCAACTGCAAGTGTAGACCACCCTATCATTGATAATTTGCTTTAGAGGCTCACAGAACCGAGAACAGCCAGTATGCTCATGGTTATGGTTTATTACAGCAAAAGGAAGTAGGTTAAAATCAGCAGTGGGAAGAGATCCATGGGGCAGGGTCCAGGAGGGCTCCGAGGGCGGAGCTCCCGATCGGCCTCTCCCTGCGGAGCTCCATGCCGTGCTGAGCGACAGCGCGCGTAGAGGATTGCCTGCCAAAGCAGCTCACCGAGGCTCAGAGTCTGAAGGCTTCACTGTGACTCCATCACACAGACAAGGCTGACTGTCCCTGAGGCTGACCTTAGTCTCCAGCCCTTTCAGAAGCTGAGCTGACAGCATGTGGCTCATAGCTCCCACCACACATGGCCTGGTTAGAGACCACCTAACGTAGCCCAATGCATGTGGGTCAGCAAAGACGCTTACCAGGCAGAACACTTCAAAGGGCATGGCGATCATCTCCCATGAGCCAGGGGGCAAAGGCCAGCATCTCCTTGGACAAGGTTGACTCTTTGCTGCAGTTTCCCATCTGCCCAATGATGGGGTTGGACAAGGTGGTCTCCTGGCTCCTTCAAGGTCCCCAGCTTGGAGTCTTGATCCTGCTTGTTGCTTCTGGGTTTACCAACAACAGCATATGGAGAACAAACTTTCAGCCAACCAGGAACATGCAGTGTGCAATTGTGTTAGGTTTCTCTTCAGGTACATCCCGTGTCACCTGTGCAAGTGTGTGTGATTGGTTTTCTCCCACAGACCATGGTTGGCAGACCCGTTAAAACCATTAGCTTGAGTTTTGTTTTCTGCTCCCCTGATCTTTGAGCCTAAACTCCTGGCATGGCCGACTGCAGAAACCCCAGAGGAGCAGGAAACCTGCTTCCTTCACCTTAACATCTTTCATTGTCCAGGTGAGGGACAGCCGTTCACATGGCTCTGCTTGTGGCAGGCCGAAACCCGGCATGAACTCATTCATAGAAAGGTGTCGCACAGTGTGGCAGTGAAGCCTCTTCACACCGTGAGCTTGAAACCCAGGGTCTAATTGGAATGGAATTAAAACAACACAGACCTTTCAGGGATGCTTTGATTGGATTCCTAAAACACTTCCAAGAATAACACATGCCAAATGGCTGTTGTTTTGTTTACCTGAGGACTGAAGGAGATATTCTGGACCAAAACCTTCCACGCTGTTTCAGACACACTTTTAGGTAGTGCTGAAAACAGTCTCGCCCCACTCAATGGGAATATAGACATGTGTCTCAGGTTTTAGAGTGGCATTGCTGGCTGAATGGAGGCTTCACTCACTGTAGGGCATGTGATTCTGGGTGTCTTGGTGTCTGCTCCTCCCTTAATGCCTTACGCAGGCATGGAATTGGGTCTGTTCAACCCCCACCAGCCCAGAGCTGAGCTCTTCCAGGAAAGAAAGGTGGCTGTTGTCTGCCCCCCAAAAGCTAACAACAGGCCTTCAGTCACGAGAGCAGGGCCCTCTCATCCTGATACTGTCTGGCTTCAATGCGTCAGTACAAATCCAAGTTTAAGTGTACTGTTGAACAGCATCAGAATGCCTTGGACCCAAAAATTAAGCAAAGGGAATTTGTGGGATTTTTTTGGAGGTGGGGCCTTTTCAAGCTGAGGCAAGTACTTTAAAACTTAGATCTTAGAAATGATGTTGCGGTATAAGAAACTTCTATTTTCGATTCATCACTTGATATGACTGAACGAGTACCTGCCCTGAGTTACAATCCTGGGTGCTGGGTTTCACCTGGCCTTGTGTGTCACTGGAGCCTGTACTCAGGTCCTCCCAAGAAGGGAAAAGAAAAGGGGCATGAGGAAGCAGAGAAAGTTTTCAGTGACTAGTCTGGCGTCCATATTATGGGATTATGTTTTACCCAACATAATGTCAGTTCAGTTCCATTTCAGTTCCGTCTACTATAACAGATGACTATGGATTAGGTGGCACAAGCAACAGACATTTATTTCCCACAGTTCCAGAGGCTGGGAAGTCCAAGGTCAAGGTGCCAGTGCTCCTATGCCTCCCAAGGACCCCCTTCCCAGTTTGCTGAGAGCCATCTTCTCATCATGTCCTCACATGCCAAGAACAGAGAGGAAGCAAGTTTTCGTGTCTTTTACAAGGTCACTAATCCCCCATGACCTAATTACCTCTCAAGGGCCACCCCTTCAAATACTATCACATTGGGGTTAGGGTTTGAACATGTGAATTTGTGGGGGATACATTCAGTCCAGAACATTTATGGAAGACCCATTGTGTACTTGTGACCATGCCAGGCCCTGGAGATACAGTAGTGACCGTGACAGCTGGTGTCCTTGCCCTTGAGCTGTTCATATTTGCATAGCTGGGGAGACAGAGAATAAACACATGAACAGGCAAGTGTGGTAAATGTTAAAGACTAAGGCAGCGGTTCTCAACCTGTGGGTTGCGACCCCTTTGGGTGTCGAGCGACCCTTTCACAGGGGTCGCCTAAGACCATCGGAAAACACATATATAATTACACATTGTTTTTGTGATTAATCACTATGCTTTAATTATGTTCAATTTGTAACAATGAAAATACATCCTGCATATCAGATATTTACATTATGATTCATAACAGTAGCAAAATACAGTTATGAAGTAGCAATGAAAATTATTTTATGGTTGGGGGTCACCACAACATGAGGAACTGTATTAAAGGGTCACAGCATTAGGAAGGTTGAGAACCACTGCTCTAAGGTAATATAAAGAGGGTGATGTTACAGCAGGAGCTTCATGATCAGGATACCTTGGGAAGGCCTCTGGGAGGAGATGACATCTGAGTTGAGAGCTGACTGTTGTGAAGGAAGCAGCCATGCAAAAAACCTGGAGAAAGGGCAAGCCACACCAAGGCTCAGCATGTGCAAAGGCCCTGAGACTGGAAGGAGCTTGGAATGCTCAAGGCCAAAAAGGTCACTGTGGCTGGGAGATGAGGTCAGGGAAGGAGCCAGGAGCCTAGGCAGATGGGTCCTATAGGCCACGGTGAGCAGTCTGGGGTGTCCATGAAGGTGGAGGAAAAGTGTGAGAGGTCCCTGTTGGCTAGGGGTAGGAGACGGTCTTGAGCGCAAAGCCTCATCCCTTCATCTGGTCCCACCTGAGCCCGCGGGTCACGAGCTTGGCAGGCTACATGATGCTCATGCAGAAGTAAATGTTAATGCCCACGGTCCTGGTGCGACCTTTTCAGCATTGGGTGTTCTGATTAACTGGCCAATCTCCCTCCCCAGTACATGTGGAAGACACTTTATTTGGGAGGAAGTTGAAATGGCCAGCCTATCTAATAACAGAATATTGAAAAGGTCACAGCAGTACAGCTGAGTCCTCCAACCTACAAATCACAGAGAGCGTCTGCCCAGATAACTCATTCTCCTGACAAATCAAGGAGTACGAACTGAAGACTGCACAGCTGATTAGGCTCATTGGAAATCAGAGCGCTAGGGAGAAATCGATAGGAGAACACTACTGCCCCATTCAAGGGGGCAGAGCAGTGGGAGTGTGGATGAACAAATCAGCAGGTGGTGAGTTTTCTGCCCCCTAGTGGCCATTGAAATAACAGCAACGCCCTGAAGTCAGCTTGCAGTCCCCAGGGAGCCTGTACCTGTCCTGGCCTCAGTGAAGGAGACAGCTTTAGGGACCCACCAAGCCCATAGTTTAGCCAGAGGCCTTTCCTGGTTTTTTCATGGAAGGATTGAAAAGCACCTTTCCTAAACCACAGCTAAATAAAACACTTGCCATTAAAATCCCTGAAGTTCTATTTTTTTCCACTAAGGATTTTTTGCAATTAGCTTTGGCCATGGCCAGCCTTTGGAAGAAGAGTGAGCAAGAACACACAAAACCCAGACTCCTCATAAAATGAGAACAGGTTTACGACTTCATGTATTACAGAGTTACACAAACAACATTAATGAAAAATGACTGATTTAATTAAAGACTAGGCAATTAACCTTCTGTGTGCTCATACAGGGGCCTTCGCAAGAGCTCTGTGCATCTAGGAGGCAGTGACCACAGAGCATCTTAATAGACCAGCCAAGCCAGCTGGAAATGGGAAGCTCTCCTTAAAATGAAATCTAAGGAGATTAAGAGAGGGATGAACATCAAAAATGGCTCTGATAAAATCACGATAGACAACGTGAGACCTGAAAGGGAGAAACGGGATACACAAAATATATTTTTTCAACTCAAGGCACAAAGCTTTCAGTGGGCTTCGGAGATAAGGGGGCTGACATTTTGAGAACAGTTGATTAAAAGCTTTTCGGCACAAATGTTCATTTTCACTGGGGGTTGAACACAAAAATCCATGGTGTAAATTGAAATTCTAAATGCTTAGAGAAGACTAAAAGATTTACTGCCACAGATTCAATTAAGTGGCTAAAAAAATTGTGCCATCTCCTTCAGGACTCATTTAGGCGCCCGCCCCATAACTGCACAATTTCCCAAACGCTCTTTGCTAATGTGCGTCGGGAGGGATGGTTCTCGCAGGAGGGACCTGGGAGCTTGGTTATAGGACCTTAAATCAAGACTCGGCAGGAGCTGGAGTCCCAGGCCCAGGGCAACACCACCAAGCCTTCCCTTGGAGGCCCTTACTGCCACCAAGACTGGGAGAAGCCTTGTCCACTGGAAGCACACTGCTGCTCCCTCGGGGGTCATGGGCCTCCAGACAGCAGGCTTCATTAGTGACCCCCAACCCCTTGCCAGCAGAGCACTCCAGGACTTATGCCCTCACAGACAGAACCTAGCTCAAGATGTCCCCACTGGGCAGGGATGGGACCGTCGCCCAAGAGCACACTTGCTTCCACACTTCTGAGTGGTCAGTCTGCCTGCCGATGCCGGGATATTGTGCCTGTGCCCTTAGCCAGGCTGTTCAGTTGGAGGGGCTCCTCAAAGATCTCTCCCTTACAGAACATTTAAGGCCCCGAGGTGAGCAGCAACCGTCAGGAAGGCTGATGCATCATCACAAAGTGGCAAGCGCTCATTGAATGCTCCTGTCCCGCTGCCTGTGAATTAGCCAGCATGGAAAACGATCGTTAGCTCAGCAAGCAGCGGTATCAGTGGCCAGGGCCTCACAAAGCTTGGAACACTGATGGGAAGGTGGGGAGTGGAGGTGGAGCACGTGTGGGCGGCCCTCACTTCACGCAGTTCTTGGTCCAGGCTAGTGAGTAGAGCTCATGCCTGCTCTGAGGGCCCCCTCGGTCCCCAGCCCAAGTGTCACCCTGGCTACAGTGCCCAGTACCCTGGCTGAAGGTCCAGGAACCACCTTGCTTGGCCTCCTACATGGGTGCTAAAGGTTGTTGTTTTAAAAGAAAGAGCAAGGGAGGTGAAACTGAAATGCAGAGAATATAGATAAAGACTCTGTGCTTTGGCCATAGGAATTCGGGGCTTCTAGATGCCTGCTGGTCATGGAAGACTTCCCTGGGGTCCGTGCTCAGGGGAAGGCATGGTGGGTAGGGTGGTAGAAGAAGGGAAGTCAGCTAGGTTGGGAATTTTCAGGGTTTCTGGGGAAAGCCAAGGTTGAGGGGGCTGGAGTGGATGGTCCCCCACTGCATTCTGTGCCCCAAAGGAGACACTGGGCTGGAGCCAGAGGTCAGGGGCTTTCAGAACACCCCCACCCTATCTCACACCCCACCCACAGACACACAGAAAATGGCCTCCCAGGGAATCCTGCACAATCACCGCCCACCCAAGCACCGTGCTGGACCATGAGGTTAGTCCTTCCCCCTTCCCCCAACTCTTTAAGTCAATTCAGGTTATCTGGAAAGAGAAAAGAATAAAAAGGGGTAATTTTTTTCTTGAAGAAGGAGAGAGCAGACATAAAACCCCAGAAAGGAAGTAAAACAGGAGTAAGTTAGAAGAGAAGGGAACCAATAAAACAGGTGAGGTTTTAAAAGCTGACAGCTACAGGAGACAGGAGAAAAGAAATCAGAAGACTAGAATTTAAATTTCAGATATGAAACTTAAGATAAACTAGAACAGAAAGGAATAAAATTAAAAAAACAAAATGAATTTCACAATTAAGTATTTTAAAAGGCGGTAGCTTAAAAGTATGAGATAAGGGTTTTAAAATATAAAGTAACTAGAGTTAAGAAATAGCTGCTGATGCCTGACGAGGTGGCCCAGTTGGTTGGAGCATCATCCCGTACACAAAAGGCTGCAGGTTCAGTTTCCAGTCAGGGCACATACCTAGGTTGTGGGTTCAAACCCCTGCCGGGTGCATATGGGAGGCAACTGATCAATGTTTGTCTCTGTCTCTCTCTGTCTCTCTGTCCCTCTGTCTCTCTCTCTCTCTCCCCCTCTCCCTCCATCCGTGCATCCTTCCCTCCCTCCCTAAAATCAATAAACATATCCCTAGGTGAGGAGTTAAAAGAGAGAGGGATTTATTGGAAGGAAGGAAGGGAGGGAGGGAGGAAGGGAGGGAGGAAAAGAAAAAAGAAATAGCTCCTGAGAAAAAGAGAAGAGGCAGCTGGAAGTGTCACAGGGGCACGCGTGAAGGCCACAGCCCCCCTGTGCCCAGCTCCCCCTCCCCTACCTTGTCCTTTTTTGCCATATCTGAGGGCCTGCATTTTCCAGTTTGGGGGGAATAGGGCTGCTCTTCTGTTATGCACAGGCACACAGCACCTGGACCATCAGAAAAACCCTGAAGGCGTAAACAGTGAACCCCTGGAGCCCCCCACCCACCCGGCTGCTCAGGCAGTGTGGGCTGGGTGAGAACTAACAAACACTCAAGCGCACAGACAAAGGCATCCCACTGCCAGCCTTCAAGCGCACTGGTCCTCGACCTTTTCCATCCAACGACCAATCTTTTTGTTAACAAATTCTTTCTAATACCTCTTTGTAACCCTGCAGTGAAAATGTTAGATAATATAATCCACTTACACGTAATTTCAAAGTAGGATGCCCTAATTGAAATATAAATAGAAGTACAAGGAAAGTAATTAGTAGTAAAATACTACATATTTCCATATGTGGGTGCTCATGCAAGACCACGACTGGACCTCACAATGAGGATGCCAGATGGTGGCATGAAAGCAGCCGTGACAAATGCAACTGATTCAGGTGTCAGGTGCACTAAATTGGCAACTCCGACCACAAGCAACGCATTGCCATTGGCAATGAGCTTGTGGGGAACAGCTTTTGATATAGTTCTAAAGAAAACAATGTATACTCTTCCCTTGGTCTTAATATAATTGTGTCCCAAATTCCCAATATATTAAGACCACACACAAAATACATTGAATTTATATATAATCCGAGGGAGGTTCTAGGCTCAAATAATTAGATGTTTTCACCTACATGGCTATCCAATGAGACAGTCAGAGAAATGGGGACAGGTGACAATTCTTGTTGTGAAGAACTGTGTGCAATACAGAATGTCTGACATTCCCAGGCCTTGCTCATTCAGTGCTAACAGCCTCCTGGGTCCACGCACCACACCCCCAGTCATTGTGACAACAGAAAAAGTTCCAGAAACTTCCAGAAGAACCACTAGGAGGCAGTTCTGCCCCATCTAGAACCACTGTCCGTGGGAGAAACTTGGCATTTGACAGCCCCCCTGGATTTCCTCGTGGCTGTCTGGGTACACACCCCAAGCCTCAGCAGGTGCAGGGAACATTTCTGTGGTGAAAAGAAGACAGTTGGGAGCGAGAGCAGGGACCCCTACAAGACAGATCTGTGAGTTGGCCCCAGTGTCTGGGCCTGGTGCCCCTTGGAGCCTGAGGGCAGCAGCTGGGAAGGAGGAAAGATGTGAGCTCACTCAGGAGCACAGGACCCGCAGGCAGCGCCCCCTGCTGTTGTCCACAGCACAGCCCACGGCGGAAGAGAGGATGCATCTCAAATAGAGTAGAAAATAGTCAGAAAGGATTACTGTAATCAGTTGTTCAATCTCAAGATGAGGGATAAAGGGTCAGAGGTTGGGGCCTTCTGTTCCCAGCACGGTTGTCATGTCGCTACCACGCTTTTACTGTAGTTATTAGAAAGCCCTGGACAGGTGCCAGCACCGCCCCGCGCCGCCTGGCTGGAGTGCAAACCCTCCTTGGAAAACATTTTAGAGCCAGAAGAGGTCAGGAGTCATGTTTCAGACTTACTCTTGGTTACAAGGTCCCGGAAAAAGTCAATCTAGATTCTTCTCACCCCGACTCATTTCACTCATTTTTAAATTGGTTTTCTTGCTCAGAGTGAGAATGTTGAGGTTTATAAACTTCAAGGAGGTGGGAAAGTGAATACACAATTGTGTTATTGTGGTGAAACAGTTCTGTTCTCAAAGATTCAATTCCCCAAATTTTGCTTTAGGAAAAAAAAAAATACTACATGAGGTAAGATGGCAATTAAGCCGCCTGTGTTGGGGGGTGTAACTCACAGTGATCATTGGGACACAGGGCAGAGACGGGGGCTTCCATTTCAGAAGAGATGAAGAATCTTTCCAAGTACCCTGGAGCTTTATTTATTAGCTTTGAAGGGCAAATGCATTGCTGCCATTAACTGCCTGAAATTAAAGTGGAAATTTGAAAACATCTCCCCTTCTTTGAGCTTATTTTTATTTTTACAGAGCATAATTGGATGATGTAAAGAGAAGTTTGCTTTTTAATTGCATCCTCTTGTCTTCCTCAACCTGTAATCACATCACAGGAACTGTCCCATTGGGATTTTACTGTCTGTCTGGTTTCCCTTTCCAGCCTACCAGACTTAGTGAGTTTAAAGAGCATTCACAGAGAATGAAAGCCAGTTTATTGCAGAAAGTTTTCACTGCCGGAAAAATAAACTCTAAGAGACATTAATAGCAATGTTTATGTTCTTTAACTTGAGATTGGAAGCGAGAATATTTTCAGGTTTAGATTCTGCAAAAGGATCATTGGACCAAAACACATCGCGGTGCGTTAAGGTCAGCTCAGGGCATGCTTGGAATTAAACAAGGGGTCCCTTCTTTCTTACTGTAAAACAGGTTTCCAAAGGTCAAGAAACCAACAGCTAGGGGCTTGGAGGGGAGAAATCACCAAAAGTTCTTCTCCTTCATATTTTGAAAAAACAGAAGTTAACAGAATGTGGTGCATGAAGCATGTGATGTGGGTAAATGGGGATAAAGGAGAGGGGTTGAGCTTGTGTTGCCCCTGGACGTGGCCGAGGGGGAGAGCCGCCCTGCGCCTCTGTCCACGGTTAGGACCGGTTGGTTCCTGGGCAGCAATGGAGGAAACGGGCTGTTCTTGCAACCTCGCTGCTGGGATTTGAAAGCAGGGGACGCGGGGGCCCTGAGGCAGGCGGTGACTCTGGACACCTGGCTCTCCGTCTGCAGGGGGCAGCTTTGCATCTGAGACCCAGCAGCACGGAGGATGGGGGAGAGCTCTTTTCTACCTGTCCTGCCAGCCCTGTTCTTTAGGAAACTCCTGGGAGGGACACTGACCCACCGCCAGCGGAGGAGCTGAGAAAGAAAGGCTCCCAGATGGGAGGTGTAATGGAGTCAAAGAACAGTAAAGGAAATGGTGTAAAAAGCAGACCGAGGGGCAGAGGAGTGGGCAAGGGGCTTTCACTAATCAAAGGGCACTCCGAATCTTTAAGAACTGAAACACTAATATTACTGTTCCTAAGTGGCTATAGTCGGGTATTGGTGTCAGATGCCTCACATCTGCATAACTGCCACGTCGATAAGGATGTAGAACGTTTCCATCACTCCACAAAGCTCCCCCCCTGACCTTCCTAGTCTGTTGCTCCCTCTTACTGGGAGCGTTGCTGATGTGACCTCTCTCGTTATAGATTAACTTTGCCTATGCCAGCTTCTTCCAAGTAGGATCGCACGGTATGTAGTCCCCTGTGCCTGGCTTCTTTCACTCCGCTGAGTATTTCAGAGACATATTCATCAGTGCCCTAGTCAGCCAGTCTTCCAATAGTCATCGTGTGTCACCGTGAACACACCGTGACAATGGTAGACATGGTCTCTGGAAGTTTACTGTGCCCCTCCTGACCAGGCTTTGCTGCCACCAGGAATCGGTCCCCTGCCGGTAATGACCCAGCTGTGTGCCCAGGGCTTGGCAATGATAGATACACTGTATATGTTGTGGTTGAATCTATGGTAAATAAGATTTATTTTGCGTATCTGCTTTGCAAGACTGTGCTTTTAATTATGAGGACTTTTTATAACAGGGTCTCCATGACTCTGAAGGCCCATGGGACCCAGGCCCCTGTGCCTCTGTGAAAGGCCTTAGGGGTCTTCCTCTTCAAAAATAAAATGCCACCTGTGCAGGAGTTGCCCTGGAAGCCGGGATGCCACCCTCACGGCCTCAGCCAGCCCAGGGCCCAGCCTCGTGTCTGTGCCAAGGACCTGGGCGTGGAAAGGGGGTCTCGGACCAGCATAATAAAAGGAAATGCTGAGGCTGAAATAAAAGAGTAAAAAAACCCTTATTAGCCATTAAAACCTAAATAGCTGGAGGGTTTATTTGCAGCCTTCTTGTGCAGCTACATTTGGCATTGCTAACACTGGTGCTAGGTTTCCACGAGAGCCTGGCACGCCTCCTGAGCCCGAAGAAAAATTCAGTCACATTTAATAAGCACAGCTTATTTGTTTTCTCTCTTCAAAGACTGATAGGCCATCTGGGAGGCTCTGCTCAGTAGGACGCTGCTCAGGCCTCTAGAGCACTGGCTCCCTCAGCTATTCTGGGTAACTGGTCTGCAGGCTGCTACCTCCTGTGACTGTGTGTTGGGTATTTATTTCCACTCTTTTCACATGCAAACTACTTACTGATAGCTGCAGGGGACCGTGGTGTCCTCACCACAGCCAGAGACTGCTGCTAACGGTGGGGCGCCCCAGATTCTGTCAGCAGCGGACAGAGCATGCCAGGAGCCAGTGGGCACGGGGGGACGGGGGGAGGTTTCTGAGGCCTGGACCAGCGTGGCTATGATGTGTCCCACACCCACACACATGCATGGCTGCCATTGCTTGACTGCCATCAGTCTGTTCACCCTTTGGTGGAAAATAGGCTCCTGGGGCTGCAGGTTTGATGTGGGGAACATGAGATCTGAGTGGGCAGAGCCTGTACATGAAAAGGTTGTCACAAAGCCGCCAGCTAGTGCCATGCCTCAGTTATATCAGTGTCTATCGGTGGTCTCAGGGATCACCTGCCCGGTGCCCCGCCCTTTGCTGGCCCACCACCTGGGGTCCATCTTGGGCCCCCGGAGGCCTGAGTCCTGTCCCTGTGCACAGCGGTATGTGTGGTCTACTGGGGAGGTGAAATGATTCCATGCTCCATGGAAACTGGCAGCGCCAGTTCTGGGTGACACAGGTTGCTGGGGGCAGAAGGCAGAGAGACCTGGGCCCAGGCCGTCTAGACTCTCCATGATGTCCCCTCCATCTCAAAAATGTCATTGCACACTCAACCAGGAGCGCTGAGCTGGGACACTCCCAGGTCTCCCAACAGTCCCTGGCCTGCTCTGAAAATATGTAAGTGTTCCGAGAAGGAAACCCTTTGTAGGGTCAGCTGATGGTGTTCGCATGTCAGCAACAGAGACTTACTCTCCTTTGTTCCAGGGCCAAGTGGGTGTGCCATTCCAGCTCCTTCTCTCCGTCCATGCTGGTAAGGGCAGCTCGTCCCATCCAGGGTCACCCTACAGACTTCCCACACTTTTCCCCCCACTGCCATGTCTCTCGATCCTTAGGGTAGTCCTGCCTCAAGGGGTCACTTTACAGATCGCCAAATGAAGGTGAGCTCTGAGAGGACAAGTGAGTGACCCACTGAGGCCACACAGCCGGCGCAGGACCCAGACCTGGCCTACCTCCCCACTGTGCAGAACGGCCACCTGTTTCTATGGGTCCACTCCTGCCTTCTGTCGGTCAGCAGCTCTGGCTGATCCTTAGCATACGGACGGCCAAGGACAGTGCCACCTGCACTGCCCAGAAGGTTTTGTGCAAGAAGCACCTGTTAAACCTAGGTCCCTGGTGAACCAAGTCCCGGCAGGCAGCAGGCTTCCTCCTACTTCAGCTGCTATTATTCAGGACGTGTGTGTGTGTGTGAGTGTGTGTGTGTGTGTGTGTGTGAGAGAGAGAGAGAGAGAGAGAGAGAGAGTGTGAGCGTGTGTGTGTGTGTGTGAGAGAGAGAGAGTGTGAGCGTGTGTGTGTGTGTGTGTGTGCACGTGTGCGAGTGTGAGTGCGTGTGTGTGTGTGAGTGTGTGTGTGTTTGCATGCAGCTCCTCACAGTCTCCACTATCACACTGTCAGGTGGCAAATTAAGAAAAAAACTTCCAGAAGTGTTGATCTGTCATTTCATGGATCCCCACTCAATGAAGCTCTGGTCCCTCAACACACCTGTGCAACACTCTCGGTGTCACTCCCGAGTTGTTGAACGTGGGAAATGATGCCCCCACCAGTCCCCAGGGAGTGAAGGAGAGCCTCATCTCCTTTTGGAGGTGGAAGGGACCCCTTGTGCGCCCCCCTCAGCCTGAAGAGCAGTCTGGCTGCAGCCAAACTGCAGACCTTCACTTCCTACCCCACCGAGGTGTTATTGTGACCAAAAATTATCTCCAGGGTGACAAAAAAAAGTCCTCGTGGTTCCTCTCACAGACCAGATTCAGTCACAATGCACGTCATGGTTTGGCTATGACTCCATTTACAAAGCCTAAGGACATAAATGCCAAACACTGAACATACAGGGCGGGCAAAAGTAGGTTTACCGTTGGTCAAAGTCATGGGAAGTGAGGTGGAGGACACACAGCTGAGGGGCCCACTCCTGTCAGAGGCTCACCACCAAGGATGTCCGCAGCCCTTGCCACCCTCCGGCTCCCACCCCCGGCTACCCTTGGGCCTTCCTAATCTAGCAGGCTTATGGCCCCTCTCCCTAGCACAGTCTCCTCTCTTCCGGGACCCCCACCAGCTTTTATGAGGTCTAGATCAACTCCTCCAAGGAAAGGGGCCGTAAGGCCCCTTCTGGAAGAGGGACCCCAGGACTGGCCAGGGCTGTTCATGTTCCCCTCCTCTCCCAGCCATGTGACCTGATCTCTTACTGGAAGGGAAAACAAGCTGGTAAATTCCCATACATCCTCCCCAATTCAGCTGCGAATGCTCTAACCGTTATGGACTCCATCGCTTTATTTCTTGCTATTAAAAGCCAAGATTATAGAGCTTTAAAAATGAAGTATTTTTCAAAAAGTGTGTCATCTACACACTGAAAGCCTTAGTTTCCAGACAATTGTCTCTGCTATGAGTTTCAAGAGCCAAAAATTTGATACATTTGCGTTCTCCCCTGAACCTCTTGTCTGGTTTTCATGGCAAAAGAACTTAAGAGAAAAAAATTATTCGCCGCAAGTGAAAAACCACCAGCCATCATTTTGAAATACAGGTGCTCCTCCACTTACGATGGGGTTCCATGCAAAGAAAACCATCGGAAGTTGAAAATATCGTAAATCGAAAATGCATATGTAATACTTTATCTGACCTAGCAAACACCATCGCTTAGCCTCGCCAACTTAAACACGCTCAGAACACTTACATTAGCCTACAGTTGAATTTCATCTCAAAAGTAACTGCCTTCCTCCTCTTCTCATCAGAAGCAGGAGGCACAGATGGGCATTTTGTAGACATGCTGGGATGCAAAAGCACAATACCCAAAACACGCAGGCACCACAGCATACTGTGGAGTTTGGGTGGTTTACCTCCAAGGTCACATGGTCAATTGGGAGTCACAAGAGAGGATCGTGCTGGGTGTCACTAGCCCAGGAGATCAAAATTGGAAGTACAGTTTCTATTGAATGCTTATCACTTCTGCACCATCATAAAGTCAAAAAATCTTAAGTTCAACCATTGGAAGTCAGGACATCCGAGACAGTCCTGCTCACCTGGCTGTGGCTTAGATAAGACTTGGCCTTGGTGTCTTTGTCTTTTAGGTGAGGATTAAACTTGCTGGTCTCTTGGGCCTTCGTGGCTGTGATGACCCACAATTCTGGCTCTCCAGCAGGAACGTGAGGGCCCTTTCCAAACTGGACATGTGTGAGGAAGGGTCTCTGTCCCCTGCAATTTGAGGCAATTTGTGAACGCTGGGATCAGATGGAGCCTTTCACACTGCATGCACAAGTTTAGCCCAAGACAAATGGTCCTGCCTGAAATAAGACACAAGCCATCCCCATCTGCAGGAGGTAGAATTGGGGTTGTTAGGGCCCTGATTTGTGAACTTGAATGAGAGCTTCCAGAAAGCTATTTGTAAAATTCATTGCTGTCTCTGACTGCAGCTAACACATTCTATCTTCTCAGAATAAGACTCTACATTCCACGCATTCGTAAAACAGGGTGGGGGTGGGGAGGGCAGGATGATACGGGCGGCGGGGGGGGGGGGGGCATGGGAAAGGTGCTGCTGGGCAGAAGACCCACAGGAGCCTCACTGCTGATGGCAAATGTGGTTACAGGGACTTCTCCGTTAGCCTCCCCCGCCCAGCACCAGGGTCTTCTCTTGCCTGCCTTCTCCTGGAAAGATCCTCAAAGGGATTGCCGCACGCCCCTGGGTGGGGCTACCTCATTTGCAGAATGGATCCACTCAGTTTCCAGGCCTGGGCAGGGGGAGGCCTTCTGAAGGGATCCCAGTCCTGTGAGCAGGAATTGTTGGAAAGAAGCCTAGAGCTGGGATCCCTGAGCTGGAGAGGAGGGTAAGGAAGCTTTGAGGTTGGCAAGGGGGAACTATAAGGCTTAACCAGGGTCAACTCAGGCCCCAGCACATTCTGAGGGAGCTGAAGCCATCTGAGATCTTTTCTGGAACAAGGTTTTCTCTATCAAATAACCACTGCACTTCTGATGGTGCATAGGGCAAGTTTCTGGATAGAAGTGTGATTTAAATTTTAAAATTGAATGAGTAAAGAAAACTAATTTTGTAAGCTACACTTTTATGACCTTGGAAGAATTTGACTAACGTACTCACTTCCAAGCCTCAGTTTGCTTATCTGAAAGATGAGGTAATACCCCCCACTCTACTTGCCTCCCAGGTGGCTGTGATCCTCAGTAAGTCGATGCATGAACTGGTTTGTGGGAATTCACAGCTGCAGAGGGAGAAGGGGCCCGCCACCCTGACCGTAGGGTTGTATGTGGCAGCTCCAAGCCTGTGTGAAGCCAACCAGGTCCTCCCTTGCTTCCTGCATGAACTCCGGGGCCCACAGGTGTTCTGTCTGTTGCTGACCAAGAAACCCTGGGACCGTGGCCTGCACATGCCACAGCAGAGCTGGGGTCTTTGGGGTTTGTCCCTGACTGGCTGGGGGGCTGACTGCTCCGCATGGATTTTGGCCTCATCATGGCTCATTTTCTACTGAAGCCACAGGGCCTTTGACTGAAGGGCAGAGTCAGGCTTGGTGCTCAGGTGGCTGGCCAGCGCGCCTGGGACCACTTCTCTAGCCGGGATGTCTGTAGGTGCCACTGATGGTATCGTGAATGTAGGCTCTGGCCTGGGTCACCAGAGCAAGGCCAGCTGTGTATGCCTCACAGGGTGTGTTTGCCCTGGGTGTTGAGAGACTCGGAAGCCCATGGGGGCAGAGAGGCCTGGCTCTGCAGCCCAGGGTCCTGTCTGTGAGGGGCTCACAGGAGGGGGCTCTGTCCTTTCTGGTCAGGTCTTCCTAGGGAGCTCTTTCCGAACCAGAGCATCAGGTTAACCTCCCTGCCGTGATATGACGGAGCCTTTGCCACGGGGCTGCACGTCCAGAAAGGAGGCTGATTCTACTCAAATCAGTCTGGAGACGGGGCTGCATGTAACTGTCTGTGCTGTGAATTTATGAAACGCACGGCCCAGAGGTGGGGCTGTGAGGGGCAGTTTGTAGGAACTGGATTCCTGCAAGTGACAATGGCTGGTCTGCATGGCCTCCAAGATCTGGGTTCTTCTGTCTCTGCCACTTCCCACGTGTGTGAACTTGAGCAGGTGTCTAATATTCTTTGAATCTGTTTCCTTGTCTCTAGAATAAAAAAATACAGCTGTTGGGGAATTAAGTAGGGCAAAGAGAAACAAAGCAGCTCTTAAATGCCTGGCTCAGAGTAGGCCCTTCCTGGACAGTAAGGGCTGTTTGCTTTTTGTTGTTGTTTTTAGTTAATAATTGTCGTGCTCAGGGTCCTCTTGAGAACAGTTGAGGAAACTGTGTGGTGCTGATCTGACCTCAAGGCACTGTAAGCCCAGGAGGACTGGGTGGGATATCCTGTCTGCCCACCCACGCCCTACCTGTGCACCCTCAGGTGCACTGCTGGGCAACACACCTCACCACGTGCACAGCCAGGCCTCCAGGGAGAGGGACCTACGCAGCCACAGAGGACACTGGTGGCAGCTGACTGCTAATTAACCTAATCATATACTGATGGGCTGGACCAGCAGGGATTGTGAGACATTTGGTTTTGTTTGTTTCTTTGTTTTTTAATCTTTATTGTATTTTCTTCTATTACCATTTAGTCCCCTTATGTCCCCCTGCACCCACAATCACCACACTGTTGCCCATGTCCGTGAATCCTTTTTCCTTTTTGTTCAATCCCTCCACCCCCTCACCACCACCACCCGCAGTAGCTGTCAGCCTGTTCTCCACCTATGAGTCTGTTCCCATTTTCCTTGTCAGTTCAGTTTGTTCATTAGATTCCGCATGTAATGAAATCATAAGGTATTTGTCTTTCTATGACTGGCTTATTTCACTTAGCATGATGTTCTTCAGATTTGTGCATACTGTCACAAAGGGTAAAAGTTTCTTCTTTTCTACAGTCAAGTAATATCCCATTGTGTAAATGTCCCATAGTTGTTTTATCCACTCACCTATTGATGGGCACTTGGGCTGCTTCCATATCTTGGCAATTGTAAATAATGCTGAAATGAACATAGGGGTGCTGATGTTCCCTCAAGTTAGTGTTTTGGGTTCCTTCAGATATATTCCCAGAAGTGGGATCGCTGGGTCAAGAGGCAGATCCATTTTTAATATTTTGAGGTATCTCCACACTGCTTTCCACAGTGGCTGCCCCAATCTGCACTCCCACCAGCAGTGCAAAAGGGTTTCCCTTTCTCCACATCCTCATCAGCACTTGTTGTTTGTTGATTTATTGATGATAGCCATTCTGACAGGTGTGAGATGATATCTCATTGTGGTTTTAATTTACATTTCTCTGATGATTAGTGACTTGAGCATCTTTTATCTATTACCCATCTGTATGTCCTCCTTGAAAAAGTGTCTATACAGGCCTTTTGCCCATTTTTTAATTGGGTTGTTTGTTTTTTTGGTGTTGAGTTTTTAAGTACTTTATAAATTTTGGATATTAACCTCTTATCTGATATATTGATGAATATGTTCTCCCATTTTGTGGGTTGTCTTTTTATTTTGTTGATTATTTCCTTTGCCATGCAAAAACTTTTTAGTTTGATGTAGTCCCATTTTTAATTTTTTTCTTTTCTTCTCATGCCTGGGGAGATATATCCAATAAAAAATTGCTTCAAGCAGTGTCTGAGATTTTGCTGCCTATGTTTTCTTCTAGGATTTTTGTGGTTTCAAGTCTAACACTTAAGTATTTGATCCATTTTGAATTTATTCTTTTGTGTGGCATGAAAAGGTGGTCTAGTTTCTCTTTTCTGCACATATCTGTCCAATTTTCCCAACACCATTTACTGAATAAACTATCTTGGGCCCATTGTATGTGTTTGCTTCCTCTGTTGAATATTAATTAACTATAAAGGTGTGGGTTTATTTATGGGCTCCGTACTCTGTTCCATTGATCTATGTGTCTGTTTTTATGCCAGTACCATGCTGTTTTGACTATTGTGGCCTTATAGTATAGTTTCATATTAGGTAGCATGATTTCTCCAATTTTGTTATTCTTTCTCAGGATCGCTATTACTCTGTGGGGCCTTTTGTGGTTCCATATAAATTTTTGAAATATTTGTTCTAGTTCTGTGAGATATATCTTTGGAATCTTGATAGGAATTGCATTAGATCTATAGATTGCTCTGGGTAGTATGGACATTTTAATGATGTTAATCCTTCCTATCTATGAACACAGTATGTACTTCCACTTATTTGTATTTTCTTCAATTTCTTTCTTCAGTGTCTTATAATGTTCTGAGTCCAGGTCTTTTACATCCTTGGTTAGGTTTATTCCTAGGTATTTTATTCTTTTTGAAGCAATTTTGAATGGGATTGTTTTCTTAATTTCCCTTTCTGTTAGTTTGTTATTGACATATGAAAATGCAACTGATTTGTGGACATTAATTTTGTATCCTGCTACTTTGTTGAATTAATTTATCAGATCTAGTAGTTTCTTGGTGAAATCTTTGGGGTTCTCTATATACAGTATCATGTCATCTTCAAACAAAGACAGTTTCACTTCTTCCTTTCCAGTTTGAATGCCTTTTATTTTTTCTTCTTGTCTGATTGCTGTGGCTAAGACTTCCAGCACTATGTTGAGTAATAGTGGTGAAAGTAGGCATCACTGTTTTATTCCCACTCTTAAGGAAAACACTTATAGTTTTTGTCCATTGAGTATGATGCTGGCAGTGGGTTTGTCATATATGGCCTTTATTATGTTTAAGTATGTTCCCTCTATTCACACTTTGTTGTGAGTTTTTATAATAAGTGGGTGCTAGATTTTATCAAGTGCTTTTTCTGCATTTATTGATATAATCATGTGGCTTTTATCCTTTGTTTATGTGGTGAATCACATTTATTGATTTTCAAGTGTTGAACCAACCTTGTATTCCCAGAATAAATCCTACTTGAACATAGTATATGATCTTTTTCATGCATTGCTATATTTGCCTTGCTAATATTTTGTTAAGGGTTTTAACATCTATGATCATCAGGGATCAGGGATTGTGGGAAATTTGGAGAAAACCAAGGGCATAAAAGAGAAGAAGATGAACAAAAAGAATAACTAACCCAGAAGGATATAGACCCCCCCAAATTATTCTAATAAAAACCCTTAGAGAGATTTGAGAAGATAACATTTTTATAAAATAAGAAAGGGTTGCTATGAAAAGAAGAATAGAGCAAGAACTATTTCTTGGAAATTAAAAATACAATGGTTAAAATTTTAAATTCAATAGAAATAGTTCAAGAAAAAGTCGCAGTATCTCATAATATCGATTTTAAAACAAATGGAGAAGGTGACAGGCAGACAATCAATCTAAAGGTTTCGATATACATCTACTCAGACTCATCTACTCAGAAAACGGGAACACAGAAATTTGAGAGGAGGAAACTGTAAAGCAATGACAGAAGAAAACCGATCAGAGCTGAAAAACTCACTGAGAACTGAGCAGGGGGATGAACAAAGATCCACAGCTGCATGTGTTCTTAAAATTTCAGAACATCAAGGATAAAGAGAAGATTATAGAAGTTTCCAGGCAGAAAAGACAAGTTGTCAACAAAGAATCAGAGATTATTGTTATCAGATAGGTGGTATCAACACTGGCAGGCAGCAAAGTAATTGCCTTCAAATTTCTGAAAGAAAACAATTTTATGTCTAGAATTCTATTTCAAATAAAGCATTTTTAGATATGTAATAGTACAGAAAACTACCTCCTTTCTGGAAAAAACAAAACAAAACAAAACATACAGGTGTATTCTAGTTAAACAGAAAAGGAATCAAAAAAGAAGGACTGAGCCCTGGCCAGGTAGCTTAGTTGGTTTGAGTGTCATCCCCATACACCAAGGTTGCAGGTTCAGTCCCTGGTCAGGGCACATAAAAGAATCAACCAATGAATGCTTAAATAAGTAGAACAATAAATAAATGTGTGTCTCTCTCTCAAATCAATAAATTTTAAAAAAACATTTTTAATTTAAAAATAGTTTTTTTAAAAGAAGAGCTGAGCTGGTCAAAGAAACAGCAGAACTACCCCAGGTGGGTGGTGAGAGGAAACCAGGAGGATAGGTGGGACATTGGGTAAGAAACTGAGAGGTAGTCCATTCAAGTCAGAAGAGGAAGTCAGAAGGGTCTGAGAAGGAAGTCCTCGAGAAGAAGATGGATTTCATTTCTTAGGAAATTCAGATTAAGGACCCCTAAGATGTTAGCAATATGATCCAGAAAGAAAGAAACCTTTGAATACATTTTTTAAAGGCAATTAAAAATTCTGGGGAAAACGAATTGCCAGACAAGAAAGGCGTAGTCCACTGTTAAGCAAACTAAACTAAGTCACGATGTTGAGTAACTAAAGGTGAAGAAAGAGAACTGTTTGACTGAGAGCCTGAAACAGTCTCCTTCAGGCAGCACAGGTGCATCTGCTAGGCTGCCTTTCCTTCCCTGCATGGGGTCCACTGCATCTTTCTGTGGAGCTTATGGGTATGCCTCAGAATATTGCTAATGCTCTTCATTCATTTCCACTTTGAGAATCAATGAATAGAAACTTACACTTATTACCTATAGTTACAGATGTAACAAGGTAAAATTAATGTTATAGATCATTTAAGTCAGACATAACAGGGAGAGATCAGGGATTGGATTTTTTCTACTATCAAAGGCAAGAAAAACTGCCTAATTGATCGTTCTATTTTATTTATTATTTATTAAAATTTTAAATCATTTTTAAATTTCTAATTACAGTTGACATCCGATATTATATTAGTTTCAGGGACACCCCAGTGATTAGACTTATATAACTAAGTGATCATCCCGATAATCCTCATACCCATTTGACACCATATGCAGTTAATAAAATATTACTGACTATATCCCCTGTGCTATACTTTACTTCCCCATGACTGTTCTGTAACTACCGATTTGTATTATTAATCCCTTCGCCTTTTCCACCCATCCTCCCAACCCCTCTCCTTTCTGGCAACTGTCAAAATGTTCTCTGTATTTATGAGTCTGTTTCTGTTCTGCTTGGTAATTTATTTTGTTTTTTAAGATTCAGTTGTTGATAAATATATACTTATTGCCATCTTATTGTTTCTACTTTTTTATCTTTTTCTTCTTTCTTCTTCTTAAAGAAGGCCCTTTAATATTTCATGTAATAATGGTTTGGTGATGATAAATCCTTTGTTCTTTTTCTTGTGTGGGGAGCTCTTTATCTGTCCTTCCATTCAAAATGATAGCTTTGCTGGGTAGAATAATCTTGGTTGTAAATGCTTGCTTTTCATCACTTTGAATACTTCTTGCCAGTCCCTTCTTGCCTGCAAAGTTTCTGTTGAGAAATCAGCTAACAGTTTTATGGGAGCCCCCTTCTAGGTATAACTTCTTTTCTCTTGCTGCTTTTAAGATTCTCTCTTTGTCTTTAACCTTTGGCACTTTAATTATGATGTGTCTTGGTATGGTCCTCTTTGAGTTCATCTTGTTTGGGATCCTCTGTGCTTCCTGGACTTGTAAGTCTGTTTCCTCACCAGATTAGGGAAGTTTTCCATCATTATTTTCTCAAATAGGTTTTCAATTTCTTGCTCTTTCTCTTCTCCTTCTGGTGCCCCATGATGCAAATGTTGATACACTTGAAGTTGTCCCAGAGGCTCCTTACACTATGTTCATTTTCTTTTTTGGATTCTTTTTTCTTTTTTCTATTCTGATTGGGTGTTTTCTGCTTCCTCATATTCCAAATTGCTGATTTGATTCTTGGCTTCATCCATTTTACTGTTAATTGCCTGTAAATTATTCTTTATTTCAACTAGTATATCCTTCATTTCTGACTGGTTCTTTTTTGTGATTTCTGTGTCCTTTTTCATGCTATAGAAGTTCTAAGTTCCTTGAGTAAGGTCCAGTGGCACAGCCTCCCCAGTGCACCTCTGTGTGGGCTGTGGGCACTGTCCTGTTGTAGTTGAGCCTTGATCGCTGTTGGCACATCACTGGGAGAAATTGATCCCCGGCCGATCATAGCTGTGAGGACTGGGTGAGACAACAGTCGAGGAGTTGCTGTACTGGAGCTGACCCTATAGAGCAGGACTTGCTTCAGTGGGGCTTTGGTGCTCACTGAGTCCACCCTTGAGGGTGTCACTTGTGGAGGCAGTAGGGTTGTAACCTGGCATGGTCTGAAGCTGTCCACCAGGTGCAATGGCTCTGGGGCTTCCGGGAGGTACAAGGTCACTAACCACCTGAGCTCTGCCTGGGGCCACCCTGCATGAGCTACCCAGTGATCTGCAGATGGCTGATACTTGTGCTACTTGGGCTTGAAGGTGAAAAGAGAGGCCGAGCTGCAAACTGAGGCCAGCTGCTACTAGTGCCAGGCTTGGGGCCCCTTAGCAAGAGGTATGGAATGTACAGAAGCCAGATGCTGCTTGTTTGAGAGATTTTAGCAGAAGCCCAAATCTTGAAGCAAGAGAGGCCATTTGTGTGGAAGCCACTGGAAACAGCTTGGGTGGGCCCACAAGTTGGGTCAGGTAGGGCCTTAGGGAATCGCAAGTGTGGGAGCCACTTTGACGGAGACTCAGATATTGTTGTGCCCACCTGTTGGCTCTCTGGGGGTGAGGGGGTTCTCAGAAAAGGAACAATGGTTTCTTCCAGCACCTTTGTCTGGGAAGAAGCTGCCTCCCCCAGGTCTCACCCTGACACAAGACAGTTCAGTTCCTTCCTGTGTGTCCCTGGTGCCTTTCAAGCTGCTATCTCAGCTCTGGAGCTCAGAAGGAGTGAGTCCTTATAAGTCCAAGTGGGGGCCCTTTAAGAGGAACTGCCTGGGACTTGAGGAGCCCTCTGTCTCCCCCAGCCTCATTGCCCTCTGGTTTTTACAGCCAGACATCAAGGAGATATTGCTTCCTGGCCCTGGAACGGGGGCTAGGGGCCTGGTGTGGGGCTGGGACCCCTTGTTCCTCCACACGTGGTTGTGGGCCCAGCCTGTCTGTGTCTCTGGCTCTTCTACCAGCCTCAATGTGAATTCTTTAATTCTTTCATTGCAGGACTTCTGTTCAACTAGATTTCAGGTGGTTCTGAATGATGGTTGTTCTGTAGTCTAGTCATCATTTTGATGAGACTGTGGGAGGATTCAAGAACCACATTTACCTATGCTGCCGTCTTAACAGGAAATCCTACCTAATTGACCTTGATGCATTATTTTAAGTTTTTCTGGTATGCATATTTTGCTTTCAAAAGTTTTGGGGGCCATATTAAGCATCTGAAGATTTCTCCCCAACTATTTTTCACAGGCTGTCTCGTGCTTGTAAGAATCCGCAGCCTTTGCTGTTCTGTCTTTTACTGTATTTTTATATATTTACTGTTCTCCAAAGATTGCAGTTTTGAATTGCTCAATATATTTTCTCAGCTGCGAATGTCAATGTAGTTATGTAATGAAATTGTCAATATGAATGTATACATCTGGAATTAGCATAGAGATGATAAAGGCAGTTCAGTGTTGATCAATAATTGTATTTGATGTGGGTTTTTTACTTTGCTTCTCTCCACCATTCTGTACTTTGATATTTATTACCACCCACTGAGATTCTGGCCTTGACTAAATAGAAGTTGCTGGAGGAAATTCACAATCTAGCGATTGAGTTCAAGTGGCATTGCTCTCAGAATGATGATGTGGAATTAGGTCTTGCAGAGTAAATAGAAGCCTAGTAAATGGGAAGTGCACCCTTAATAAAAATGTCTCTCACTGCCTTGAACACCACAAAACAGACATCACGAATCAGCAGCCCCCAGTAATAAGAACTTGATTTTCAGCTGTAGGGTCAGAGTCATCCTTCAATCAAACGTGCTAAGCAGTTTGACCAAAAAAGTGCATTTTTGACGTGTGGGATTTTAGAAGACCTGAGATTGTCAAACCCCCGTGTTGAGAAGGATGACACAGTGTTTTGAAAAGCCCCCTGTATTCCACGTTCTGTGAAGCTCCAGGGCTGCCCACAAATCACTGGGTCAGGGAGGTGGGTCGGGGCCAACCCCAGCCCCACATGGAGCCCCCCGTGCTGAGCAGCGCCAGGCGGTCTCCACGTCTATGCTGAGCATCCAGCCCTCTGTTGGCCCAGCTGGTGACCTGAAGGAGACATTCCACATCAGAGCTGGCCTCAACCCTCCATCTTCCTCCCAGTGGACTCAGAGGGCAGGTCCAGATACTTCCTCTTTTTATTCCAGAGTTGCTAAGGAAATCTATGCCCTGCTTTACTTCTTGCTGATGGAAATACAATGGGTGTTTCTGGGACGGGTGGCATGAGTCCTCATTATAATGCATAACAATAGCCCATAATAAACCATATGACAAGAGCCACTTTCATCTTGATGGCTGTCAGGGGTGCTCCCTGGCCTGCTCCTCCTCGGAAGAAAGGAAAGGCCCTCTCGCCCCCCAGCCGGTAGGATAATGACAGACACAGGGTGTTTGCAGGGCTGGTGGGAAGCAGCTCCCCTTGCACCGAGAGGACCGTGAGCGATCAGAAACAAGCATTTCCTGGGAGACTGCTAAAAAGACCAAACTGGGTCCTGCCCCATGTGCTGTGATCGCCATGACGCAAAAGCACTCAGCACAAAGGAAAGTGACAAAGGGGACACGCAGGAATACAGGCGCCTTGTCGTTAGAGGTTCAAGAATTACGGGTGATTTTTTTTTTTCCTTTGCCAAATGTTCTCATAACCCCCATGAAAGGGAAAGTCTGGGGGCTATGACTTAGTTACAGTAGACGCCCCCCCTCCATCAGCAATTTGACTCTCCACTGTGTGGTATCTGCAGTCAATGACAGTCTGAAAATAGTAAATGGAAAACTCCAGCAATTAAAGAATTCTTGTCTTAAGTCGAGCACCTCTCTTAAGTAGCACAATGATAACTCTTGCCATCCTGCTGTGTCCTGCCTGGTGTGAACTGTCCCCTTGTCCCCTTTTCCATGCTCAGTGGTTCCCCCTACTAGTCACCTAGTCACCATCTCAGTTATCAGATCCGCTGTCATGATGTCACAGGGCTTGTGTTCAAGTCACCCTTACTTTACTTAATAATGCCACATTCACAGAATTTTCATTATAGTATATTATAATTGTTCTATTCTGTTCCTGTTGTTGTTGATCTCTTACGGTGTCTAATTTATAAATTAAATTTTAGGTATGTATACAGGAAAAAAACAGTATATACAGGGTTTGGTACCACCTGTGGCTTCAGGCATCCCCTCAGGATCTTGGAATGTATCCCTCATGGATAAGGGAGGGGCCCATATAATTGAATTTAATGGAAGTTTCCCCAGTGCCTTGAGCTTTTTATAATTTCGCAACTAAATGAGCCACAGGACAGCATAAGGTGAGACTCAGCCATACCGCCTCGGTTTGGACCTTCTCTCGCTGGCAGGTGAGGGGAGAATACCCTGACTACCAACAAACACAGCTCGGCAGAAAGAACACTTTCCCCCTTTTATCCAACGGCATGAGCTCCCGGACACCATTTGTTCAGTAGGGGCTGCACTGAGACACGCAGCAGGTCTCCCAGGACCTGATCAGGCTGATGTCCATCAGGTAACAAGTCTGAGGAGCCTGGGGCCCCATCAGCTGCCCCAGCCTCAGCCCGAGCAGCCCTATCCGACGCCTCAACCCTTCTACCTGCTGCCCTTGTCCAGGCTGCAGGTAACAGCCCACCCCTCCCCCGCCGCCTGCCCCGGGGGGCACGTGTTATCTCTGCGTCACTGCCATCTCCTCTGTCAGTGCGTGTGTGCGGGTCCTGGAAGCGCAGAGATCCCGTGGTGTTCGGCCGGCATCCACAGCAGAGCAGAGGTCCGTGGGCGGCTCTTGGTTGGGATGTTCCTGTTCCCTGAACCCAGAGACAGTCCCTGTCAGAGCCAACAGGCAGAAGCCACTCCAAATGCTTTTCCCTTCCTGGGTGTTTGGGGTAAAAATGCAGCAAGTCCACAGCTTGCCTCCTCACTGAACCAGGCTGCTCATTCGGGGACGAGTTTCACAGGATTTCCACATTTTTCTCGTCAGCGTGCTTTGCGTTAGGGCCAGGGTGCCTTCCTGTTTTCTCTTCTCTCTGATTCCGAGCTGTCTTTGCTTCCTCCCCTTCTCTGCGCCCTCTGACCCGCACAGGCGTCTCCTCGAATCCCACCTCCTACCTCTGGTCACATAGGGCTCCACACCTTTGTTCCTTCTGGTTCCAAGCCCGCCGTTCCCTGAGCTTCCAGTGATGCTGCCAGAGACTCTTCAGACCTGCCTTCCCCTTGAACAGTCCTTGCTGCCCACTTGCCACGTGGTCCCGGTTCCCTGTCAGTTCCCAGGACTCCTAGAGGCACCCCTCTGCCAGAGTACCATGCAAACTTCCAAAGCCAGAGATGAGGTACTCAGGTCCTGGGGAGGCCACACAGGAAGCCATGGGTACCTGAGAGAGAGTGCTGGAGCAGGTACTAGGCATTCCCACCTACCTGGTCCAGGTACCCACACTCTTGTGGGCCTGGGGCAGCAGGTAGGTTGCAATGCACTGGAGGCCACCAATAGGTCAATAAGATAAGTAGATACTCTTATTGTTCTTGCTTCATGGATGGGGTTCGGAGTGGTTAAGTGACTTATCTGAGGTCATACAGCTTGCAAGTGGCATATCCAGGGTTTATACCTACAGTGTCCTAGAGGAAGATTGCCTCATGGTGGGCCTGGAAGGACAGAGGGGATATGGACAAGCAGAGAGCGGGGCATAGGATGGTGGTAGAGAGGAGACAGGATCTGGAGTTTGTGCACAGGTATTGGTAGCGGGGATGCTCCACTTGCAGGTAAGCACAGGCGACAGGAAGGAGGTTTCCCCCCTGAAAGGTCTGCATGCTGTTTGTCTCACGCCTGCTCTGCCACATGCACTCACACTCACATATTCACACTCACACACTATGCACACACATGCTCACACACACTCTCACACATCGGCTTGGCGGGGAGTCCTGTGACCACATGCGAGCGAGGTGCTAGGACAGGCGGTAAGAGCCGGGGCCAAGCCGGCTGGCGTCAGTAGGAAGCCTGCCTGGTTAAGGATAGACACCCTGGCCTCCTCAACAGACTGGGGCAGTCCAAGCAAACGCAATTGAGTTCCCACTCACCTTTTTCCCTCTCTTCTCTAGTGCAGGAGTGAGGTCACGGCTAGAGAAGCTGTCCTGGGCCACTGTCATCAGAGGCCTGGGTCCCTCTCCTGACTGTGTGACAGGGGCATGAGTGGGTAGGTGGTTCCCTGGAGAGCAGCTTCAGGGGACTCCAGGTTCACATACCTGCCCCGAGCGTGGTTCTGACGCCTAGCTACACTTCCAACGGCCTTTCACAAGAGGGACCAGTGCCCCATCTCAAGAGGGCTGCTAAGACTGAGACCCCAGCAATCCTTGCTTGCTCCCGTCTGTCTCAGGGGCAGACTATACATTTCTGCTAAGTTATCTGAGTGAATTATTTTATTCCTTTTTTACATCATGAGCAAACTCACATCATCATTTTATTAATGTATTTGCAATTACCATATAATGATTTCCAGTTTAGTGTGGTCCACAATACAGAGACACTTCATTGAATATCCACATGATGGGCCTTTAAGTTCTCTGGGACCAGAAGCTTTTCCTATCAATTAAGCTTCAAAGAAATGAGTTTTAGGCTCATCTGCAACTGTATTTCTATGTTTCTTTTATGGCTCCGCTGCCTCCTCCTGGTGTCTTTAGAAGACTGAGAAAGGTTGTGTGGGATGAGGTATTTATTTTCAGTGTGCAGAGAAAAGGTTTAGAATGGTCACTACAAAATATCAATGGGCCTGCTTTGAAGTAGAACAATTTATATTTCCATCAGTCATTCATGGGTGCCCTCCCACCCAGTTCCACCAAGGAGAGAGATGTTTCCGGGGCCCTGGGATCAAGGTCCTGGGAGTGTTTCCTCTGGAAAGAGACTGAACTCCCAGAATCTTCCGTGGACCCCGTACTCACCCCCTACCCCCACCCCAGAGGCCTTGGGAATCTGACCCATTAAAATACAAAGAGGATTTCCTCGCTGTCCAGAGTGCTCCTCCTCTGTGCCAGGTGGGGTGCCATTCTGGGCCAGTGATTGACAACAAGGCCAGGGACGGAGGCTACCAGCCCCCTGTACAGGTGGGGAAACGAGGCTCAGGGAGAGAAGACCTGAGTTTCCAGCACATGGGGAAGCTCCACTTCCACGCACGTTCAGAAGGGGAGTGGGGCGTGCATGGGAGTGGTAGACACACCAGCCTCCCGCCTGTCCTGTGAGCACATGAGACAGAAAAGTAAAGTGAAAAGAGAGACTTTATAGTAGCCAAGATTTGGAAACATCCCAAGTGCCCATCAGTAGATGAGTGGATAAAAAAGCTATGGCAACTTTACACAATGGGATACTCTCAGCCATAAAAAGGAAGGAAATCTTACCCCGGATGGACCTGGAGAGCATTATGCTAAGTGAAATAAGCCAGCGAAAGAAAGACAAGTACATATGATTTCACTGACATGGAATCTAATGAATAAAATAAACTAACAAACAGAATAGAAATGAACTCATAGAGAACAGACTGACAGCTGTCAGAAAAGGGGTGTTGGGTGGGGAGGTAAAATAGGTGAAGGGATTAAGCAAAAAAATAAACTTATAGACACAGACAACAGCATGGTGATGACCAGAGGGAAAGGGGGCGGGGCGAGCTAGAAGAGGGCAAAGGAGGGATAAAGGGTGACAGAGGGAGACTTGACTTTGGTTGGTGAACACACAATACAGTGTCCAGGTGATGTATTATAGAATTATATACTTGAAACCTATATAATCTTATTAACCAATGTCACCCCAATAAATTCAATAAAAGAAAATTTTTTAAGTAAAAAGAGAACTGACCCCAGTCCCCATACTTTTATGCACCGACCAGGACTCCCTCCCCCATCACTGACACACTTGGACCCCTGAGCCCCGGGAAGACTCTGCTAAGACCAGGGTGCCATTTTAAATGCAATTATTGCTGGTCCTCCCATGCAGCAACCCTGCTTTCAAGCCAGCAGACGCCCTCATTTTATATTTACTTTTAGGCCCACACTACTTTCTGTGACCGTTAGCTCTACTAAGTCACTTAAAAGCCATAATCACATCCATTTGCTCAGGTGGATGTGACCCAGATAAGTGGATCCAGATCCACTTCTTCAAGATGCCATGGGCTCCCATCCCACACTAATGCCCTTGATGAACTCCGCAGAGCCAGCTGCCACCTGTCTTACCCATGCTCCTTTGAAAAACTAGATGGCGCGTGCCCAGATCAGCTGCAGAGGACTCTCGAGGCCAGCTCTGCTCCTTGGCTACTCCAGCATTCAGGGCTCTTGGCCTTGTGCCTCTCTGGCCTGTGCTCCACCTGAGGCCCAGAGTGACAGCGAGCCTGGCAGTGGTTCACGTGCTCATGAATTCATGAGCAGGGATGAGCTCCGTGGCCGCCATCCCTGCCAGGCCAGACATTCAGAATGAATGCACATTATCTGCCTCTGCTCCTTCAGTGTCAGTCATGTTGTTTGGAATCAATTAGCCCATCCCCAACTATGCCGAGCCCCTCGTGAACGTGGTGGGTACAGTGACTGCAGAGAGGGTGCATACCCTCCTGTCCCCGAGGCTCCTGCTGTCTGGCGGGCGGGCGCCACACACGGGAAAGGGAATCAGCACCCAGGGCAGTTAGCGTTGAGAGTTAAGGGCAGCCCTGGCCAGGTGAGAATTGTCCTGACAGGTGCCAGGAATGCAGGTTCGATCCTCAGGCCACCTACAAGGAGCAACCAGTGAAGGCATGGATGAGTGGAACAAGTCATTGTCTCTCTGTCTCCCCTCTCTCTCTCTCAAGTCAATTTTCCTTTTTTAATGAGAAGAAGAAAGTCAAGTACAGAGTCTGGACCCTCCCTGATTGCCACAGAAAGAGGAGGGTATCTGGCCAGGGAAGGCTTTCTGGGAGAGCTATTTCCAGAAGGGGAGGCCAGGAGGCTAAAAGGGAGGGCATTTCACACAGAGGAGACCGCGGCCACCATGCATCTATTGTGGCACATGAGGCAGGCACCATTGGACCATGAGGAGAGGTTGAAAAGTGTCCCTCTTGAGTCCTCCTGAGCAGGTGACCCTTAAGGCCCATCTCTGGGCCACGAGAGCCCACCGCCAGGGCCAAGGCAGTCGAGTCTTAGGCTAAGCCCTTGTTTCAGTTCTTGAACCTTTGGGAGCCCAGGAGGTGAGCAGGGCAAACCAGGGCCTGGCTCAGGGGCCTCCAAGGAGGCCACCTCTGGTGCCAGAGCCCATGACAAACCCTCAGTGATAGCAGACCAACTGGGCAGCCACCTCTATGTCATTCCCTTAGAGCCAAGAGCCACCTGCTACCAGCTAGACCTGTTCAAAGTAGGAGTGTTTCAGAGCCGTGCTTGCCGGGCCTGTGAGGGTGTCATCTTAGCCACTGGACTGAGGGGGAGTGAGGCCAGGATGCCGCAGGGTAAGGGGGATCCCCTGACCTGGTCTCTTCCATTCCTCCTCCTAAGCCGGCTCAGCAAAGCCCATCCAACCCCCAGCCTCCTTCCCAGAGACCCAGGCCTGAGCTCGCTGACAAACACCTCCAAGGAAGGTGAGCAACTCAGAGCCTGGCTCAAGGGATGCCCAGTCCAGAATGATTTGTTGACCAGAGCCATGTCCCCAAGGCAGAGCCTGGGGGACCGGATAGGCTGCTGCTGCTGCTTCACATGGTGACCCTCTCCTGGGAGTCCCCCCTCCCTCCTCCATGGCCCCAGGCCTGTGCCTGGCCAATCACTAGACCCTCCCCAAACCAAGTGATATCTTCCAGATGGTGAGAAAAGTCAAGTTACCTTTTAAATAAGCCAAATATCGAAGCCTAACACATACAGAAAATGAATAAATCATAAGTGTATAGCTCAATGAATCTTCACAGAGGACATATCTTGGGATCAACACCCAGATCAGGAAACAGAATCTTACCAGCATCCACACTATGTCCCATTCAAGTCCCCACCCAAGTGCTAGTCAGGTTGCCTTTAGCAAAAGGAGAAGACGTGACAAATCAGAGAGGCAGCTAAAGCCAACACTGTCCCTTAGAGGAGGCCCCAGGAAGAGGGGCTACACAGAGAAGAGAGCAGAGACTGGAGGGTAAAGGAGGGCTCTGAGTGTGGCAGACACCGGCCAACTATGACATGACCACCGCATTGGAACACGGAGCTACTGTAAGGATAGTGCTGGTTGCCATATTATTACAGGAAAGTCACCGGGCCCAGAGCGGGTCTGCCTCGGGCCAGCTGGTGGTGTAAGTGTTCTTGATGCTGTGCAGGGAAGATTTCACACCTCGAGTCCAGGGGACTATGAGAGTACATTTATTAAAGCTCCAGACAGTGAAACAAGGAAGGGCTTTGCCTAAAAGATGCAACAGGAGAGAGCCTAGGGGGGACTGTTTTGGCTCTCAGGAGAGTCAGAGAAATGGGGGCCTTGGGGACAGGTTCAGGGGGTTAGCCTGGGACTTGGTGCTGCTGCCCACTGCTCCCTTGGTTGCAAGTGTCATAGGGTCCCCTGGAGTTTAGGAGATGCTTGCCTGTGGGGGAGAAAGAGAGGGGAGGAAAAGGCATGGGCATACCGTACTGCCAGGAGGAAGAGCGATACGGGGTTCTTTGTCTTGGGGGTTTTAAGGGATGGGAGTTAGGGTCTCAACAGAATACTCATCACCTTGATGTTGATGTGCCAAAATGAAATTTATCCCTTTGACTTCATCCATCCTGGGGTGTGGTTGGCACAAATGGCACTAATTGGATTTCTGTTATCTATGTCCCTGAGTAGGGGGATTTAAGCTATTTACCCTCTGGTTGGGGATGGAAGGGTAAACCACTTACTCTGAAGTGTCCTTGCTTAGGGGAGATAGGATTCTGTGATTTACTAGATGGCTGTAAACTGATTTGCCATTTAACTCTCGGTCTCAGTTTCCTCATCCACTGGTCCTGGCTTACTGGCCTGTCTCCACGTCAGCTCAGAACTTGAACTATTTCTGCACTCTATACCCAAAAGCCGAGAGACTTTGGAATGTTTGAATGGAAGCAGTAAAGTTGCTAGTGGAGTAGAAATAGAGGTCTCCTATGGCTCTCAAGCATCCTCCTGCCATGGGCGGTGCCCTGGGCCGGGGTGGGGCTCGGGCCTTCCCATGCCCAGTGCTCAGACATGGGGCATTGGAACCCTCTCTGTTCAGGTCAGGCTCTGGCCCACACCACCCCTCCCAGAGCACCTGTACACCAGTGGCTCTGTCTGAGGGCCCTGAAGACCATCCTGCAACGTGGATCTTTCTAGATTTTCTTCCCCGTCACTCACAGCACCACCTTCCACCCGACACAGGTCACATGGAAACGCCCTCACTGAGTGTGACTCTGCTCCCCCTGGAGGGACACTGGCCCTGGGGAGTGGCAACAGGTCACTCCTCTCAACTGTACAGCTGAAATCTCCATCTTAGTGGACCCCCTATTTTTTCAGGCACTGGGTGAGGGTCAGCCCAGACCCTAGTCTCTGAGTAACGCTGTCGGCAGGAAAAATGAGGGCCTGCCGGTGTGTTAGTGATGGTAAGATTTTCCCGGGAAGCAGCCCTCCTGTCTGCACAGGGTTTTAACATCCTCCTTGTGCGGTAGGAAACCCGGTCCTCTCCCAGCACAGTCTCCTTGATCCCTCCCCACGGCTTTATTTCCCTCTTGTGGGGCTTCTTGCAAGAGCTGGATGACTGGAACTGGAAGAGAAGAGAGGTGGAACTGGGGCAGGGAAGGCCCCCAGGGTGTGGACACAGAATGCCAGGTAGGTCTAGCCCAGCTCCATCAGCAATGCCCCGGGCCCTGAGGCAGGCCTCTTACTGTCCCTGCAGGCCTCGGTGTCCAGTCAATAAAATGAGGAGTCTGCATATCGTGCTGAAGCCTTCACCCTGCTCTTGGGGGCTGTAGCCTATGACTTGTGCTGGGTGGGCTGGGTAGGCATCTCTGAGAGGCAAACGAGGTGGGGGGGCAAGACTGGCACAGGACTAGTGTCACTGGGCTGCACCCGCCCTCAGAAGCAATGAAAGAGTGTCTCACGTCACGTTCCTGAAAATCTCCCCAGGATGCATCAAACAGAGCACCTTTAGTGGGAAAAACCACAAATCAATGTGAAGGTGTGATCGCCTTATTTAATTGATGGCTCCTGGTTCTCTTAGGGGCCATTAGCATCAAGTGGCATTTTTTAGCCTTCGGATGGGAAGTTCTTTATGAAATTTTTAACCACCTTTTCAAAGCCCAACTCAAAAGAAGACAGGTTAACATTCTCCAGCCTGAGGCAACGCATGCTAATCATGTAATACAGGCAGGCTGGCCTTAGGGGTCTCAGGTCTGATGAGCCTCCTCCCTCAACCTGTGGCCCCCTGCCCCGCTGCCCTGTCGGCTCCCAGGGGTGCTCCACAGGGCTGTACACATTCTCCTTGGGAGAATCCTGGAGGGCCCCTGTCATTCCCATCTCCTGTGGGTCCTGAACCTTTTAAAGCATCTGAATCCGTTTTCCTGCCATATAAGGGAATGAGGGGGCCATTCTTGGGCTTTGAGAACTTAGAGACCAGGGAAGCAAAGACAGAGCCAGGATTTCCCGGTGTGTGAATGTAACGAGAGTCAGCACGTCCATGAAGTCCCATCGGGGGTGAGCACAGCAGCGGGGATATGGCTGAGCTGTGTCTGGAATAACTCAATTTGCTGGAGAGGAACCACAGCCCGGTTTCTCTTCAGTCCCCGTGTGCCACCCTTCCCCATTGGCCCGGCTCCTCTCATGACCAGGCTCTGGGTTCTGGACACAGAGCGCGGATTGTTACCCAGCCACTTCCGTGATGGGGCTGGCCCTGCCCCAGCACGGTCCCGGCCTTTCTTGTGTCAGGTGACCTCTAGGTTCTTGGCTCACCCAGGAAAGGTTTCAAGGATGAATCAGAGTGATAATAAAGCAAGTCTTATTCAGGTAAAGAAAAAGAAAGGCCAGGGTGTGGGCACTGCTGTGAAAGAGGCGAAAAGTACGTGTCCTTCAGAGTGGACAGGCCATAGGGTTTTATATGTTTCCAAGACTGGGGCTGTCTCCAAGCTTTGTGGTGCCAAATTCTGACTCTGCCTTCTGGTTGGGAGGGGGCTTTGTGGTGACTTCCAGGACTTCCGACCACCTCCTCAGAAGTTTCTTGCCTAGAACTGTTTCCCCGATCAGTCCAGGAGGTAGGGACTGTGTGAGAGGATGGGAGCTCCTACTTCCTTACTTCACTTGCCGGGACTTTTCCCCAACTTCTTTCTAACCTGCCTCAGGACCACCGTAGCCTGCTGTCAGCTCAGACAGGTCCGCCTATCAGGCTGACTGTCACAGAGACAAGAGTCTATGGGCTTCCTGCGCGGGCTGTCCACATTGTGCCCAGTCCTGTGTGGACACCCCCGGAACAGGGCACAGACAAGGGAAGCAGGGCCTGCTCATCCTCCTCCTGCAGCTCAGGCCCTGGCAATGCCCCCAAACTCGGCCCTGGATGCTGTGGTTCTCCTTCAGAGCTGTTGTGAAGTTTTGTTTTGTTTTGTTTTGTTTTGACCTGGGGTTAACTGTCCATCGTATCAGTCAGAGAAATTAAGGCAACTCAGGAAACATCTCTGAGTCATCTCAGGTCTTAAAACCTCTGTGCAGGTGATTCTCTGAGATGTCATCTCCTGCCAAGCCCATGAAAAGGCCCAAGCCCCTGGCTTATAGCGGACCCTGTTTTCTGAGGCCAGCTTTCCTGTAACACCGTCCTTTCTAAAGTGCATGTCCCGAGAGCCCTGCAAAGCTTCCACAGGTGGGAATGTTGACCCTGTTCACATGGGGCAGTTCCCTCCTGGAGATTCAGCTCAATGGCACTGATTGGCAGTTCATGCACTCCTCACACTGGAGGGGGAACATCCCTGTCTGTCGCTGTTAAAACCCAGTGGCTCCTCTCTTCTGGTCCCAGGCGCTTCAGGAGCCATGGGCTTCAGTGCAGATATGGCCAAGTCCAAGAACCACACCACGCACAATCAGTCCCAAAAATGGCACAGAACCGGCATCAAGAAACCCTGATTATTATGACACTAAGCTCTTCAGGGGGGTGGACCCCAGGTTCCTGAGGAACTCTGCCAAGAAGCACAATGAGAAGGACCTGAAGAAGATGCAGGCCAACAACTCCAAGGCCGTAAGTGCATGTACCATGGCTATCAAGGACCTTGTAAAGCCCATGGAGGTCAAGCCCAAGATCCCAGAGGGCAGCAGCCACAAGTTCAATTGACTTGCCTACGTTACTCACCCCAAGCTTGGCAATTGTGCTCATATCACTGTGGATTATTAGCTAATTATTAGTAAGGAAAGAAACAAAGGGAATTAGACAATGAGCTTAATAAACTGGGAACATAAGCCTGTTTGCTTTGCCAGGAAGCTACAGCGTCACACACTCTAGGGGATTACAACATTTCTCTGCCAAGGGGAATAACACTCCTCCCTTTCCCCCATCCAGTACCGGATTGTTGAGGGGATCAAGGGGAGGTGCCTGACCATAGAGGCTTGTCAGTCTAACTAGGGGGTGGACCTATCAAAAGCTTGGGAAGTTGATTGGTTATTTTGAAAAAGCTCCTGGTTCTTCCCAAGCCCAAGATAATATCACACACACACACACACACACTCACACACACACACACACACTCACACCACACACACACACACTCACACACACACACACACACACCCCTGCACTCACCCTGTGCATTCACAAGTTCTCTCTCACCCGGGAGCACACAACCATGTGGGTCTAGCACCTGCTGGGCTACAGCAGATGGCCTGGGCTCCAAAGGACTCAGATTTAATACAAAGCAGAAACTCCAGACACTGGCCTTTGCTTTGGCCTTGCTGAGGACATGGTAGGGCTTTTTCAATGATGAGACAGATGGAGATGGGACACTGAGAACCCAGGAGAGGCACTCTTGATTTTTCATCGAGCACCCGCATAAACCTTACCACACCTCCCATACGGGTCCCCGGAATGCTGTCTTCACAGCCCCACAGAAGAGCCTGATCTCCACAGACAACACCAAGGGCCTCAGGTTCACTGGTCAAAGGCCAAGGCTCAAACAGAGGCCCAGGCTGCAGCTCCAGCTCAGGCTCCCAAAGGCGCCCGAGCACCCACGAAGTTTCCAGAATAGAGGCCTCTGTCTGCCGATGAGAGGACAGAAGGACTGGTGTGCCCCCTGGGCTGCCATCTGCAAGGGGCTGGTTGTCCTCTTGTGCTATTTGTACAAATAAATCTGAGGCAGGATCGGCCAAAACAAACAAACAAAAACACAAACAAAAAAACACCTAGTGGCTCTTGGGCTCAGCTCGGAAGCTGAAGGTTACCTTGGCTGAGCAAGCACCCTGAACAACACCGTGGAGAGAAAGCCACCACGGGCCACACCGGGCTGATGAGGTATGGACTCAGAATCCTCCCTGGCCCCGGTCTCCTCGCTTGCTGGCCCCGTTTAGGGGTGTCCTGTGAAGAGCCAGCTTCTGGAGGAAGGGGAAAGGAGATGGGTCCTGCCCCAGGGGTGCCTCCGTGGGGCCTCTTTCCTCCTCAGTGGCTTATGCACGGAGGGCTTTAGCATTTACTCAGTTTTCCAACATCACTCTTTCCTTCTGGGGCCACATGATAGCTTTGCCAGTCAGCCGTAAAACGTGTATGTGGACCCCTCGTCCAGGAATCCAACCAGTGTTGCTTTCTCTAATAGAAATAGAAGAGAGGATCCTAAATGTCAAATGGCAGACTGTATAGCAACTCCCCTTGAACCAGGCATTCATGAGCAAATGTGCCATTTATCTAACAAAAGTCCGGTGGTAATGTTAATTTAAATTACCTGATGAGGGTTTGCCTGTGAATTCAGGAGCAAGTGGAGGCAGATATTTTCATGCAGGCTTGGTGAGCTCTGGTGCAGCAGCTGGGGAAGCAGGCACGAGGTCAGAGGTCAGCGTGACCTGTGTGTTGGGCCCAGGCAGGGTTGTAGGTCATGCGGAGCCTTAGATGTGCAGATTCTGTGTGTGGGCCCAAAGTGGGCCCTGTACCTTTAAGGACCCAGAGCATTCAAAAGCAGATGGGATGACCAATGGGACCCTCCAGGGAAAAGAGCAGAGGACACTGACCAGGGATAGTTGGCCAGCCAGATGCTAGGCCCCTTGGGCACCTGAGCAGATGAGGACACACTAATGAGGACAATCGACCCATTGCTGGTTCTGGGGTTGGGACTAGTGAGTGAGGAGGGGACTCACGTGGAGCTCTGAGTGACAGAAGAGGCAGGAGGCAGGCTGAGCATCTCCAAAACTGTGGGCAGGCAGCAGCTCACCAGTGTCCCCTGTGGCCCATGACAGTGTCCACCAAGGGTCTCTGTGGCTAGGTTCTTTAAGAGAGCAAAGACTGTCATGCAGGGGATGCAAAGGCCCTGGGGCACAGTGTTTGGAAGAGACAGGTTGGAGTCAAAGGCAATCTCCTCAATGTGTAAGGGATCAAGGGTCCGATCATTTGGCTTTGAGTGTATAGAAGCAGTTCCTTGGAGCTGAGCCTTGGCAGAAAAGTCAAATTTGAAGAAAGGGCTTTTCAGGAAGGGAGCATCTGGGAGCAAAATCTGTAGGCTGGCTTTCTGGCAGACCATGGGACTAGCCAGTGGCTATAGCTTAGACCATGGCATGAACACCGCCCCCGGTCCTTGAGTGTGGGCAACAGTGACCCATCTGCTCAGATGTCCCAGGTCCCAGGAAGCAGCCAGCAAGGGGTCAGCTTGTGGCATAACTTTGAGTACATGCATCTGTTTGTGTTTGTTTGGGGGTTGTGATGAGCCCGTATTATGTGTGCTTAACCATCTCCTGGAATTTTCAGGATTTTGTGGCTTGGTCAACACCATCAGTAAAACTATATCATGTTAGTGAAAATGTATCTTACAGATGAACTCTTTGGTTTTGGCATTTATTGTTCATTGCATTTTCCCAGGAATGGCAGCAGAAATACTGTTAATGTTCCTGAATTTACATCAAGTTAAACATCTGTTCCTCTTAAGCTAAACTCCAGTAAATTTACAGCAGCTCATAAATTAGATCTGGGAGTAAAATGCTTTTTGCTCTTCGCACAGCTTAGCAGTTTCAAAATAGACCTCAGAATGACACGTCGCAACGAAGGCCCGTGTAACCCAGCCACGTTTGGCTGTGACGTCGGTGCCAGACAATTAAGCCAAGTTTTTGTTTTGGTGGTAAAGATTGCAATTTTGTCAAGCAGCAAGTGACATTGTTTCTCAGGGCACTGAGTACAGTGTGGGGACCAGGGATGCTAATGTTTGTGTGTGGTAAGGAAGAGCCCTGGGCACATCCGGTCCCTCCCTCAGGCTCCTCTGAAGGCTCTCCCATGTGAGGGTCTTAGGATCTGAACCGAGGGGCTGGGCCCTCTGCCAAATCAAGAAGGGCTGGAACTGTGTGTGGCTTGGGAAGCCAGCTGCCCACACCCCAGGACTTCCTCTCTTCTCATCCCCGGCTCCTCAGCCCACCCCCACCCCCAAAAGGGATTGCTTCTGCTCATGATAGAGGAGTTTCTTCATCATGTCCAAGAGTCTGTGTCCTGCAGACTCCTCTCCAGTATGTTTGGGGATTGTAGGAAACTGCCAACACCCTGGAGGCCATTGGAATGGGGTCTGCACAGGGACCTTGGGATATCCCCATCCAGCCCAGACCCCCATTCTGCTTGCCTGTGAAGCTCTCCTGCAAAGGGCCCCAGGGGCAGCCTGTGCTCAGTCACCAATCAGAGCCCTGGTGGGAGACTGGGCCTTTCCTGAAGCTGTGCTGTGGTCCAGCTCATCCTCAAGCCCTCCTGCCTGGGCTGCTCTGCCAGCCCCTGCCTGTCATCTATGCAGGACTGTGCCCACCAGCAGTGGCAGGACAAGAAGGCAGAAACATCCGTCATCCACACCACCCCAGAGGCAGTTTCAAGGCGCCGCATGTGCCCACCACAGGAGGCTTGGAGGAGCCACTTCCTATACAGCCCAGCGTCCAGCAGGCAGCAGCCCGCCTGTGGCTCAGCACCCTGCCACCGCCCCCCTGAGCCGGGCCACACAGACTTCACTCTGTGGGGCTACTGTAGCAGGCTTGGGCGCCTCCTGGCTGAGGTAGTATCTGTGCCCCCTGGCCAGCCCAGGGTGACATGGGCATCAAGTGAGCACAGCTACACGTACCACACTCAGAGCTGCCCTGCTGCGCCCACCTCTCCCACATGCCCCCCCACCCCAGGAGCTGACATGATCCCTCTAGTGTTCCAGACCTTGGTCATGGCGGCTCAGGGTGGCTGGGACTGTTTCCTCCTCAGTGCAGGTCTGCCGGCACTTGCTGAGCCCACCTGCTGCCTCTCCCCACCAGGGGTTCCATAGTGACCCAGTCATTAGGCATTTAATGAGCACCTTCTGCATCCATGTGCTTGGGCCAGGTTCTGGGCATGCCACTGCAGCAAGGTCAGACCCCAGCCCCGGGGGCTCCTGGCCCACCAGAGCAGCCTGACCATCAGCAGGAAGGCCAGGTCAAGTGCAGCAATAGGGAAACCCACGGGCGGTGCACAAGGGAGCTCTTCGGGCGGAGGTGGCTGTGTTGGAGAGGGAGCCAAAGAACTTGACACAGGAGCAGCTGGGGGTGAGAAAGAAGGAGAATCAGGCAGAGACTGCCCCTTCCGATCCCCTCACCACCCTACTTCCTGGTGCCAGGTGTCTCCAGCCTCCCCTTTCCTGCCCCATCTGCTTCCTGTACCCAGAACTGGGGTCCTCAGGAGCCTTTACCGCATGGCCTGTCTCACTCTCGGAATCTGAGCTTCCCTCCACCTGGGTGGCGTCTCCCACCTTGACCACATTGCACAAACCCCCTGGCCCTTGGATCCTTGGAGCCCCCAGCCCTACCTGCACCTGGGACTGGAAGCTTCGCCTGCCACAGCATGAAGATGGTTCCATTGAGGGGACATCTGGCAGGGGCGCGCGTGGCTAATGGAACATTCACAGTGTCTTCCTCACTTCCCTTTGTTTTGCAACAGAAAGTGTTCCTTTGATGGACATTTAATTCCAGAGGCTGCTACCTGCTTCCTATCTCTCTTTACTCAAAAAATTAAATGCGGATGTGCCTGTGCTGTTGCTATAATAATCTCCCTCGGCCTGAGGGAGCGTGGCTGGAATGGGAGAACATTAGAATCTTCAAAGAGGAACAATTATTGAGGGAACTAGATTAATGAGGTGTCATAACAACTTAGCCAGATCTGCCGCTGACCTTTCTCATGGAGAACGGGCTTGATGAATGTAGTTCATTACCAAGTTCTGACATGAAAATAGGATCCCACTCTGGGCTCCTCAGCAGGCTGATCAATATTTTATCTGCCAAAGCAGGCCTGGCCCAGCAGCTGGAGGAGCCCCGCACACACACGCTGGCAGGAGGCCCGGGGCCAGTGCCGGGGCTGGCCAGGCGGGCACGGCCATGTGGAGGGCACCCAGGCCAGCAGAGATGTGGCTGGGTCCTCACAAGGGCCTGTTCGGATGCTTGTCATTGTCAGGCTGCCGGGGACATGAGCCTCCCTCCATGAGAGGCCCCACAGAGGAATGTCCATGAGTAGTCAGGGGGAGGGAGGAAGTTCTCTCTTTTCTGCAAACCCCAATATAGTGGTCCCTGTGCCCAGTTCGGGCACTAGTGAAGGGGAAAAAGACAAGTGAGTGACGCTTCAGCTCCCTGGCGCCCCCCCTTAACCAGAAGAAGCCCTCAGGCCTGACTGACCACCAGGACTTGGCGAAGTCCTCTTACATTTATTTTCTTTTTTTATTTTTTTTAAATAATTTATTTATTTGTTTGTTTATTTTATTTTTAGAGAGAGGGGAAAGGAGAAAGAGAGGGAGAGAAATATCACTGTGTGGTTGCCTCTCACTCGCGCCCCCAACTGGGGACCCGACGTGCAACCTAGTCATGTGCCCTGACTGGGAATCGAACCAGCGACACTTGGTTCGCAGGCCGACGCTCAATCCGCTGAGCCACAGCAGCCAGGGCCTACATTTATTTTCTTTAATGCAGTGATTTTCAGCCGGTGCACCACAAGAATTTTTAAAACATGTACTTCCAGACTATTTAGTCAGAAACACTGACCTCTTTTTCCTTAGATTGTCAAATAAAAACATGACAACAGCCAACACTCCATAGCTGTCCAGTGTGAATGAATCAAAATTATATCTTTTATTTTTTGGTCAAATTGACAAAAAATATATATTTGGTGTGCCTCACCATTTTAATAATTAGTTTAAGTGTTCTATGAGATGAAAAAGGTTGAAAATCGCTGCTTTAATGGCATGATTCTGTAAGGTGGAAAGGGGCCATTTTTGCCCCCATTTTTAAGGCAGGAACTGGAGGCAGGATGAGCACATGGGACCCCTGCTGCCTGGCCTGCTGTTCCCTGCACCCCCTTCTCCCCCACACTCCCTCCCCCCGCAAGTGCCCCTGGTACTCAGGACCAGAAGCTCCGTCATCTCCCCAGAATGCCGCCAGCACCATCTGGCCCAGTGCTTTTGTCAATGCCCAATGGGAGGAGGAGCAGGGCCATGAGGGCTGCAGCAGGGGGAGACCACGGGCTCAGGGAGCTGACTCTGGAGACCAGGGACACCCACCCTTTCCCCCAGGCTGATGTCTAGACACGGGCACAGCTCCCTAGCCAAGAGGCCTGTGCCAGGCAGTGGCCAGGGTGGAGAAGCCGGGAGCCTGTGAACTCGCAGTGAACTGTAGGAATATGATGGGAGGGGCGGGGCCTGGGTGTACACGCCGCAGCCCACCCAACAGGACCCACCTGGGGGGGTCCCCTTAGCTTGCCAGTGTGGGAGACGCTGTCTAGCTATAGCCCCCTGGCTTAGGGCAGCAGGCAGCTCAGAGGTGCTCTGTGCTCCACCCAGGGCTTGTGAGGAAGGTTAGAGGTTGTGGGGGACCAGCAAGCGTAAGACATCTCTGCCCACCTACCCTGTCCTGGCGCATCCTTCAGGTGGCCATGCTGTGGTATGTTCTCAGGAGTCTGATCATCCGCTAGCATCTCTGAGTCAGGCCTCCTGTCACCCCATAGCCATCTGCTGTGGGCACCAGCTTGGCAGTGCCCGGCATGCACGCCAGCTCCCAGCACAGCCCACGGCCCTCAGGACTGGTCCCCACACATGCTCCCCACAGAGACGCCCTCAGCAGCCACACCGAAGCCTCTGTCAGGACTCCTGCACTGCCTCCCGACTTCTCATTCATTTGCCAGACCAGATTTCACCCTGTTGAAGGCAAGGGGGCAAGATCTGAACAAAACTGTTCTTCTCTTTTGCCAAAACTGACCTTTATCGAGGCCTGGGAAGAAGAAACCCCAGCAGGGTGCCACATTTTCCCCTGGGCGGGAGTGGCTTTGTAGCAAGACAGGCCACTCTTCCACTTTGTGCAGCCATACACACTTGAGAATCGGTTTGCCAACTGGTGGCCCTGAGAAGGCCCGGACGTGATGCCCTGCCAGGCCAGAGGGGCCAGCACGTCGGGGCTGGGAGACCCACCCTGTCAGAGCGCGGAGCTCCCAGAGAACAAATAGATTTGATTGTATTGAGCACGGCAATTGATTTTTCTTCTAAATAAACACACAGGAGGAAATGGTAACAGGCATCTGTTTCTGTCAAGAATCAATTGACCCCAAATTGGAAGAAAATCTAGAAACACAAACAAGCACAGAAGAAAGTCATCGGGCCATCCAGGCTTGTCTGGGGAGACAGACGGACTTCCCCGTCAGCTCTTCTCCCGCCACAGCTTCCTTGTCCACTTGTTGCTCTTCAGCAAATGTGGTCCTGATGGTGGGAAGGAGGGAGCAGCTCTGTGCCAAGCCCACGCTCAGCCCTTGATGTGCAAATATTATTTAATCCTCATACCAGCTCTGTGGGGGGGGGGGGCAATGTTTGCCCCCACACGTGAGACCACGGAGGCACCTGGTTCAAGGTGCACGTTCAGGTAGCAGCAGAGCCGGGACTTGAACCCAGTGGACTGGAGCTGGGCTCTCCAGCCCTGCTTTACAGGGACTCCCCAAACGCAGGCTATTACCTGGTGTCCTAAACTGGCCTTGGAATTAAGGGGAAGAGTTCCAGGCCCCAGACAGCCCACTCCCAGCAGCACGTTGGCCTCCCACCCGCGTGGATGGTGAGGATCCCACCAGGACTCAGCAAAACCACACGCAGAAAACCCTCTTCCCTCAGGGAGGTTAGGAAGTGGAGGTGGGGTGGGGGGGTCTCCTGCCCTGCTAACAGCTCTGCAGCCTCAATTTGCAAGCTGTGCCTCGGAAGGTGTTTCTCCTAGTGGCCCACCACCAGGAAGATCACCTGAGTCAGGTTGCAGAGCTTTCCAGGCCTCATTTGCCAAAATGCCGTGCGGTCCTGATGCTGTACAGTAGACAGGCCTGGGATACAGGTCTGCGGGTGATGGGCTGTGTGCTCACTGTTCATCTCGTAAAGCTTCCTCTTGCTTCTTGGTCATAGACTTGCATACACATTTGTTTTGAAGTAACCCAGCTCTGGGAGTGTACCTAATTAACCTAAGCAGGCTTCTTAGTTCTGTTAACTAACATTCCCGAATCTATGAGGCCGAGTGTTTAAAAGCAGCCTTTAAGGTGAGATTAAGGCAAAGACGAGCTATTACAAAATGGATTGGGGCCGCTTTCCTGAAGCCGCTGTGGGGCTACTGCTGTGGATTGCCCTGGACAGGCTCCCCCATTCCATCTGGCGATTACTCTATGCCTGGCACGTAGTAGGTGCTCAATAAATCTCTGGCGTGGACAAGCAGGCTCTGTCCCACATTTGCATTGCGTGTAGCATGTATTCAGTGCTCGGTGAGCATGGGATGCATTGGCAGGCAGATGGACAAACGGATCTTGTCTATGCCAGTGGCACCCCGCACTGCATGCAGTAAATGCCCAGAAACTCTATGAGTAGAACAGATGGACATTCTCACAACACCCAAGGGAGGGTTCTCACTGCAATAATCCCCTCTTCTCTTTCCCAGGTCACTTTTGCACCATGGCCAACTATGCCCGCCTGAAGAACGTCCTTCTGGCACTTCAGACCCGCCTGCAGCCGCCCCAAGAAGGAGACAACAGCAGAGACCCTGCCTCCCAGAAGCACCTCCTGGTGGAATCTCTGTTTAAGGACTTGGATGCAGATGGCGACGGCCACCTCAGCAGCAATGAACTGGCTCAGGTGAGTATGGCATCCAGCGAAAATAAAATTAAGGAGAAATGCCATTTCCCACCTTGCGTGTAAATGAAGAGAACCGGGAGGTCCACGTGACTGTCTCTGTGCCGGGCCGTGCAGGAGGCCGCCCTCTAGCAAGAGAAGCCCTTCTCCCAGGAGGCAGAGAGCTTGTGTCCAAGGCCCCGAGACTCTCTTACAAACAAAAGGTGTCACTGTCTTCTATCCACTGGCCACCTGCAGCCAGCAGGTACAGACAAACTTTGAAGTGCTCACAGCGAGCTGGCAAAACACGCTCTTTAGTGGGCCGGCTGGTCTCAGGTGTTGTCATTAGGAAATAAGTCTTTTCTTCCTTGAGCCTTTTACTTTCCTCAGTGGGAAGGTTGAAGGGAAGCAGGCTCTGTTTCACCGGACACCCCTGGAGCTGCAGCCTAGGCGTCCCCAAGCTGTGCCCCCAGGGTCTCCCATTTGTTAGTACCCAGATATCCACAACCCAAACCCCAGCCTGCATGCTCACAGGGAGCCCTGTGTCCACCCCTGAGCACTGCTCTTCCGTTGCAAAAACACTTGGATCAGGTCTGTGGCTTTCCTCCCTCCCCAGAGCCAGTGCATGTGTCCGTGTGTCCGTCTGTCCAACGAGGAAGGGCAAGGGCAATTAGCATCTGTGGCAGAGAGAAGTGAGGAAGGAGCAGCTGGGGCCCAGCCATTGCCAGACGCGGGAGGACCTTCCGGGGCCGGTGGCAGGAAGGCAGGACAGGTGGTCCGAAAAGGGCCGCCTTCCTGCTCCTGCCCCACTGGTTCACCTCGAAGGGCCTGGGGCCCATGAGCCACATCAGGCAGGTGCCAAGGTAAACAAGGGAGGCAGGGTCAGCCTCCCCAAGCAGGGAGGTGGGCAAGGGAAGCTCATCTGTAGAGACCACAGAGTGCCCACCCAGAGGGCAGATAATAGAGTCCCACCATGGAGGCCACTATATAGAAACCCTTCACATGATGCAGTGGCCTTATCAAAGCTGTGGCCAGGTCACCAGGAGGGACTGGTCTGGGCGCACCTTGACATGTACCAGGCAGTAAGCCGGGCCCTTTCCTGTGAGGTGCAAACTTGCAGCCGCTGAGGACGCAGGCTTCACTTGAGGATCTGCCTACCCGCATTGGAATGCCACCCCCAGCGGTTCCCAGCTCGTGGGTCTTAGGAGACACCTCACCCTCTGGGCCTGCGTGTCTTGTCTGTGACCATCACAGGTCACCAGGAGAGATGTGGGAGTGCTGAGCCAGAGCTGGGTGGTATCCATGTCATGCCATCATTTGGTTACCATGACTCCCTCCTTAAACCTTGTCCTCTGTTGTGAGGTAGCCACAACTGTCACCTCCACTTCACAGGTGTTTTCAGATGGAAAAAACCAAGGCCCCAAGAAATCTAGCAGCTTGCCTGAGTGTGTTCAGTGCATCTGACGTCATGGAGCTAAGTTGAACCCCAGGGGGGCTGGTGTGCATGCACCTGCTCTCCTCACAGCACGGGGGCCTCCCTGGGGGAAATAGCTCCCACCAGGACATTCTCCTGGTCTTCTCAGGGCCTGTGAGGCAGCAGGTGCCCACAAAACCTGAGAGAGAAAGTCGTCCAGAAGCCCTGCTATGCAGAACCTCCCTCTTATGTTCCTCTAATCTGACCAGTCCAGAGCCTGCTTCCAGGACACACGTTGGGAACCACAGATCCAAAGGCACCTGCAGACCCCACTCTGCTCACCCATACCTGGGCAGCACGTGCACTGTCCACAGCCTCCCGGGAGCGCACACGCTGCCTCAGCCACGACAGCCTGCACAGCACCGCCTCCTTCGGCACTAGGCCCCCAGCTATGGCCAAGACCCCGAGGGCAGGGCTAGCAACCCACCAATTACCCAAGCTGCTCTGGGGAAAGGCCAGGTCCTGTTAGGGAAGAACCATCTGGTGATTTCCCCGGCTGCAGGCCGTACAGGGAGCGCCTGGGGCAGCGGCTTGGCCTGCCCTGGATGGAGGCAGGTGCAGGCTCTTGGCTCCCAGGTGGCTGCCAAGTAAACAGAAGCTTCCTGGTCCCATTGCTCTAACCTGGCAGGGGTGAGCCCCGAGGCCCCCGAAGCCATTAACAAGCATGGTAATTGAACTATGATTTCCTCTTTAAAATTTAATGTATTTAATTTAAAGTTCATTTCATAAATCTACCAGGCAGAGCCCAGCGAAAGGGGTCCTTGTCTTAACACTGAATTAAAGGCGTCACGGAAAAACTTGTCAGTCTTATGAAAAGTTAATCAATTTCCAATGCAGAAACAGACAAAGGGAAATTCCCATCTCTGAAAGATTGATTTTGGGCATTATGGTTGATCTCCCTTTTATCGACCACTCTTTCTTGCTGGGTGAAGGGTCATTTTTTTAACATTATCACATTAAATTGCCTTTAATGTAGCAGACTGAGCAGAGACTGTTAAATAAAGAAAAAATGCCTGCGTTCCCCACTCCCCACCCCCCCCATCCCCCACTAAATAAAATCATTTCCTTCTGAGATTTCCTTCCGAGCATTTTTCCTGTAAGTCACTCCAGCCTCTGGCTCCAGCTGAGCAAGGGTGCCTGGAATGTCTACCGTTAGTCACCTTTTGGCATGTGGCTGGCCCTGCTGGGGAGGCCTCTGTGCCCTGTGGCCTAGACCTCTTCCAGAAAGAAGTTCATGAAGGCCCACACATGGCCCCATGCCAGAGTCCCCCAGACAGACATTTGTGTCCCTGGCAGGACAGGGCAGGCAGAGGTGGGGGCACAGGCTGAGGCCAGTCGAATGGCAGCTGTCCCTTTCTGGGTGGGGTTGGGGGTGCTGTGGCTAGGAGGTGCGGCCCTGAGATTGGTCAAGGCTTGTGGGAGTCAGGGAGGGAGGCATTAGTGAAGCAGGGCCCTTCCAGCTGTGTGCAGTTGGGAACCCAGCGCCCTCCGTTCAGCCACTCTTTGTAATGTTTGCTGAGTTTATTTGATCGGCCCCTTCTCCTCTCTGTCTCCCCCTGAACAGCATGAAGGGGCAGGCCAGGTGGCCTCAAGGGTCCTCTGACCTCACACTGTCTGGAACTGTCTGCCCAGATGGGGAGACGACACACCTGAACACTTACCCCGACTCTGTCACAACCACTGTGTGACCTCAGGAATGTCCCCTCCCCACTCTGAACCTCAGTTTTCTCAACTATAAAATGGGGCAGTTGGACAAGACAAAACCGAAGCCCTTTGGAGGCTCCCCGTGGCCCACTGAGCTGTCACTGGAGTCTGCACCCCAACATGGTCTGAGCCATGTCCTGGCCAAGCCCACAGCTCGGCACTCACTCCCGGCTCTGGCCTTGTTCCCTCCCTTGCCTGCAGCACACGCTGATGGATCAGGACCTGGAGGAGGACTTCCCAGGGTGCTCGCCAAGCGACCTCCTTCGATTTGATGACTACAACAGCGATGGCCGGCTGACCCTCCGAGAGTTCTACACGGCCTTCCGTAAGTCAGGCGCCAGCCGGGCCGGGCCGGGTGGGCAAGCGGGCAGCGTCCGCAGGCTTTCCTGCCCCAAACCATGTCAGGGCCTGGTGTCTGTTTTCGGTGATCTCCACAGTTGGTTTCTATCATAGACAAAAGCCATTAGATTTGTTTTACAACAAACCTGACCTTGAAAAGGGTACAGGAGGGCGGTCTGTCTGTTCCTTCTGGATGAAGGACCTTGCTGTCATGAGGGCTGGGGTTTCCATGTGTCTGGGACACATCGCTGGGCACCCCTGGGGAGTCTGTGCCTGACATGGAGGGAGCAGACTTTAGGGCTGTCCCCAGGCGGGGGCCCCACCCCAGGAGGGAGGTTCTGCAGGACAGCTCTAGAGGCTGGGCCAGGCAGGAGGGGGAGCTTCAGCAGAGAGCCTGCTGAGTTCAGCGGCGATGAGAGGCAAGGGCAGTGCTGGGCTTGTTTTTGGCCCCAGAGAGATTAAACCTCTTTGGATCAGATAGTATTCAGGCTCTACTTAAAACAGGCAGTATGGGCACGCTGTGTAGTGCGTCCTTGAACTTGACCTTCAGGCCCTGGAATTTGAGAAGTAGGCTTGAGACTCCCAGGGTACACTGAGCCTTGAGCCATAGATCCTGGTCTTCTCCCACACCCTCAGCCTCTGCATGGAGCCCCACTTTTCAGAAAGGTGTTGGTGCTCCCTGTTCACATCTCCTAGTGAGCTTGTTATTCTCAACATTCTCAAGGCCTGAGGAGGAGTCCTTGGCAAGAAGGGCTCTTGTGGCAGATAGAGGAGGTACTTGTATGACATAAGAGGAGAGAAACAAGTGTGATTCTTCCCTGTGGGAAATACCCATGAACTTGATGCCGGGGTGCCTTCCCAGGTCACAGCTTACCTATTGCCCAGCACATGGCTGTGCTTGCCATGCGTGACTAGGCACGGGGCATGGTTCCCCACCATCCTGCTCCCTGTCCACTATTAACACTCATATCTGCCTACAGTAGTTCAGAATAAGCTGTGAATGACTGATAGGCTTAGCCTGCTGTGGGGGGTGTTTGCTTTGTGGATCAATGTGCTTATTCCCTGAAATAAATCTCTAAATTTTAGAATGTGTGGAATTATCAGCAGCTCTCTAGGCCTAGTTCTTGAGAGCCCATTGTTAGATTTTCAGGAATTTTCAAGGAAAACAGTGGGAAAGCTTTTAATCGTAATCATCCGTAATGGGAGTATTTACAACACAGGAACTTACATCATACAAATGATACGAAAAGGAGGTGGGGGAGTCTTTTCCCTCTGGAGAGCCAGTTGCTAAGCATCGACCCACACATCAGTCCTGTCCCCAGAGTCCACCTCCTGCAATGTTCTCTCCATCCACCTTTCCCAAACTGAGACTTCCAGATGATCTGAATCCCTGTTGAATCTGGACAAGAAATGAGTGGGGTGGTCAGGGAAGATCACAGGGCGATGAGCGCTCCACGACAGGAAGGCAGCATCAAGTGTGCTGGGGACATTTCTGAGACATCCCCAGCAGGCCCCCGGCAAAAGGAGCTATAAAGGCAAAGGTCGGTGCAGGTCAAGAGCCGGGGGCCAAGCTGGATGTCAGGACTTGGGGGCTGCCCCAGGCCTCCGCACTCAGCGCCCACCATGGTGGCATGAGGCAGAGAAGGGTGCTGCTCAGGCACTGTCCTGGTACCACTACCGCAGCCGCCTGAATCTCGGCCCAGCAAGGAGCTGTTAGCATTCCTCTCAAGGGGGTGGAAGCAGCCCTGCTGTCCCTGATGAGAGAGAAGGCCTCTTGGGCTCCCCAATGGAGGTCCTCATGGACCCGAGCTGCCTGGGGTCAAGGGCGGCAGCACTGCCTCACCTCCGGCCGCACATCTCCTGCAGAGCACTGCCAAGGCTGTTCCCCTCACTCTTGAGTTATTATTTGAAAAGCACGATAATCATCATTTTTAAAGCAAATTAGATTCTGCTGTCGCCTTGGACTTGTTTGGAACCAGGCAGCCAAACCATTCATCACAGCCCAACCCAAACAATAGATATGCAATGAAATGTAAACTCACAGACATTAAGGAAGCTGCAGAATGCGTTAACCCGCTACAAAGGGCTGACAGGCAGCGACTGTGCACGTACGCGCAATCAGTGGTTTTTCGAGTCACAGGAACTCACAACTAAATTCCCAGAGCTCCGGGATCGGATTTATGGTTCAGTGAATGTTAAATAGGTAATTGAAGTGAGACGTACAGGCACAACGTACTACCCAGAAATCAATGGACATTAAAGAAATCTCTCCACAGCTCAGAAAACAATAGCGCAAACATGTCAGCAACAACATTCTGGATTTAATTTTTAAAACTGGAGCTGGTGGGCTGGCAGAGGTTGAGACTTTAAATTTTTATTTTCCAGTCTCTATTTTGCCAGGGTCTTTGGGTACCAGGCAGGGGAGTCTGGGCCCCAACCCTGTCGCTCTTTTAAAAGATGAGTTTGGGGGCATTTTCCCTGGAGAAGTGGGGTGCAGTTGCAAGTCTGGGGGCCAGGGGCCTCCTAAATCACATCTTCTCCCTCAGCTGGCATGGCCATTTGTGGGAGGCTGTGTTTGCCATTGTCTGCCGCTGGCTCAGGGCGCCATCAGGAGCCCCATGACTGTGGTTGCCCGTGCTCAGCTCAGCTGGACCATGGTGGGGCTGTGCCTTCCTCTGCAGAACAGGCGGCCCCTCCCCAGGGAGAAGAGCGGAGCACAGTTCCCTTAACCATGGAAGTCAGTTCAGTCTTTTTCTGTCGGATGGCGCGAAGGCTCCCAGTCCCCCATCTTGGTACAGTGGCAGGAGTGAAATATGAAGGTGGCCTCCCTCTCGTCCCCCATTTATCACCTAAACCTGCTGTTCAAGTTGCTTTCGGCTTTCCAGATCACCGGCTGACCTGGGAGCCAGAAGCACAGCGTTCTCTCAGCACTCACCCTCAGCGCTCCCTCCCCGCCCTGCCCAGCCAGCAGCTGGGCCCACGGCAGGCGCCCAGGGTCACAGGCGAGCAACATGCGCACCAGCCCTGTCTGTGCAGCACAATAAATTAATCTAAAAGTTGCTCGCTTAAAAAGCTTTTCAATAATGCATGTTTTTGCACTTCTCTGAATGCTTGGGCTGGGATCTTGGGAACATCGTGTTGCTTAAATGAGTTTTTTTTTCCTTGCTTCAGATTCATTACAAATTTCTTCTGCATTTTAGAAAGATACTTGTCCTTTTAATGAATCCTACGAGAGCAATGTGTTGGAGGCAAAGGAAGGGCTCGAGCAGCTAGCAGTGCCAGAAGAGGGCCTCACATGTGGATGCCCTGGGACCACAGACGCTTAGTGTCCAGGAGCTCCGTGTCTGGGGGACCGCAGGGAGCTGGCTGGGTGGGTTGGAAACCCTCCCTCAGCTCCAGGCAGGCAGGGAGGAACACAGGGATTTCATGTGATACTGCAATATCTCGGTATCCAGGGCAACTCTGTGAAACAGATGAAATGGTCACCTGCTGAATTTATAGCTGTTTTTCTGCATTGTTGCTAAAAAATAAAAGGATGGTGTCACATCGTTTTTCTCTGGAAAGAATCATGCCCAGCACAGGCCAGACGCAGGATCTCAGTCCATCCTCACCACCAGCGAGAATATGACAATGGCAAGCACCCCTCCCCCCACCACCCTGCTCCCTGTTCGCTGAGGAGCAGAGGGAGGGTGAGTTCAGACAGGGAGGGTAGATGGTGAGGATGCCACTTTATCCTCCATTCAGTTCCTGAGTTTGGGATAGTGAGCAGCATGGGATTTGTCCAAGATTGGCTCTTGAGTTTGGAGAACAAGGAATACCTGCACGCAGGTGCCGGTTGGGGCTGAGGCCAGGATGTTGGTGTGATGACTCCCCTAATCCCAAGGGGACAGACCGCAGTGGCTCACTTAGCACTTGCAAATCAAGGAGCAAATTCATGGCCTGTGTCACCTCATTTTCTCAGGCACGTACAACAGTTAAATGGGAATGGCCAAAGGGGAATTGAAAATGGGAAGACGGAAGGTGCTGGGTCTCACCATTCCCTTTCAAGAACATAGATGGGGGTGCTGTCTCCTCCCCTCCAGCTTAGAATGAGGGGCTTTGAGCAGGCTCCCACGTGAGCTTGATGAGTGGCCCAGAAGCGAGTCGTGTTCCCTCTGAGTGGTTGTGCTCGTCACCATCACTCTAGTTGACATTTGTCGTGTGTCAGCACTGTGTAAGATGTCGCAACTTTACAGATGTGGAAACTGACCCGAAGTGGAATTGAACCCAAATGCAGGTAACCCCCATATAACACAGTTGTTAGGTTCCTAACTATTGCCGTGTTATGTGAACCCATGTTATGCGAATCAGTTTATACAAAACAAAGAACTATTACAAAAAGGGGGGTTAGGTTCCAGAAATTTAAAAAAATACTATTATATTTTTATAATTAAGAGAAATCTTTACTAAAGCAATTTTCATCAAAAGTATTACGTATTAATATGAATTAGGTAATGTTTTCTTTGTCATCACTACTAAGCTCCATTAACCAAATGCGTTTTCTTTTTGACAAGATAGTCTCATCCTCTGAACTTTCTTCAGCATTATCTTGGCTTCTATGCTCTACTTTTTGCAAAAAATATGTTATTTTAGATTGCTTGCTTTTAGCTGACAGGTCTTTATAAATTTCATTATATGGTGCTGAGCACTTTTGAAGTTCTCTCTTAAACTTTGTGCTCCTTTCAGTACAAGGATCTTCATTTAAGAAATATAACTAACCATTTGGCTAAGTCTAAGCCTTTCTTTACTCTTTTTAGAGTAAACTGTTTAACTTCATTCTCATCAGTGCTATCATCCTAAGTTATCTTGGCACATTCTAGATGTCACTTCCACCAAAATTGCTTCATCAGTTTCTTCTTCTACCAGCAATTCTTGGATATATTCTACAGTCAAAGCATGTTAGAATGAAACTGTGTTATAGAAGTGCCGTATTATACGGGGCATACCTATGCCTGATTCCAGAAACTTTTTGTGCGTTTAACCATACTTTGCCACTCATCAAAATTCTCCAATAATGAGAATCTCACTGTCCCCACAGTGGGTTTCCCTAAGTGGCAAGTCCCAGCTCAGTGGCCTCGTCCTCCGGGAAGTCTTACTCAATCTCTCTTCCCTCTGCTGAGCCCCACATGCCTTCCTCTGTGTATGCACAGCCCTGAGTTCATCTCTGCACAGCAGCCAGGCTGTGGACAAAGTCAGACCTGTTCGAATCCTTGTTCTGCCGCTTATTAGCTGGGTGGCCTGGGACAGTTCTCGACCCGAGGTTACGCTGGGTTCCAAGTTCCTCTTCTGCACAGCGGGCAGAATCTTCATGCGTGCCGAGCAAGGGCCCACTGCCTGGCATGTACAGAAATCAATACCATGCCATCGGCTTTTGAGCAAAGAAAAAGCTTTATTGTGAAGCCACCTGGCAAAGAGACAGGAGGTGAGGCTTAACCATGTCTCCCCAGTCAAGGGTTTGGGGTGGAAGGTAAGGGGTTGCAGTACCAGATCTTTCTAGACAAGGAACGGTTCTGAAAGGATTTCAGCATGCAGGTCCCGGTCATGTCCCTGTCCTTTGGTTCTGTGGGGGGAAGAAAAGTGGGTTCCAAGTTCTCCTCCACCAGTGATTCGTGACGGCAGTTTGTTCGGTTGTCTCTGACAAGATAGGGCCAGTTGGGCTGGTTGGAGGTTCCTTTGCCCATGGGGTCACTCGGGACTAAATGAGAATACAGATTAAATGAAGAGGATAACATCTTGCATGTGGTAGTGCTAAGTCATCGTGGACCAGGTAGGGCAACAATGGATGAAGTGACAGTGATGAGAAAGATTTCTCTGTGTGTTCCCACACCAACCCCCCAACCCCCGCTGCTGCCCCGTCCCTGTCACCCTGGTCCACACTAATCCACAGGCTCCATGAGGCAGGAGCGGTTTTGCTCACCATGTGCTCTTGCCTCTAGCACAGGGTCTGGCACCCAGGAAGCTCTTTTTAAGTGTTCACTCGGTGAGGGGCTGAAGTATAGGGAGAAATACACTTGGCAAACAGGTCCAAACACAATGTGACAGTCACAGGAGTCCCAGAGGGCCTTTGCATGTTCCCAGGGAGCCAGGGAAGAGGGAGCACAGCAAGCACCTTGTTGGGGTCTCAGAGCCAGGACCCTGGCTGGGGATCACCAGCAGGGATGAACCAGGCCAACAAGGGTGCCCTATGGCTGCCCTGCAGCCCAGACACCCCTGATCTGCTGGGTGAGTGACGAGTGTGAGGTACCCGCATGGACCTAATGCTTCCTTAATGAAGACAGAGCTGCGTGTCCCAGGAAGCTCCCATTGTGCTCCAGGGCCACCCATTGGCCATTGAGCCTTACTCAGGATAAGTGTTCTTTTAGGCTTTAGGCCACCTGCCCGCTGCTTAATTACTTCCACCTGCAGCAACTGTGTGTGGCGATAAGGGCTCCTGTGCAGCCCGCTCCTCAGCCCTGTGGTGTCTGCGGCTGCAGCCACATCCCCAGATCCTGGCTTCCAGAAATCTGCACACCTTGGGAAGCCATTCATTAGCATCGAATGTGTGTCTGTATTTCTTCTGAGCTCAGCTCCTGAGAATCCAGAACCCACCAGCATGGCCCCAGCTTGGCCCGATGGTGGCCTCCCTCCCACCAGAGGCCACATCACAAAAAGAGCTTGACGCTCACCAAGGAAGACAGAGCTCAGGGTCTTGGAGCCTCTGCCACAGCATGCCCTGCTGAAAGGGGAGACTCTGCCAGCTCAGAGTCCGCCAAGCTGGCCTGGCAGACCAGGGAGGGCTGAATGCGAGGGCAGGCTTCTTAAGCAAATGCACTGAGCACTGGAGACCCAGGCTCCCTGACTCCAAGCAGGGCCAGAAATACTCAGGGGAGCAGCACTGCATGGGGTCACTGTGAGGAGACTGGGCAGGTCTGCCCTGCAGCCACTGTGGGCATCCAGGCGGGGGTGCGGTCCAGGCTCTCACTCAGCCACACTGGGAGTGTGGCTTCCATTCAAGGAGCAGACCAGCAACCAGCATGTGGCAGAGGAGGCTGGCCTGGGCAGCGAGACCACACATGAGGGAAGTGTTAGTTGCTGAGACAGGAAGCTCAGGAGGAGAAGAGCGCTGGATCAGCCAGCGCTCCCCGAGTCCCCTCTCGCCTGCATCAGGGAAGGCAGCACTGCTGGCCCTGCCCACATAAGAGTTTGAGTTCTGTCCAGGAGGCAGCTGGGAAACAGAAAAGCAACCAAATCACCCAAGTGGGAGCTGGGACAGAGAATAATGGTGCAAGGTGCACGGGAGCACCTGCATTCCCCGGAGAGGTCAGAAGGGAAAATTTGAGATGAGGCACACACGCCCACCAGGCTGGAGATCACCAGGCTAAGGGCAAGGAGAAAGTTGGCTCAGAAGGTAGGGGAGAGTGTGGTGGTCCTGAAGGACAAAGGCTTGGGTGAGGGGGCTGTCACAAGATGGGAATGAGTGGCTGAGGGGTGGGGCCCTGGAGACCAGAACTGGATCCAGAGGCCAGGGCTAGAAGGAAGCAGACTCAGCCTGCATCTGTGGGGCCCTCCCCCAGCCCTGGTCCAGCCCGTGGGTGTTGCCAGGGCGTGGTGAGGCCTGATCACTGCAGGTGCACCTGCCCAGGCAAGTCACAGAGAGGATACTGGGTATCAACTGGAAAGCTGGGCTTGGCCTTGGATGTCACTTTCAGTGATGACTGTCAGGACGGAGAGTGAGCAGAGTTGTTGCCTAAGGTCTCCAGGAACTGATGCTCCTGAACTCTGCCTTGCAGGCCCTCCAACTGAGGGCCGGCTTGCTCCTCTGACTGCCCTGGCTGAGCTAGAAAGCCATTGGCAGTCCCTGGTGCACAGCAGGGGGCTGTTCAACAAGTACCTCACCCACTAGGAAGCATGGCCGGTAGAATGTTTCTGCATACACACATACACACACGTGCGTGTACAGGGCTCTAGGGGGGACAATCTCACCCCTCATCACACCATGGAGGGGGCAGTTCTGAGCCAGAACTGCTGCTTGCCAGTCATTTGGCCCCCCACCACGTTCTTCCTCTTGTTGGGAGTGGCAAACCCAGACATGTCTTTCCCATCTCAGTTGCTTTGCTCTTAACAGTGGGCTCGTGGGGCCCAGGACTTGCCAGCCATTGTCTGGAGCTGAGCCGTCAGGCACTTTTCATTTTGAAAGATCCCAGCTGGAAGCTGTCAACAGCCTCAGTGCAGAGCAATTGAATAATAGAAAATGAACTAATTACGAGTTGTTATTGAAAATCTATTATATACACATTGCAAAGAAAACTCATTAAAATATGATGCTTTACTGATTTTTTTTTTTTAATCCTCCTCTTGGAGGGAGAGGCAGGCATGGAATGGCTGGATACCTTCCTCACTGTTGAGGGTAAGCCCCTCCGCTCAGGGCTGCAGAGCAGGCTCTGGGTCTCAGGCTCACCCGTTATGGTGCCCAGTATGACATGCACCACGGAGAAATGGAATTTTGCATGGAGCAGAGACTTCTGAATGTTAGTAAATATCAGAAATGGCTGCAGAGGAAACAAAGAATTTCATTGCAAAGATATAAAATGAGAACAATTTAAACGTCAGTTTTTTACGAGGATAGCACTGCATTGTCTTCATAAATCTCAGTGTTTTTGCAAAGCTTTTGTGAGGACTTCAAAGGACTTCAACAAGCAATTAAGTACTGAAGGTCACATCACTGACTCTGGCTTGCTCCCTGGGAGTAGAACATTGAGAAGGCTTGGGGAATGAACAGCCAAGTGCCCAGAGCCCAGATCTCCCAGGGGCTTCTCAAGGCCCAGGCTGCCTCCCCAGCCCCAGGCAAGAGCCCAGAAAGCAAGCTGAGGGCCACGCAGGGATACAGCCCAGCCCTGCCACTTCTCCATGCGGTGCAGCCCAGGTGGGTGGTATGGGCTCTGCAGCGCCTGAAGACCCATGTGTTCTTGTTACAGAACCCCTGGGCTGCTCCAGTTGAAAACAAACCCACGGGCTCTTTAGTTAGGGGCCCGATTGCCCGCCGCCAAAATTATAACTCTCAATACCAGAGTTTAGTGAAAAGAAAAAGAATTGTTTATTTAACAGTTATACAGATTTAGTTATTTGCGGATTTCTGTTGTTAAGTCTTATGCTCTTTAAAACACCCACATATATCCTTGCCTCCCCACTACCAAACCAGGCTAGTTTTAGGAAAGTCACAGAAACCGTTTCCCTACTTTCCAAACACAGTTCAGCTTTACCAGCAGCTGCCAATCATTCAATCTGATTGGGGAGGTCCTTTCTGTGCTGTGGTGCCCTCCAGCTCTCAATGCAGGACTGCCTGGATTCTCAGCCTCCTTACAAACTGCCTTCTTCCTGCAAACCACGCGGATCTCCTCTCCTTCTCAAAACCGCATGGCGAGAGCCTCTTAAAGCAGCCTGGAGACCCCTTCTCCAAGCCACATGGAGAAGGCCCCTTCACCAAACCACGTGGAGGGAGCACACGAGAGAGCGAGAGAGCGAGAGCGAGCGCGCGGACGCGCCAGAGAGAGAGTCAGAGCGCCAGAGCCAGAGCGCGAGTGAGAACCCGAGTCAGAGAGCGAGAGTCCCAGAGTGAGAGCACTAGCGAGAGCCAGAGCGCAAGTGAGAGCGCCAGTAAGAGCCAGAGCCCGAACGAGAGCTTGAGAGGGTCTGAGCTAAAATGTCTGCAGCTGCTTATATATCCCTGACTGCGTCATCTGACGCAGTGGGCGTTGCAAACAGTTCTGACCATTCACAGACCCTTACGTAGGCTCTGTGTGCTTTCCATACCGTCCCCTGGTTCAAGACTCCTCCCATCTGCCTGAGGCTTTGGATGCATTAAACCATTTGCATAAGAAAGACACTAGCCACCAGCCTCAGGCATGTGGAGGCATTCCAAAAGCTGCTTCCTTCTCCCCATCCCCCAGCTGCAAGCTCTGGGGATTTTTGGACTCCCTTGTTTCTGTAACATTCTGAGGTGTGGAGAAAGCCCACCCAGAGTGTTTCTGAGAGAGAGGCCCTCCCTAAGGCTGTACGCACCCGGAAAGAGTACTTGGAGCACAGATTGCTTGCCTTCTGCCTTGTGATCTTTCCTTCCTCTCCAGCCTCTGACCATGTTCCCCAAGACCCCACAACCACTATGCAGGTCCAGCATGGGGGCTACACATGGCACAAGGTGCTGGGGAGAGGTGGGGTGAGAGGGCTCCACTCATATAAGCACATCAGCTTCCGGGGTGGACAGCACGTGGGCCACGCCCGGGCCTGGGGCACCCAGAAGTCCCAGCACTGGGTGGCCCCTGGCAGGAGGCAGCTGGAGAGCTGGGGTCCCGGGACAGACAGGACCTGCAGAGGCTGAGAGAGGTGCCTTCTACATGGAGAGGAGGAGGGAAGGACAGGGCACACCCAGGCTACTGCTGGCTGAAGCAGGCACATGACGGGCAAACTGGAGGCCCCAGACCACAGACTGGTGGCATTTCTGAGGTGTCCTCTGCAGCATCCCCTCTGGCAGGCTGGTCTTTACTCCTCAGGACTGTTACTCAGCAAATCTCCAGCCCCAAAGGCTGAGGGTGCCTTCCTGGGTCCACAACCCTGCCCCTCCGTGGGTTCTCCCTTTAACCAGACAGAGGGCTGAGGACTGGAAAAATGATAAGTGCTTGAAATAAAGACAGGCTGCTGTCCATGTGGTCCCAGAGGTGCCCCTGAGCAGCGCCCATGCCTGAGCCTGCACCCAGCACTCCAGTCCCAAGCTTGCTCTACAGACGGAAGCGCTTAGCCCTGGAGGCAAGACACAGCCATCCCCACAGCAGGTACTTCCTACAGGCTCCATTCTAGGCCGGGGAGATTCAGCAGGTTTCAACCAAAAATCCTCACTCTCATGGAACTTACCTTCCGGTGAGGGCACACAGATAAATAATAATGGAAGCATAAATTAAAACGAGAGAAGTGCCTTTGAGGACAACACAGAGAAAGAGGCAGGCGAAGAGTAGGCAGTGGGCAAGTGGGCAGCAGAATTTGAGTCTGGTGGTCCCGGCAAGGCCTCACCAGGAAGGGCCATCTGAGTCAGGGGTCGAAGTGGGCCAAGGCACTAGCCATGAGGTCACCTGGGGAAGGTGCATCCCAGGCCCTCAGGTAAGGTGTGGTGGCTGGAGTGGCACAGGAAGGCGGGCTAACAGAGGTCCGAGAGGGCCCTGGAAGCCCGTGCAAGGCCTTATTGTCCCACTGGCTGAAACAGGAAGTCCTTTGGAAGGTTTCAAGTGGTGCAGAGACTCACATGTTTGAGGCATCGCTCAGGCTGCCACTGCAGCCAGGCAGGAGCCCGCAGCCACGTTTGGAGGTTGCTGCGCTGATCCAGTGAGAGACGAGTGGCCCTGAGGAAGGTCATGGGCCTGACCATGGGGAGGAGGAGTCAGATTATGGGTGTACATATTTGACGGGTAGGGCCAAAGAGATTTGCTGATGGGTTGGACGTTGCTGTGAGAAAAGAGACAAATCCAGAATGACTCTGAGGTTTCGGCACGAGAGCTGGAAGCCCAGGGTTGCCACTGACTGCCGTGGAGAGGGCTGTGGGTGGAGACGGTTGGATGGGGAAGATCAGATGTTAATTTGGGGCATACTGAGTGGGAGGTGCCAATCAGACATCAGAGTCGTGGTGGCGGTGGTGGTGGCGGCTGAATATACATGATGGAGCTGAATATACAGCTGAATATACATGATGGAGCTTGGGAGGGAGGGCCAGGCTGCAGATGCAAATCTGGAAGTCCTTAGCCTATGAGGCTGGATGAGACTGCCGGGGGTGGGGTGGGGAGGTCGTGGGGGAGGGGCATGTAGATGGAGAAGACTCTCCAAGACTGAGCCCAAAGAGTCCCCAATGTGAAGGGGTTGGGGGATGAGGAGGAGCCACCAAGAGAACGAGAAGATTCCAGAGAGGTGGGAGGGAAGTGAGGCCAGTGTGCTGTCCTGGCAGCCAAGACAAAAATGAGTCAGGAAGTGATCCGTTGTGTCAAATGCTGCACCCAGAGAGCCTCATATTAGTCATTTGGAGGTTTTGGAGCCAAAGCCCCTGTGGAAGGGGTTTAAGAGCAAGACAGTGGGAAGAGAAGAATTGGAGACACGGTCCAGAGCTGTCTGCTGAGGGCTCTGCTGGGGTGGAGAGCAGAGGGTGGGGTGGCAGCTGAGGGCCAGCAGGTAGAGGCAGGAACAGCATGTCTGAGTGCTGATGGGAATCATGGCATAGAAAGGGGGTACTGACGTTGTGGAAGGAAGAGGTGATGTGTCTGGAGCGAGTTCTTAGAGTGGTAGGAAAGGTGGAATCTAGCGCCCCGGGGTCCGTGTTAACAGGAGAGAAGCCTGGCGTGTGGGCACAGGTGCAGGTTGGTGGGGACGTGCAGCGGGAGCCTGGGTGGATGTCTGGTTTCTCAGTGCGTCAGGAAGCAAGGCCATCGCTGAGAGTGAGAGTGGAGGAAGACATGGAGGTATGAAGAAAGAGAAGGTCTGCAACCATCATGTGGCTGAAAGGGAGGGCGGCCATGTCGGGAGAAGGCATTGTGGCCCCTGGGCAGCATCAGGGGCCCCTTTGAAGCCCATAGTCATGACTTCAAAGGGACACCAGTTGGCAGGGCAGGGTGCTTTCCCAGCCACATTCAGCTACACAGAGGCCAGCAGAGGCTGCAGACAGGTTTAACCAGGGCTGGGGGCGTGCCGAGAGGGGCAGGGAACTGAGGGTGTGTGCAGTGTATGGCTCTAGTGACAGAGCTCCCGCGAAATTGATGCTGGGTGGGAAGGATGTGCCATCAGGGAGAGGTGACACAATTCTGTGGTCGGTCAGTAGGTGATGGGTTCCAGTGGCGTTAAAAAATTGTTGGTGTTTGGATATCAGAGAGAATAAACCAGAAGAGACGGGAGTTGGTCAGAGAGCAGGGTACCTGTAGCAAAGACTTTTCATGATGCTGTTATGTGTAATGACAATGCCTAGAGTCCAGGACAGAGTCATGGGAGGGATGGCCGGGAAGGTGGAGAGTTGGCAGGGTCATGCGCTGGGATGTTTGCGTCCCCCAGTGTTAACACAGGAGGAGCGTCCGAGACTGTTGTCAGCCAGAAGCTACAATCATCAGCGACGGGGTGAGGAGTAATCCAGCATCAGGGGGCGACTGTAGCAAGGAAGGTGGTCCATGGAGCATGCACAGGGTTTCCATCTCTCCTTGGGAGCAGGATCTTGGAGGTGGAGTCCTCTTTTTGTCCCCATTTTACAGGAGAGGAGCTGAGGTGCCAAAAGTTCATTAAGGGATGGTAGAGCTGACAGGGAGTCTGCCTCCCAAGTGGGTGCCCTGCCACCACATGCGTAGCACACGCTCCGTGTTGATGGGTTGGTCATGTGATGGGTCTCTGCCCCCAAGGAGTTAGCTCTGCTGCAGGAAGTGAATACATGGCCAAGACAAGGCAAAGGCTGTGAGATGCCCGACAGCAGACTGCCCTGGAGACTGAGCAGGGCATAAGGCCTCTGACCAAGATGCCAGAATTCTTCAGAGAAGGATGGATCGGGGTTCATAGGCAGATATGGGAGTGGGGAAAGGCATCCCCTGTCAGAGAGAACAGACTAAGGAAGAGAGAAAAGGGGGGAAGGCCCCAGGCCATCCAGCATGGCCAATTTGTCCCTTGTGTCATGGATAAGTAAGGGAGAAACAGAAGGTGACCCTGGAGGGAAAGACAGAAGCAGAACAGCAGGGGCTGTGGTAGGGGGGGCTGATTGCAATCCTGATGAGACAGATCTCAGGGGTTTCACACACTACAGACTTACTCCTCCTGCATGTAACAGTTCAATGCTCAGGCTCAATTTGTGGCCACGCAGTGACACGGGGACCCAGGCATCTTTGTTTTGGCAGCTCTGCCATCTCACCTATGATTCCTTCACTGGATGCCCTGCACCTGGCCAGGATATAGACACAGAGAGTAGAAGATCTTATAGATTGGGGGGGAACCCAGCAAGGACTTGTGCACTTCCCTCCTGACACATTCCATTGGCCAGAAGCAGTCAGGGCCACCCCCGAGAGCAGGGGCAGCTGGGAAATGTAGTCTAGCTGTGTCCACAGGCGAGAAAGGAAGAGCCAATTAGTCTAACACCAAACAATGTCTGCCACAGGCCTGCAGGTACAGACCCAGGGTTTGGGCTTGTCGTGGTAGTCTGGGAGGCCAGGGAAGCAGGGAGGGACGTGATCAAAGCCAGCTTCACCTGCAGACGCCCACAGGAGAGAGCAGGGCTGGAGGACTGGGGAGGTGGTGGAGACCCAGCACAGAGGCGGCAGTGGGAGCAGAAATGGGCCACCGAAAGGGATGATCTTGAGCAGCTCTCGTGGTCATGCACTGGGGTGGGGAGAAGGGGAGCACTAGAGCGGAACAGTGAAAGATAATTCTGAGGCTTCCTGGCGGGGCCAAGGAGGCTCCTGCCTCCCTGCCTCCCTGCCTCCACCGGGGGCACCATTGGGCCTGGGAAGATGGAGTGGCAGGACGCCCCGACAGTCCTTCCCGATCCACAGCCTGGCCTCCGAGAGGGGGCCAAAGGGCCTATTTTAATTTTCTTCTTGGGCCTCCACATGACAAAGGAGAAATATCACCCAACATTATTATCTCTCAGAAAAATACTCTCCGGAATCATAAAAAGGGAAATACAGTGAAGCCAGAGCGCGGAGGCTGCCCCTTAAATCAGGAGCCAGTGAGTTACTGTGGGGGTGCTCTCTAATTCCTCCGGATGAAAACATTAAAGATGACAATGTCCCTTTAAATCAAACGCCCTGGGAGTTGCTTTCAGGAGTCAGTGGGCCTTTTTTTTTTTTTAGTCAGATTTTTTTTTTTTTTTGTCTCTTTTCCCTTGTAATAAAATATAAATCATCACTTGTGGGGGCAGGCTCTATAGCACAAGCTGTGAACATGGATTTTTCTGAAAATGAAGGCGTTTGGTTAATGGGAATCATCTCATCTCAGGAAATGTGAGACTTTCAAATGATGAGTTTGCTACTTTACTTCACGCTCTTTTTTTTTTTGATCCACGGGCTGGTTGGGGTACCGCTGTGATGATTCAGTATGGCTCAGTCCAGGAGGCTGGCGGCTTTGCAACCCCTCCCGGAGGGGCCACTGGACTTAGGCTGTGTGCCAGGCGGACTGGAGACCCCAGAGCCCATCTACGGGATGCAGGGAGGGAGGTGCCTAGAGGCAGGGGTACCGGGGCTAGGCCTGGCGGGCTGAGCTCCAGGACCACACAGGGAATCCCAAGGCCCGCACAGCCCCAGGAGGAAGGGCTGGAAGCCACTCGTCAGAAAAGCTTGCTTAGCAAAGCTTTAACCAGGCAGACTTGTGTTCTGGGCTCCGGCATGGAAAAGGGGGTCCAAGATAAGGAAAGAACTGGTGGGTCAACCCAGGCAAGGGCCAGCCCCAGGGCAGCCCGGCCAGTGAGATCAGCCCTGCACTGCTTCTCTCCCCTCCCCACGTGCCCACATCCGAAGGCCTGGGTGCGGGGAAGTTGCCAGGACAACTGTAACCAGGAAGGAAAGCAGACTCCGTTATTTCAATTAAGTTTTCAAGGCTTGGGCCTGGAATAGGAGGTTTGCACATTGGCCCAGGCACCCTACATACTCCATACACCCAGGGTCCCCTCTCCTCCTGAAATAGCCAAGCACCGGAAAGGGGCTGTCCCTTCTCATCAACCCCATGGCCCTACCTCAACCCCTGGCTCTTCCCTCTGTGGCCGGTCCACTTTCCTCACCATCTGCACACTCACTCACGCAGGTGAAGACAATGAGACCAACCAGGACCACTCGTGACCTGCAGCTGGCATATCCAGTGGACCCGCCTCAGTCTTTATCAGACTTGAACTCTGAGCCCACGGCCAAGGTCCTTCCTCCTTGAGATGCTCATTCCCCCTCCACCTCTTCAGCCACTTCTCCAGCTCCTCTGCGAGTGAGCCCTCTCCCCCACCAGCCTCCTGCAGCTTTTCTGTAGAGGGCTGGGCAGCACACACTGTAGTCCGCAAGCCACACAGCCTCCGTCACAGCTAAACCCTGACATTGCGGCACAGAAGCAGCCGTCGACAAATGAGTGACACTGTGTTCCAGTAAAATGTTACAAAACAGGCGAGGGCCTGACTGAGACCTTTGTGCTTCTCTCCTCAGGGTGCTCTCGCCTCACCCACACCTCCAGACACCAGGTTCCCTCCCCCTAAACCAGCGTCACCTTGGTCATTACTTGTGGGCACTGTACACTTCGTGTGACCACCTCCCAGCCCCCCTCACTAGTGTACCTTCCTCTTTTCCCTTAAATGAAATGTACTTGTAATCAGATGGCCAAGGGCCTCCAAGTGGGTGGGAGGGTCTTTGAGAAGCTGCATGTCTGCAGGGGAGCAGGAGGGGGCGACTGAGGACCCCATAGAGAGACTATAGCCTGGGAGATGTGGCAGCAGAGTGGGAAGCCCCCATTGAGGGCTTGCTGGGCCTGGACTGCTACCTGCTGACAGGCTGGCCAGCTGCTCAGCCAGGGCCTTGGCATTTCAGTGGGGTCCCATAGGGTTGTCTTGAACTAAAAGAAGTCCATGGGTGGGTTTACCAGATGCAAGCAAGAGACCGCACAGAAGAAGGCAGGCACCTGGAGTCACAGGCACCTGTCTCCTGGCCCACCCATGCCCAGATACTGCTGTGATCCTGAGCAGAGGGGAGGTTGGTTCTCAGACCCTCTGTGGATGCTCTAGGGAGGCCACAGTCCTCCCTTCTTGTGGCTCCAGCTCTGCCTCACCCCAGTGAGCCCATGACCAAGGCCCAGCTATAGTGTCCACAGCCAAATTCCAGGGGCCTCAGATATCCATGTCAAGATGCACAGACGACTCCCTGCCCTGCCCTCCTGCCCCCCCCACCCCCACCCCCACCCAGTCGCTCATATAGGACCACCTTCCAAAGGGCTGCCAACTGGCCAGGAGGCAGAGTGCTGGAGGAAGACTCAGGCTTAAGGCTCTTGTTTCCACGGAGGGGGCTGGTGGGCCTCCCGATGGTCTCACGGGAGCTCTGTCTCCAGCAACATGCCCCAGCTAGCCTGGTGCTGGCTCAGGAGAGGTACTCACTGATTGTGCCCTCTGATTGACGGGGCTCCAAACATTCTGCTCATTTGGAGCACAAATAGTCTTGCCTGCTTCCCACCTGGTGCAGGAAGAGATAAAATCCTGTCTTATTCATTTACTCTCTTCCTCTGGTCCTGGGCTGTATTATTTGATAATTAATTCCTGAGCCGCATTTGCAAGGGGCCCACTTAGACCCAAGGACAGCTCCCTCTGGGCACATCTCTGATGCTGTTGCCAATGAATGACTGTAAGCATTTGCTGAGGCCTCATTTTTCATCCTGGCTGCTCTCTTGGGGACGGAAGGCAGCAGTACCCCAGAATGCAGGCCCCACTCCCGTACACTTAGGAAGGCCCTTGAATTTATTCCACTTATTTGAATACAAATGCAATTGAGACAAAATTCTTTTTGTTTCAGCAGCCATTGCTCCATTTTTGTTTCTCATCAAGGGAACTGATGGCCAAGGAAAGTGGAAATAAATAACTCTGTGCCTGGCTGTGCCGGGTGAACTACTTCTCCACCCCACCCCCCACCCACCCCCTGCATCTCAGAGCTGTCGCCGTTACATTACTAGCCAAGGGCCGGTGCCGAGCTCTGGGCCGCTCTGGAGGCAGGACAGCAAGCTAGCGGCCACATCTGTGCCAGGACAGTCTGCTGGACGGTCCAGGAGTCGGGCAAGCTGGGAGACAGGACACCCGCCATGCTACCCTATGGCCTCTCACTCATTCTGGGGTCTGACACACTGTCTTAGAAGGTTTTCCTTCTGCAGAGATTCCCAGGGAGTCAGGCACAGTCAGTCATTTGGGAGCAGGAGGAAGCGGTGGCCAGGGCCGTACTCGGAGCTCCTGACCCACATGGGGACATGAGGCACACGGGCAGCAGGCAGTGCGTGTCTGCACAGCATTAAACCACGAGGGCTGAATGGCAGGGACTGTGGGACATCGTGAAGGTTGACAGGCTTCCTGGAAGAAGATGACTCCAGCTGGGCTTTGAGGATGGTAGATGTGGCCCTGACCGGTGTGCCTCAGTGGGTTGGGCATTATCCCACAAAGTTTAAGGTCACGGGTTTTATTCCTGGTCAGGGCATTTGCCTGGGTTGTGGGTTTGGTCCCAGTCGCATATGAGAGGCTACCGATCAATGTTTCTCACGTCAATGTTTCTCTCCCTCTCCTTCTCCCTCCCTTCCCCTTGCTCTGAAAATAAATAAATAATATCCTTTAAAAAGAAAAGAAAAGAATGGTAGATGTGGGTGGACAGAGAGAGAAGGAAAGGGCTCTATCCAGAGGCAATAGAAAGGTTTAGAGGAGGGATTAAGAGACAGTTCAAGACTGTACATTTATTCAACACTAATTAAGTAGCCGCTGCGTTCCTTGTCAACATGAGGCAGGACCGAGGTTGGACAGAGCAGTGGTGGGGCAGTCCGAGCTGAGCCTCCAGGCCAGGCTGGCTTTGCTCTGGGGCTCAGACCTGGCATCTTCCAAGGAGATTCCACTGTTACCCCTGCCCCGCAAGAGATAGTGTTATATTCACCCTGTGGGATGTCCCAGGCCCAGGCACCACTGGGATTTCTGGCACCATCCAGATGTTGACAGAGTGGGTAGGAGGCCAGTGCCCCTGGGCTGCCCTTGCTACTGAGGAATGGCCCATCCCAGAGCGCAGAACCCAGAGCTCCCTTGACCAGAGGGCCCCTTACCAGCCTCACTGTGCTTCCCTGAGCCCGGCCAACACAGTACCCCCTTGGGGCATGGAGGGCAGCTGCTGGCAGACCCTCATACTCATCTCTGGAAGGAGGACAGGAAGCTGTTCATTTGACCCAGGAGCAGTGAGCACAGGGACATGACACCCTGGGAGCTGGAGTGCCCCTCAGTCCCCAGATGTCCTCTTCAGTGCTACCCAGCTGTCCTGACAGAGGCTGCCACTTGGGTAGGTCCACAGAGCTGGGTCACAGCCCTACTCACAGGTACCCACAACCTTGGGTGCACCTCAGGTCTTTGGGAACAATGGGACCCCCAGAAGGTGCTGTCCCAGCTTCCAGGGCCAAAGAGGCTGGTGGAGGACTCAGTAGAAGCAAGGTGCTGTGGCTCTGATGAGCTTTAAGGCACTCACGGCTGGGCAGGTTCTGTGTTTGGTCTTTTAAATACCGAATGTGACACTGTCCACACGAGCAGCCACATCACCTTGGACACCTCGATACAGGAAGAGGCCAGGAGTGGGCCCAGGTCCACCCAGACCAGCCCTGGGAGGGGCAGCACCGCTCCCTGCCTGTGTCCATCCCCCAGACGCACCTAAGGTCCGCAGACCCCACCAGGCCCCATTCTCAGAGAGCTTCAGTCACTGTTCCCAGATATTTTTTAAAAAGGAATAACTCTTCCTTACTGAGCCATTACTCTGTGCCATCTATATTTTATGTTGTTCAGTCCTCAGACAGGTTGTATTATTAACCCCATTCTACAGATGAGGTAAGGTCAGAAAGTGGCAGAGGTGGGGTTAAACTCAGGCAAATGCAACTCTAAAAGACATGTGGCTTACCCAGGGAGAGGGCAGGTAAGTGAAAGACTCAGAGTGCTTATGGTAGGGCAGTCATGGAAGGCTCCTTGGAGAAGGTGGCATTTGGCATATGAATGGTGTCCAAAAGGATGTGTGTGATTAAAGTAAATGGCAGGCGGAAAAGTGTGAGCAAAGACACAGAGACTGTAGGGTACGGGATACATCCAGGCAATGGGGGCACAGGGCACAGTCAATAGGGGGCAGTGGGAACCACAGTGGTGAGGTTGGCCAGAGCATACAGTCCTCGAATGCCAGGCCAGCAACAGCCATCCAGAGCTCTGGGCAGAGAAGAAGTGGGGCCAGGGCTGAGCTGGGTTGGACACCCATGCCTGCCTCTCAGAAAGGAAATTATCCACATGCTGCCCGTCAGAGGCCAGAGCCTGGGTAGTGTCCCCAAACCCATGCCAACTCCACAAAGGGGCGTGCGATTGCAACTCATCAACTCCCAGCATCAGTGCTCCCTTCCTCTGGAAAACAGTTCCCCTGGGCACCTTTGAGGATTTCTGGCTGAGAAACGCTGGTTAATGGTCTTGTGTTGGCAAAGATGTGATCTCCCGTCCGCTCACCCCAGGGAAGCAGGGGCCGCCCAGAGTCAAGGGATTGTTTGTAAGTGAAAAAGATGGAAAGAAATTTAAAATCAATACTTCTCAAATTAGGTTTTCCTTTTATGGAATTAAAAGTGCTCCGCTCACACCCAGAGGAGGACCGCGATCTGCGGGCAGTGTGTCTTCTGACTTCCGAAGCTCACAGACACCTGGAGTAGAAACAAAGAGAACCAACTGTCTCCACAGAGCAGCCAGCAGGCTTCCTGCTTATTAGGACCCTTCCTGTCCCTAGGGCCACTTCAAATGCCTCATCTTCCGGCAACTGTCCCCATGCCCCTCGCCCTAGCCCTACCTTGCTTTGGGGTGTAGTGGGAGGTCTATGCCATGACCTGGCCTTGCACTGGGGCACAGCTCAAGCCTCCAGAGCAGCAACATGGCTCAGGAGCAGGCAGCAGCTCACTCCACCCCTGACGTCCTCAACTCACCAGGCTGCGCCTCTACCCGCTCACACTGCAGCTTCTCTGAGTGGATTTCTTTTCTTTTTTTTTTTTTTTTTTCTTTTAGTTTAAGAATAAGTTAGAAAGCCCTTTTGAACCATAGCCTGTGGGTGAGAAAGAATGTTTTTGTCAAGACTGGAGAGATGACTAACTTGTAGTGGGTGGATGTGATTTAAAATGTGCTCCATAAAAAAGATCTCTACAAAAACTAGGCCTTATACAAGGGTTTTTACATCCGTGAATTTGGAGGTCTGGACGGTCTCACAAAGTTGCAGGGGCTGTTGTCTCTGACTGTAAAACAAGCCATCGGGGGTTTACCTGAGCCTGGCACAATGCTCCATGCTTGTCACACGTTAAGTCCTCACACACAGTCTCTGTGGCAGATCCTGCAATAGCTCCCAGTTGATAGAAGAAGCAGTTGACACCCAGAGAGGCAGGGGGATTTGCCTGAGGCTGCACAGTCGGGAGCTGGTAAGACCCAGGCTCCTGAGCACTGCCTGCCCTCATACCCAGGAACACCAAGCAGTTGGCCTCATGGTGTGACCATATCGCACACACACCCAGGCTGCAGGCTCCGTGGACACAAGCCAGGGTGAGTCTGCAGTGCTCTGGCACCCAGGACAGTGCTCTGTGCCCAACTGGGTCATCAGTGTCCTGGGCGATGGGGCCGCGGATCCAGCCCCCTCCCCAGGACCCTGTGCCCAGGGCTATGGTTAACTTCAAGACCTCTGAGGGCCCAAAAGGCAGGACTTGACAGAGTCTGTGTCTGGGCCTGGCCAAGCCCAAGGGCCTATCCTGGGATCTGTGGAAAGCCTGAGGCAGCCCCTGCTTGTCCTGCCACTGGGACATCCCTGGTGCCAGCTGTACCAGTGGTGCTGAGCCGCATCCAGCCAGGGCATCTTAAGGCCACATCTGGAGGAGGGAGGTCCGGTGAGCTGGAGGGTCAGAGGGGGCTCCCTGGGGTGGCAGCACTCATACCCTTGGGACGTGAGGACACTGGGAAATGATCCCATTGCAGCTGTGGAGGGGAAAATGTGGGAGTTCAAATCCTACTTCATGGTGGTTCCAAGGGTGAGGTTTCAGGGCCGAGGGAGTGGGCAAGAGAGCCCCGTGCCAGAGGCAGCCGCCAGGGAAAGGGCTGGGGTCCTATCCCAGCCAGCACCTGGCTGCAATTACCCACACCTGATCCATGTTCCCTCATTGTGCCAAGACACTGCTCAGCAGGGGAAGAGGATTCTATTACAGGGTTTCAGCATCCCCTCTCCATCAGGATTTCCCTTTGTCTTCTCTTTTCTCTTTTTGTTGTTCATAAATATTTCTTGCCTTCTTCTTCTTACAAACAGGCTTCTCTCTGCCTGTTTATGACAAGAGGGCAAGTGAATGTGTGCAGACCTCCCCGTCCCCCACGAACTGGCTGGGCACAGGAGGGGCAGTATGCCAGTGCTGGCTCGGTGCCAGGCTCTGACCATGCTCAGGGCTGCTGGCAGGACTTCCCACCCACTGCCCACCACCTTGCACTGGCCTGCTCCAGAGCCTTCGATGGCTCCCTGTTCCCTGCCTCACTGAGTCTGGACACCCCTGCCTGGTCCTTAGGTCTTATGCCCCAGCCAGCCTGTCCACAGTGCCCCGACACCTGCCCAGCCTGTCTCTCCTGTGGCTTTGTGTACATTGCTCATGGCTCCCTCCTCCCCGCCTCTCCCCAAAAGCTAATTTGTTCGAGGAGGGTGGGGACTGTGTCTGATTCACTTGCCTCCCCAGCATCTGCCACTGAACATCCTCTCAGATTTTAGAATGTTAGTTTAGTAATCATGTCAAAGCAGGAAGTGGGAAGGAGATTGGCAAGCAGGGCTCAGATGCCCGAGTCATGTCCATGAGGGTTGGCCAGGGTTTAAGAAAAAGAACAAGAGTCCAAAGCAGAGTCAGGGCCCGGAGCAATCGCCACACCACACATGCTGGGCAGAGCTGCGCCAAGTCTGCAGCTGCACAGGTGGGGGAAGAGGAGGAAGAGGACCATGGGAGGGTTGTGGGGGTGGGGGGAGGCAAGGATGGGGTGCTGAATCAGAGGGATGTTACTCACATCTGCAGGGGCATGGCTGCAGATACCACAGGCAGGTCTGTTCTGTCCCATTGCAGCCCCATCCCACCTCCTTCCCCGAGACACTCGTCGGGAAGGAATGTCACACTCAACAATGGAAAGACAGTGTTTTTAAAGACTTGACTCAGTCCTAATAAAAGGAAACAATGCTTTGATTAGCAGCAGTCTGACCTGGGGACATGGACCTGTGAGGTTTGTTTCTGAAGATGGGCTTGGGGTTCAAGATGTGCAGTGGTCTTTCCCAGGGTACGGCTGGCTCAGGGTGGGACAAGGGCCAGAGCTGGCAGCCCATGTCCACGCAGACCCACCTTCCCCGTGTAACCTCACGCTCACGCAGGGCCATGAGCGAGCATCCCACCACCCGCTTCTGTGAGCAGCCACCAGCTCCATCTGTAACCTCTGGCCAAATGGCTCCAGGGCCTGCTCCCAACTCCCCCTACCCTGCCCCCAAGCAGCACCTAGAATTCGCTTGCCTAGTGATCTGCTGCCCGGGGTCTGTGTGGGGAGGAAGACCACCATGTGTCTGACATTATTTGGTAGGAGCAAGAGGGTGAGAGAGACATTGAGAGCAAGCTGTCTTTCTGGATCTAGACCTTGAAGTAGAATTCCTGCAGGTGGTGCCTCAGGGACTCACCTTGCTTCGTCTTATTTATCACTTCCCAGTGGACGCAGTTTTCCAAGACAGGACCCAAATCTCCATCACTGTTACTGTTTGGAAAGCTGAGCGCCCGTTCGGAGCTGGATCCTCAAGGCACCGCATGGCCCTATTAGAGCCATGAGCGATCCCACATACGCACACGACCCCATGAGCTGGGCTCTGGGCCCGCAGGCCCCCAGGGAGGGTTTCTGCAACACACATTTAGGAGGCAGATGGTTTGGGACCCTCCATCCCTCCACCCAAATCTGTCATTGCTGAGTAGTCCTCAGAGGCAGGTGGCAGGTCCCTCGGTGACCTTGGGAGAAGGCAAAGTGCTCTGATGGGGGCGCCTCTCCCACCTAGGGCCCAGCCCCGAGCTAACAGGTGTGCTGTGCCCCTCCACCCCCAAATTATTTCTCAGAACTTGGAATGTCAAGTGCTGTCTCTTTGAGAAGAAGTAAATGTCAAATGAGACTTTAAAGACTGCAGCGTTTGTTTAGAGGAAAGGATCTCCTCGCGGTGAGGAGGCCAGTACAGGCCTTCAGAAGGAGGGGCCAGGAGCTCAGGGGACCAGAGCAAGTGTAGTAAACCCCCAATTCAATGGGATGCGGCCCAGGCAAGGGTTGTGGACAGGTCCCACTGACCAGGCAGAATCAGCAGGCTGCACCAATGGGCACAGTGACTCAGGTATCTGCTGAGGGGACCCCAGGGACAGCCCTAGTCCTAGGGCATGAGAGGGGACAGAAGACCCTGACTTCTACCTTCAGAAACCATTTCTGAGCCTGTAACCTCCTCTCACAAGAAGAGTCAGACGAGAAGGAAACAGTTCTCCTGCTAATGGGATTAAAATGCAATTTGAGGTTTCCAATTATATATTTCCATTACACCACGAATGTTAATTGGAACTCGAAGATGCGACTTCAGACTAGCAGGAAGCAGAATGGACAGCTTCTCCGCCACATGGCCACGGCTCCCCCACCCCACCCCAGGGCACATGAGGGACACTGGGCAATGCCTCTCAGACCCCACCTGTTGCAGGAATTTCCACCACGTCCTCGGCAAGTGGCTTGGTCTTCCTGCCACTGCTTGTGGTAACCCACAGCAGGGCACCTACTGTGTCCTCCGCTTGGACCTCCCGGCCCGGGACCCCACCCATCCTGAGTCTTTTAAGACTCGACTGAAGTGTTGCTGCACATGGTGGGGGGGCGGGGCTCTGAGGACACTGCAGAGGCCCCGCCAGGCATCTCTTCCCTGACCAGTTCCCTCCTCAGCTTCCTCCCCTGGACTTCCTCATCTCCCATTCCCCGAAGCGCGCACGGGGCCTGGCACATTACGGGCGCTCCATAAACTCATGCTGCGGGGGGAAACCATGCACCGACACTCCAGCTCCCCCCGCCTTACAGCCCAGGCCCAAGCCTGACCAGAGTCCCCAAGCCAGGCCCAGGTTTGCCAGCCACTCATGTAGCGAAGTGCTGGCTGCCGCTGCGTGGTTCAGGAGTCCTGAGCAAATCCCCAGGCCACGCTGCCTCTGACCCAACCCTGGAGACCCACCTATGCTGTGGAAAAGCCAAATACCAGGATAAGAGGCCCTCAACGGGTAGCTCATGAGACAAGAAGTCCCCACTGCCACATTCCGCCAGTCTCCAGTCCCATCACGCTCTTCCACATTGGTTCTCCGTTCTAGTTGTCGGCTCTGGTCTCAGGAGAATCCCACACCAGGGCCGCAGCGGGAGCTCAGGATCTCAGCTGGGGAGCCCGGCAGAGCCGGGCTGCCTCACAGCTCTGAGCCTCACTGTCTCATCGTTACAGTGGGAGTCATAAGGCCCGCTGCATCCTGAGGGCTGAAGGAATAATGCGTGTAAAGGGCTTACCAAGTGCCAGGCAGGATGCTCATGGGAGATTAGCTTTTATTACTACCATTTCTGGCCTCCCAAATCCAACCTCACTGGGAGCATTTTCCTAGGAAGACGGTTCCAGTCAATAGTCAGCAGGGATCTTTTGGGGACTCTCAGCTCATGACCATTAGATCACAAGCACCAGGCAAAGGGGAGAAAGAACTGGCTCAGGGCTCTGGAGGTGGGGCTGGCTGGTGGAAGAGGCAGGAGTGGGCAACCACGCCCCCCATTCAGAGCCTCCCAGGGGGTGTCCCACATCCAGAGAAGCAGTGTGCTAGCCTCCCTGTCACACACCAGCACTCACCCAGGGTGAGCCACGTGTCAGGCACTGGGAAGGCTGCTGGGTCTGATGGTGAACAAAACTAGATGTGGTTCCTGCCCTCGGAGAGCTTGCTGTCTTTGAGGAGAACAGAAAACAGTGGCCATCCATTCTAGGGCAGTAGTTGCAGGGTGAGGGTGCCCCTCTGCCAGATAATATCAAAGATAAGAGCGTGCGAGGCTGTGTTCCAGGAACCGAAGGCAGCCAGGTGGCTGGCAGGTGGTGGCTATGGGATGCTGTCGGGGCAGCTCTTGCAAAGGACAGAAGGTGGATTGTACTCTGCGTGCAGTGGCCAGCTGCAGATTTAGATCCCTGGCTTGGGGACATGGAGTGCCAGGCTCAGCACTGAGCCCTTTGAGACCAGGCAGCCCCAGTCCAGCCACTGGGGAGCCTCCCAGCGGTGGGGAGTGCCTTGAGTCCTCCTTCAGGGCTTGGTGCAGCCACATTTGAAGAACAGTGTTCAATGCAGGTAGGGATGACTTCCAGGCCTCATTTGAACACACCTGGCCCAGGCCCCCTCCAGAATGGCATGGACCTTGGCTGGGGGTTTGAGATGCTTTCAGTAACTTAGCTCATGAATATTCAGGTCAAGGCTCCCAGGCAGAGAGATCTGGGCCAATGCACTGGGCAGTGTGGAGTAGACGGGGCTGAGCCTGGGGCTGGAGATTTCAAGGTCTCCTCCCTCCTGTGCTACCCTCCTGGCCACCAGGGACCGGGGGCACTGAAATGACTGACCAAGGTCAGAGCGGTGGCCACATGCAGACCTGGGCGGTGCTAGGGGTTGATTTGCCCCTGAACTCAGGAAAGGCCCCTGTGTAAATTTCCTAGGACTGCCCTACCGAACTGCCGCAAGGTGACTCAAAACGACGTGAATTTATGTCCCCTAGTTCGGGAAGCCGGGAGTCAGAGATCACGTGTTGGGAGGGCCGAGCTTCCTCTGCAGGCACAAGGAAAGGAGCCTTCCCGGCCTCCTCCAGGTCCGGTGGCTCTGGTGTTCCTTGGTGTTTAGCACTGCAACTCCCATCTCTGCCTCCATCTCCACGTGGCCTTTTTCTTTGTCTCTGTCCTCTTCTTACAAGGCCACCAGTCACTGGATTTAGAGCCCACCCTAAATCCAGGATGATTTCATTTCCAGGTCCTCAAGTAATGACACCTGCAAAGACCCTATTTTCAAGTGAGATTGTATTCTGAGGTTCTGGGTGGACATGAATTGTGGAGGGGGGGACACCAGCCACTGTAGCCCCCAAGGAGGGTGGCCCTGACAGGGAGTAGATGTGGGACGTCTGCCATGTGCCATCTAGGTGCTCACAGGTGGTTGCTTCCCTGTGCTCCCTTCACACCCCGCCATGCCAGTTCTCTGTGACTTCCACTCTGTTACCACCTCTCACATTCCCTTGGGTCCCTTTGAGGGGCCTAAACTACCTAGATGTGTGCAATGGCCTGCCTGGCCCAGCTTGCGCCTCTTCCCAGGCTTCCAGGACCCAGTGCTGGCTGCGGCCTCAGGTACTGGAAGTCCAGAGACTACACAGTCAGCTCTAAAGAACTTCTCCCCAGAGACAGACTTTCCTCTGCATGAGCCCCCCAGCACCACAGCAGTGCCTGAGTTACAGCGGCAGCACCATATGCGCAGGTTGGCCAGCGCTGGAAGGGCCTGGGGCCCCCCATGCGTGGGGGTGAGCCAGCACACAGGGGCATCTTTAGGAAATGGTGCCCAGGACCCCTGCCCCCGGCTGGGAACCTGGGACCTCTTAGTGCCCTGGCTGCTGAGGCTACCTGGTTCAGTCATGCAGAGGAGGAGCTGGGACCAGATGGTTTTCGAGGCCCCTTCCCTCCCTGACATCCAAAGAAGCACACCTGCCCAGCTGTCAGGAGTGGCTGGAGGTCCCCAGGGGACTATGGCTTGCAGATCTGCCAAGGCGTCTGCTCCCCTCCAGCATGTCCCTCTCAGCCCAGCCCCTGGTGCCCAGCCTTCCACTGAGAACGTCCTCGCACTCGGATCTTCCCCAAGGGGCTCCTAATGCCACCTCTGCTGGGATGGCCTTCCAGGGCAGGCAGGGGAACATGTCCCGGTTCCCTTAGAGTGTGTTGGGGGAAGGTTGTCATTGAAAACATGTCTGAGTCACGGCAGACCAAGAGGTATAAGCCACTGTTCGCCTCGATGGGACATAGGACAGAAAGTTCCAACAGAGGCCGAGTCCCCTGGAACACCTGAGTAGGGAAGGCTGTCCATGTGGCTGGCAGGCAGGTGAGGTTGGGAACAAGAGCCAAGACTGCCCCTGAGGCGCGTCCGCGTCCTGGTGAGCAGAGGAGGCTGGGAGCCACAGCAGGAGTCACACGGGGGCTTATAAGATCCCTGTGGCTCCAGTCGTCCAGACCACATCAGGCCAGGAGCTCTGAGGGCAGCAGGCCCTTGGCCTGGGCATGGGCACCTGGCCTCCCTGTGGATGGGCACTTCCTAGCTGGCAGGTGTGGGACATCTCCATGCTTCTGAGCTTCACGGCATTGACTGCATCAGCCTGGCGGCACTTTGGGGAGGCCATGTGACCAGGTGACCTCTGATCAGCTAGGGTGCCCCTGGAGGTTCCCATGCAAATCTCCTCAGTTCCCTGGGAAGAACCTTCCCACCTGGGACATAGGTGTGCTTTCCCGCCTCTGTGGAGGGTCACGTGGTCCAGGCTGTGGGACTGAGCTCAAGGGGCACGCAGCTCTGGTCACAGGGAAGGGTAGAAGATATTGACATCCCCTGTCACATGGGCACCTTCACAGAAGGGTCCCTGCCCAACCCAGACTACCTGTATCCTCCATATTTTTCTTCAGAACAGCACCAAGTATCCTTGGCACAAACCCCCAGGAATGGTTCCGAAGAGGGTTGCATTCAAGTCGCGGTATGGGAGAGAGGAGCCAGGGCCCCCAGAGTTCCCCTCAAGACAGCTGCACTCATGCTCTGCTTCACTCAGAACATCGGAGTTCCCTGCAAGGGGCCAGTCAGGCCTATGGGAGGCCCTGGCCTCCACACAGGCTCCATCCCCACCCCCATCCTTTCCATGGGAAGTAGATGGGGGCTGATGGGGAGTCACAACACAGTTTTTCTCTTTATAGATTTGATAGCCCTTTGTTTCCAATTATAATGAGTCTGTCATTCTTAAATGCGCTTGACACATAGTGTACACAGAAATTGCACAAATCTTAAGTACAAATCTTCACCATTCAGTGAAGTTGGTGTGGGCCCCCCTGTGCAACCACTGTCCTGATGAACAAAGAGGACGTTACAGAACATCCAGACATTCTCCTTGCCCCCAAGTGTAACTATTATTCTGCCTTTCTGATTCCGTAGAGTGATTTTGCATGCTTCTGAACTTTATATCCATAGGATCACCTAGTGTGACTTGATTGTGTCCGGCTGCTTCCTCAGAACTATGTTTGAGGTTCAGCTAGTGTAACTATCTACAGCAGAAGCTTGTTCCTTTCAGTGGTATATAATATCCCATTGTAAGAATATGGCGTATTGATGTCCCTGGGTGGTTTCCAGTTTAGGGCAATTATAAGTAATGCTCCCTTGAACATTCTTTGCAAACCTGTTGGAAATGCATCTTGGTGTGAGGTTGCCCCTGAGAGATGCACAGAGTAACCAGATGTGGACTGCTGCTTTTAAACGTGTTCCTGTTGTGAGAACGGGGGCTGACTAGGAGGTGATGGTGGGGATGGAGGTGATGGCTTTGTGCCTCAAGGCATCTGTCAGGCTCAGCTAGCAACACAGCCTGGAGGGGTCATAACTGCTCCTCTACCATGGCCTTGGCCCCTGGGATAAGGCTCCTTCCCTGCCTTTGGGCCAGGGCCACTCTTGAGGATCTATATCACATGGCCGAGGGTCCCCTAGGCCAAGGCAAAGGAGTCTGGAGCAGCAGCCAGGAGGGGTACCAGGGCTGGACTGACCTTCCGGGGCCCTTCCATTGACAGCCTTTAAACAGCCCGGGGGTGGGAGAAGCCTCCTGCCTTCCCCTCCCTCTAACTCCCACTCACTTTCTTCCCTCCCTCTCCGTGGGAGAAGGGCCCTGAGGGTCCCAGGTAGCTCCTACTTCGGGAACAAGAAGTGCAGTTCCCTCCTTGAGTACTGTAAAGGGGAACTGCTGTGGTTTTTCTCTGTTGCCTTAATTTACATTTAGCATGATGCTAGTTAAATATGTACAAACATAGAGCTAGGTGCACGTTCCTTCTGCATAGGGTCCTTTTACAGCATAAAGCTAAAACAAATTTATACATGAAATAAAAACAAACTGCAAAACCAATAAACTTCAAATTAACAACATTAATTTAATAGGACAAATGATAGTGTTTTCCTGAAGCTAAATCAGCACTCGCAGCATGATGCTGGGCAGCCTGCCGTGACTTCAGTGGGAGCCGGGTGATGACTCAGCCCTCCCGCCTCCTCTTCTCCATTCAGACCACTTGGGCCCCTTTGGGCGGGCAGCAGCCTCCGCGCCTCCCGCAGCCTCTGTTTGCTCCTCTGTAAAAGGGAGAGTGCACTTGGGAGAAGTAAGCCAGTCGGTGCACACACCGCGCACAGCCAGGGCTGGCCCCACGCCACCCAGGCCTCTGCATCTTCATTTTGCATGGCGCCTGCAAACTATGCCGTGGGCCCGCTGCAAGGCACAGAGCCAGGCGCACAGTGGGTCTTCAGCAGTGGTCCGCTGCTGTTACGGGGGCCCTGTCCTCGCTACTCAGTGCAGTTTCTTTGTGATGTCTTCCTCTGAAGACAATTTTATCTTTCCATCATTTCGTAGGGGTTGGAGTGATCATCTCCATGTGTAGGATTGTATCTGATGAATCCTTGGGGTTGGGGTGAGCTCTGGGGCGAGGACACGGATGTGTGGACAGAGGGATGGGCATCTTTGCTCACATGGGGGTTCTGAGAACACCCACCCATCCAGAAACAGGCCCCCCCAGCTTCGCTGACATTCAATCACTGTTATCATCATGGGCAAAATAAGGACAGGCAGGATACTGCTATTTTGTGGAAACCACTTAAGTCGGTGGCCAAAGTTTAAGTTAACAGGTTATGGAGGTAAAGCCACAGTAATGGATTAGAAGCACATACGGAGTCACTCATTTAATTTCCCCTTTTTATTGCCATTCTTCTACAAAACAGCACCAATAGCCCTTGTCCAAGAGGGTGATATCAATAATCACGGCAGTCTTTGAGAGCAGAGATGGGCATCAAGATTTGGCAAGGTCTATCTATTTGCCCCTGACTTCTCAAGGCTCCCCAGCTTGCCCAGGGGGTTAAATACTCCAAGTTCTAGGATGTGGTAACAGCGCTGTTACCAGCACTGTTACCGCTGTCATCAGACTCAAGTGACATCCCTGCCTGCCTTGCACACATCTTTACAAACCCCAGTCCCTCAGCTCTGGCCACTGCCCTGGCCGTGTTGAGGGGTCTGCCACAGCAAAAGGCAATGCTTCCTTGGGGGACACAGGAGGGGAAGGACAAAGCTCACTCCCTGAGGTTGGTGATCAGCCATCAGGGGTGGTCTCCTGGCGCAGGGGTAGAAGGAACTCCTCAGGCAGCATCACCCATGTGTGCCCAGGCTCCTGCCTTGCATCCAATCTGGCCGCCACTACCCGAAAAGAGGCTGGTCCACAGTGAGATGTGCACATTAGATTTTGAAGACTCATATGGAAAAAGAAGGCAAAATATCACATTAGCTAACTTTTACATTAATTTCATGTTGAAATGCTATTTCAATATATTAAGTGAAAATGTATTATTAGAATTGCCCTGGCTGGTTTAGCTCAGTGGATTGAGCGTCGGCCTGCGAGCTAAGTGTCGCTGGTTCGATCTTCCAGTCAGGGTACATCAGAGAAGGAAAACTCTGATTCCAAAAAACCTCCGCTGCCTTGCGGCATACCTCTTCAGGGGAAAGGCTAAGGGAGTAAACCCCGACAGAAAATCCGGAGCCGGAGTCCCTAAGGCGGTTTGACGTTGTAGTCAACACCGGCAACTCCTGCGGCGCACCTGAACCCAAGCTGTATCGACTCCGTCTTTCCCTTGGACCCTTCAGCTGCGAAGAGAGGGGGGGTCTGCTGCATGGGCAACAGCAGACCCTCCATATCACCCTGCCCAGGCTCTGTAGCTTCAGCTTCACTGGAGAGGACACTCCAGCGTCATCACAAGATGTCGATTCAACACGGGAGGAGACAGATACAATGTCACTCCCGAGTCGGACTGCACAGCCATTCTCAGCGGTGCAGATAGACTCTTAAGAAGCTACACCGTCGTCTCTCGAGACGGACGACTGCCGACGATTATTAGAATTAGTGTCGCCTGTTTCTTTTTACTTTTTTACATGGCTGCTAGAAAATTTAAAGCAGGTATATGGCTTGCATTGTATTTCAACTGGACCACACTGCTCCAGAGAGAACAGAGTCAACCAAGGAAGGTCAGGATCCCAACCAGCGGGGAGGGCACTGAGCTCTCTGCTAGCAGACACCCAGCAGACACTTTCCCCAACCACTGGCCCTCGCAGGTCTCCAGTGCCCGCTCCTAAAGTGAGGAGGGGACGGGAGTTCCTACCAGGGGAGGGTGAACTCGGAGGTTGTGCTACTACAAATGCTATCAGGGTGAGAAAGTCAAACTGGGATTTCAGGGCCACCTGAGTGCTAACAGATGGTCCAGGTGTCACGTTCTCTTCTGAGTCTTAGTACAAAATCTGGAGAAGTAGTCACAGATCTGCCACCACCTCGGTGCCCACAGATGTTTGCCACACACAGTGCCGCCTTTAGGGCTAACGCAGAGCCATCATGTGCAGACTAATAAATCGAAAGAGTTATTATTCCTTTAAAATGCAGGCATATCTGAGGTATCCACTTAACGACGCGCATGGCATAAATTACTTTGGGATGACACTTTTTAATTGAATTGAACTAACAGCTAAGTAATGTGTTGCAATAAGAAGAATATTAGGATGATTAAAAGATCTGAAAACTCTTGCAAAATTAAATGATTAAACATAATGCTGAGTAAATGAACAAGCTTGCGAATACTAATCGGTGGTGGGCCCCAGCAAATGGCCATGTAACTAAATGCACATTACGGCCCTACCCCGCGCGCCCCGCCCCCTTCTCTCCACTCTGCCTCTCCATCACGCGCTCCTTACCGCCACGCTGGGCAAGCTGCTTTTGTCACAGATAAACAATATGCTAGTAATTTAGTGAGCGTGACGGGTGCAAGAGCTATTGCTTCTTGGCAAACTCATTCCTCTGGCTGTGGGCTTCAAGGAATGGCTGCATGGTTAATTTTCAGTCTCTGTTTTGAATTCAAATGGCACATTAGGGGGCACAAATTAATAGAATTCTGGCTTCCGTCTGATCATGGGCCTAACCTTCCTGACTCCTCTCCCTCGCCGCCTCCCCCACCCCCCGTTTAAGATGCCACTTGCTTCCTGTTGACGTGGTTGCCTCTGTGTGCTTTAGTTGTCTCAGGGCTGTTAGTTGGGCACATTGGTCTTAAGAAGCAGAGGGTGGAAATGTCATGTTGGAAGAAAATCCTGATTCCAAAGGCCCCCTGGCCAAAGCTGGCTGCTCCTGGGGTGGAGGAGGAGCCAGCAGCCCCCGGGAATGTCCCAGGGGGGCGGCTCCTGCGTCCCTCCATCCCTCTGCAATGGGCCTACCAGCCAGTGCAGAGCAGGTGCCTTCTGTATGACCTAGAAAACTGATTAACTTCCTTCCTCAGCTCACCGCCGCCTGCCCAGAGATAACACAGGTAATTTCTTTCCTGATCATATCAATCTTTTCTGCCGAAGTCTCATTCATTAATAGTTGCATAAAAATTCAGGTTATGACTCGATCCGTTATTAGGAACCATGAAAACAGTGAGAAGTTTTGTTTTGCTCTCTAATAAAAACTCTCAAGGTCTCTGTTATAGAGAACAGAAGGGACATGGTATCTCATTAAGGGTACAATTCAATTCAGAGCAGAATCTCACTTGCTGGAATTGATGCTGAATATATTATTTAAAAGGAAAGGAAAAGGCCCCAGCCACTTGGGCACATCTGTGCTCACCTCACCCTGTACCGCCTCCCCCAGGGCCCCTCCCCTCAGCGGGGCTGAGAGGCTTGTGCCTTCTACACCAAGGCTGCAAGAAGCCCCGCAGAGGCAGCCTCTCACATGAAAACATATTCCCCCAACTGAAGTGCTGAACAAACCCGTTTGCAGCACATCACGTGGGAAAATAATACAGTGGAATTCCATTAGGCTGATGGCTTCTAAAGAACAAGTCAGCTCTGAAAAGTTCCAGATGAAGCACTGCAGTTGTCTTGAGAGCTTCGTGTAATCGGCTACCAGGGACACGGGATCCATCTTCCCCAATCTGGCAAACACAGAGCCATAGAAAAGGATTGCAGTTCCACAATTACCTGGGACACACGTGGACTCGTCCAGGCGCGTGTTGGCAGGGCTTCCGCCTTCTGCGGTCGCTGTCCCTCCATGTGGCCCAGCTCAAGCCTGCAAACACAGGAAACAGCGCTCACCGGACTCAAGATGGAATGTGAGATGGCCCCCCAGAGCCAAGACTTTGAACTCTAGGGATGGGAATCAATTTTTCCCAGAGTCCACGAGTCCTGAAGATCCAGGCCCACTTAGAATTATAGATATTGCCATTTCCAGGTGGCCCTGGTGCCATGCCTCCTCAGCCCGAGGTCCAGAATTCAAGTTGCTTGGACTTCGGGAAACTTCGGGAGGTGTTACAGGCTGCCAGGCAGCGGGGAGAAGGGTGGTGGCCTGTGCCTCATGGAATTCCAGCCCCCACATTGTCATCTGAAGGGGAAGAGTCACACCCTCACCTCAGCAGATCTTATTCCTTACTTTTTCCAAGGCAGAAATGCTGAAAACATTAATTTGTCAAAACACTGAAAGCCATAGGCCCAAGCCAATAAGGAGAGAAGCCATCAAGACATTGTCTGTTATCAGAGGGGGCGACGGTCTGGGAGTCCCATCAGATTTAGTCCGCCATTATTGTATTCCATCATTATCATAACGGTGCCCTTCAGCCGTCACGCGGCTCAGGGACGGAGCGCTAATCCATGCTGTGGCGTAGTCAGTGCGGGGGGCTGGGAGCCCGGTGCCCCTTGACTGAGAGAGAATAACAGCATAATGCAACGGAACATTTTTGAAATGCTAATGCACGCTCCCCACAACTTAATTTTATTTTTTCTTATTGGCTTTTTTATATGACATTTCACAGTCCCGTGGCCTCAATAGCTAGATCTGCATCGTAAAAATGACAACACAGTGATTTAAGGAGGAGAGTCCATCAGAGCGAATGGCTGGTGTGCTTTCAATGTCGGCTTAGCACCTCTTCCCGGGGGTCAGTGCTCACTTTCAATACATCATGAAGGCATCCTGTTAAATCACTCGGAGAGTGGCCGTGTTCTTCTTCCCCAGCCCCACGCTGGAGTATAGAGACAATGGAGTGGAACCTGCAATAGGGGCCATATTGTCTGCACACGTCGGGAAGGCTGACCTGAACTAAAGCTTGGAGAGGGAAGGAGAGGGAGAAGAAGCCCGGTGTGTGGGTGCCAGTTTCTATCCGAAAGTCGGTCATGAGCGACGGATGATATCAACTCACCTCCTCTCTTTGCCAGCATTACAAGCACAGTGTTCACCAAATCAGTATTCATGAAACTCCAAGCTGCAGTCAGCCCTGCAGCCAGCAACCCAACGAGACGAGAGAGGACGCGCTAGGGTGGCGTGTAGAACTCTGCAGACCCCCAAGTCCGCTCAAGGCAAAGGGCGTTCACAGAGGGAGCAGGGCAGACGCTTCCTCTCTGGTGAGGGCTGAGACCAGCGCATCGGCTGATGGGCAAACCCGGCCCTCACTCTCCGATATGAGCATGAATTCCTAAGAACTCAGCCCTCAAATCCAGCTGTCCCTGTCCTGTCACCAGAAGTCCCTAAAAACAGCAAGGACCCCAAGGGCTTTCTTTCATTTTCTTCGTGAAATAGCATCTTTTGTTTCAAAGTAACATATGCTAATTTTACACACTTGTACGTTAAGTTGAAAGATAGCCCCTCCCAAACGCCCTGCCTGCCCAGTCCCATGTCTCGTGGATTGGGGATCATCTTCAGGGGCAGCGGAGCCCAGTGAGGCCATTTTCCTGCACATACAGACTCCCATCCACAGATTTTTGTGACTTCGGATCAGATGCTGCACATTGTTTTCTACCTTATTTTTCTCACTTAAAATTATATCGAGTCAGTTTTACAAAAAGATTTATCTCTTTTCAATGGCTGTATGCTATTCTATTTGGGGCTGAAACATTGTGTTTTAGTTTTTTGTGGCCACAGACAGGACTGCAATTGGAGTCCCTGGTCAGAGACACCTTTGCACATTTGGGCAAGTACATTGTCGGGTAAATTCACAGAAGCTTCTAGAGGGGTCTGACTCTGCAGGTGCCTGGCAGCCCCTCCAAAAGTGACAAGCTCTTGTCTCTAGGACTTATGGTTTCCAAAGTTAGGGGAACACTAAGCATCCCACTCCCACCCTCCCTGTCTCAGGATGAGCAGGAAGGCAGCTGAGATTTGCACTTGGAATTGCTTCAAAGACAAAGAGGCGGTGCCTCCAGCACCTCCAGTTTGACCTGCAAAGGCCACAGAAGTTCCCAGGACTCCTCCATCATCCAGGAAGTCAGCAGTGCAAGGAGAGCGTGTAGCACAGGGGCATCCAGGAAGCCTGAGGAAGGCGCAGTGGGTGGAAAGGTGAGGGGCTGGGATGCTGTTATCGTTCATGTGGGGGCTCCAGGCTTCCCCCTGAGGTCAGGGTGCATGTCCAGACCTGGGCTTGGTGGCAGGAGGCCTTTGGAGGAGTTCTGGCCTGTGGCTATGGGAATGCAGGAGAGGCCGAGCTGAAAGGCTTGGGAAGGAGGAGGTGACCAGACCTGGGGACCTTGGGGGGCAAAAGGCTGAAAGGGATGAGAAAGGATGATGTGGCTGAGCCTGGGAAGGGGACTGGCCAGAGAAGGTGAGGTGAGGGACAGGACAGGCTCTCTAGGGTGGAGGTCTCTGGCAATTAGATCACCAGGTCCAAAAGCGCTCAGGCTGGTCCCAGCTGGGAAGGCCAGGGGTCCCATTGCTCCCTGGGCCACCCAGGGCCTGGCTCCCAGCAGGTGCCCAGCAGGCGGGGCAGTGTGAGGGACTGAATGACGGATGGGTTTTCATATTCGTGACTTCTTTCCAACCACAGCATCTTGAATTAACCAGGGAGGGCTCTGCCAGGATCCAAGACAGTAACTCTTCCTCCTGTGGGTTCCACAGGTGAACACGTAGCACCTGTGACCCCTGGGGCTTCCCAGGGACACTGGGCTGTCCCAGAGTCTGCAGGGGCTCCGTGGGACATGCTGTCTGTGGAGCCTAGGGTACCTAGAGTTCAGGGTCATTTCCCGAACCCCAACTTTCCCAAACCCCCTGCAGCGAGGGCTCAGTGCAACGAAGTGGGGTGGGGCCAGGACCTGGGAGAGTAACACCCCAGCTTTTGTTGCCCCTCGGTGTGAACTGCTTTCTCAGACCCCTTTCATTCCTGATGGGCCAAAGCAGAGACGACTAGTGAGGCTGAGGGCAGTCATCTTGGTACAGGTGGGGTCACAGTGGCAGGAAGGACTGCCTCACGGAGGCACTCCAGACAGCCAGATGTCAATACAAATCACAGTACTGGGGTGGGGTGACACTGGGGTCTCCAGGAATGGAAGAGTGTGGACGGGGGTCCAGGCTGTCTGTATGGCTGGTCTCTGTGTGCAGTGTTTATAAAGGAGCACTAGGACCCAGATGATGTTCTGGCCCCTTTAAACCTGAACCTGAGCCTGCTGTTATAATGTGGAAAAAAGGGACACCTGGCCTGGGCCCGGCACAGCTTTGGCTGCAGGTCCCTGACATGGGCTGCCTCCCAGGTGAGGCCCAGCCTGTCCCCACACAGGACCTGCAGGCCTCCTGACACAGGCTCTATTTGTCAGCACGCCAACTTCTGCTCAGGGGTGCATTGGTCCCCCTCCGTTGGAGGCAATGGGAGTCCTACAGTGGCCCCAGTCTGCAGAGCATTGCAACCACACACAAACAGAACACACATGAAATCAAGCTAACTGGCCCCTGCCCATTGCCAGGGACAGTATTGCCAGTGCCCCGTCCTCAGGGCACCCCCTGCTCCCCACCCCCAGCCTGGCTGAGGGCAGAGGCACCATGTTTAACTCTTAAATTACTTTTCTCTGGCTTCTTGAGGAAGAGATCCAGACGTTTTCTGGAATTTATAATTGCCCCCTTCTCCCTCCACCAAAGGACATGTTTGTCAAGTTGTCGAAAATCATTTTTCAAAACTCTAGGTCTACCGCTACCCTGGTGATTATTGGAACTTCTCTCTTTTTGAGGATTCTTGCCCTGGACCACCCCACCCCTGCCCCAGAAGCTCCCGGGCTGGCACCCTCTCTGGGTCCAGAGCTGTGGCCCCAGGGGCAGGGGGGCGACAGCAGGGCAGAGATAAAGCTGAGAATTGTTCACCCTGGTTTTCCGCCAGCTTCACGGGTTTGAGCTGAGATGTCGTGGGCATATTTGCATGGGGCTGAGCTCTTCTGCCAGCAGTGCCAGCGGTGCCAGCAGGGCCAGCGGAGGCAGTGAGCGTGGGAAAGCCTGGGACACGAGTGGACAGTGGCAGGGAGTTTGGTTTGGGCCCAGCTGAGCAGGACTCTGGGAGACAAGACTGGAAATGGGTGCTCGTGGGCCTTAAATGGCAGCCAGAGGAGTTGGGCTCCTCCCAAGCCAGTGCGGGGAAGAGATCTGTCTGTGGCCACCTGGGGAGATGTCCCCAGGGACAAGGCTCCTGCTTCCACCAGTGATAAGGTCCCGACTGGGAGCAGCAGCCTCGGAGGAGAGGAGACGAGGAGCAAGGGCTGGGTTCAGAGGACTGTGAAGGTAGTTCGGCTGTAATTGTAAAACGGGGAGAAGTGGCTGAGATTTGGGTCCACTCATCCCTAAAATGGAGTGTTCGCTCGCTCAGCCAGCCTGCAGCCTCCGTGTGGGCCCCGCCAGGCGGGCGTGATGTCGTGAAGTACAGCGAGAAGCAATTTGCCAAGGGTCACGATACGGGGGCTTCCAAACTGACGGACGGCAGAGGAGTCTTTGGAGAGGAAACGGGAAGCATATTTCTTACCAAGGTCTGTCCTTGGACAAAGCATACGTTATAGGGTTCTCTCTGACAGATCATTTAAAGAACCTGCCTGAGACACACACAGAGATTTCCCAAACAAGGAAAAGTGACTTCCCACAGCCCAGTGTCCCTGGGGGGCAGGATCGCCTTGCGTTGAGGACCAGTACTGGACACCACCTGGTCTTCCACCAGCAGGTGCACTGCCCTGCAGCTCCCTCTGCGGCCAGGCACACGGCCCCACCCCGTCAGAGGCCATTTATTCTCTGGGGGCTCCCCGCTCTCGCCCACCAGAGATTTTCCTTTCACAGTTGCCCCTCCTCTCTCTCTCTTGCATCATCACATCTGCCCTCCATCTGATCGTTTCCACTGGCTTGCACACACAGACCATAGTTTCCTTGACCTGCCACCAACCACCCCATCTCTCTGCTCCCCTTCATGACAAAACTCCTCTGAAGAACTCCTTCTCCCACCTCCTGACCTCCTGTGCTCTTTCAGTCCATCCCAAAGATGACTTCACATCCCAGCACTCTCAGGAAACATGAGAGGTTCCAAACATCAAGGTCCCAAAGGACCTTCCCATTGCCCATGATCAAGTCTCAGTCCTGATCTGAGTGCAGCTCCAACCACACTGAGCACAGGGGCCCCACCCTGTCCCTTACATGCATGGGTTCCTGTGATTGCTCCTCATCCTCCCTCCTAGGTGCCAGGCCTTGGTTCTAGACCTCTCTCCACAGACCACACTCCCTAGTGATCTCGTTCGGTCCCATGGTTTTTAATACCGTGTAGACGTTGATGGATTCCCAAGGTGTCTCCCTGGCCTGACTCCTCTTCGGAGCCCCAGACTCATCTAGCCAAATGCGTACCCCTCCATCCACCTACCACACACAATAGAAGCAAAACCTGGATTCTACCTGCTCTTTCTCCCTCAGCCTTTTAGAAAATGCAACCAACACACACTTAGTTTTTCAGGCCAAACTTCTAGTATTCATTCTTGATTCTGCCCTTTCCCTCAATCACCCAACCTCACAATTTAATAAATCAACAAAGCCATCAGCCCTGCCTGCAACAGGTGCCCCCAGTCAGGCTGCCTCTCAGCACCTCTGCCTCCGTTGCTCTGGCCTAAGCCACTAACACCTGCCCCACAGGCCCCTAATAGGTCTTTGGTCATCCTCCATTGTCCATTCTGTCCACCCTCCACACAAGCCCCAGAGTGCCACCCCAACACCCTCTACCCCCTCCTGAGATGGGCTCACTCCCTCCCACAGCCCCCCCTCCCACAGCCACACACCTCTCCCAGCCAGTCCTGGTGGTTCTTGCTATAGTTGCTTTAGCTGATGGAACCTGAGGGGACGTCAGCATGGGGGCTTTGGGGAAAGGCTTCCTGTTCTTACAGCTCGTGCGCAGCAAAGTGTCCCTACGCCCCACTCCACGATGCAGTACCTGCCTACGAGGCCCAGAGCTGCGTGGCCAATGCACAGTGAGGGCTGCAGAGCCCTAGTGCATGGTGACACCATAGGAGGAACTGGCCCACCTTCTCGTTCTGTAGATGATAGCTTTTCCTCGTTCAGCCCCATTTCCAGTCAGGGGTTTTGTTAAGAAAATGAAGACCCATGCACAGATGGTCTTCAGTAGCAAAAATCAGACCATTTCAGTCTCCTGCTTCAAGTCCAACAGTGGATTCTCAGGCCATAAAACCCCAACTCCTCTCCATAGTCATGGGCCCCACCAGCCAGCTCCTGACCTCATCTCCAGCCACCGCCCCGGAGGCCTCCTCTCTAACCCGGGGCTGCCCTTTCCCTGCTCATGTCTGTAGTATCACCATCCAGAGAGGGACAAGGACTCTCCAAATTCCAACCCTGAACTACCCACACACACACACCTCGCCACCCCTGCCAACGCCCAAAGCAGGTCCCCATTGGTCTCCTCCCCTTCCAGCATTTGGGCTCAGCTGAGCCCCTGGCCATGTTAATAAACACTCAGTGGCCAAAGCCACAGGAGCTTCTCAGATGGAGTCTAAAATCAGAACGAAGGGGGCGACCAGAGAGAGGACAGAGTCTGAACTCAGCTCACCCATGAGCCCTGGTAGCCATGCTGGAAAGAGATGAAGGCCATGAGCCAAGTTTCCTTTAAAGACAGAAGTTGGCAGGAGCTCCATGGGCCCTGGGAGCAGCAGAACCCATGGCTGGGCTCAGGCTGCGCTCACTGGAGTTCTCGCTCATCGGGGCTCCTCAGAGCTGTGGCGCGCTCAGGAAATCGGAATTGAAACAAAAACAAATACGCTGATGTGAGCTGTTCTCCAGAAGGATCTACTGATGCCTGTTTACAAAATGCAGCCACGACGTAGCATTCTCAGGAGACTGGATAATTAAACAGAAAACAAGCTATGTTTATTTCTGTCCTTGGGAGACCCAATGGCTTCTCCCCTTTGCAAGTAGATGGGCGAGTGGACCCAGCAGAGATGGGCTCCCTGTCTGGCTTCTGCTCGCTCTGGTTGCCTGCTGGGCACACCCCAGCCTGAGGGGATTCGAGGAGAGCCACCTGCACGGTAGGTAGACACATGTCTGTTCCCTCTTCCTCGGCTAAAGGTTCTTAGGAACTAGAATGCCACAGTTTAGAAATCATTTTGAAATCCTGCTCACTGAGGAGACCCAGAACGTGTTTGTAATCTGCGCTGCAGATCAAATAACTTAGGAGGGTTTAGAGGATTATCAGTCCAGACACAGTCCACACATCAAGGCTTTTGAGGGTCCCTGCACCACCCAGCTTGCCTTACCCGGGAAATGCACCATGTAGTGCAGGAGGGTCAAGCCAGGAACACAGCAGAGAGTCACTCCTGACACCCCATTTCCTTGCTCCTCACCCGTCCCTTCCTCTTCTATCTCACAGCCACCATCTGCCTCTCACCTGAACGAGTACTGACTCACCTGCTAAATGGTGTCCCCACATCCGCTTGTCCTCAGCAGCCCGTTATTCACACCACAGCCAGAGCAATCCCTGCATGCAAGTCAGATCCCAACCCTTCTCGACTTAAAACTCTCCCAATCCCTTTCCATCGCCTTATGTTAACCCCCTAGCCTCACCATGCCCCACCCGGCCCCCAGCCCCCGGCCCCTTCCTGCCTCTGACTGCACCTGCTTCACTCCCGTTGCTTCAGCCACACTGGCCTTCCATTCCCACAGCATCCTCAGCCATCTGACCTCAGGCCTTTGAACAAACCGCTTTCTCAGACTAGAATGCCCTTCTCCCCGTTCCTGGCTCAGGCGGCTTCTTCTTGTCTCACAGGTCCCCACTTAAATGCCTCCCACTGAGAGAGGCCCCCACCGCTACTCCCCACTCGCATCTTCAAGGGCCTCCCTGCTGTTCTCTCAGCATCTTGTTCTGTCCAAATGAAATGATTATGATACTGCGTAATTCGTTTGCACACTCTCTCCCAGCCCACCCTGAGGCAGCCCCCATCCCACCCCCGTGCAGAGTATGGGCACTGTCTGATCCTGAAAGCAGTAGGAATGGCCATAGGGGTGTGAGGGGCAGCTTCCTAGGCAGAGGTGTTGGAGGAGTCAGAACAGAAGATGGATCTCCTCTCATCTGAGGATTCTCAGACACTCCAACCCTGAATGGCGTGGCCTTTCAAAGACACCTCCACCGCTCACTGCAGTTTCTGCCGAGGAACTATATGAACTTGTACTATTTTCTCTTCTGAGGGAGTCTATTAGGTAATTAACACCAGCTGCTGTAGAAACCCCCAAATCTCAGCAGTACAGAGCAGAGGCTGATTCCCCACCCTTGTCAAGTCTGAGTGGGCCGGACAGCTCCCAGGCAGCAGCTAGGAGGCTGTGTTCTTTGCTTTCACAAAGTGCATGACCACATGGTCTCTGCGGAGCAGAGAAGGGAGTGTGGATGATGACTGTCTTAGTCAGGGTTCTCCCGAGAGCCAGAGCCAATAGGATGCAAGGATGGATGAGTGGGTAGATGGATGGACAGGCAGGTGGGTGGATGGGTGTGTGGGTGGATGGGTGGGTAGATGGACAGAGGGGTGGGTGGATGGATGGGTGGGATGGATGGATGGGTGGGTGGATGGATGGGTGGGTGGGTGGATGGGTGGGTGGATGGATGGGTGGGTGGGTGGGTGGGTGGATGGATGGGTGGGTGGGTGGGTGGGTAGACGGGTGGATGAATGGGTAGACAGACAGAGGGGTGGGTGGATGGATGGGTAGGATGGATGGATGGGTGGGTGGATGGATGGACAGGTGGGTGGGTGGATGGATGGGTGAGTGGGTGGATGGAGAGAGGGAGGAATGGAGGAAGGGAGGGAGAGGTTGAGGGAGGGAGGAAGGGATGGATAGGTAGATGGATGGGTGGATGGAGAGAGAGTATTGGCTTACACCAATTCAGCTGAGATCTGTAGTCAGGAAGCTGGAGAGCCAATGGTAGAAATTCCAGTCTGAAAGCTAGCAGGCTGGCAACTAGGGAAGAGATGGTGTTTCAGTTCAAGTCCAAAGGCAGAAAAGACACACGTTCCAGCTTAAAGGCAGTCAGGCACAAGGAATTCTCTGTGTCTCAGCCTTTTTGTTATAGTCAGGTCTTCAATTGATTGGATGAGCCCCCCCACATCCCTAGGGCAATTGGCTTGACTGTGGAGTCAACTGTTAATTTCATCCAGAAACCCTCAGAAATAGTGTTTGAAATAAGCACTCCATGGCCCAGTCAAGTTGACGCAATATATAACCCATCACAAGGACACAGGGTTGAGGGGCCAGGCATTCACAGCCCTTTGGTCAGATCTAGTCGCTCCCTGGCTCCATGAGGCCAGGAAGTAGTCTTCCCTGTGCTCAGCAGTTAGGAGATGAACTTGCATCTGGGAGCACATGGCACGGCACCCTCCTGCTGGCTAGGTCAAAGCTGCCTGCTTATCTCCACTGAATGCTTATAAAACCGATTCTAGAGCCAACCCTTGATATTATACAAATTTTTGCGAATTTTGATTAAATAGTACGTGATTGCATAAGGTGATGCCTTCTTTTCCTGAAGTCACCAAAAGAATCTGCAGTTCAGGTACTTTTCTTTGCCAAGCATCTTGAGCAGGGCATTCCTATCACCTTCAGGAGCAGACTCTGCTGGGCAAGGGAGAGGCGCAGGCTGGCTGGCCTGACCGAGCCACCGCAGGCTCGGAGACCTGCCACGGAGGGAGGGCTAGGCCACAGAGCCGTGGTGGCCACACGCCCTGCTGACAGGGGGCCTGGGCTCTCTGCCTCAGCACTGACCCCGCACTCCGTCCAACTAACGCTTCTGCTGCCGGCCGCGCCCATAGCACCCGAGGGCCCCGACACACAGCACCACGGCCCCTGGACTCCGCTCTCAGCTCCGACTCCCCAGCCCTCCGCACACACTGCCACACTGCGCTTTAGTTTTCCCGAAGCCACAGGAGGCAAGACAGTGCAAGAGCTCAGAGGGCGCCCCTCCTACCAACAAGGAGAACGTGGTACCAGCCTGAGGCTCCTGGGGAGCGAGACACGGGTCTGCCTTCTGCACCCACCCCCACCAGGCCTCGTGCTGGGCACACAAGGACGGCTCTTCCAGGAGAGGATGCTCAGGCTCTGCAGGAGCCAAGGGCTCTCCACTAGGGCCTGTGGACAGGCTTCAGGTGTCTGATGCCACCTCCACCTGCACCCATTTATGCTTGTCCTCCTTGCTGAGCTAGGAGTTCCAGCTTAGCAGGCACAGGGTCTGGCCTGCTTGCAGGGTATTTCCACTGTATTCTGGCACATAGTAGGTGCTCGATAAGTAATTGTTGAATGAGCACTATTCTAATCTTTCATTTGCTTAAAACTATTTATCAAGTCCCTTCTGTGTGCTAGTAATTATATTAGGGGCTAGAGATACGAAAGAAATAAAACAGATATGGTCTCTGCCTTCAGGCAGCTTGCAAAGGTGTTTGTTGACACCAGGGAGCAAAATTTTAAACTATAATAATGATTGAAGCAACATCAAGCAACATAAATGGATTGAAAAAGTAAATGAGCCACCAATCTGCAGGTAACTAACTAACATGTTGAGTGCCATCCCCAAGATGAAGCAAGAAAGAGGGAATAGGACCGGAGCATAACAGGGGAATCAGATGATGCAAAAAAGAAACACGAAAGTTCGGGTGAGGGTGGGTCTGGCTGGCCCAGAGCCCCTGTGCAGGTGGGACCCAGTCCCATGCTCGAAACCTGAGTGCGAGACGAGAGGCCCTAAGACAGCCTGTCCCCCACCTCCCACCCACCAGGTTCCGGCAGCTGTTGGAAGGAGCCGGAGTGGCAGGTCCTGGTGGAGGGGAACAGAGGGGACACCAAGCACCCCACCTTAGACACCTCCTCTCAGGATGAGCCAAAACAGCTCTGCCCTGCAAGTGCCAGGTGAAGTCACCACGTGCAGGAGACAGAGATGTTACCTGTCCCCTACGTGGCCAGAAGACATTGTTTCTGTCCCACTCATCAACTTCACAGGGTGGCCCTAGTCAGAGGAACAAGACCAGATCAAGAGCGTGTCCCACAGGTGCCACATCTCCTTTGGTGACTCCCAGGTTCCCTGAGGGGTTCATCCCAGGGGACGAACATTCATTTGCAAGGAGAACAGTGTGAGCAGAGGCCGCAGCCACAGAGATGTGCCTGAGCGCCCGGCCAGGGCTCTACCACCGGGTGGCCCTGACTCCCAGGCAGGCCCCTGAGTCTGGCTCCAAGTCTCCGTCTAAAACATCGCTGTGCAGGTAGGTTGATTGAGCTTCTGACAAGGGTGTTTTCACCAAAACCATCCTTTGGAAAATGGCAACTGTCCAGATGGGAATGTGTTCCATTAGTGCATTTCTAACACTGACGCCAGCTTGACAAGACCGAGAAATTTAATTTCTATTGCTGTGAAGCTCCAGGGGCCTGCCTGAGAGGGCGCGGATGGGTCGATGAGTGTCTCCTCAAGCTCAGTGCAGGGTGAGGAACAGCACCCGAGACAACGGGAAAGCTGTCATAGGACGTCACATCCAATTCCCCAGCGCCCCCATCTCTCCAGAATCCGAGGAGCAAGGGGAGCAGCTGCACCAGGAGAAAGCTGAGAGCTGGTGTTTGCAGCCCCTTGTGTCTGCAGAACTGAGGGTGTTGCTGCTCTGGTTTGAAAGGCCTGGAGAATGAGGCAGGTGTCTCCCAGGAGACTGCTGTCAGCCCAGCCAGGCCTCAAGCCACCTGCTGTGTGCTGACACCACACTTAGGCCCCAGAGCCCCAAACAGTCCTGTCTGGGACCCCACCGCCAGGCACGCAGCCTTATTAGCGCCCCACAAAGGTCTGTCTGTGCTAACCAATCTGCGCTGACTTTGACAGTCACGGCCATGTGACCTGTACCCCTTCATCCTGTGGGGGACACAGGGAAGCCCACTGATGTAAGAAGGCCTGATGCACAGGGAGACAGGTGTCCCAAGTTGTCAGGAACTAGGAACTGCCCCCCCACCAACGCCCTTGCCCTCCCCAAATTCCCTGCTTGCCAGGCAAGCCTTTCTGTTCTTATCACAGGGCCATTGTCCCTCTGGGGGGCACCTCTGCCCCACAGAGCAGACAAGCTCCCCATTGAGCTGCTCTGACCCCCAGCTCAGGCTTCCCTTTCCAAGGACATCAGCTGCTGACAGAAACCTCAGCCCAGCACTGTCCACTGCCCCTGCCACACTCTGAGTACAGGGCAGATCTGTTGCTCGGCCGGTCCCCAAGAAATCTTGAGGACCTTCCCAGAGAGCCCATGAGGCCACAGGTGGTTGGTCATCATGGGAGCAACAGAGCCACAGCCAATAGCTGCAAGGACCCCTTGCTAGCCCTTCTGCTGGCTGCTATCCCGGGGGCTGCAGTGTGGCTTCCTCACGTCTCCCTGCTGTGACTTGGGCCCCACCAGAACAGAGTCCAGATCAGGACATATCTGAGTCCCCTGCTCCATAGGGCACTCCAGCCCACAGTAGAAGTGCAGCTGGGTGTGTTCACTGAGCCCCTGTTAGGGCCATCCCCACAAGTTCCAGGCTGCCTGGCCCTCCTCCTGTCCCTTGGGCTGCGCCACACCACCAACCACCACTCCCCAGAGAAGGTGCAGGTGGGGGCAGACTGCAACTGAGCTCAGGTTTCAGTTCTGATACTTCTCATTGTCTCCACCGACCTTCCCCTCATCCTCTTGCCCCTTGTCAAGGCCTCCCGATGGGGCTGTGAAGGGATAGAGCAAAGAGAAGGGGCCTTCTCTGTGTCTCTGTGGTGGTCACGAAGCATTGATCTGCCCAATGGCCCCTTTCTGTTGAGACATTTGACCCCACCCCCAACCACGCAGCCTCTGGACCCAGAGGTGGTCACCTGACCCAGGCCTGAAGGGTCAGGCAGTCAGTGCTGTGACGGCAGAGTACCCCATGTGCACCAGCCTCAGGGGTGGCTTCATGGAGGAACACAGACAGCCGGTCTGGCCCATATGGGTCCTCTCATACTTTCTTCCCAGGCTCTCAAGAAAGACATGGTCCCTGGCCCTGGATCCCACGGACAGGGACAGTATGAGTGCAGGGCCACCGCTGGACATCTTGCAGCCAAGCAGCAAGGTCGTTGTTTAGGGTGCTGGGTGCTTGCAGCCTCCTCCGCTCCCTTAGATGTCCCACCGAGGGGAACAAAGACCACCCTCCTTTTTCTTTCCTAAGCTAGTTGAGCATTTCTGAGAGTTTCTATCACGTAAGCCTGAAAAGTCCTGACAAATTCACTGGTTGATTGCTTGCAATCTTCCTCACCCAGCGCCTGTTCAAGCGTTGCCTTCCATTAAAACTTCAGGTACCAGAAGCATTGCACGAGGCCATCTCAGAGGCGGGCGCCAGAGTGGCAGGGTCTCCGAATAGACAGCTAGGAGGTGCCCACCAGAGACATGCTTAGGACCAAACCCTCAGACAGGATGGGGAACCAGTGGTCCCTGTGGTAAGTGACATGGCAGAAGACGTGGGTCAGGGCCAGGAGCTGCTCTGAATCCTAAGTGTGTGGGTGATGGGGACCCACTCGTGGCTTTTGAGCAGTATTGTACCTTGTAGTCCAAGTCGTGACAGGAGTTAGGGGCAGCAGGGAAAACTAGAGGGGTAACCACACAGCAGGCTGTTCAGGACCTGTGACGGAGAGGAAGAGGAGAACTCAGGGTGTATCACAAGAGAAGCCCCTGTGGGGCTTGGCCACTGTGAGTGCCACCATCAGCAGCATGACGTGTACCATCACAGACAAGTGAGCAAAGAGCAGTGGCAGATGGTGCTGGGGGGCAGGCAAGGTGCAGTCAGGTGTCTCCTGGCAAGACCAAGGAAGGCCTGCAGGGACATCCACTTGGAACCATGTGCTCAGAGTCCCAGAGCCCTCCTAGGCAACCTCTTATTTCATAAACGTCTAAACTGAGCCCAGGGACAGGAAGGGACCTGCCCAAGGCCCCTCGGCATGTCGCCAGGAAAGCCAGGCATGGAGCCCCAGCCCGTGACACTGCTTCATTTTAACATCCTGGGAGTTCACTTAACGGGGAAGAGGAGCCGGCCAGAGGTCAAACAGTAAATAACCGGGAGCAAGGAGAGGTTCAGTTGCCATAAATCTCTTCAGAATTTTACAGAGCTGGAGAATATTGACATAAATTAAATTTAATAAAACGGTCATTTAATTAAACTTTAAATGATCCAAATATTTGCATTTGGTTAGTGTTTGTGTAGCTGACGGGAGCAGAATTATGATGGTTCTGTCAGTATGGATGCATCCTAATTTAGCGCAAGTCTCTCCTGTGCAAAGTGCGTGTCTTCGGACGTACAAATGAAGGGCCAGTGCGTTCAGCAAGGATGTGCCAACGGCTGTCCCAGGGCGAGTGGAGACACCCAGAGACTACACACGTGGCATGTTTGTTTGCTTGTTTGTTTGTTTGTTTTCCAGGCAGTGTTCTAAAAATTTTTGAAATATATGGCTTTGGGGCCACATGGAGGGAGGGGCCCCTGCACTGCACATAGTTCTTACGTTCCAGGTGAGGGCCTTTGCTCCTCACCTAGTAGTTGGCCCCCATAATCCAGCCAGCCAGACCACCTTGCCTCCAGCCCCACATGGGCTCATCTTTCCATCTGTGCAGATCCCCCATCTTCTAAGACAGGGGTCCTCAGGCCTCGGGGTATCATGGAAGCCCTGGGGTGCTTGTGAAAGCCAGGAGTCTGTACCCCAAAAGGGGTGATGCCAGTTGGAGGGGGGCACACCTCAAGAAGTGGAACCCCTCTCTGATGGTCTTTACCTTGTAGTCTGACTAGAGCTCAGACATGCAGAGAAAATGGAGGTTCCTTTTGTAACATACCTTTCTAAAAAATTTTTTTTCAATTATAGTTGATATTCATGATTATATTAGTTTCAGTGTAAAACATAGGGATTAGACATTTATATAACTTACAAAGCGATTCCCCCATAAGTGGAGTACCCACCTGGCATCACACATAGTTATTACAATATTATTAACTATATTTCCTATGCTGTACTTATGTCCCTGTGACTGTTTTTACAAGTGACAATTTGTACTTCTCAATCCCTTGACCTTTTTCCCCCATACCCCGAATATGCCTCCCATCTAATGACCATCAATGTGTTATCTGTATCTACGAGTTTGTTTCTGTTTGGTTTGTTCATTTGTTTAAGTCCTCAGCCAAGAATACGCTTTTACTGATTTTAGAGAAAGAAGAAGAGGGGAGAGAGAGAGAAGGAGAGAGACAGACAGATAGACAGACAGACAGATGTCAACATGAGAGGGAAACATCAATAGGCTCCCTCTCATATGCGCCCTGACCAGGGATTGAACCCACAACATTTTGGTGCACAGGACAAGGCTTCGACCAGCTGAGCCACCCTGCCAGAGCTGTTTGTTAATTTATTTTGTTTTTCATATTTCATATATAGGTTGAAATCATATGGCATTTGTCTTTCTCTGTCTAACGTATTTCACTTATAATACCCTCTTAAGTCCACTGGTGTTGTTGCAAATGGCAAGACTTCATTCTTTTTCATGGCCAAGTAACATATTCCATTATATACACGAGTATGTACCACATCTTCTTTATCCACTTGTCTACTGTTGGGAACTTGGGCTGCTTGCATATCTTGGCTATTATAAAAAATGCTGCACTGAGCAAAGGGGTGCATATATCTTTTTGATTAATGTTTTGAATTTCTTTGGATAAATACTCAGAAATGGAATGGCTGGGTCATAAGATAGTTCATTTTTAATTTTCCATAGTGGCTGCACCAGTCTGCATTCCTCCCAACAGGCACAGCGTTCTCTATTCTCCACATCCCAGCCAGCACTTGTTGTTTATTGACTTATTGACAATAGCCATTCTGACAGGTGTGAGGTGATACCTCATTGTGGTTTAATTTGCATTTCTATGATGATTAGTGACATTGAGCATCTTTTCACATGTCTGTTGACCATCTATACGTTCTGTTGGGAGAAATATCTATTCAGGTCCTCTGCCCATTTTTTAATCTGATTGTTTTTTTGTTTTTTCTTTTGGTGTTAAGTTGTATGAATTTCTCATATATTTTGGATATTAATTTCTTAGTGGATATATCATTGATGAATATCTTCTTCCATTCTGTAGGTTGTCTTTTGGGGTTTTTTTGATGGTTCCTTCACTGCACAAAGCCTGTTTAGTTTGATGTCTCATCTGTTTATTTTTTTCTTTTGTTTCCCTTGCCCAAGGAGATATATCAAATATTATATATATATATATATATAAAACTAAGAGCAATGTCAGAGTTTACTGCTTATGTTTTCTCCTGGGAGTTTTATGACTTGGGGTCTTACATAAGTCTTTAATCCATTTTGAGTTTATTCTTGTATATAGTGTGAGAAAGTGTTCTAGTTTCATTTTATGTTTACATTATCTGTCCAGATTTCCCAACACCATTTACTGAAGAGGCTCTCTTTACCTTATTGTATCTATCTCTTCTTTATCAGAGATTAATTGACCATATGCGTGGAAACATACCTGACTTCTTCACAATCCCCACTTACCAGCCATGGGGAGAAAAACGCACCTAAATATTCAATCCATTATAAAGCTTAGTTCAAGCTGGCCATTGTAGCAGTCCACAGAGGTAATGCTCTACCTAAAAAAGATGCTTCGTGTTTCCAATCCCTACCCTATGTCCCCAGCCACTCCCCTAGCTGGTTTCTGAGTGTGGAGGTCAGCACCCTGACATCCTCCGCCACCTCCGGTTCCCATGCCTGGACCCCCACCCCTTGTTGTTCTGTCTGAGGTCAGCCCTGGCTGCGCTCTTGGTCTGGGCTCTCTCAGACTGGTAGAGCCTGGAGTCCAAGGTTCCCCTTGGCTCAGCCTCCCACAGCCCCACTGGCACTATGCACCCCTGGAGGTCTGAAGGTCATTGCCTTGGAGCCCAGATCTGGCTATCCAATGCAGCCCTCAGGTACAGACGTGCAGAGCACCTCACAGCCCAGCCAGTGTGCAGGCAAGGACCCACTCAGGAGCCAAGGGGGCTCTGGCAGTTAATCCCAGACCCTGGCCCTATCACACCCTATGTAGTAGTTGCCCAGGTGGGGAGGAGAGCAGGCTAGTTGGGGATGGTTCAGCCTCCTCCTAGAGGCCCCCATTGGTTCCCCTCATCTACACACTAGCAGGCACACTCTTTGCCCTTCCCACTGTCTCCCTTGTGATTCCCACAATGCCCTGGGACGAGGAGGGGGCATTCCATACTCCTTCGTTCTTCCTTCCGAAGAGCACGGAGCCTCATGGTTTATCCCATGAGTGGAGATATTTGGGGAGAATCTGGGTTCTGAGTCTTAAGAACCAACACAGCACAGCAGGAACTAAACAATTTTAACAAATTCTTCTTATCTCTCCATGTCTCTGCCCTCCGCATCTCCAAAGTTAGGTCTACAGTGGGTTAGTGCCTTCTCCACCCTGAGCAATAAGCCTCAGAGATGGGAGGGCGGCAAGCGAGACGTGATTGAAGAGGGAATATGTAGGCACCACTTCGATTGTAAAATATGCTGGTGCATCTGCATCAGTCATGCGGTGCTTATCTTCCCTTGTGAGGCTCCGTCACATTTGTTCTGTGTGATTGTCCCCTCTCCACTGGCCTGTTGCCTCCTTTCCTTCTTTATTTCCCTTTTCTCCATGTTGTATCCATCCATCCAGCAAGCACTGATAAAGCACCTCCTATATACCTTGTTCTTCTTCGAGGGCCCAGGGCAGGACCACTGAACAGTTGTGGAGGGGGAAGGGCCCTGCTCCTCAGGATCCCAACTGACTGCACCTGCTCTGGCTTTACCTGCTTTGCGGAGCATTGCGCCCATGGCTGGTTGTGCTCCCCTTCCTCTCCACTCTCTCACACACCAGGGCAGGGGGGTGTGAGCGCAGATGTCCTGCCTGACCAGAGCTTGGAAGGGTCCTGCTGAGTCCCAGAGCTCAGTTCCCACCTCTCTGCCTTGTTGCACACCTGTCCAGCTTCCCCAGGCCCCGACAGCACCTCAGAGTGAATAGGGCTCCAGCACTTCTGCGGGGATCACAGAATAAGCACAGGCCCCCCACAGCCACCACCGCCCTCAGCTCATGCCGCCTCTGGGTGCTGCCTCGCGTCCCCTGAGTTGTGGATTTGGGAGAGGCAGGCTGCTCAGCAGGCTGGTGACTCTCCCTCCAAACCCAATCCCTTGTTGGCATTTGAACATCTGCATCTGATTAATTTTTTCATAAATCCTGAGAATTTCAGAAAGCCTAAGGTTAAACGGAAATATTTCAGACCCTCTGTTTGCCTGAAGAATAATCATTCTTAAGGCCCACTATCAAGTGTGAAATCCAAATCCAAGTTCAGAGAAGCCTCAGGCAGAAACAAACCTTCAAAGATCAGCCAGTCCATTCCCCAAACCTCAGACAGTGCAACCTTTGAATCGCCCCCCGATGGAAGAGAAACCTGTCAACCCAGCCAGCAGACCTTGACTGGACATAGCCCAGCCCAGACATCATGAGGCCCGAGGCCCAGGAGCACAGAACATGTACTGCACGTCTGGTCTCTGGTCGCTGTGTGGTGGCCCACGGAGCCCTGGCAGACCACATTCTTGGGTCGACTCACAAATCCACAGCCCAGATGGCTTCTCTGCACTAGCTGAAGTTCCTGACCCATTTTGACTCACAGAGCCCCTTGGTCATTTGACATAAGTCATAGCCCCTCTCCCAGGCGACATATCCAGCTGTACAGTTCATCAGCACATGGTGGACAATTTCCATTGCCTTGAAGAAACCTGGGCCATTTCCCTTGGAGTGGAAACTCCTCCCCCAAGCTTGCACCTGACCTCCTTCTCCTTCTCCCCGCAGAGGTGGTTCAGCTCAGCCTCGCCCCCGAGGAGAGGGTCAATGTGGCCACAGTGACCGTGGGGCTGAGCACAGTGCTGACATGTGCTGTCCATGGAGACCTGCGACCACCCATCATCTGGAAGCGCAATGGGCTCACCTTGAACTTCCTGGATTTGGAAGATATCAACGTAAGTAACCTGGGCAAGCCTATAGCAGAGGCAGGGCCTGAGGTTTCTCTTCTGACATCCCACATTTGGCACCTTCCAGCCTGTGGTATGATACCTGCAGGTACCAGAAGATCCAAGTCCGACCACATACAGAGGTGGCTGTAAGCCAGCCAGCCAGGCCCAGAAGACGGTGAATGCGGGAGGGGGTGGCAGGGCAGGAGGTCCTTGCACTGGATGAAGCAGTGAAGGCCAGGAGGAGGGCATGAGGATGAGATGTGAGAGGAGGGGGCTGCGTAGTGAGCCCATCACTCAGAAGGAGGGACCACAGGCCAACAGAGAACATGACCAGGCAGGAAAGCTGCCTAGCAGGGAGAACATCTGGGCGAGGTCTTCGCGGGGGGCGGGGGGGGTGGTGCTCAGGGCCTAAAGCAGGCCAGGATATAGATAGCTGGATGCAGGGGAAGGGGGATTCCCTGTGGAGGGCACAGGTGCGCCGCTGGGCCGGGTTGGCTGGAGGGCAGGTGCCTGGTGAGGGTGGGAAAGGAAATGAGGTCAATCCAGAGGGGCCTGCCTGGGGCCCAGTAGGATGGGGGTGGGGATGGGGGTGAGGGTGGAGGTGGGGGTGGGGATGTGATGAGTTGAGTGGAGAGACCCTGAGCTCACACAGCCTATGTGACCGACATGGGTACTTCTGTCCTCTGATAGCCCAGCCTGCCTGGGCTGGGGTCCCAGCGTCACCCACGCCACCTTTTAGCACTTTGAGCAATTTCTCAGACAGCTGATCCTCAATGAATTAATCTATTAGCAAAGCAACATTAGCAGCACCTCCCTTCTCTCAGGCATGAGGAATACAGGGATTCATTCAAAAATATTTATTGGCCCTCGTTTGGCCCAAGGGGTGAGGTGGCTTCCCAGAAGTTCACGTGAGAAGACAGAGTGATCTCACCGATGGAGGGTGCTGCCAGGGAGCAGCTGCAATGACAGGAGTACAATTTTCAAGCTGATAGGGGGCAGCCCTGGTCTCCTTGCTCGAGTCTGGCTGGCTGGCTCAGAATGGGATGTGTGGCCCAGAGAAGGAAGACCTGTGGGCTAAATGGTCAGTTCCCGCTAACAGCGCTAAGGTGCCAGGGGAGGCTCTGGGCCATGGGACCCCATGAGTTGGATTAGCACAAAGAGCCAGGGTGTACCCCCAAAAGAGACCTATTTGAGCTCCTTTGCTGGAACACCATTCCAGCCATCAGCCCTGCCTGCCAATGGAGTGAGCCGTCACAGGAGGCAGGGAGCTCCCCACCCCCAGAGACACGCAGGCCCACACAGGAGCGTGGGGAGCAATGCTGCTAGCCACAAGAGGGCAGCTAAACCCCATGACCTTGAAGAGTCCTTCCAGCTCTGAGACTGCTTTCTGGGGAGAGGCCCAGCCTGCAATTCTGCAGGAACCCCTGAAGTTGGCACTCTGCTCCTCTCTGGGCCCCTCTGGATGCACCCTGGAAATTGTGCAGGAAGCAGACAGGAAGAGGGGCCCCCCCTGGAGTTCCAGAGCTGGCCGGAGTGCCCTTGCCCCATCCTCGGCACACTGGGCAGGACCATTTCCTTGTGATTTACCCGCTGTGATGAGCATAGGCTATCTCCTACCATCTCTGAATGGCAGTGCCGGCACAAGCCCCGTGGGTGCTTCATGGACGGATGCCACATGGGCAGAGTCTTCCGAACTTAAGATGCCCAGAGCATGTCTGGCATCTTAGCAAGGAAAGGAGCTGTTCTGTTTGTAAAGACTTGGGGGATGTTGCTGTGTGTTGGGGTGTACACCGGTGTGTACAAAAGCTCTCACTGTGGGGTATCAGCATCTAACTGGCCAGCGGTGATTGATTCAGAACTAGGGCAGATCCGCCTGGGTTTGTCTGCACATCCCTGGGCATCGCTTGATGCTCTATTTAAAGACACCAGAAATGAAGGCGGAGGCGGAACTCCTCTTAATGCACTTGCCATCAGGTAATTAAATTACTCTGGGTGTTTTTCCCCTCCCTTGAACATGCCTTCAGCATCAACTCAATTGCATTTTTACTTTGCACTGTGAGGTTAGCAATTTGGGTAATTGTGGGTGCAACTGGAGATGAATGGCCTCTCATTACCTCCCAGGAAGCACTAGCTGCTCCTGGTCAAGTCAGCAGCCCACAGAGAGGCAGTGCTCTGTGCTTCTCCGAAGCCCCCACAGGGGTCCTTGAGCAATGCATGCATACGCCACATACACAAACACACACAACACAAGCATACACATACACATATCTATACGCACATCCATATATGTGGGGGCAGGCACACGTGGCTCCCCTGCCTGCAGAAGTGGAGGGAGGCAACATAGCCTGCTAGTGCAAAGCACAGACTGGGGGTCATGGGTACCTGGGCTTAAGTCTCAGCTCTACCTCTTCCTAATTGAGTGACCTTGGAAAGGGCACCTGACTCCTCTAAGACTTAGTTTCTGCCTCTGTGGAATGAGGATGAATAATATAAGGTTGGTGCAAAAATAATGTCCGATTTCAAGGTCTATTTTAAAAATGAAAAAACCATGATTATAAAAATATTTATTCATTAACATAACCTCCTTTGCTTTCTAGAACCTCATTCCATCTGTCAACTACCTTATAAATGCCACACTTGTAAAATTCTTTAGGTTTTGAAGCAAAATATGAATCCAATTCATTTTCAACCTTTTCTCTTGATGTCAACCTAAGACCATCAAAATGGTTCTGTAGTCCCCGAAACAAGTGGTAATCAGAAGGAGCGAGGTCAGGAGAATATGGAGGGTGAAGCAATATTTCCCAACAAAGCTCTTTCAAGAAATTTTTGGTGAGTCGAGCTGTGTGAGGACGAGCATTACCGTGATGGAAGATGACACCCTTTCTGTTGACTAAGGAGGGTCACTTTTGGTTCAAAGCTGCTCTCAAACAATGAAGTTGTTCACAGTAAAGATTAGCAGTAATTGTTTGATTGTTGTCTAACAGTTCACAATGGACAATTCCTTCCATATCCCACCATACACTCAACATGATCTTTGGATGAAGTCCTCCTCTTGGTTGTTGAACTCTTCTTCTTCCTTGACTGATCCATGATTGGTGGCATTTAACGTTATGGTAAAGGATTCACTTCTCAGCACCTGTAACAAGCCTACCTAAAAATGGTGCCTGAAGGTGTCGCAAAAGCAATGATTCACAACAAGCAACACGCTGTTGCAGATTCTCTGAGACAGTTTGTGTGCGACCCATTTTCCAACTACTGAAACCTTTCCGATCCTTTTCAGTTGGCACAGCACAGTTGTATGGGCTACATTAAATTGTTCTGCAAGTTCCCTAGAGGTAATGGCGGGGTTTTCTGTGACAACAGCTTCCAACACTTCGGAATCAAGTTTTTTTGGACGACCCTCTTTTGGCTCATTTTTCAAACTGAAATCCCCACTTTGGAAACGGGAAAACCACTCCCTGCAGCTTCTTTCAGTCACTGCATCGTCCCCATAAGCGCTCTGAATAGACTTTGCTGCTGTACTTGCATTGGCACCTTTATGAAACTCACAGAGTAAAACATTTCTAATGTGGTCTTTAGATCGGACGAACATGGGTGCAAATATTGTGGACAATTATGAACAATACTTCAGTAACTTGAAAAAAATAAGATATAAATTAGTCACTGTGTCATCAAAAAATTATAAGAGGCACAAATTTAATAAATACTATCTAAAACTTTCTTTTAAAAAAAGTCGGACATTACTTTTGCACCAACCTTATTTCTTATTAAATGAGAAAATACATGTGAATACATGTGCCATCATAAGCATGTGTTCCATGCTAACTATTGTCACTCCCATATTATCTCTGTTATTATTATAACTACTGCTGCTGCCAAACAACACCTTGCATTCTGAGTCCCCGACAGGCAGCCAGCAGCAGCCTGCAGCTCCCCGGTCAGGCAGCTGAGACCTTGGGTGTCCGGGCTGCCTGTCCATATCAACCTTGATTCATGCAGGGAGACAGACACTGACCAGCCACCTCCTGCAGGCCCAGAGCAGTCAGGGGGGGTGGGGTGACTTCTCTGAGCCTGTGGGGAAATGGGGATGAGGATGCCCTCCTGCAGGGGCGTTTTCAGGCTGAAGGGGTGTGCCGTGCCTAGCCCAGTACCCAGAACACATCAGGTGTTCATGAGTGGCAGCCCTCCTTGGGGACAGTAAGGACAGCAGCTCTGGGAAGAAATCAGCCTATAGGGGGCAATGCAGCCAAGTCCGCTGGATTCAAGGGGTATTTTTGAAGCCAGATTGGTCAGGGAGAAACAGCCCAGGGGGGCAGACACTGATGGGTTCCGGGAGACGGGCAGCCTGCGGGGTCCCAGGCCCACCCCGCCCGCCACAGCCTGAGGTGGAACACTATCCCCAGCTAGTAATCAGCCACTGGCAGGGAAACACGGCACATACCAGGAAGCCGATCAACCCACAGAACCCAGGGCGGGGAGCTGAGTGAACACGGGGAGGCGTGGGCCTCCTTGCTTTGTCATTTGAATAAGACATCTTGATTGGCAACAAAATATTAATCACTTTTGCACTACTCTCTTAATGAGATCCTTTCATGGGCAACAAAATATTAATTTGTCTTGTCTTATCTGTTAGGAACTCTGTTAATGAACCCAGTCCCTGAGCTGTTACACAATGCCATCCTAATGACACATGTAATTAAACTTGTCTGACTTGCAAACATCAAGGATGCCTCAAGCATCAGAATAATATTCGATTAGAAAGTAAATGTACCCTCTAGTCCTGAGCCCAGTGAGAAGGAGCCTCTTGGATTCCCCAGTGAGCAGTGTCGCTGTCAGAAGCATTCAGGAGCCACCCTGTGTGCGGCTGTCCAGATGGTACATGTGGGGAGTCATCCTCCGGATCTGCTTACTCAAAGCTGGTGAATCCAAGACCTGTGCCAGAGCACAGAGCAAAGACACTGTCTCAGCCTTGGCTGGGGGTGGGGGTGGCTGAGTCCACAAAGGCAGACTTACAGAGAGTCGTGGCAGTTCCCTATCCCAAGGAAGGAACCAGTTCTTGGAGGACCGGAGGAAGGAGAGGTGCTGGCTGGGGGTCAAGGGACAGGGATAGGTGAGAGAGGAGCCTGGAATGATAGCTTGGGGCCAGGCCTTGGATGTTAATGTAAAGGATCTTGGCTGTTCCCTGTGGGCAGTGGGATCCGGAGGTTTTTAACTGGGGAGTAACATGGTCAGATTATGCTCCGCAGGAGTCCTGAGCCCCTTCCAGCCTAAGATTAAATATGCATCCAGGAGGACCCCAAATAAGTGGGACCCAGAAATGGGAGGAGCCCTGCTGGTGCTCTGGGGGATGTGGGGGGAGGAGAGTTGGGGATCTCCTTCCCCAATAACTTCCCCAAAGGCACATTCAGAGTGGGACAGTGCTCCAGGCCGCCCAGAGCTCCAGCGCCAGGTCCCCTCCACGTGGCCGTGGCTCAAGTTCCGGTGCCTTCGCCTTCTCAGGCTGCCGAGAGGTTCAGCCAGGACCTGGTGTGCCTCCTGAGGATGCCTGAGCCACCTACCCTTCTGCAGGAGGCCCCAGCTTACACAAGGGACCTTTGCCTCAGCTGCATCTGGGAAAACACCCCCCACCTCCGCCCCCATCCCCACACTCAGCACAGAGCAGCATTAGAGACCAGAGGTAGGTGCTGCCCCACAGACGGTGCAGCCCCAGGACTGCCCTGTGGGCTCTGGCAGGGGATCTCTGGATTATGAGGTCTCCCTTCTGTTTGTCTCATCAGAAATCCATAGTTTTCACTGCCACACCTGTCCCAGAGCTAACAAAAGCTGCCTGTAATTCGTTTACCTCCCGGCCAACTGCTGACGGGTTTTGTTTTTTTTTTTTAATTTATTGATTTTTAGAAAGAAGAAGGAGGGAGGGAGAGAGAGAAACATTGATTTGCTATTCCACTTATTCATGCATTCATGGGCTGATTCTTATATGTGCCCTGACTGGGGATCGAACTCACTAACCAACTGAGCAACCCAGCCAGGGCCCACTGGTTTCTTTCCTGAAGCAGTTATGGGTCTAGACAGCTCCCTGCTGGCCCTGGGATCTCTTACCTTAGGCTTCCAGGACCCATAACCCACTGTCCCCTCCTCAGAAGCTAAGTGGGGGCAGGGCCCGCCTGTGTCTGTCCCATTCTGAGCCCGAGCTGGAGGCTGTTCTCAGGGGGCTGTCTGAGCCAGTGTCAGTCCAAAGACAGGCCTTCCCACTGTGAGCCCATGGTCACTTGCCTCCTGTGGTCCTTCTCTGCTCAGACAACACGATGCAGCAGGGGGGAAGGGCACTCTGTCCCAGGGGCCACAGCCAGAGTGCCCACAGGTAAGCTTGTCCTCAGGAAGGATTGTGCCTTAGGAGGTAGTGAAATGCCTGTCACTGCAGGTACCTGAGCAGGAAGGTGACCAACTGTGTTGGCCTTGGAGGAGTCTCCCAGCCATGAGGTCAGACAGCCTGTGATAAGAAGGGCACTTGGGGGACAGGGGCCTCTCAGATATGGGGCTCCTGCACATAAGCCAGGAATGCCCCGATCCCGCCCGGGCACCTCACTTTTCGCCTGGACCACAGAGCCCTGACTGTCTCCTGAGGGCTCTGAGCCGGGCTTTAGGACTGAGCGGGGCCTGCCCATCTAAGAGGCAGATCTTTAGGCTCCTGCCTGACCCTGGCCTCTGTCCTAGGTGTTATGGGGGTGGGGGGGAGCAGCCTCACTTCCTGCTGAAACTGAACGTGCAGCTCATTCTAGGCCTCAGCCCTGCATCCAGACCACACACAGCCACTCGGGGTGAAGTGAAGTAACTGTCCCCAAACCCAGTAGCACATCCTGGCTGAACAGTGTCGCTTGCCCTCCCCTCATAACTGTCTTCATCACTGTCCCTTATGGTCCTCAGGGACAGGGGACCTGCCCATGAGGGGATCTGAAGCAGGGAGAGGACATCCCCAAAGTCACAAACACAGCTGAGCTACTGGATCCTTGCTAGCATTACCACTGCTGTTTCAGCCATCAGTGCAGGCAGCTCCCACATCCCAGGGGCCAGGGTCCCTGCTGCTGGGTGCCCAAGCGTGCTCTCCTTTAGCCCACACCAGAACTTCAGAGGGCAAGTGGGCTTACGTAACTCACAGGGTCCTGGAACCTGCCAAGGCCTACAGCCCACCTGCACACCCCAGCCAGAGCTCTCAGCACCCAGCATTGCCAAGGCCTCGCTCTGGGGCCAGCTGGGCCTGCTCCCCCACGCCCCCACCCCCCGCTCCAGGGGCTGCAGCCGTGCCCAGGCCCCCGTGGGCTGTGTCTGCAGTGGATACAGGCCTTGGGCCTCTGGGAGTGGGGCAGAGGCTGAGGCCTGCACGTGGGATTGTTTGCTGGGGTATTCTCAGGGAGAGGAAACATTTTTCTATTGTATTCTTCTTTTAAAAAGAAAAAAAAAAAAAAGCCGACAACAAATCCACTATATTTCAGATAACTTGAAAGAGCCAGTCTTTTTTGCCGGGTTTTATTTTTCTTTCACCGAGTCTCGTTCGTTGGGGCTTTCAAATGTCAGCAGGCGGAGTACAGTGATAAAAGCAGAAAAACAAAACCCATTAGAAGAAAGTATGTGTGCCAGTGTTTGAAGGCTGTGTTAAAAGGCTCGCTTTTTTCCCCATGCCTAAATGGTGTAAAACCAGGAACAAACAACTCTAATGAAGCATATGCTCTCAGCCAACTCTTCTTTGCAAGTGAATTATTAAAAAGACCAAAAGAGAATGATTTAGGAGCTCATGACTCATTTAATTTCTACTGTCTGTATATGAACCAGTCATGAATCCACTGTGAAAAGATGAGAGGCATTTGATTAGCATGAAGAACGGCAACACGACCGACCGTGGTTGTAGGTTCAGCATTAAAATAATCTCATTAAATGCTTGGGTACATATTGTTTTAAAATCTTGGGAATCACGGAACTTGAAACATTCTAAGGCTTTGGCCAATTCTCTCCAGCTAGTGTCAAAAACCCTTGTTGCAGATGACCATCTGGTTCCTTAGAACTTTGGATGAGTTCAAACCACTGACAGCGCTGATCAGAGCTCTGGAGGTACCGGGACCAGGCCTGTGGCACACCGGCCATGCAGCTCAGGGAGGGACCCTGCCCTCCAAGTACCTCCGCTTTCTCAGTGGCCCCCTCAGGGTCACCTCTCTTCTCTCTGTTACTGGCTTCAAGGCTTCTCCTGAGCTCAGTGACCACTTCTGGCCCCACCTCAAAGGCACAGGTCTCTCAGGAACATTGTTATCCAGCTTCTAGTCCCCGAATGCAGAGCCCCAGGCCACACTGAATACACGCCATGCCTGGGTGGCCCTCAGGAGCCCCATGCAGGGGAGCCCACATTTCAGCCTGCTTTCTGGCTTTAACTACTGCCAACAGCACTGCAGTAAACGTCCTCATACACTCTCTGCATGTTCGCATGAGTAGGTCTGTAAGATAAGTTCTTAGACGCAGAATGACTGACTACATTCTAGCGTGGGCACTTCTGGGGTTTTGATGGATGTTGCCAGATCTCCCTTCAAAAAGCCTGCGCTAGTGTTATACTCCCCCCAACAGTGTGTAAGAATTATAAGCACCATATCCAGAGAAATTTCCTGATTGCAAGCCTTCTTGGTCCCTGAAATGAGCCATAGAACCGTGGAAGGAAATTTAATTAATCCTCCCTGGAGTGTGTCAAGGACAGCACGAACGGCAGTCGGCGGTGTTGTTGTGCGTGTTGTCCCGGTTCAGGGAGCTGGTGCCCTCAGTCAGGCCTCCCAGCGCGGGCTTCACGATCCAGGCATCTCTGAGGGTGGGGTGCACCTTGCCCAGAGGCAGGCAGCAATCCGCGGGCGGTCTGGAACCTCAGCTGACCGGGCAGCGCAGTCTAGCGCCTGAGTCCTTCCCCCCACCCAAGCTGGCCGTGTAGGGCTGATCAACTAAAGATCCAAAGGCCTGTTCAGGGGCTCAAGCATGCAACCCACCCGAGGGCCCTTGAGCTGCTGCTGCCCTGCACGGTACTCCGGAGTCCTGGCCAGTCAGGAAGGATCAGCCCCCTGGCCCCTGAGGAGAAGCTGAGGGCTCAGAACAGCATCTCTGATGTGAGCCCTCTGTTGCAGGTGCCCAGACACCTGTGCAGACTCAGACGCTCAAGTTTGTCCCCAGGTCAAAGCTCAGCATCCACACGGCAGGACCAGGATTCCCCTGCTTGAGTTTTGGCACCAACGACAAAGTTAGAGACAGCAGTCCATTCCAGACCGCTCTCACTCGGATGCCAGCTACGAGTTTGAAGGGTTCCCCAAGCCGCCCTGAGATCAGTCATTTGCTAGAAGGACTCACAGGACGCTCTGAGCACTGTTAGAGCCCTGACAACCGCTTGTCACGGGGAGACCGCAGATTGAAGACTGCTGAGGGCAGGCAGCCCTGGGCAGAGTCCAGGAGGGTCTGAATATGAGCCCCTGTTGTCCCCTCCCCATGGAATCCTGGACGTGTTACTTTTCCAGCATGGCCATGTGACAATATGCACAGAGTCCTGCCATCCAGGGGGGCTCCCAGGAGCCCGGTCCAGAGCCTTTACTAGAGGCCAGCCTCACATGCTGTCCACATGGCTGACCCCTGGTGCCGGCCCCTGGGAGGCAGAACTGATACCACCGGGCCCAGAGCCCCCATCACATTGTTGGGCTGTCTGGTGGCAAAGGCGCCCAGGCCAACAGAGGCCCAGGCACTCCTGGAGGCCGGACACCCGGAGGCCTGCAGGTCCCTTCGCAGGCGATAAGGGCACAGACCCGACCTCTCTCTAGGTGGTTGCTTCTCCCCCACCCTTCCCTTCAGGGCCCCCCCAGGGGCAGCACATCGGGCTCACACACCTCCATCCGTTCAGCAAACACAGGCGCCCTGCCACGCACTGGGGACAGGGAGATGAAGTGCCTCCCCTCTGACCCTCAGCCATGGAGGAGACTGACTGTAGAAGCCCAAATCAGCCAGTGACCACACACTCCCTGTGACCCCGGTGAGCCAGGGGCCTCCCCACAGGGCCCACTCATGCCTCTGACTCCCTCTCTGGGCCTGGCACCAGGAAGAAGGACAGACACACTGAAAGTGACTGCCCATAGCAGCCCTCCCCTGAGGGCCCAGCAGCTACTTTTAGGGATCTCTTCAAATGGCAGGGCCTTTTTAAAGAGGACCGTGAGCAAGAGCACTGGTCCTGCAGGTCCCTGCAGAGTGGCAAGACTGGTCCTCCGAGGGGCTGGGAAGACGTGACCAGCGTGGGGACCCTAGCACGGGTCAGAGTGCAGAGAGCCAGGGGCTGGAATGGGTGTGTGCGGGCACACTCAGGTTTCTTGCATGCACCCACCAATGCTGCGTCTGGTCCTTGCCTGTTCTGGTAGCAGACACACGTGCGTTTGTGAATGCAGGCAGGTCTGAGGACCAGCCATCACCAAGACTCTGCATATCACTCGATATTTGGGTCCGTGGGGTTGAAGTGTGTGTGCAGGCAGGAAGCTTGGGTTAGTAAAATTCTAGGGGCCAGAACCAAACCAGCATGGAGGCAAAGGCTCTCTCCTCACTGCCTCCTCCCCAGTGAGAGCCAGGGGTCCTCTGGAGAAGGACAGAATTGGGAAAGCTCTGGGAAAGCTACTGCGTTTTAACTTGTAGCATTGGCAGGATCATTAACCCAAACTCTGAAACCACTCTGAAGTCTGTGTGTCTAACACCCGGTCACTCCACGTTCGGCGCAGAGGGTTCCTCTTCATGTGGTGTAGACCTGACGTCCATGTAACCCTATGGCAACATTCCTCACCTCACCTCTGCTGCTTAAATACCGTTTAATACTTCAGTCTCATTTAATTACTCTCTTTATTAAGGGCAAATACTTAGAATATAACTTTTTAACAGGCAAAAACCATGTCTTTAAGTAAAATTGTCTCTTTCCTGAAAATGGCTGTGCATCAATCCAAAGAATGGTCTAAGCTGGCATCTGTTTATTTCTGGAAGGAGCCTTGATTTTGCTAATACATTTCCACACACCAGAACTAAAAACAAAAACAAACAAAGAAAAAAACCCATCCATAAAAAGACAATCACAGAGATGCAATCAAGCCTCGTTGGCAGTTTCAGACAGATCTCAGAGAACATTCAGGAGAGGAAGGATTGCAGCCTTAGTTTTATGTAACTTCTTAGAAATCAATTTTTAAAGTCATTTCCTCACATTCAATGAGGTAAATTTGATTTCTGTAGCCAGTGTTCATGTTGCAGAAAACAATATTCACTTTGTTCTGTAATTACATGATGCCATTATTTTAGCCTAGACACCTTATTTTACTACAGAGTCAGGTCCTCCCCAGAACCAGAGACATGGGCTGGTAGCCAAAGGCTGAGTGAGATTCTCCAAGTGGAGCCAGGACGCATCCTGCAGCCCCGTGTGTCCTTGTAGAGCTGACGCACGCCCTTGGCACCGGCCAAGCACCTGAGAGTGACAGCTCTGCTTGCTTCCAGGAGCAGGAAGGAAGCACGGATGGAGAGGTTAAATGATTCTGTTAGGGGCTCGCCAAGTTACCCGTCCAGTCTGGGGTGGCCTTACACGCGTGGGCCCTCCCGTCTCTGCCTTCTCTTCTGTCAGGATCAGGGTGCCCTGGCCCAAGGCTGCAGCGCAGAGGAGGAGGCAGGGTGGGGAGGCCCGGAACGAAGCTGGGACCCATTCTCTGCCTTCCCCACGAGCCACCTCACTCCGACCCACGTGACTGGTGACACTTGGGTGCATGGGAAGGCAGGAGGTAGGCACCTCAGCGGTCAAACCCAAAGAACCAGGAGAAAGCCCTGCAGAAATCCTAGCCCATGCCTTGTGCGGCCCGCTCAGCGATGCCGGGTCCTGTGCCAGGTGCTGCAGACACAGCCGTGAGCAGCGTGCGCAAAGCCCCTGCCGCCCTGTGGAGCCACATTCCCCTGCGGGGGGGTGGGGTGGGGGGCAGACTGCAAAGAGGCAGACAGGAATAGTAGTATGCTAAATGGTAGCGAGTGCCAGACAGAAAAATAAAGCAGGAAGGAAGGTGGGGGTGCTGGATGAGGGTGCAGAAAGAGCAGCAGATAACACGTGAGCAGACTTGAAGGAGGGGAGTAAGCCAGACTGGTGGATGGCCTTTGGGGAGGAGGGGCAGGGTGCCTGGCATGCTAGTGCAAGAGCACGGAGCCACTGGGCTGAAGTGGAATGAGCAAGGGGGAAGGGAAGGAGTCGGGCTGGGAGAGGGGACAGGCAGATCACCCCTGCAGACCCTCTAGGCTGTAGTTCTGGGCAAGGAGGGGCATGGTCTGGCTGCTGTGTGGGGGAGGAGGGTCCCTGCTGTCCCCCAGAGGGAAGGCGGTGCCATGGCCCCAGGGGTAGCCACAGAGATGGTCAGAGGTCAGACTCTGAATGTGCTGTGAAGGAAGGAGAGGCAGGACTGGACTTTTGTTCCATATTACGCCTTTCAGTGGGGGTTTCTGAGGATTAAACAAGGCTGTATATGTCATTTCCTGGTACAGAGTTAGCTCTTAAAGACGGTGGTGTCACTCTGCAACTGATCTGTGGGAACCTCGACCTTAGGCACTCCTCAGCTTGAAGAATGCCATGGTCCTGGGACCACACAACCCCACGGAGGCGATGGCAGTGCAGGGGCACTGAGGGCCCTCCCATGAGGAGGGACTGTGGGCGCGAGGGCTCGGGAGGGCAGGAGGGGGATGAGATGAATGCCAGGGCCCCCAGCACCAGCCTCCCTGCATGCAGCTCTGGGGCTGCCCTTTGGCATGGTGTCTGCCCTGGAACTGGCCAGATGGGGTGGTGTTGGGGGGCTCCCAAGGTGGGTGCTGCACCCAGCTTCCCAGCCCTCTTTCAAGATGCTATCCTGCCATTGGGACTCCCACAAAATATATCTCCCTCCAGACTTAGGTTTTTCACACAGGACTAGAAATATGTCAGCCCCAGAACTGAGGACTAACCATTAACTTTTCATAAGCAACTCCAGTACGAACCTTTTATGGCTCTGTTATGACACAGGACAGATCAGCTATCTGGTGTTTTATTTTCATGATTGAAGCATCCCCAGAGTGATGGGAGAGGGGCTTTTAGAAGCCGAGCAATTTTCAGAGAAAACTCTCAGGATTCCTGCAGCCCTTGCCCACAGTTGACCCCACTGGGAGCCCGTTGGGTACTTTGTCCCTGAAAGCTGGCTGCCTGCGTCCACTCTCCACCCTCCGACTCTGCCCTAACCCAGGCCGCTCTCTGAGCCCGCCCCCCTCACTGGGCTAATGAATTGGCCAGAAAGCATCTTTAAAGGACTCATGAGGGTTGTGGCCACACCCTCCAGAGTGTGAGCAGGACAGGGGTCAGCGTTTCAGGGAGCAGGAGCATGAACAGGAACGAGGACCGGGAGCTGCCCTGTGGCTGTCCTTGGACAACCCTTGTGCCCCACTGACTGGTGACCTTTCGTCCCTCCTGCCACCAGATCACTTCTGTGGACAAAGCCAGGGGGGATGGCAGGAGGGATGGCTCCGGGAGTTCAAGAGGAGTTTTGCATCTTCTGTTAACAATGGCAAGACAACATCCCCACTCATGTCACACTTCCCATGACGGAAAACGTAATCACGGACACTCTCCTGCCACGTCTCCCAGCACCTCAGGAGGCACTTACGGGTGCAGCCACCACTGCCAGAGGGACGCGGGAATGTTGGGTCCATGACAGAGTTCAAGCTGAACCTAAGCCTCCTGATGCCCAGCGCTGGGCCCCACCACCCGGCAGCCGGCCCGGCACAGCCCTTTTTCTCACCAGTGAGCCAGGCCCTGCTGTCCCCTCAGCTCTGACCACCACACCTCAGAGACATTTGGTAGCTAAGGCCAAACCCGGTGAGGGGTGCCCCTGAAACACCAGGTAATTCCAACCCCCAGCACATCTACAACCAGGCCTGGTCGGGACCAGCACTGCTCATGGTTCTGCAGGAGAGAACGCAGCTGCCGGAAAAGACCCAGGGGGAGTGGTTTGTGCCCAAGTGCGCACAGGGGCCTCTGACCAGCCCGAAGCCCCTTCCTGCCCACACTAGCCCAGCAGGAGCCCACACTGTGAGCTGCAGGGTCAGAGGAGCAAGGCTTACAGGCCATTTCCCATGGAACACCCCCTCCCCCCACACACATATCAGCCCTCCTGGCTCTCTTTTGTGACCTGCCCTTCGTGGTTGTTTCCCCATTTTCCTCAGTTTTATCTCCCTTCTCCTGGGTTATCCAGATCCCTGCAAGCTGCCTGAAATTATTTTGGTATCAAGGTGTTACGCGAACCTGTGGTGAGCACACCCCAGCCCACAGGCCCAATTTGTCCCATCACCTCTTTTCTTCAAATAAAATTTCCTTGGCGTATAGTGACACTGGTTAATTTATGTATCGTTATGGCTATTTTCATGCTACAAGGCAGAGCTGAGTAGTTGACAGGGACCATGTAGCCCACAAAGCCAAAAAAATTGCAATCTGGCCCTTTAAGAAAAAGTTCACCTATGCTAAACAAGGCACCCTCCTGGAACAGGTGGGTAGGAGCCCCGGAAACCAGCCAATAACTAGCAAGCAGGTGAGTTCAACTGGTAGAACCTGGGAGGGCACTTGCTGGGGAAGGTGCTCAGGCACGGCCTCCGGGGAAGGTGAGCGAGGCCTTAAGTGGATGCAGAGGGTCTGGGCAAGCGACGTGGAACAGAGGTGCCGCTCCTGCCAGCCAGGCGTGCGCAGCCCTGCCCGAGGCTCCGGTGGAGCAGGGGGACGGGCAGGAAGGACGTCTCTGAAGCTGCAGCGTCTCTGTCTTCCTGGAAAACCAGGAGGCCTGGCTCTCCTTCCCCAAATACTCAATAGAGAGGCCAACTTCGTTGTCTTCCTTGCCCCGTGCAGGACTTCGGAGAAGACGACTCCCTCTACATCACCAAGGTGACCACCGTCCACATGGGCAACTACACCTGCCACGCCTCTGGCCACGAGGAGCTGTTCCAGACCCACGTCCTGCAGGTGAATGGTTAGTAAATGGCTCCGTGCATGTCGTCCCCTCAAAGCGTTCCCCAAATGCTGCTCAGAGCAATGCCCCCCTCTCCTGTAGTCTGACGTCTTAAAGAGATATCTGACCCTGCAGTACCCCATCTCTCTCATGCGTAAAGGAGAGCAATAGGGAAAGGGCAATGTCCACCAACTAATTTTTGTGTCTGGCTTCACCCAAAGCCCTCTCTGAGGAATGGAACCCGGGGCAAAGAGGAGAGTCTTTGAAGCCAGTTGCGCTCAGCAGCTGAGGCCCCGGCGGCATGCGCGATGGTGATGGGACGGCCATGGTGAGCTACTGTGTGTGGTTTTGGCTCCAGTGGGAAGCAGACACTGTCTGAAACCCACCACCACTTCCAGGCAGTGTGGACCCAGGTCACTTATCCAACCAGGTAGCACTGTTTTCTCCAACAGACTGGTTCCCATCCCCCTCACCAAGAGGCTCAATGAGCCTCAGCTGGAGCCAAGCGCAGACCGAGCCTGAGCAGGCATGGGAGGCTCTGTGCTCTCCCAGGCCCCTGTGTTGCCAGGACTCCTGGGGACCAGGAAAAAATGACCTCTTCTGGGGACAGCATCCACAGTGACAGCAGCCTGTGGTGTCTGAGCACTTACCCCGGCCAGTCCTCTGCTCACACGTCACATGGGCACTCCCAGTTGGTATATTATGGATGAGTCTCTCGGTAAGGTCACTTACCCAAGGCTTGTGCTCTGACCCCTGCCTGGGCATGCCAGCCCTCAGAACAAACAAGCCGTTGTCTCCCTGCGGTGCTGGGGTGGATCAGCACCCTGGAGAATCAGACTTGTTCAGCCAAACCCAGCTGGGCGTCATCCCTGTCACCCAGCACGTCTGGGCAGAAGCTTGTACATGAGCGGAGAGTGCAGAAGCTCACGTCAGCCCCACAGCCTTTGAGCCAGCTGGTGTCCAGGGCTTCTGCTCTGAGATAAAGTAGGCAAGGTGTCAAGAATGAGTTCAGTTTCACTTACCTCTGGGATCCACAGGGACAGGCCATTTCAGGACAACTGGGAGAGCTCAGCTGGCCTGTGCATTTACCCTATAGGATGTTCTAGGGATTTTTATACTCATACGTGCTAAGCTGTATTTTATTAGTATTTCCCTTGAGCTGGAATATACTTAATCCTTTTGGCTTTTGTGGCTGCGCTTGCTGGCTTGAATCCAAGCCTATGATGAAGTCCCTGGATTTCACCAGAAATAACCTAGGGATTCTTGTTATAAGAGCCACTGGGTGAGCCAACACAGGCTGGGATTCCAAGGCCGGGGGGACGTGCAGCCAGCAGGCAGCGTCGGGGCCTCTCCCCCAACAGGCGCGGGACGCGTGCTCTGCAGTGTGCAGAGGGCCTTCCGGTCTGACACAGGCAAGGGTGCCTGGCGTAGCACGGTGCTGGGGACGGTGTGGTTGCAGGACAACTTTGTGTGGTTTGGCCCTCTCCCTGGGGTCCTCAGACAAGCCTGGAAAAGGAAAATCAGCCAATGTTTCCACATCCTCAGTTCAGTCCATCTCCCACCCACACTTCACAAGAACCAAGCACATAAGGAGAGGGCTTGAGCCTTGTCCCTCCCTCACCACCTACCTCCCCTCCCCCTCTTCTCCCTCACCCCCTACCTCCCCTCCCCCTCTTCCCGAGCCCCGACTAACCCAGCAATTGCTCAGTTCTCCCCTGAAGAGGCCACTCTTGGCTCTGGAGGCATTGAAACAGAGCAAACCTTCCCCTGAAGATCCAAGGAGAGGCTATCTATGATCCATTTCCTAATTGCCCAGAGATCTCAGACTCTTCCAGCCAAAATAGTATCTAGAATTAGAGGAAGCATGTGGACCTCGTTATTCCTGATCAGTTTTCTCCCTCATTTGGTCGGCTCACGATGCGCAACTCCCAGCCACATGGGGTAGGCCACCCAGGTGGCCTTAACTCCAGGAGCCCCCAAGGTTCCTGGGCTGGGCTGACTCCCAGGCATTTGGGGGCAGCATTTGGGTCCATTAGCCAGCTCCATCATGGAAGCAACATGCTAGCATAGGCCAACTGTTGCCTCCCAAGGACACAAGTTCACTGCCTACTGACCTGGGAACAAGATGGGAGGTGTTCAGAGTATTCCAGAAGTTAAGTTAGCAGTGTTGGACTGAGAGGGACATGAGATATGGGGGGACGGGGGGGGGTGATGGGAAGGTGCTGTTGGAGGTAGAGTGGGTGAGAGCCACAATGACAGCAGTAACACTTGCTGACTGTCTACTGTGCACCATCCATGTGTCAGGTGTGGAACCTGGGGCTCAGGGACAGTAAGTGACTGCCCAGTGCCCCCATCCCTACAGTTAATAACTGCAGAACAAAGCTGAGGCTCTTGACCCCCGCCCTACCCTCCTTGCTGCGGCCTGGTGTTGTTGCTGTTGGAGAATCCAGATGTGGGGTGCAACGGCAGTCTGAGAGCAGATCAATGTTGATCTGCAGTGGGTGTCACTGAACTGTAGGGGTTTGCTGGTCTGCGTGCCTCAAAGCCCCGTAAGACACACACAGGGGTTTGTAACAAAGAAAGTGAAGGTTTATTTAAGAAGTAGCTCCAAGCCCAGAGACACAGGTGAGCTTCTGTTCTAAAGCCTGGCTCCCAGATGGCTTCAGGGGTTGGATTGGGGGGGGGGGGGCAGGGAGGGTAAATCATTAATCATGGCAACTAAGGGAGTTAGGGTCATGGGCTCTCTCTCCTGCTTGGTCAGGGCCAGGGTTGAGAGTTGCTGATCATTGCATCTGGTCCTAATATCAGCCATGGAATTATTGTGTCTGGTTTTGCAAGAATGTGGTGGGTAGGTTCAGTCCATCTTCATGGGTCTGGGGCTGAAACATAACTGAGGTCAAGATGTTGTCTTAAGTTTGACAGAAACTGTTCTCTTGATCAACAGGCCAGCGCCTTTGTTCTTGGAGACAGTTTGAGGCTGACCAGAACCTAGTTGTCCTGAGGACTTAATGGTGAAAGGAGTGGTGGTGCCGTCTGGACAAAGGTGGAGAGATCTGATAGGAGGAGGCCAGTGAGTCCTGGTGGTGCTAGACTAAACAAAGCTGGCTTGAATTAAGGAAAAAGTCATATTAAAGAAATGAAGTTTCTGTGCAGTTACATGGGCTGCACACTATGGGGGACAGGGGACAGGGGACAGGAACCCTGCCTCCTTTCTCTCTGTCCCAGTGTTGAGCTCAGACTGATCAGAAACACTGGCCCTGTGAGAATGTGAGGAAGGACCATGGCAGTGACTGAGGCCCGGCCCCACCCTCAGCAGGACTGAAGCCCGGGAACTATGTGGCCTGGTATCATCCGGCTTCAGGTGGGGCTGAGCAGATCCCGTGCAGACACTCCTGGGGCTGCTCACGTGCCCAGGAGGCAGCCTCGGGAGGCTGGGTCACTGCGGAGGCTTACAGAGGCGGCGGGCATGAGGAGCTGTGCGGGCCGTGGCGTGGTGCCACAGGGCGGTGACTTCCAGGCAGGGGGACCTGGGAAGACTGGGAAGGCAGTGCTGGAGCTCAGAACAGAAGGAACATTGCGTTTCTGAGGAGTCCTTGAGGAAGGGTGAGAAGGAGTAACACATACCTGTGGGATTTGTTCCTTTCCTCCATCCACCCCAAGCACACATCCAAAGCTCGAAGGTAGCCCTGAGCAGCTTGGGCAGAATTCGGTGAAGTTGCCCAGCAGGGCTGTTGGTGGTCCCTTTGGGTCCCCTCTTGGCCCAGCAGATGGCTTACTCTGAGGCAGTGCCTCAGACACATAGATAAAGACCAATGTTCTGTGTCTGGTCCTCCAGCTGGGATCTCCTCAGAGGGAAGGCAGGAAGGCAGAGGATGATAAAAGGAGGACGTGGAGGGGGCTCAGGACATTCCAAATGAACAGCAGATGTGCGGGGCAATTAATGTGTGGCTTCTGGGCCCAAGAGACAGAGATACCACTCCTGGAACCAAACCAGGAGCTGGGCTGGGCGCTGTTCCATCCCAGGTACAGGGCAGACCCACACTGGCCACACCTTTGCCAAAGGGTCAAGACATGAACTCTGAGCCAGACAGACCTGAGTTCAAGTCCCAGTGCTAGTACTTCCTTGCAATACAGTCTTAGGCGAGGAAGCTCGCCTGTAAAAATTTGAATAACAATATCACCTCCTGCCTTAATAGACCTGATGAGCTATGATATGTGGAAAATGCTTGGCACAGATATAGTTCAAAGTCAAAGGTAGGATAGATAGGGGGGAGATTTGGGGTTGTCTCAAGCCATATCTAACTGCTGTTGATGGACACAGATGGTCTCCAACCCGTTATACAGATGGGAAAATCAAGACCCTCAGAAACTTGCTAAACCCAGAATAAAATACAGACCTCTTCTGCCTGGAGCTGCCCCACTGCCTAGTGGCAAGAGCAGGACCCCAAATACAGGCTGGGGCACCATCTTCTGAAACTTCTCCTTCCATGACTGTCTTGACCAGGTTGGCTAAAGGAATCCCTTCCAGGAAACTACTGCCTCTCTAAAACTATTAGTATAACTTCCCCGTAGACCAAGTCTCCCAGAGAGGAGCCCAGACAATGACATGATTTACAACTTCATGCAAACCTCCCGCACTGCTTTCTTCGGAAGTAGCAGGAACTCCAGACATAAAAGATTAATCCATTAAATTAAAAACACCCTCGACTTACTCACAGTTCAGACAAGTAGCGATTCGCCGCCCCCCAAAAAATACAATGATCAGCTCCCAAATCAGTTTATTTCTTCCATGCGGTCCTTTGTGATTGTGCCGCCTCCTGTCTCTGAAGTGACTGCTGCTTCCCAAAGAAAATGGGCCTTTGTGTTATGTATTCAGACGTTTTCACTGGAAGGTTTTGCAAATTTTTTTAAAAATGGTGTTTACCCAGGACATATTAATTTCCAATGATATTTAGTGTCAAATTTCACAATAGAAGAGGGGACATCAATGTGCGCTAGGAAAACAAGTGGGGTCTTTGCCTTGTGGCTGGCAGAGAGCTGGTCTCCACCCCACCTCCCCGGGCAGCCAGGCACTTTTCTGACAGGGCCCTGTCCAAGTGGGGTTCAAGGGCACCGGGGCCTTTGATGCCTCCCTGCCCGGGGTTCTCCTAGGCTCTCACTGTCCTGGCAGGAGGCCACAGCTCCCGCCCCAGGTAAACAGGTGTTGCTCAGCACCTGGGGCCTTTTCCACCCCGCGACTGGCTTGGTGGTGCCTCATCACATGTGAGGGTCCTAGAGGCAATAGGTGATCCCAAATGGTGGGGAAATTCTTTTGGTTTAACACCCTTGTGCTAGTTTGCCCTTAGCAAGCTGTCACATCAGGGCAAGGTGAGCTGCTCAGCGGAGCTCCTTGGTGCCTTGGGTTTGCTTTCCCCGGGGAAGACCCAGGGGCCTCGGACTGCCTGCAGGGCCCCTCCCACTGCTAGACTTGCTGTGCTCCTCAGTCCCCTCCACACCAGTCCCTCAGGAAAAACAGGAGAGGCCTGGGCCACTGGGGCACAGAGGGGCCACACCCCACGCTTTCAGACACGTATGTGCACTTACATGCACAGTGAGCTGAGTCCTGCCCCCTTCCCACCATGCTCCAAACCTGTGAACGTCTCTCAGTTCCCCCGGCACACCTGCCCTCTTGACTCCCAGCCGGACACTGTCCCCTGGCTGAGAATGCTCTTCCTGCCCCCGCCTTTGCTGCCAAGTCCCCCCTCATTCTTCAGATCTCAGCGTCGACATCACTCCATTCATTCAACAAAGATTTATGGAGTTTCTTCTATGAATCTATGCCACTCGCCAGGCTAAGCGCTAGAAACGGAGCAGCAAACAAACCAAAATCCCCATCCGCACAGTGCACATCCAACAGTTAAAGGATTAAGGAGGAAAATTTAAAAACAGCAGGGGAGCGGCAGAGTTGGATAAAAAGTGGGGATTTTAGATTAGATGGCAAGTGAAGGCCTCACTGAAAAGTTAACATCGGTGTCACCTTGGTGGGAAAGTCAAAGATGGAAGGATGTGGTCGGAGCGACCGGAGTAGAGTGGCCGTTTCCAGAGACGAGAAGGAGGGCAGAGGGCCGGGCACATGCGACGTGGCACGCAGCCCGCGGGGTATGCAAGCCTGGAATTGGAGGGAGAGGTCTGACTGGAGATGCAAATTTCAGATGCCTCATAGGTGGATGGTATTTAAAATCAGTGGCCCAGGGGAGACCACGAGAGGAGTGGGTGAGCAGAGAGAATCTCCAACAACCAGCACAGCAGCATTGGGAGCCTGGGAGCTGAGAAAAGAAGACAGAGGACAAGCCGCCGGCATAGGAACACTCAGAGCGTGGTGTCTGGGGACTGAGGAGGAGGCGTGGTCAGCTGGGCCACGGGCTCAGACAGGCCAGGGAGGAGGAGGACAGAGACCTGGCCACCGGCTCGGGGTCAGCTCTGGGGTCACTGTGACCTGGGGAAGAGTGGTTTCTGTGGGGCAAAGCTGGCTGGAACTGGCTCGGGGGGGGGGGGGGGTCGGGACGAAGCCAGAGATGTTGCGGATCGTCGACTCTTCAGGGTATTTTCAAGGAGAGAAAAGGGACAGAGCTGGGGAGAGAAGCTGGGATAAAGAGAGGTTGTGGTTGTTTTTCTTTCCAGGATGGAAATTGAAAGCATTTCATGGGCTGATAGGGAGGATCCAGTAGAAAGTGGGGAACTGATATGAGGGTGAGAGAGTGGTGCCCACGTCCCGGAGGGGGCATGAGAGGGGCAATCCAGGCGTGAGGCCTGCATGATGTGAACCCCAAACTGGAGAAGCAAATATGAATGGTCTGCAGTGGCAGTGAGGCCCAAGGAGGACACCTGCCACCATCCAGCCCTGGGGCAGGGGGACAAACTCCATTTTGGAGGCTGCAGGAGAAGCAGGGCCATCAGGTTTCCATGAGCGAGAAGGAATAGTCACAGAAGGGTTTGAGGAGACAGGACATTTCTCTGATGGCGGAACATGAGTTCTAGAAGGCACGTGGGAGGTTTTGGGGATGAGGGAGGCCTCAGGGGGCCTAGGCTTCTTGTGGAGACTAACAGGATCCTGAATAAAGGGCCTGAGGGAAAGTCCTGAGGACTCCCAGGTAGAGGGTCAGGCAAGATTGGGGAGAGGGCATTGGGAGATGGCCATGCAGAGACCCAAGACCTCCTCTTTAGTCCTGCTGTCTCCTGACCCCTGCGTGTGCAGGCCCACGGGTCTTGCATTGAGTAGATAATTATATAAATATATATTTTTAGGTGAAAGACTCATCCCATGCCCTTGACTTTCAGTCAGGTTTCATTTTGTTCTAGAACAGTGCCACGCACTTCGGGTCTGTGAGAGCTCTTGAGCCAGCTGACTCGGGCTCTCCCTGGAACCTGATGGGTAGAAGCAGACCCTGCAGACCCACCCCAGACCTCCAGAACCAGACCTGAGAAGGAGGGGTCAGCCCTGTCACAGCCCTGTCACAGTCTTGTCCCTGCCCTGTCCTGGCCCTGTCCCAGCTGTGTCCCACCCAGCCCCCAAGGGATGCAGATACACGCCCAAGTCTGAAAACATCACAGGTCCACAAAATCCTATCAAAGGTCAGGAGGCCAAGGCCCATCTTCAAGGCTGGTGCTGCCCCACTGGCCATCTACGTCACTAAAGACATCAGTTCACAAACACCAGGCTAGAGTTCCCAGTTCACTGGACAAACCAGCCACCAATAAAAGGACCAGCAGCACAGGCATAGAGAACGTAAGTAGTTCCGTCGTGCAACAGAGAGAGTGGGTCCTACTTTAATTGCAGTAAGTCTTCCCAGACCCTTGTCCCCATGCCTCCTAAGACCCTTTCCGGTCACACTTGTCACACTTGTGATTCGTTGTTTAATCACCTTCCCCCAGACAGAAAGCTCCCTGAGGGCAGGGCCTGGGCCTGTTTCATTCACTGCTCTGTCCATAGTGCTGGACAATCAGTTGACAGTTCATAAGTGTTGGCCGTGTGATGTGGAACTGACAGAGCTTTGTAAGATCAGTCAAGGCCATTAATGTGCTGCCAGACTCGGACAAAGATGGCAGTTCCCTTAGCCCTTCCCTCTCATTCTCCCCTTCTTCTCCCCACCCCCACCCTCCTTCTCCCCCTCCTCCCCTCCCCTCCACCCTCCCCGACACATCTCCACTTTGTAGCATTTGGTATTGTAATACTTTGTAATACAGTAGTTCCTCTCTATATCACAGTTCACTTATCGCGGCCTCACTGTATCGCGGGATTTTTAAAAATATTATATTTAATTATTTATCACGGATTTTTCGCTATATCGCAGGATTTTGCGGTACTGTCTATGTATGTTGTTAAAGTTACATAGGTTTAAGAGTGTAGAATAAATGTAAGGTTCCTACTTCGTGGGGGTGTCTGGAACGTAATACCCGCTATAAGTGAGGGAATGCTGTATCTGGTGTGGAAAAATGACAATCATTACTCTTGTGTTTCATAATTTCCTCAGCTGTTTTTATATTTTTTTTCCTTGTAGATAAATTTTAGAATTGTTTTGTCAAGATCCCACCTGTTAATTTTAATTGGAATTAGATTAAATGTATGGCTTACTTTGTAGTATCATGTTCATTAACAACAGTAAATCTTCCTATCCAAGAACTTATCTCCTTGATTATTCAAGTCTTTTTTTTATGACTTCAGTGTGATTTTATAGCTCTCTTCATTGAGCCCCACTGTATCTTCTCTCTGGTTCCTGCTGGTTCGTATGCATGCTATTGATTTTGTATGTTTTGGTGCTTGCCCCTTTACTCACTTATTGACCCTGACTACTCTTTGATTCTTTATCGGGAGCATATCCAGGTAAAATATCGTTTTTCTCCATCTTTCAATACCGGCACCTCTCAGTCCTCGCTTTCCATGGGCAGTGACATCCCGTGTAATGTTGCCTTCTTCCTTCCTCCTTTTTCCTCCTGATTTAATGCTTTACTGTCTGAAAAGACCGGTGCTGTTTCTTCTTTTTATAGAGAGTCTTCATTGTAGGAAGAAAATCTTCTGCTCTTATTTTATTGAGGTTTTTTCCCTCAAGAAATGAATTTTGAATTTTTTTCAAAGCCCCTTTCAGTGTCTAGCAAGACAATCGAGTGTTTTTTCTTTGTTGACTGCTTTTGACTTTGGATATGATCAATTATAGATTTCCTAATAGCTCACCATTGAAACATATTATACTTGCTCACAGTATGTTCTTTTAATACCATGCCAGCCTTGATTAGCTAATATTTTACTTAGGATTATGGTGTATCTAGCCCTGAGTGAGTTAGGTCTATGGTCATGTTTTATGCTCTCTCTAGCTGGTTTTGGTGCTGGGTTATACTAACTTCGTGACGTAATTTGGAACATGATCTGTGTGGAATGCTCTGGGAATTATTAATTCCTTAAATGCATAAAAGAATTATCCTATGAAACTAATCAGGTGACTTTTGGGTTAGTAGTACTTTTTTAAAATTAAAGCTTTATTAAGGTATAATTGACATACAAAAAAGAGCACATATTTAATGCGTATAATTTGATGGGTTCGGATAGATACATAACCCATGATACTATCACCACAATCAAGGTAACAGATCCATCACCTCCAAAAGTTTTCTTGGGGCCCTTTGCTTAATTTTTTCATTTGTTTTTGTTTGTGATAAGAACATGTAACATGAGCACTATCCTCTTACCAGGTTTTCAGTGCACAAAGCATTGTATGGACAATAGGCCCTATGCTGGCTGTAGAGCGAATCTCTAGAACTTACTCATCTTACAGAGCTGCGAAGTCTTGCTTTAAAATTTTTTAAAATATTCTCTTCTTGATTTCATGTCAATACTTTAAAGTTTCCTTTTAAGTGATCCATTTTGTTGAGATTTTCACACTTATTCCATATGATCAAATAGCGTAATCTCATATTTTTTGGATTCAGTCATCTTTATTAACCTAGCAATGTTACACTTTATACATAGTATCTAGTCACCTTCTCAAAGGGATCTACTTTTAGTACATCATGTTAATAGTAAAAAGCCAAATAAGATGGCAAAACTCCAATCTACCACTTCAGTATCCTCTGGACAAGGCAAACTAGACAGTCAGTCACCTTATACACGTGTAAGAGAACTGTTCCGGAATTACTAGGAAGCTGCTACACTTGTAAGCAGGGGAGGAGAAAACTCATCTTGCCCTTTTTTGTGTTCTAGCAAATTAGACTTTCAATTAACAGCAACAATGACAGCATAAAAATGGTCCGCTTTTTAAATTTCTGAACTTCAACACAAATTAATATAAAATTGTAGTGCTGGGGTCTTTGGGGAGGTAGATAGCAGCTATATTCATCGGTGAAGCTGAGCCTCTCTACGGATAACCAGGTCCGGGGTGCGTAGAGCCCGGACCAAAGGGAGGGTGGTTCTGGGCATAAAGGTTGGGCCCACTTGGAGGAGAGTCGTGGTACCTTCAGCGGGCTGAGTAAAACCTGGTCTTGGCTGATAGGCCCCGGGTTGGCTTGGAGCCATTCCAGGTTGAGAGGCAGAGGCCACAGTATAACTGGTAGGCGGAGAAGTTTGAGGGGCATAAGTATGTGGCGGATAACTGCTCGCCTGGTACTACGGTGGGGGGTGAGCAGGCAATCATTGAGACCGATCAGAAAAGGCAGGAGCTGGTACCAGGGAGGAGGATGGCAGGCCACCTCCCTGGAGCTGCTGAAGTTGCTGGGGTCCAATCTGTGGGCCGCAGCCTGCTGAGTACAGAATACCAGCTGCTGTGGCGGCTGAGGCGGTGCCCGTGGCTGCTGGGCACCGTGACCGGCCCGATGCAGGTATTGTTGGCGCATCGGATCCGCCTGTGTCCGAGCCCCTGTACGTGGTGGCTGTTGTGGCTGAACTCCTGGGAGTGAGCTGCGGAGGAGGAGGAGGAAGCAATGCTGTCAGGTGTTCTGCACCATCTTCTGCACAAGCACTGGGTGGCCCTGATGCCTGATCACCTGTTAAGGGCAACACTAATATGAAAGTCACATTTTTATTAATTTCATCTTGCTATTTGTTCGATTGATCTATGTGTCTGTTTTCGTGCCAGCACCATGCTGTTTGATCACTATGGACTTGCAGGATAGTTTGATATCAGGTAGTGTGATGCCTCCAACTTTGTTCTTTCTCAACATTGTTGTGGCTATTCGAAGTCTTTTGTGGGTCCATATAAAATTCTTGGATTATTTGTTCTAATTCTGTGAGACACATTATTGATATTTTGAGAAGACTGGCATTGAATCTATAGATTGCTTTGGGTAGTATGGAAATTTTAATGATATTAATTCTCCCTGCTCATGAACATGATATATGTTTGCATTTATTCGTATCTTCTTCAATTCTTTTCTTTAGTAGCTTATCATTTTCCAAGAACAGGTCTTTTATCTCCTTGGTTAAATTTATTCCTAGGTATTTTTTATGCAATTATAAGTAAGATTATTTTCTTAGTTTCCCTTTCTGATAGTTTGTTATTGGTTTATAAAAATGCAACCAATTTCTGAATATTTATTTTGTATGCTTCTACTTTACTGAATTCATTTTTCAGTTCTAGTAGTTTTTTGGTGGAATCTTTAGGGTTCTTTATGTGCAGTATCATGTTATCTGCAAATAATAACAGTTTTACTTCTTCCTTCCCAATCTGGATGCTTTTTATTTCTTCTCCTTGTCTGACCACAGTGGCTAGGACTTCCAGTACTATGTTGAATAAGAGTGGTAGAGTAGACATCCCTGTCTTTTTATTTTTTTTTCCCTAAAGAATTAAAAACAATGAATTGCCTTTATTTTTATTTTTTAACTTTTTAAAAATATTTTATTGATTATGCTGTTACAATCGTCCCAATTTTCCCCCTTTGCCCTCCTCTGCCTGGTACCTTCTTCTCTCCAACAAACTCCTCCCTTAGTTCATGTCCATGGGTCATGCGTGTAAGTTCTTTGGCTTCTCCATTTCCTATACTATTCTTAACATCCTGTCTGTTTTGTACCTACCAATTATGCTTCTTAATTTCTGCACTTTTCCCTCATTCTCCCCTTTCACCTCCCAGCTGATCATTCTCCAAATGATCTCCATACCTATGATTCTGTTCCTGTTCTGGTTGTTTGCTTAGTTTGCTTTTGTTTCTGTTTTTCTTTTTTAGATTCAGTGGTTGATAGTTGTTTGTTGTCATTTGAATGTTCATAGTTTTTATCTCCTTTTTCTTAAATAAGTTCTTTAACATTTCCTGTTTTATTACAGGTGATGATGAACTCCTTTAGCTTTACCTTGGCTGGGAAGCACTTTATCTGCCTTTCCATTCTAAATGATATCTTTGCTGGATAGAGTAATCTTGGTTGTAAATCCTTGCTTTTCATCACATTGAATACTTCTTGCCAGTCCCTTCTTGCCTGCAAAGCTTCTTTTGAGAATTCAGCTGACAGTCTTATGGGAACTCCTTTATATATAACTCTCTGCTGTTTTCTTGCTGCTTTTATGATTCTCTATCTTTAACCTTTGGCATTTTAATTATGATGAGTCTTGGTGTGGTCCTCATTGGGTCCAATTTGTTTTGTGCTTCCAGGACTGGTATGTCTATTTCCTTTGCCAAATTAGGGAAGTTTCCTTTCATTATTTTTCAAATAAGTTTTCAATTTCTTGCTCTTCCTCTTCTCCTTCTGGCACCCCTATGATTCGGATGTTGGTACATTTAAAGTTGTCCCAGAGATTCCTAAGCCTCTCTCTTTTTTTTTTTTTTTTTTTTTTTTTTTAATTCTTGTTTCTGCTTTCTGTTCTGGTTGATTGTTTATTTCTTCCTTTTGTTCCAAATTGTTGATTCAAATCCTGGCTTCCTTCCCTTCACTGTTGGTTCCCTGTATATTTTTCTTTGTTTCATTTAATGTATCATTCATTTTTTCCTTCATTTTGTGGCCATACTCAGTGAATTATTTGAGCATCCTTGTCATCGTGTTTCGAACTCTATATCTAATAGGTTATCTCCATTTCATTCAGTTCTTTTTCTGGGGTTTTGTTCAGTTCTTTCATTTGGGCCATATTTCTTTGTCTCCTCAATTTGGTGGCCTCTCTATGATTGTTTCTATGTATTAGGTAGAGCTGTTTTGACTCCCTGTCTTGGTAGCATGGCATATTGTAGAAAAGGTACCCATCTGGATAAATATGGCTTCTTTAAATCCTTGGTTATCGGACCTCCATATAGCTCAATTTTCTGACAGTTCTGGGTGTTATATGTTTCTAAGATCTGGTTGTAATCCTTTCTATGATTGCACAAGAAGGTGGAACAGGTCTACCTATGCCTCCATCTTGACTGGAAATTTCCCCATCTTTTTCTTGATCTTAAGGGTAATGCTTTTAGTTTTTTCCTCCTGATTGTGATATTAGCTGTGTGTGGAATTGTCATGTGTGGCCTTTATTACATTGCGATAGTTCCCTCTATTCCCACTTTGCTAAGAGTTTTTATAAATGGGTGCTGGATTTTGTCAAATGCTTTTTCTGCATTTATTTATATGATCATGTGATTTTTACCCTTCATTTTGTTTATGTGGTGCATTGCATTACTTGATATGTGGATATTATACTAACCTTGCACCCCAGGGATAAATCCCACTTGATCATGGTATATGATCTTTTTAATGTATTGCTGAATTCAGGTTGCTAATACGTTGTTGAGGATTTTAGCATGTATGTTCTTCAGGGATACCTGCCTATAATTTTCTTTCTTTATAGTGTCTTTATCTGTTTTTCTTCATTGCATTTTTTCCATTATCATTTATCCCCCTTATACCTTCCTCTACCCCCTCTCACTCCCCTACCCCTGCAATCACCACACTGTTGTCTGTGTCCATGAGCTCTTTCTATAGCTCGATCCTTTCACACCCCCCAACCCACCCCCTAGAGCTGTCATCCTGCTCTCTACCTATGAGTCTGTCTCTATTTTTGCCTCTTAGTTCAGTTTGTTCATTAGATTCCACAGAGTGAAATCATGAGGTATTTGTCTTTCTCTGACTGGCTTATTTCACTTAGCATGATATTCTCCAGATCCATCCATGCTGTTGCAAAGGGTAAAATTTTCTTCTGTTTTACAGCCAGGTGGTATTCCATTGTGTTAGTGTACCATCATTGTTTTATCTATTTGTCTACTGATGGACACTGGGGCTGCTTCCATTATCTTGGCAATTGTAAATAATGCTGCAATGTACACAGGGGTGCTTATGTTCTTTCAAATTAGTGTTTCAGGTTTCTTCAGATATAGTCCCAGAAGTGGAATCACTGGTTCATAGGGCAGTTCCATTTTTAATTTTTTGAGGTAACTCCATACTGCTTTCCACAGTGGCTGCACCAATCTGCCTTCCTACCAATAGTGCAAAAAGGATCCCCTTTCTCCACATCCTCGCCAGCATTTGTTTGTTGATTTATTGATGATAGCCATTCTCACAGGTGTGAGGTGATATCTCATTGTGGTTTTCATTTCAATTTCTCTGATGAGTTGTGGCATTGAACATCTTTTCATATGTCTATTGGCCATCTGTATGTCCTCTTGGGGAAGTGTATTCAGGTCATTTCCTCATTTTTTAATTGGATTGTTCTCTTGATGTTAACTTTTATAAGTTCTTTATAAATTTTGGCTATTAACCCCTTATCAGATGTATTGGCAAATATGTTCTCCCATTCAGTGGGTTTTTATTTTGTTGATGGTCTTTTGTGGTTCCATTTAAATTTTTGAAATATTTGTTCTAGTTCTGTGAAATACATCGTTGGAATCTTGATAGGAATTGCATTGAATCTATAGATTGCTTTGGATAGTATGTAAATTTTAATGATATTAATTCTTCCTATCCATGAACACAGCAGTGCTTCCACTTGTATCTTCTTCAGTTTCTTTCTTTAGTGACTTATAATTTTCTAAGTACAGTTTTTTATTTTTAACCTTTTTGGCTAAATTTAGTTCTAGTTATTTTATTCATTTTGAAGCAATTGTGAATGGGATTGTTTTCTTAATTTCCCTTTCTGATAGTTCATTATTGACATATAAAAATGCAACCAGTTTCTGGATATTAATTTTGTATGCTGTTACTTTACTGAATTGATTTATCAGTTCTAGTAGTTTCCTGGTGGAATCTTTAGGGTTCTCTATGTACAGTATCATGTCATCTGCAAATAATGACAGTTTTACTTCTTCCTCTCCTATATGGATGTCTTTTATTTCTTCTTCTTGTCTGGTTGCTGCAGCTAAGACTTCTAGCACTATGTTGAATAAGAGATGTGAAAGCAGACATCCCTGTCTTGTTCCTGATCTTAAGGGGAACGCTTGTAGTTTTTGTCTGTTGAGTATGACACTGACAGTGGGTTTGTCATATATGGCCTTTATTATGTTTAGACATGTTCCCTCTATTCCCACTGTTCTGAGAGTTTTTATCATAATTGGGTGCTGGATTTTATCAAATGCTTTCTCTACATCTACTGATATGATCACATGGTTTTTACCCATTGTTTTGTTTATGTGTTATATCACATTTATTGATTTGCAAATGTACCAACCCTGCATCCCAGGAATAAATCCCACTTTTGATAATGATGCATGATCTTTTTGATGTTGCTGTATTCCATTTGCTAATATTTTGTTGAGGATTTTAGTATGTATGTTCAACAGGGATATTGGCCTATAATTTCCTTTTTTGTAGTGTCTTTATATGGTTTTGGAATTAGGATAATGCTGGCCTCATAAAATGAGTTTGGGAGTCTTCCCTCCTCTTGAATTTTTTGGAATAGTTTGAGAAGGAGAGGTGTTAGTTGTTCTCGGAATGTTTGGTAAAATTCAGCTGTGAAACCACCTGGTCCAGGGCTTTTGTTTGTTGGGAGTTTTTTTTTATTACTGCTTCAGTTTCACTAGGTATAATCTGTCTAATCACATTCTCTGATTCTTCCTGGTTTACTTTTGGAAGATTGTATAATTCTAGGAATTTATATGAGTCATCCAGATTGTCCAGTTTGTTGCATGTAGTTCTTCATATTTTCTTATAACCCTTTGTATTTATTTTGTATCAGTTGTTATTTCTCCCCTCTCGTTTCTGATTTTACTTATTTGGGTGCTCTATTTTTCTTGATGAGTCTGGTTAAAGGTTTGTAAATCTTGTTTATTTTTCTCGAAGAACCAACTCTTGGTTTCCTGATAAGTAGCTGCCCCCTTCAGGAAGAATGCATCTCCCACCATTCCAACAGAGGTGCAATGCTTTTTGTTGCTGTTGTTCAGTTTAATATCCAGGTACCTTTTCATAAGCTCTCATGAACCCTTTTTGGCAGTATGTAGAGCAAAATGTGTGCATAAGGAGGAGCCCCCTGAGTCCCATTGAAAATGATAATAATTGTATTTCCTGGACCCAAAGCTAGGGGTAGGAAGTCCCTCCAGGCAGTCCTTACTTCTTCCAGGTACCTCCCACAGACAGCACAGGGAAGAGAGGCCTGTGTTCTGTGGAGAATGACACTTGCCCACCCATGTTCATCTGATGAGTGGGCCACGTCACACCCCAGCCCCAAACTTGACTCCCAGGGCCCAAGGCTGAGTTAAGAGTTAAGGAGGGTACACTTGCCTTCCACCTGTGTTGCAGGGACTGAGAAGTGGAGAAATAAAAATGACCCACTGGAAAATCGATAATTTTCCCTGAGCAGTGATATAGTGAGTAGCCCTGCCAGCCAGTGCTCATAAGTGCTTTGTGAAGCACTTCCTGCAAGAAATTAAGCCTCTGTCCAATGACTTTCCAACAACAGAAATAATATATCTGAATTTTATTCATTCAGAAATAAATGTCAGTGGCTGTTGCTCTTTACATGTAGCAGCTGAACCACATTAAATGTTTGGATGTCTTTCTGATCCTATTTAGAATAATGATGAAAGCCATGAATTGCGGGGTACAAAGCCTGACGTGTTTATCACCTGCAATCCATTTTATAGCTTTCTCTTCAGGCCTGAGTTGCTGAATAAGATGATTGTAAGCTGCTTACAAAGGGAAGTCCAGAGTTGCCTCTCAGCTCACCTCCCTGGAGCAGGGTTTGGGGGCTGGGCCCCAGGCCCAAGTCCAGGTGAGGGCCTTCTCTTACCAACACTGATTCTCACCCACAGTGCCCCCTGTCATCCGCGTCTATCCGGAAACCCAGGCCCAGGAGCCAGGGGTGGCGGCCAGTCTGAGGTGCCATGCAGAGGGCATTCCTATGCCCAGAATCACATGGCTGAAAAACGGCATGGATGTCTCAACCCAGATGTCTAAACAGCTCTCCCTTTTAGGTAAGAACCGCCCTTGATGTCTCTGTGCTATTCCCATCAAGTTCAAGCTGCCGCTCTCCCCAGAAATGGAAGTGAGAGGCGTGGTTTGTTTCTAAATCAGACATGCTGGGAATGAACAAATGTCTCCCCAAGTTTTTCTACTATCTGGGCTCACACAGGTCTTGTAGGCTTTCTGAGAGCAACGATGAGAAACTGTTAGTCAGGTCCCAGGTCCCCATCAGTTCATTTGAGATGTTCTGGCCCTTTTGGATTATACATCAGCCACCAACACTGTCAACAGCCCTGTGAACAGAATGGGGAGGGAGGGCGTGGGGGTCCCAGCGACGCGGGCCACCTTGAGCTCTGTCCTTCCTGCAGCCAACGGGAGCGAACTCCACATCAGCAGCGTTAGGTATGAAGACACGGGGGCGTACACCTGCATTGCCAAAAACGAAGTGGGCGTGGACGAAGACATCTCCTCACTCTTCATTGAGGACTCAGCTAGGAAGACCCGTGAGTCCACTCTTGCCTTGCAGCTCTGCACTGAGCTGGTTGGGATGTGCTGGGTGCTGGGGAGGGAAGTAGCTGACCAGGGCCAAATCCGCCATCCATGATCCCCTGAAGACGGGGTAACACCCATGTCCTTCTGTGCAAAACCCAGGACAGAGGGTGCCCAGAGGGGAGCAGACCTTGCCTGGCAACCTAGGTGACTCTGGGAACATGGACAGAGGAACTGTCTGGACAGCAGACAGAGCCCAGGACCACAAGGCAGCCCGAGTTTTGCCTTCTCCTTGCTGTATGACGGAACCCTCTGCCCTCGTCTACAAAATTTCTCATACTCTCCGCCCCCCAGGGGCTGCTGCCCCACGGTGGCCCAGGAACCGGACTGGGCACACCTGCCTTTCTTCCAGGGGTCACAGCTCACCTGGGTGCTGAGGGTGCTGTCCCTTGTAGCCCCTGTTCCCCCAGTGGGTCTGCTGGTGTGATTTCAAGGGTGTGGGTATTAGACACGGTCCCATTCCCTTGGTCAAAGACTCCACGCTGAGTCTTCTTCAACAAGGGAGATAATCAGAAGTGTTTGAGATAAGGAGAACCCCAGCAGAAAATCAGCGCTCTCCTGGCAGTCGTCCAGGTCTGAGGGAGATGCTCTCCATGGGAGCAGAGAACCCCTTTAGGTTCTGTGATCCTGGGACCTGATTTCAAGGATTCGCTCAGAATCAAAAGGATCCTGGGACCTGGGGGCATGTGTCTATGTGCACAGCCTCCCCCGCCAAGTTCGATGGTGGGGGCAGTGAGAGGTGCTGCTTCGGTGCATGATGGACTCACGAATTGGTCGCTGCAGAGAAGGTTCTCACGCTGCTTTCTTCTTTTTTCCTTCCCTCCATCTGGTTCCTGCTTTATCAATTCTCCACGGCTGCAGTTGCAAACATTCTCTGGCGCGAGGAAGGTACCAAGCTGACTTGTTCTGTGTTGTGCCTGTGATCACGTGTGTTTGTAGTTCCAAAATGAGCCATCATTCCATGAGCCACCAAGCGGTCCCCACAAGTGGGGTTTACATGACAAATCGAATGGGAGGGGAGGTCAAGGTCAAACTCAAACTCAAGTGGCACACGCTGAGAAGCAGATTTAAACCTGCTAGTGTCTTTAATGGCCACTGGTACATTGGAATTTAGCAATAGAAAGTTTCCATTTCAAGCTAATTGAAACCTCCACTGAAGGAAACCACTCAGCAGGGTTCCTGGTCAGATCTGGGCCTTCAGCTTTTCTTTCCAATAGCTGATATTGGTGTTGGGGTGTAGTGTATACTCTGAGGAAACACTGAAGAAAAACTACCATAATTTCTGTAAATATATGTGTACATGTATATTTTTAAATGAATACACTTTTTAAATTTGTACTTATCAAATAACCTTCAGACGTTAGGTTGGGCCATATAAAACCACCACTTTTGTACATCAAAAATGGCCTAATACGGACAATGTCATCTGCTTCAAAAATAGCAAGCATGTGTGGGCGCTGGGTTAGAGGGCCTGGGTCCCTGCTTGGGCTGATGCGCGTGCATGGCCCCGGTCCTAACTCTGAACCCTCCGCTAAAGCAAGGTGACGTCCCCAGTTCAGTGGGCAGAGGGGAGTGAGAGAAGCAGCAGAAGGCACTCTCTGATTTTGGGGTTAAGCACAAAAATCCTCCTCCTTAGAAAGCATACTTCCTGTCTCATTTTGCCTCCTGAACGTTGCGTGGTGTGGCCTACAGTCTGGCACATGCACGCATACGCACATTCAGAACAGTTTTCTGAACGTCAGACACTAAATCTTACACATTAAGTCTGGGAGCAAAACAAAGGCAGAGCCTGAAAAGATGAGGCACTGCTGCCAAGCAGCTTTAGGAATCATTGGGAGAACAAGTCATAGCAGCAGTCACGGCTCATAGACAGTCGTCCCGTGGTGCCGCCTGACCCTAGCTTCCAGGCCACGATGCACACAGCTGTCACTGTGTCTTTAACAGGTGGTGTTTTTCTAAGGTGAGGTTACTGCAAAGGGACCCAAAGAATGCAGGCAGCCCTGGGGTGTGTGAAATGCAGCCCGGAGGCCCACTGAAGACCCACGCTGCCTGAGAGCTGGCAGGTGCTGCCCTAATATGAGACAACCCAGCAGCGAACAAATCCCATTGCACCTGGGCAGCCAGCCACACACACCCTTCCTTGGTAAAAGTCAAGGCCTGGAGATACAAAGAGGCTGGCAGGCCACGGAGCACTCACATGTCACGAGGAGAAATGAGAGGATGAGAGCACACTAAAGCAGAGGAAACTCCTTCATGCGTCCTAAGTAGAAGCTAAGCTCAGACAGACCCTTCCAGGGGGCTGGATCATGAGCCTGGGTCTCCTGTAAAGTCAATTGTCTGTTCAGGAGTATTTGTTTAGTCTCCTGTTGCACTGCCAATGGCAAGCAGGACACTGTGCTCAGCTCAAAATGTAGCTACAGCCGCAAACCCCACGGAGAGTCTATTAAGCCTTCAATCTTATGTTGGTCCGCCCAGCCATCCATTTTCTGGAAGCCCCAAGAGGCTGGTCCTGGGGTCTGCGGTTGTACCAGGGCTTTGCCCTCCTTGGGCTGCTACGTTTGAGGGAGGAGTTTGCCAGGAGAGAGTGTGCAGAAGCGGAGGTCCTGCTGGGGGCTGAGATGACACTCCCGTGGGTGGCCAGCTTTGTCAGGCTCCCAGGGACCGGCTGCCCAGCACACAGGTCCCCATCAGGAGCTATGCAGCTACTTCTGAGAGGCAGGGGTCAAGCTGTTCACTGTGGCAGGAGCCCTCCTGTCTGGAGCCCCTCATCACACAGAACCAGTCAGCTGAGGCTGCTTCATGGAGGCAGGGACCTCTGTCCCCACTGGGAGACACAGGCACAGGTGCCGTCTGCAGGGGCCTGAGGCCCAGAAAACTGCCACCAGAGTCACTGGAAGCAAATGGAATGGTGATTCCTATTTGCCTGTCTTATTGTTATTTAACTCACTGAAAACTTATGCAGATAATCAATTATAGCACTGCACTGGTTTTCTCTGCATGCTAGGAAAGAGTGTTCTGTATATTTAGTTTAATATATTTAATTGTTTTAGAATTCATAGGGAACTTTTTGTTATTCTACCTCCAAAAGAAATAAAGACAGGGAGAGAGTGGCAAGGAGAACTCAAACCTTACCCATCCTGGTGCCAGGCTTGCCTTTTATGGAGAGGCAGTGAGGGGACAGAGCCCAGAGTTGGGGCTCAGGGTCTAACCCCAGCTCTGGCACAAAGGCAAGTGGCCTCCTGGACCTCAATTTCTTTGTCTTTAAAATAAGGAGGCTGAACTAGCTGGTGCTCCCCAAGGCCTTTTCTTCCCACACGGCCCAGCCCTGTCTGGGGTGAGGGAAGGCAGGCAGGCACGGCCAGGCTGTGGGCCCTGTCACCTGATGTAGGGCTGCCACAGGGACACTGCTGGGCAGCCATTGGAGCCAGCAGTCCTGAAGGAGGGGTTTGCCGGCACAGACAGGCTGGGACTGAGTTTGGATCAAGGCGCACCTGCCACAGTCCAGGAAGTGGCACTGTGCCTGAATGTGTTTAAAATAAGAGCCTTTGCTTTGGGGCACCGTCTGATCCATTCTGAATCTGGTGGACAATGAGCAGCCATGGGAAGCTTTGCCCTTCAGAACAGGAAAGGCCACGTGTACTTCAAAGTCACAGCTGTCGTTTACTTGAAAACTTGTGTTGGTGGCCAGACGTAGTCGACTAATGTGTATGTCTGGGGGGACACCAGGGGACCGCAGCGCCCTCCATGTGCCATACTGATTGACAGCCCTTGGGGCACCTTCTCTGTGTGACCCCACATACCACCCACTCATCACCTCACCCCACCTTGGCCAGGACTTGGTACCTGCACCAGATGCACCCGAACTGTGTTCCATGTGTGCCCGATGTGGCACGTGACTCCACTGGGGAAGCCACCTGCTAGGCAGGTCATAACCACAGCTGTGTGTGCTCCTCCCAGGCCTCAGCGTGGGAAACATGTTCTATGTCTTCTCCGATGATGGCATTATCGTCCTGCACCCTGGGGACTGCGAGATTCAGAGGCACCTCAAACCCACGGAGAGGATCTTCACGAGCTACGTGAGTGTCACGCCGGGCCCTTCCGCTCACAGGCAGACGGGGTCTAAACATCCCTCTTTCACCACGTGGGCCATTTGATTCTCCAGTTCCACCTACTCTGTGAGGCGTGCTTCCAGATTTGTGTCGAGGCTAAGGAAGGAGCACTTGAGCTGAGCACTGAAATGCTCGCTCCTTCACCACGCAGCCACGCCCATGCACTGAGCCCAGGGCAAGGCCCAGGGTGTTCGGGTGGGCTCCTGGCCTCCCAAGTTCATAGTCACATGACCAAGAAAGCAACATGAATGGCTGCCCAGAAGATGCCGTTAGAAGGCTGTGCCAGGTCCCCTGGAAACTGAGGGGAGAGGTGTCCCCAGCCCTGGGGAGAAAGAGTCAGGAAAAACTCCTGGGATGTGTGCTCCCCAGGCTCAGTTCGAAGAATGAGTAGGTGCTGGTGATAGGTTTCTGGAAGAAATGCCATGAATGTGGAATAGAGACATAAAACAACATGTCCTGTTCCGGGAACAGGAAGCCCTCTGTGTGCCTAGAGGAAAGTGTGGGCGTGGGAAGGGCCTGAGATCAGGACAATTGCTAAGGGTCAAAGGTGAGGAGTTCTAATGGTACCCTAAAGCGTGGGGAACCCCTGAAAGGCTTCCGATGAAGGACGGCCATGAGCATGTTGCTCTAGAACACGAGCAGGACCTCAGTGAGGGTGGTGACCAGCAGGGCTAACCTAGAAGTGCCATTGTCATTATCTAGGTGAGAGGGTGGTGTCCTGGTTAAGCCAGTAGCCATGAGAATGGGGAGAACTGGGTAGACTTTAGAGTTAAAATCAACAGGGAACCTGAGGATGAGCAGAGTCTTGCCAGCAGGAGGAAAGTGCCCTTCACACAGAAAGGAGCAAGTTGGGGCTGGGGGGGGGGGGGGGGGGCACTGTTCATTCTCTAACATTCTACCAGGCTAGTGCCACATGCGCCAGGTTGGGTGCTGGGGACCCAGGAGCAGGACTGAGAGGCTCCTGACAAGTAGGTGAGGTTGGCCTATGGGGCACTGAGTCTGAGATGCCCATGGGACTCATGCACAGAAACACCCAGAAGGCAGTGGGGGAAAGGCCATGGGGAGCTGGAGAGGTCCAGGCTCTCTGACAGGCAAAAGAAGTAGCTTTACGGAAGCCTAGAGAACAGGGGTCACAGGCCCAAGGACGCCCAAGTTTCCAGAAGGAAGGGGCTGCTCAAGCTGTCGAGGGAGGAGACGGGCTCGGAGGTCCTCAGTGGCCCTCAGGACATGCACGCTGACAGCATGGAACACAACCCAGTGTCAGTGGCACTCTGAGCAAAATGTGAGGCCAGGCAGCAAGTGGCAACTTGGCACGCAGTAGGCCAAAGCGGAAGAGGTGACAGCTGGCAGCAGACGCAGGAGCGCCTGGCAGCCCTCACACACAGCCGTCAGCAGGCCTCGCAGGGCTGCACCTCCTCACCCAGCCCCACCTGGGACTGTCCCTCCTGCTGGCATCCCACTTGACCTCGTGTGGGTGGTTTCTACTGGGAGGTCTGACCTCACCTGTAAATCCCTAGGTCCCTGACGGTAGAACTATGGCGTGGATCCAAGAGTCCTCTGAAAGCCCCCACATACCTCTCTGCTTGAGGACACAGTGAATGAACCAGGCAGGGACCAGTCACGGGCCAGGAGCCCAGGGTGGAAGTGGGCGTGGCCAGGCAAGTTCCTGGAACAGGTCTGTTGCATCGCTTTGTTAGCTGCGGGTGCATCTCAGGCTGTGGCATTTCTCACACTGACAGCTTGGGAACAGCTGTTTTCCAGGCTATTTCATCTGACTTAATTATTATTTTAAAATATTGCCTCTGATGAGTTTTTCCTCCATGTAACAGCCATGAGCTACCCTAGTTTGTCTCTAGCAGTTAGGTTTAAATAATGGCACCCCATCATTTTGGCAATGTTCTCACCGGTAACTTGGGGAAAATCTCTCCAGTCCTAACCAGGACTCAGTTTTCCTAAAAATCTAGAACAAGGCACAGTAAGAGAGATCCTAAGGCATTCCAGGCAACACAAGACCACAGGGAGCTGTGGAACAATCCCAAGTTAACAGCTTTCTCATCTAGAAAATGTCCCAACACCCCACCAAAGGGTTAGCATGGAACGACCCTCTTCCTGAAGGGCTGGGTGAGTAGGAGGTCTCTGCACCCTCTCACGGCCTCTCTGCTGCATCCGATGTCCACTGTGCTCAGTGGGAAGCAGCACGATCAGTTGACAAGGGCGTGGGCTTCAGGGCCAGGCAGACCCAAGTTCGGATCCCACCTCTGTCGCTCAGCAGGCTTGGTCGTTTTAGAAAACTAACTTAACCCCTCTAAGCCTTGGTTTTCTCATTGGCAAGTGGGGGCTATTATGAGGATGAAATGTGATGACAAAGAGCAGCGAAAGTAAAGGAGAGAGACCCGCCATTTAGGACAGAAATGGGGGTGAGGCTGGGAAGGAGATGAACTCAGAGACTGAGGAGGATGAATTTGGGGTGAGTTGCACAGGAAAAGTAAAAATCAAGGACAATGATCGTGCTTTGGGCTGGCTGACCAAGTGGTGCTGTGGGCCCAGAGGGGGAGGAGGAGCTCAGGTGTGGGCGCCTGAGTAGACAGTGCCACTCGAGAGCCCTGTGGGGACTGGAGAGTGTGGGTCTGAGCTAAGGACACAGACCTGGGAGCCATCAGACAATAATGTGGGCTAAAGCCATCAGTTAGCTGAAATCACCGCAGGGCGTGCGAGTGATGGGGCGGGGCACCTGGGACAGAGCCAGGGGTCATCACAGTTCACAGGCAGACCAAGGGGAACAAAGAAGATCAAGGCAGACTTGGGCCAGAGTCAGGAGGGAAAACATGAGAAGGTATATGATGGAAGACAAGGGAAAAGAAGGCCCCCTTTTCCACTCATGTATTCTCCACAAATCTATTTTAAGAAGTAATTCCGTGCCGGGCACTGCACTAAGTGCTAACGATCTAACAGTGACCCAAACAGACAAGGATCCTGCTCTCCAGGAGCACAGCCTAGTGAAGAAGAGAAACCAAATATAGGTGGGTAAGTAGGCAATGAAAGATGCAGGGAGGTGAGGGACTGAGGAGGGCTGGGGCCGTGGGGCTAGATAAGGTCAGAGAAGGCCTCTCACTAAGGTGACACTTAAACAGAGACCTGAAGGACATGAGGGAATCAAGTGCGGAGATATCTGGGGAAGAGCATCCCTAGCGCAGGGAACAGCCAGTGCAAAGGCCCTGGGGTGGGAGTAAGCACAGCCGAGGAAGAGCAAGCACATGTGCACATGGTGGAGGGTGGGCAAGGGAGAGAAAAGCCAGAGTGTACAGAGCCTGATAGGCTTCAGGAAACACTTGGATCTTCTCCTGAGCAAGAAAGAATGTTACTGGGGAGGAAGGAGTTGAGAAGAGGACTGATGACCTGACAGATTTCACAGTGATCCCTGTGGTTTCTGTGTGTAGAGCAGGTGGGGCAGGGGGTGGTGATCAAGGATGCTGAGCAGTTATTCAGGTAACATAACAGGGCTTGAGCCAAGCTGACAGAGGTGGCAGCGGTAAGGAGGAGCGGATATCTGTGGAAGGTAAAGCAGAAACGGTTTTGACGTGTTGGGTGAGGGTATGGGGAGAAAAGCAGGCATCAAAGGTAGCCTCTGAGTTTTTGGTCTAAGGAAGCAAAGCAATGGATCTGCCCTTTTTTTAAGGGAATGAGCAGGACTGGATGGTAAATTGAGAGTTGATTTTGGACTTACATGTTTGATTAAACAATCAAGTTGAGCTAAATAGTTGGCCATATAAGCCTGGAGTTCAGGGAAGAGGCCTGAGCTGAAGATATAAATTTACTAGTTGTAAGCATATAGACTGTAATTACAGACATAGGTTGGGTGAAATTAACAAAGGGAGTGAATCTTAGAGAAGAAAAATTATTCAGGAGTGAACGCTGCAGGATCCAGCCACAGACAAGGATCAGCCACTGGAGTAGGTGGGATGGAGGGAGAAGAACCAGGGCATGGTCGACACAGTGCCAGATGATGCCCCACGTTCAAATGAAATGACGGTGGGAGGGTAATTTAATAGCTGAGGAGTTGGCACTGGCCTTGGTGAGAGCACTGCCAGCCAGCTTTGTGGCGAGGACTAAAGCTGGATGGGTAAGGAGCACGTGTGAGGTAAGGCAGCAGAGAAAAAGCGTAGGAAATTCTTTCAGAAGTCTGGCCATGAGCAGAAGTTTTTAAAATAACGGAGATGAGGACCAAGAGAAGCTGCTGGTGAAGAGGGCCGCCAGGGCAGTTACAACCTCTGAGCAGTGGGAGGAGGTGAAAGACGAAAGGTGTATTGAGTGGAAAGTTGGTGCGGTGGAAGCCTGGGTGCCACGTTCCATGAACCCCAAGGAGTCTAAGTGCAGCAGGAATGGGACAGAGGAGATTCAGGGGAGAGGGAATCCCGAGATGTCGGGGTGAATTGAGAAGTTATACATGGCAGCCCATCTCCTTTACAGGAAGAAATCTGTCCCCAAGGGGAAGGAGGTGGCACTGCGCCGTGCCAGTGGGCGTCAGCAGTGAATGTCAGGCACCGGTACATCTACGTGGCCCAGCCAGCACTGAGCAGAGTCCTCGTGGTTGACATTCAAGCCCAGAAGGTCCTACAGGTATGTCTAAGGGGGTAAGGGGACTTCTGGTCCTGCCAAGTTCTTCTTTGTTTTCTGCACAGCCCCCGGCTGCCGGGAGGGGTGGTCGGGCTGGAGGGCAGATGCAAAGGAGAGTCTTGTGCAGTGGTTCAGCCGGTCTTGACCACCCACTAGGTGCCAAGCACTAGAGGTGCTTGGAAATCAGCCATAAATGAAAAATGACGTTCTAGAACTTATATTCTTGGCTGGGAAACTGGCCATAAATTGGAATGTGAGGGAGCTATAAATAGTAAGCGCCATTTTATTAGCAGTGATAGGTGATAGAGGAGCTGCAAAATGATTTTACATCAGCCCTGGAGGTGCACAGAACCTGAGATCTAAATGCCAAGTGGGATTCCAACCCTGGAAGGCCAGCAGCGAGGGGAGAGCGGGATGCGGTGAAGTCACAGGTGCACCGAGGCCAGTGAGGTAGCAAGGAAGTGGGATGGAAAGCCACTGGAGGGTTCTCATCAGGGAATGATGTCATCTGACTTCCATTTTTGAAGAGTCAGGCTGGCTACTGTGTTAAGAACAGCTTGGACAAAACAGCAGGGGTGTGGTCACTGAAATAAGCCAGGCAAGAGATGGCAGCAGTGGCAGTGGTGAGAAGCGGTCAGATTCTTGTCGTAGGTTAGATGTGGAGTCCCAGCGATTTTCTGCGTGGTTGGATCGAAGGTTTGAGAGGGCAGAATCAAGTTTGCTTGCTTTAACCTCAGCAACTGTAGAATGGAGATGCCATTCATTATGTGTGGTGGGCTGAATGATGGCCCCGGGATGCCCCCCCCATCCTCATCCTCAGAACGTGTGAATGTCACCTGATATGGCAAAAGGAACTTAGTAGGTATAAATAAATCAACGATTTTTAATAGGATTTTTTCATTGACATTTTAGAGAGGGAAAGGGGGGGAGGTAACAATCCGTTGTGCCGCCCATTCATGCACTCATTGGTTGCCTCTTGTATGTGCCCTGAACAGAAATCAAACTCATAACCTTGGCATATCAGAACGACGCTCTAACCAACTGAGCTACCCAGCCAGGGAAATTAAGGATTTTTAAATGCAGAGTTACCCTGGATTATCTGGGTGATTCCTAAATGCAAACAACAGTATTCTTAATGAGAGAGGCAGGGAGAAGTTTTAAGACTTTCTGCTTAGGAGGAGGAGAAGGCAGTGTGAGGACTGCGGCAGCCGGGAGCACTGCTGGCTTTGAGGATTGGAGGAAAGGGCCCTGCGCCAGGAATGTGGCTCTAGAGCAGCAGTTCTCAACCTGTGGGTTGTGACCCTTTCACAGGGGTCACCTAAGACCATCGGAAAACACATATATAATTACATATCGTTTTTGTGATTAATCATTGTGCTTTAATTATGTTCAATTTGTAACAATGAAAATACTGCATATCAGATATTTACATTACGATTCATAACAGTAGCAAAATTACAGTTATGAAGTAGCAACAAAAATAATTTTATGGTTGGGGGTCACCACAACATGAGGAACTGTATTAAAGGGTCGCAGCATTAGGAAGGTTGAGAACCACTGCTCTAGAGGTTAGGGAAGAAAGGAAATGCATTCTCCCCTACAACCTCCAGAGGGAGCACTGCCTGATAGGGACTTCTTAGTTCAGCCCAATGAAATTCATTTCCGACGGCAGGCCTCCAGAAACTGTTAGAGAATAGATTTGTGGTGTTTTAAGCCACTAAGTCTGGTAATGTGTTACTGCAACCATATGAGAGACTCTTTGAGCAAGGCAGGGGTAGCAGGCAGGTCATGGCTCAGGTAAAGGGGGACTTTAGAAAATCAGTTTTGGCTCTGTTAAGTTTAAGATGATGTGATATATATAGATACATCTCAAGTAAGTGGTTCAACGGTCAAAGGAGAGGTCTAAGCTGGAGACATCAATGAGGTATCATCACCTTATGAACGAGGTTCAATCCAGAGAACTGGATGAAAAATGAGTGAGGGTAGTAGTATAGACAGAAGAGGTCAAGGTTGGAGCATTTCATCACTTAAAGATCATGAAGGAGAGAAAAAGCCAACAAGGAGACCCACAGGAGTAGCTGAAAGGCAGGAAGGAAATTAAGGATGGGCATATTCCAGAAGCCAAGAAAATAGTGTCTTAAGGGAGAGTCGGTGGTCAATGGTGTCAAATGTTGCAGAAAGCATTTGTGTTATGAAAACAGAGAACTGACTGTTGGATCTGTTGCCACGTGGGTCACTTGGCAGGAACAGGAGGATGGTGATGGTGCAATGCAAGCCTGAGGGAGCACATCCAAGTGAGAATGGTAAGCGAGGAAGTGGGGATGGTGAACACAGACAGCTGTTCTGAGGGGGTTTGCTGTAAAGGTGGGTATTGTACAGCAGACAAATGAGACAAATAACTGGAAGAGGACGTGGAAGGACCTTTATTTTTACAATAGGTGACATTACAGCATTTGTATGATAATGGGAAAATGTGTTCCCACAACTCTTGCCTCTTTTCTGCTTCATGGAATTAAGCAGGCATCTGTGAAATCCAGGGCACACAAGGGGAGGTGCTAGCCTCAGATAAAGCCAGTTCTTTCATTGGAAGAGGAGAAGACAAAGTACGCGGGCACAGGTGCAAGCGCATGATAAGTCGCCAGCAGTTGGATGAACTCCTCTGGTTGCTTCCATTTTCTCAGAGACAAGAAGGAAAATAATCACTAAGGCTGGAGGTTTGAGGAGAGAGGAGCAGGTTGGGTGTGAGATAGAATTTACCTGGGAAATGTAATAGGACTGCAGATGTAAATGTAAAGTGGGGTCAGCGAGCAGAGCTGTGGCTTTTTCCCAGCAATGTTCAGCTGCCCTGCTGCAGACTCACTGGACAGAGAAAGTTGGGTATAACCAAGGTAATGGTCTTTCCTGGCAAATACAACAGGAGGCTTTCTAACTTTCTTTTTGCTCTTGATTTCCCTGGACAGAGAACATATTCTGAATAATTTAAAATACCCAGAGTTGTTTGTTTGTTTTTTGTCCACTTAGTCTATCCATTTTTACTTTAAAATTATAATACTTCCTGGAGGGAAGACTCCTTTATGCTAATAAAATATTATTTCTGACAATGATTCTTTCTTGAAAGTCTACTTTTGTCTGAGTTTAGCTCAATCAGATTTATTTTGATTAGTGTTATCATGGTGTAATTTTCTATCCTTTTACTTTCAACCTTTCTATGTCCATACATTTAAGGTAGTCTTTTATAAAGCCACATTTAGTCTTTTGGTTTTTGGCTTTTATATAGTTTAATAATCTTGGTCTTTTATTTCGAGTACTTGATCCATTAATATTTTTTGTAATTATCTAGCATTATCTAGTATCTTATTGTTCTTTTAAGTATATTTTATTATAACAGTAGTTCCAATTTTTTCCCCTTTGCTCCCCTCTGCCCAGTACCCCCCTTCCTTCCAGCAATCCCACCCCCCTTAGTTCATATCAATGGGTCATGCATATAAGTTCTTTGGCTTTACTCTTTCCTATATTATTAACTTCCCCCTTTCTATTTTGTACCAACCAATTATGCTTCTTAATCCCTGCACCATTCCCCCATTTCTTCCCCTTCCCCCTCCCAGCTGATAACCCTCCAAATGATCCCTATACCTATGATTCTGTTCCTATTCTGGTTTGCTTAGTTGGATTTTGTTTTTATTTTTTAGATTCAGTTGTTGATACTTGAGTTTATTGTCATTTTGGTGTTCATAGTTTTTATCTTTTTCTTAAATAAGTCCCTTTGGCATTTCATATAATAATGGCTTGGTGATGATGAACGCTTTTAGCTTTACCTTGTCTGGGAAGCACTTTATCTGCCCTTCCATTCTAAATGATAGCTTTGCTGGATAGAGTAATCTTGGTTTTAGGTCCTTGCTTTTCATCATATTGAATACTGCTTGCCAGTTCCTTCTTGCCTGCAAAGTGTCTTTTGAGAAATCAGCTGATAGTTCTATAGGCACTGCTTTGTAGGCAACACTCTGCTTCTCTCTTGCTGCTTTTAAGAGTCTCTCTTTATCTTTCACCTTTGGCATTTTAATCATGATGTGTGGTCCCCTTTGGGTACAGCTTGCCTGGGAGTCTCCGTGTTTCCTGGACTTATATGTCTATTTCCTTTGCAAAATTTGCAAAATTTAGGAAGTTTTCCTCCATTATTTTTTCACATAAGTTTTCAATTTCTTGCTCTTCCTCTTCTCCTTCTGGCACCTCCATGATTCAAATGTTGGCACGTTTAAAGTTGTCCCAGAGGTTCCCAAGCCTCTCATTTTTTTCAATTGTTTCCTCATTCCGTACTGGTTGGCTGTTTTTTTATGTTCCAAATCATTGATTTGAACCCTGATTTCCTTCCCTTCACCACTGGTTTTGTGTGGATTTTCCTTTGTTTCATTTAGCATAACCTTCACTTCTTCCCTATGCATTTGCCATACTCAAGCATATCTGTCAAGCCTGTGAGCATCTTTATCACCAGTGTTTTGAATTCTGCATCTGTTAGGTTGGCTATCTCCTCATCACTTAGTTCTCCCCCTAGAACCTTGATCTATTCCCCCTTTTGGGCCATACTTCTCTGTCTCCTCATCTTGACAGGCTCCTGTGTTTGTTTGCCTCTGTGTCTTAGGTAGAGCTGTCACTCCTGTTATGTTGTAAGGAGCAGAGCCTGAGGGATTTGTCAGTACAGGGTGACCTGTTTCACCACGTTGTGGCACTGTATGTGGGGGAGAGGTCCAAGAGGGAACAATGCTGCCTGCCCAGCACTCACCCCTTTTCCAGGCACCTCTCCCATTTCCGCACCTGCTGCCCTGGCCGTCATTCCCAGAGTGGGTGGGTCTGTAGACGTTCTAGGGCTGTGGGGGCCCATTAAACAATTGGACTCTGCTGAGAGACTGGCAGTTTCCACCTCTACCTCAACCCCCACTGGTCTGCACAGTCAGAAGCAATGAGGCTTGATTTTCCCCAGCTCTGGGACCGTGAGCTGCGAGGTCTGGTGAGGAGCTGGGAAAGCTCCCCAGGTGTCTCTCCTGACTTTTTAAAACATGTAACTGTGCTTCCCACTGGCCTGATGCTGATGCCAATGCCACTGCCACTGCTGCCACCACCACACCACATCCTCTCTACCCCGGCTCTGCCCCTCCTACCTGTCTGGATGAATATTTCTTCTTTATATCTTTGTTGGACTTCCATGCAGCTTGATTTTCTGGAACTTCTCTTACTGTTTTTTTAATTTGACTTCCCTGTTTATGTTGTTTTTCTCTCCTTTGTGCTTTCTTTTGAATTAGTCAAACATTTTTATTATCCCATTTCCCCTCTATTATTTGTTAGCAATTCATTTTTATATTATTTTCATTACCACCATTGAGATTAAAACAGTCACCCTTGCCTGAATACAGTTTCATACATATTATAACATCACTTCCCCATTAATGGTAGAACTAACTTCTTTAACCTGCCCCCCTCCAGCCTTATTGTAGGAATGAATTTTGACTCTGCATATCATTTAACCCCTCAAGAAATGCCTTATTATTTTGTTCAGTCGATAGTCATTTATCTTCACACACATATTTACTTTTTCCATTGCTCTTCAGTCCTTTCTGAAGTACATAGTTATGTCTGGGATAATTTTCATTCTGCCTGAACAAATCTTTTTGCTCTTTTGGTGCAGGTCTGCTGGCAACAGATTCTCAGAGTTTTTGTTTGTTTGAAAATAACATCACTTGCCCTTTATTTTTAAAGCATATTTTCACTGGCTATGGAATTCTATATTGGCAATTATATTTTTTCAGCATTTTAAGATGTTTCCCCATTATCAACCCATTCTTTTTGTTAATAGGTCAACTGTCAGTCTTACTCTTGCTCTTTTGAAGGTACCATATCGCTTTTTTTACTACTTTTCAGATTTTCTCTTTGGTCTTTAACAGTTTTACTAAGATGTGCCAGGTAATGTGTTCTTTGTATTTATTTTGATCTGGGGTTTTCAGAGGTTCTTGAATGTATGGTTTGATATATTTTCTCAGATTGGAAAATTCCCAGCCATTATTTCTTCAAATCATATGCTGCCTCGTTCTCTCTTGCCTCTTCTTTGGGAACTTTTTTTTTTCTCCTTTTTTAAGTTAGACATTTCTATTGTATCTCACTTATCTTGTTTACTCTTGTTTTCTTTCCCGTTTTGTCTCTTTGTGCTTCAATTTGGGTATGTTCTGTCAATCCTTTAGTTCATTAATTCTATCTTCTGTGTGTAATGTGGATCTTAACAATACCTATTTACTGAGTTCTTAATTTCAGGAATTACATTTTTTTACTTTAGAATTTCAACTTAATTCCAAATTACCTTTCTATGGATCACCTGTGGGTCTATTTTTGTTGTCTTTTTTATGTTGTTTTCAGTTATATAGTCTGTATTTTTGGAATGCCTAGTAGTTTCCTTGAATGCAAAACATTCCATATGAAATATTTCAGAGACTTTAAATGGCTCTCATCCACCAAAGAGGGTTTACCATTTCTTCTGTTAGGCAGGGAGATTAGAGAATACATTATTTTAATCTAATCAACTACTAAGTTGAATCCAAGCTGAGCTGAAGTTTTCATAAGGCTTCCCTGCTAGTCCAGTACGTTCTTCAGGACCTTTTCTCTTCGTTATCAACATGATGAGACTGGAAAAAATTCTGAATTAGAAGAGAGAAGCCAAAAATCTTTTAGACTCTTGTTGCACAGCACCTCGAATAAGAATATGAAATAGGATGGAAACGGTTAAGCAGAAAGAAGAGAGAATGGCTACAGTCCAAACCTAGGGACGTTGTGCTGTGAGGAGGGCAGACAAAAACCTGAAGAGAGGTGTTTAGTCAGGGGGTATTTTAAAGGAGAGTGTACAAGAAACTAGAAATAGTGTCAAGATGGTATCATTGCTGTTGTGTTACGAAGCACTGGGGAGAGGAAGACAGTGCCTTTGGTAAGTGCAGGGAAGTAGCCAGAAAGCTGGAGATGGTAGGAATAGGAGGTGTGGCCATGGACATGAACAAAGGACCTGAGGTATGTGACGTGCAGGAAAATTGTAACGTCCTCTACTTGAGGCTTCAGAGCACAGGAGTTTAGAGCAAAAAGTCAACGGAAACTTCAAAGATGGTGATGAATGGAGAAGAAATAAAATGTATTGCATCAGGATAAGCAAAAATCATGAGTTCAGCTTTGTAAATGTTGAGCTCATCGGCAGAGGAGTGAATCCTAAAGCCGTCAGCATATAGTAGATTATTTACAGCCATGGTACTGGATGAGCTCATCTGGGGAGAGGACGCCAGCATTCAGAGGTCAGGATGAGGAAGATAAGGTTAGAGAGGTGGGAGGCTGAGAAAGAAAATGTTTCAAAAGGGAATAATTAACCATGTGGACTCTTGCTGAAATGTCAGGTGAGAGGAGGATCACAAAGATGAACCTCTGCATCCAACACGCAGGGCTAGAACAGGTCAGTGGAGCGATGAAGACAGAACCTAGATGGGAATGAGGGAAGGAAGATTTGGGACTCTGTAGACAGTTCTGTAGAGAAGTTTCAACCTATGGTGTTTTCTCCCCTAAAATCAGAAAAGCTAGAATCTGCTCAGTTAAAACTGGAACATCAGAAATTACATTGGTGTGGCGTAAGTTATGGTGGCTGAGGTGTGGAAGAAGAAAAGGTCACTGAAACCAAGAAGGAAGTGAGAAAGCGGGGCTTTGGGTGAACCATCTCCGTGGATGTGAAGGCATCAAACGTGAGAAACAAGTGATGGTAGAGAAGACAGTGAGCCATGTGTTCCTGCCGTTAGTGAACAAAGGGAGGGGCTAGGATGTTAGCCAATGACAAGAAGAGCAGGGGTCATAGTCCAGTGGCATGAGCATCACAGAACAGAGTCTTAGAACTTAAAAAACTACTTTGTATGCAGAAGAGAGAAAAGTCACCATTTGACAGGGCCATGGGGGAAGCCCCATCCTCAGGGGGTAGCAGAGTTTCAGCAGTAAGAAGAGAGTCTGCCGGGTGCATGAGTCTGAGTCGCAGAAGCTCCCGCTGAAGCACGTGCAAGGTAGAGGCTGTGTGGGTGAGCTCAGAGTCGGGCTCCGGTGGCCCAGGGGAAGGCCCACTCTCCAGTGTTCAGGCCCTGGAGCAGCCTGGGGACCAACATGGAGGTTGAAGAGGCCCAAAGGGTTCCAGGAGACGAGGGTCCTCAGCTGAGTCCTAAATGGAAACCCAAAGCCTCTGTGTTTAGGCTTTTGCCAAGATACTCTGGGTGTCTCCTTTTAAGTAAAACGTACAACAAGTTTTGAAAAGGGATTAATTATTGACAACCACTATTATGCCTCTGAAGACAAACCCAGAAGAAAGGCAACTACACTGGGCTCCCAAAAGGCTCATGGCCAAGGCTGCTAGGCAGGCCTTCCGCCTACCCGGGAGTGATGGCCACATGCACAAAGCCCAGAAATGACCGCTGTGGCAGCCTCTACAACAGCCATGACCAACTTGTCATTATTTTTTTTCAAGTCCATAGGTGTGGACCCGCTGCCGGCCAAGCTGGCCTATGACAAGTCACATGACCAAGTATGGGTCCTGAGCTGGGGGGACGTGCACAAGTCCCAGCCAAGCCTCCAGGTATGTTGAACACAGGGAGGCCGACCCCCCACCCCACAGGAAAAGCCTCTCCCCCTATTTAATTGTCTCCCACTTCCCTAGTGACTAATCACACTCATCCAAAATATGTCCATAAAGACTCAGGAGAGAAGAGGAAACAGCCACAGGCCAACACCCCTCCCAGGCAACGGACAGAGTACCTTCGGGAGGGCTGCTGTTAAAGATAGGATCCTGACATTTTGACAACCAGAATGTGGCTCCTGGGGTCAAACAGCCATGGAGAGCAGGCAGGAAGGAGGGAGACAGTCTCTCTTCACCTTGGGCTGGGCAGACTAGAGAATTAGTGTCAAAGGCAGCACAAGATACTGGCCAATAGGAAGAGGAAGGGAAAGCAGCAGCAGCAGCAATTACATCCACTGGCAGAAGCGTGTTTGCAGTGTTCCCAATGTGCCAGGGTGCAGGGAAGTTAGGTGGTCCAGCCCCCACAGCAGGCCCTGCAGCCTCACATTCAGCTGCGTTACCCCACCACCCCACCACCCCCACCGCCCCGGGAAGAGCCTGGGCCGGAGAGCTGTGGGACTCCTCCCTCCGCCAGCCAGGGAAGGTCCTCAGCGCCCCTGTGCTGAGGGTGCCTGGTTCAGCCTTTCTCAGCAAGGAGGCGTGAGAGGATGAAGTGCTACAGAAAGTGACTGGCATGCCTGTTTTCTCAGTTCTCCCCCAAACGGTGCGTAGAACCATTCCAGACGCACAGAAAAGTTAATTCATTACATACAACGGATGCCTCAGGAGTGAGGGTTGAATTCTCTCTCAGAACCCCAGCTGAGAAAGGCTACAGATGGAGCCAAGTTCGCCCTGTTCCCAAGACTGGTGAGAGGCCAGGGACACCTGGGTCTAGAGAGGCTGCCAGGGGCAGGACACAACCTCACCATCTATAAACTGAGAGTCTTGTCACTCAGTGGGCTCATCAACCAGTCTGGAGCCCCCATGAGCACGTAGGAGCCAGAATAGAATAAAGGTCACTCAGAATAGAGGCTAAGCCCTCAGAAAAAATTATCATTGATCCTTCTGGCAGCTCTAAGAAAGCACTTAAGGAAACATGAGGGGAGCAGCCACCAAAAATGATTCTTCTAGAACTAAAACTGAACAAAAATGATTCTCTAATTTCCAACTGCAGTAGATAAGTTCAGAAATGCAGTTTCTATTGAGATCCAAACAGTTGCCTGAAAGAACATGAAAATCTCAAATCACAGACCAAATATGTGAAAAGATTGAGACTTGATGTCTCAGAAGTTCAACAGAGAGCATGTCGCTCATGAGCGCCACCTGAGGAACCTGTTTGAGGAACCAGATCAGAGATGTCAAGATGGAGGAAGATAGAGAGGAGAGAGTTGTAGGTAAGGAACCTGGAGAGAAAGACGTAAAAATAAGATGGATGAGGAAAACCTATCTGGAAATGTGCAGTAAGTGCTAAATAAGGATGTTTGGATTAGCAGAGACACACTGAAAGAAGAATCCTGATACCAGGCTATAATTGCAGATAAATTATTTCAGTAAAAATGAGTACAGAGTGGAGGGATGAAGAGGAAAAATACAGTATTCCCTCACTTATTGCGGGTATTACATTATAGACCCCCCCCTGTGATAGGTGAAAATCCACAAAGTAGGAACCTTACATTTATTTTAGTATTTATATATATTTTAAGGCTTTATAAACCCTTCCCACACTTATAATCCATTCCCAGTCCTTTATTAACCTTTTCCACACTTTTATAAACACTACTTATGTTCTTAAACATATTCTACACTCTTAAACCTACGTAACTTTAACAACATACGTATACAGTATCGCAAAATCCCGCGATATAGCGAAAAATCTGTGATAATTAAATATAATATTTTTTTAAATCCTGCAATACAGTGAGGCTGTGATAACTGAACCGTGATATAGAAAAGGACTACTGTACTCAAAAATGCCATCCCATTGGGATAAAAGAGGGTATAGAGAATGTTTGAACTGAATGTCTCAGTCCAAATGAGACAAACTGAATTCACCTGTTAAAAGCAGAGATGATCAGATTGGGCTTTTTAAAAAAAAGAAGAAAACTAACTATAACTTGTTTACAAGAAAAACATAGCATGGTAATAAGATTTAATTTAAAGGGGTAGAAACAGTGATGATAGGGGAATTAAGAGATATGTACAAATGGTAAAATTAGTATCAGACAAGGTGGACCTTAAGGATCAAAGCACTAACCAACATAAGGAGGGACATCTGCGACAACAGCCAGCCAGTATGTATCCAACAATATGACAACTAAGTACATAAAACAAGAGCAATTAAAAATACAAAGGGAACATGATTTAAAATGCACTTAAATTGTACTTATCAACGATACAAAATAATGACATGAGAAAATTAAATAATATGAATAAGAACTTGGCTTAATTAATATATAGGAAAATTTTCATCTGCCAGATAGTTTCTCCACGTGTTCATATGTAGATAAGTGTACCAGAAACCACAAAGAAAATGTTTACAAATATTTCAATTGATATAGACTACATTATCTGATACTTAGAAGTAATTAAAATGTGACCTAGTAAGAAAACACTCCTAAATCATTATAAGATCAAAGAGGAAATTAAAAGGGAAATTATAAACTGTCTCAAAAGCAATGAAAGAGAGAACATTTCATATCAAAACCTATGGGAGAAAGAAAAAGTTATACACAAGGAATATTTGTGCCTTTAAAGCCCACAAAGGAAGTATTTGTGTTAAGGAATTAGAAAAAGAACAGTGACTGATAAAAATAAAAAGACTGAAATTAATAGAAAATAATAAAGAAACAAAGAGATCAACAGATAAATCCTTCTCATACCTGATAAAGGAACAATAACAAAAACAGACAAAAGGAAGACCGTCAGAGGCTATGGGTGCAGACACCAGGGAATGAAACAATTGTAAAATAATGCTACATTGCAATTCTGGGGCAGCACATTTTAAAACCTAGAAGAAATGAAGAAATGGATGATTACTTTTAAAAAAAGTGACCTAAGCAAAGGAAAACAAACCAGAACAATTATCTTAGGAGAGGTTTCTAAAGATTAAAGGTCTACAGGAGGAAAAAAATGTACAGCTCCTTCATTTGTTTTAAATAGCCAATATTCCTATAATTACAAAAACTGATTAATTTATAGTTTTTTTTTATACTATTTGTAATTTCATGAACACATGAACAAAATTCTAGTCATGATATCAGAAGGAGAGCCCAGCAATGCATCTAATTGCTCAAGGAGGGAACAGATTCCCAGAGGCAATGATGGTTCACTCGCAGGAAGTCAGTCAATATTATACACAACACAAACAAATTAAAATGGAAAAAAAAAACCCTGTGATATTTCCAATAAATGCTGAAAAGGCATTAATTAAATGTAGCAGACAGTCTTAATAAAATACCTAAAAATAGAACTAGAAGGAAGCTCCTTAAATGTAAGTAAGACAATTTCCCAGAAACCAAGAGCAAATTTTGCCTAAATGACAAAGCACTAAAAGCATTTTAATTAATTTCGGTAATTAGACTACGGTGTCCACCATCATAACTGGCAAATCTAGAAAATGCGCTATGACAAGAAAATGAAACAGATTGAATAAACCTACCTTCGTTGCTGTCGGCCTGGGTTAGGGAAATGAGCACTTCCAAAAACTGCTTCCAGAAAGGTCACCCGGCATGGCCTTTGTGGTGAGCAATTTGAAATGTGAACCAAAAGCCTCAAAACGGTGTGTTTTGATCCAGCAGCTTGACGTTTCAGAAATTATCCCAAAGTCGTGATCATGGGTATGGGCAAAGATTTAGTTACAATGTTATGTGTTACTGTGTTGTTTATATTTGCAAAACATTAAAAATAACATTCTAATGTTCCCAGATATCCAACACTTGGGAACTGGCCACACACACACTGCTATGATTACAGGAATATGTTTTCACGAAGGAGGCCGCCCCCAGCAGCCAGTGTTTGACCCTCTTGCCCACTCACTTCCATGCCCAGCTTTTAGCTGCCTCTCAGCCTGTCCCACTGGATACCTCATTCTTCCCCAAATGTCACTTCTAGCTGGCTTGTCCACCCTAGGAGGGAGATGCTCAGTCTTTCTTACCCCATGCTGACTACCAAAGGACATCTGATATCCAGCTACATATGTACGCCTTCTGTACCGAGCTCATAGATCCAAGAAATTTGAGGGGGTTATCTTGGGGCCATTGATGTACCCAGCCACATGCTAGTACACAAGCCAAGAAGGGTGTGACTTATTGGAGGGAGCCATGAGGCTGACAGGCCCACATCAATTCAGTGGTCCGTGGAACCGTGTTTTGATGAATAACCTCTGAGTATAGGGTGTCAGAGTGACGAGGTGTGGATGGCACCGAGCTCTGACAGCTTGTCATTTCCCATCTCTGTTATACACTAAAATGACAGGCCTGCTACCAAGTGAGGATTGCATAGCTTCTTGAATTCTCTGGCATTTTCTCCTAGCCTCTAAAATTTGGTTTCCTAATGCTGATACTTCCTTCACACCCAGTTCTCTGAGCTTTTCCTCACGAACCCACCACGGAAGTGTCATTTGGCCATTTTGGCTAAACCACAGGAAAATAACCTCATGCAGCTGGAGAACATCAGCACTCCCAGCAGGTTGGAAGAGACAGCCCTTGTGATTGCAACCTGGCCTTCTGCCTGCTGATCCCTGGGAACCATGGTTCAGAAAAGACGCAAACCCTCAACCTGCCTGAGGAGGCAGCCAGGTGCTGCTGGTCTCGTCCTAAAAGTAAGAGCCAGAAGGCAAATTCCATTCGCAAAAGGAAAAAGCATGCAGAGCTCCAAGCCACAAGAGTCACAAAGCCCCACCCAGACTGTTGAAACCTGGATCCTTTCTTCTGTGCACACGGCCACAATGTCACAGAAGTGTCCAGCCTCCCAGGTCAAGACCTCAGTGGCTAATGCACAGATGCCCAACCTGAGCACAGGGAGCTTTCTGGCAGGACTCCTGAAGCACCCTCCCATTCTAACCACGGACATCACCTGACTGTTCTGCACACCCACGTGCTTGTCCCTGAGGCAGACGCAGCAGGACACACACCAGGGAGTGGCTCGGGTCACCTCCTGCCACGTCCGCAGCAGAGAAAGTGTAACCTTAGGGAAACAGAGGCAGCCATGCTCTGTCACTACCAGTCTGTACCAAACACAGGACCTAATTCTCTACTTCTCACAGCAAGTCCCCTCTGTGACACTGGAACCAGTCCTGGCATTCTACTCTCAAGGCCTCTAACCACATGCCCGGCATCCCCGCCCGATTCCTGCTTTCTCTAACCAATCATGCAGACTCCGCTGCAAAGAACAACTCGGTGGGCCGTGTGTGACAGAGACACCCAACAAACCAGCCCAGGCACCGGGCAGCTGAGGAAAATACACACCCCGTACACCATCCCCCAGTTTAACATTTTCATTATTTAAAAGCACTCTCCTTTTTCCCAGGGGAGCCTAGATGTTGAGAAGGTGAGCTTCCCCGCTGTGGGGCAGCTTGTCTCCAAGCAGAGTGATGTTTCAATTCTGGGGGCCTCCCTCTGAAGCCCCAGCACAAATCCAACACGGTTCCTGCAAGTCCCCGCTCTGTGGTCACCACAGCTGACAATGAGCAGCAGGTCACGCCCAACAGAGCAGAGGGAACCATTCAGGCATCAACTCCTGTCCCACCTCTTCCTCACCCAGGAAGGTCAGGTCCCTGCCTATGACATCTTATTCTGCTTCTGCCCCATGACCCCCAAGACTGTGGCTTGTCCATCATTTCTAGCAGCCTGTCTGCTGGGGTTCTCCAGAGTGTGCAGAGTTCTTCAGGTTTTCAGTCCCCCACTAGGATGGGTTCTCACAGGACTCCTGCTCTGTGTTACAGGTGATCACAGAAGCCAGCACCGGCCAGGGCCAACACCTCATCCACGCCCCCTTTGCAGGAATGGATGACTTCTTCATTCCCCCAACAAACCTCATCATCAACCACGTGAGGTAAGACCCGCCGGCTAAGGTGCCACATGCTCCAACTGCACCCTGTGCGGGGCCCGCTCCTGTCTCTGTGTCCCCCACTCCTCCTGGGCTGGCTTGGGACCCCATCAGGAAGGGACAGAGAACAGACCCATCCTTACTCCCTTAATTGTGCAAGTTCAGGAGGCACCCAGCTCCAAATGCCTTCAGGAGGCACCCAGCTCCAAATGCCTTCAGGAGGCACCCAGCTCCAAATGCCTTCTGGGGCTCAGTGAGGTCAGGGAGTCTCATCCTCAAGGTGAGGACAACAGAGGAAAGCAGGACACAGCAGTGGCAAACTGAGCGCCCTCCCCTTGCTAGACACTCACAGAAAAAAAAAAAAAAAAAAAAAAAAAAAAAACAAGTAGAAGTGATCTCAAACCTATTTTACAGATGAGGAAACAGCCTCAGAGAAGTTAAGACACTGGTCAAGGTCACACAGCCAGGAAATGGCAGTCAGACTAAATGCAAAGCCAGGTCCATACTGCCTCATTCTTTGCTAACCACAGCCCATGGTTCCTCTCAGAGCCCCCAGAGCAGCCATGCAGGGGGCTGGCCAGGAAACAAGGCCCCCTGGGGGTACCTGGTTTGCCACCATTCAAAAGAAGAGGCTCATAATGACAGCTGTGGCCTCAGCAGAGACCACATCCCCGCCTGGCCACACCCCCTCCCTCATCCCCACCGGGCCACGCCCCTTCCTTATTCATTTCAGAGCACCCCTGACACTCTGAGCCTGCCCTTGATAAAGTCATCAAGACCCCGTTGTCAGGCAGCACTCTTTATGCCTTCCTTTAATCTGACATCAAGCACCTTTCTCCAGGAAGAACTGACTCACTGCTGCAAGCTGATGCTGGATTTGCAAAAACAGGACTCACCCATTTGTCCTTGCCTAAGGAGGAGAAGAACCACTTTATGACCCCCCACCCCCACCCTCCCCTGCAGACAGTGCCTGGGGAAGAGCCTCTAATTTTGTTCTAAATGCCCAGCCCCTTCAACAGCAGAATTCAGCTGGGACCTGTAGCTCAAAGACTTGGCGGGCTGTCCCTGGGTGCCCCTTTCACGTTTAAGTTCCTTATGAGAGTGGGGTTCTCTTCCCTATTCTGTCCATGCTCAGCTCTTAAGGCTGCTTCACAGATGGGTTACAGAGGGCACTTTCCCCTCTGCGAGGCACTGGGATTCAAGAGAAAACTGTGGAAGCGATTTTTCTCGATTCCTGTAGGGGTACACAGTGTCAAAACGCCTGTGAGTGAGGGGTCAGCAGAGGCTCTCAGTTCAAAGGGAAGTCCTGCCTGGAGCCCTGCCTTTGGGCAGCTAGCAAGGGGCCTCCAATGAGGAATTTCAGGACTCCAGATGTGAGCCACTTCCACGTCCTGAGCTCTTCCACTATAGCTGCCTCTTAGATTTAATCCTCCCCAACAGCTCTCCAAGGAACTACCCTCTTTAGAGTCACAGAGGCTCAGGCAGGTGAGCACCTTGCCCCAGGCCCTGCAGCTGGCAGGCCACTCCCAGCATCGGGCCTCCTGGCTCTAAAAGTAAAAGCTATTCTCAGCCCCCTGCCAGCATCATATAAACGGCCAGAGAAGCGGCTCCCTCTTCCTGTTCCCAGGGAGAGAGAACACTGATCAGAAGCCTGGGCTTGCTTCACTGAATCTGCATCCTCAAATTCAGACTCACCAGCTCGTCCAGAAGATAGCAGAGCTATAGGCTCTCCTGTCACGTCCTCATAGCCAGCAGAGCCAGGCAGCCAGAGCTGGTCCTTCCCCTCCAGGCCCAGGCCCATCGCTGCCATGAGGTCTCCCGGAGGCTGATTCAGACGCATCCCTAAGGGAGACGCTGTTGGAGGCACTTACCCTCCTCCTTACCATTTCTAAAGACGAGTGCGGGTCATGAAAGCACAGGTCCAGGAACATCTGTAATGCTCTCCATGTCGTTTGAGATCACAGACAAATCATTTAGGAAGCCATCCCCTGCAGCATGGTAGATCTTATCCAAAGGCTGTCAGACCACCGAAGGGTTATGATAACGGGGAGGGAAAGGCTGTAATCCTGTGAGATGAGTGACGGGTCCCCGACCTCTGACCTCAGTTCTCCCCCTCCCAGGTTCGGCTTCATTTTCAACAGGTCTGAGCCTGCAGTTCACAAAGTCGACCTGGAAACCCTGATGCTCCTCAAGACCATCGGGCTGCGGCGGCACGGCTGCCTGCCTCAGGCCATGGCCCACACTCACCTGGGCGGCTACTTCTTCGTCCAGTGCCGCCGGGACCAGGCCACTGCTGCCGCTCCACAGCTGCTGATCGACAGCGTCACGGACTCAGTGGTCGGCCCCAACGGTGACGTGACGGGGACCCCATACACGTCCCCCGACGGGCGCTTTGTGGTCAGCGCTGCTGCCGCCAGCCCCCGCCTGCACGTGCAGGGGGTCACGCTGCGGGGGGAGATCCGGACCCTCTATGACCTGAAAATAAGCCAGGGCATCTCCGACATGGCGTTCCAGCATTCTTTCACCCACAGCAACCAGTACTACGTCTACGCCACGCTGGAGACAGCACCAGACCTGCTGTTCCTGGAGCTGTCCACGGGGAAGGTGGGCGTGCTGAAGAACTTCAAGGAGCCACCCACCAGGCCAGCCTGGCCCTGGGGAGGGCCCCGCAGGGTCGTGAGGGACAGTGGGCTGTTCGGACAGTACCTCCTCACACCAGCCCAGGAGTCACTGTTTCTCATCAATGGGCGACAAAATGCACTGCGGTGCGAGGTGTCAGGCGTAAAGGGGGGAGTCACAGCGGTGTGGGTGGGCGAGGTATGAAGGAGGCCAGCACGGAGCCCAGGCCACCGAGCCCCACCTCGTCCTGACACCGCAGCCCCACGCAGGCCCCCTGTACATTCTTACAGACAAAAGCAAAAACCTGTACTCGCTTTGCGGTTCAACACTGGTCTCCTTGCAAGTTTCCTAGTCTAAGGTTCGCACTGCCAACCAGGCTGGGGTCTTTTCGTTAGCAAGTATGAGGTATGCCTTGAGCTACGATGGGAACCCGCGCTGCTGTGCAAAGGAGTCATTCCGGGCGCAGCCACCTGGGGACACTGTGGAACCGAGGGCTCCTGCTTTCCAGGCAGACACCTCTGTCAGCTGCCTTCACATGGTCCTCCTTGCGGACCCAGCCAGACTGCACCTACTGGGGCGGCCCGGAACCTGGCCTGCAAACACAGGCCCGCAGGGGCTGGGGCTTCCCTCCTGGCATGAGCGCCACGCCTGTCCTCGCTCTGCACCTTTGCCCTCCTTCGCAGCTGCTTCCTGCTTTTCCTTCCATTTGACTTGTGAGCCTGAGAGAGAGCCAACAAGACTTATTGCAGCTTGGGGGGAGTGGGGTGGGGAAATCACTCAGTTTATTTTGGAAGTTTTGATTAAAAAAATAATTTTTTATAATCTCAAATGCTAGTAAGCAGAAAGATGCTCTCCGAGGTCCAGCTCTGCTCATCCCCGCCTTAGGCCTCGTCCCACACATCCCACAGCCAGAAAGAACAAAACGGTCATCAAGGACCCATGGTCGTCTACAGCATGGACACCCGCAAGCGCAGGTCAGGCCACCACCTTGGTAAGGACTCCATTCTGGGTGGGGACCCTAAGAGACCAGGACAAAGCCCACGTGCCTGCTTTTCACCACAGAAAGGAGGCATTTGATTAGCCAGGCCCAGGTCCAAGTCCGGGGCTGACTGCGCTTGCCTGGCCAGGGGAGGGTACGCGGCAGCAGAGTGACCTCCAGGCTCAACGCTGCAACCCCAAGGACACGAGTGGGGTCCGGGCAGTTTCCTTCAATATCCCTTTTAAAAACCAATGACCTTTCTGACTGTGGCCCTGGTCCCTCATCATCACAGTATAGTCAGCACAGCAAGGGTTTTCATATAAGTGTTTATTCTGACACATGCCCCCCCCCCCCCCCGCCAGTAGCACACACTCCAAAACTCGGGGTCAGTAGCACGCAGGCTGGTGGTTATTCTACTCAGTTATCCCAACGTCTCAGGCTAGGGTGGGCTCCCAGAAGCACAACCCCACCAGCCCTGGGAACAGAGCCTGCGTCAAAGCGTCTCAGCACGGAAGAGGCTCCCCTGGGTTCCCAGAATATCCCTTTCCTTCTCATATCAGCGGCCAAAACATACTGGTTCCCTTGCTGGCTCAAAGGGCCGTTTTTCAAGCCTCCTGGAGTTGGGAGAGGTGGCCTCATCACAGACTAATTAGGTTTGCCCCCTTTACCTGCCCCTGTGGCCACGATGTCCCTGTGCTGCTGAGGAATGTCCCTTTTCAGGGAAAGGAAGGCCCAGACCCTGCCTCGCTCTAAATACACACGGCCCCCTTTCCTTCCTACCTGGCTGCCCAACCCACCTGTGCCCCGCCAGCTCCTGGAGCTCGGACCACCAAACACCTGCTCCCTACAACTCCCAGGAGTGTGCCTAGACGTCTACATTCACATTTTAGATTTTTTTAAAGGTACAATATGTAGCTATAGGGTGAGGAAACTGACTTCAAAAGCCAAATAATCAGTTTCATGGTAGCTGGGTTGAAGGGATCTCACCCTTTCTATTCTTGCCTCAAACTCTTGACCCAAACTCCCACTTTTATCTCTGAAATTACCCAACTTGCATGAACTTCACCCTTTGGAAAAATCTAAATTGTGGCAGTCCCTGGCAGAAAACTCCCAGCCCACCGACTGCCAGGCCTAAACATTGGCCCTTCTGGGTTGCAGGATTCCTGAGAAAAAGACCAAACCGGTCTCAGCTGACCTTTTAAACTGGGAGTGACTTGTGCAGCATCTGCTCCTTTTGCTCGATCCCTCCCACTTCTAAATGTGTCTGAGAAGCACATCTGCCTCCCATTGTCCTCGCTGTGCAGTCACAAGGGACCCGCGTGCCATAGACACTGTTGAACTGGAGAAAGCAATCACAGGCCTGAAAACTGAAATTTGCAAATTCACGAAGGCTGTCGGGTAAAAGTTTTTGATCAGAACTGCTTATGTGGGAGGCAGGGGAAAGGCTGGCCCCAGAAGAGGCTCCTGGAACACAATTTGGAAGCAATGGGGTACGAAATCATCACAACAGGTGGGCCCTGAAGCATACCCAGCCAGCAATCCTATGAACACAAAAGATCAACTAACTACTAGTACTTTCTGTTAAAGAAGTATTCATTTAACCAAAAGAATCACCAGAAAAGCCAGTTATCTAGTGAACTCACTATTCCAGCATTACTGAATTTTGAAATAAAATTTCACAAAAATGTAACAATTTTTTTTTCAGAATAACACACACAGATAACCCACACCTGTGGTGACATTAAGGCTTTGACATGGAGGCCCTCATTCTCCTGCCGCAGTGAGCCCAGCGAGGTTCTGGGTCCAAATACCCACCCAGCTCCCCACAGAGTGGTGGTAGGAAGAGGGATCCATCTGTTTCTAAACGATCGTGTGGACTTTCTGCACAAGTGGGCCCCGGCATGGACCGCGCACCTCATTGCAAATTCCAGGCAGCCCAGCCGCCCTGCCCCAGCGAGCCCGCCTATGCTGCCCCAGGTTTCTGCCTTGAGCCTCCAGGTCATTCACGGGCCCTGCCACTCACCCCAGGCCCCTGGAAGTAGCCAGATGGGCCCTGTAAAGACTTGGCCAACTGTACCACCAAGCTTCAGGTACTTCGACCCACAGATAGCATCGCCAGACACAGAAGCTCGGCCCCTGCCATCCCCACCCCCAACCTGGCCCTCTCCCCACCTCCCAGCTCCAGACAGGTGCCCTGGAGGACACCTTTCAACCCCACATAAAGCAGGGAGCTGCCTGCTGCCCTGGAGAGTGGTCATGGCTGAGGCTTCATGTGGAAAAGCAGCCTAGTGTCCGGCCTCGGGCAGCTACAACCTCTCGTTTTCTGTTGACCAATAACCTGTGAACTAAAGGTGATTCAGAACTGAGATGTGAAACAGATTCGTTCCGGATATATTTTTCTACAAGGGGCTTAAGAAGTGATCAAGTGAATTCTCAGAATGTGTTTTATCCAAATACCACAGACGCTGAACCATCTTCATCACCAAACCCCACAGCTTGCCTGCCCTCTCCGACCCTCTTCTTCAGAAGCGAGCCCCCAGGAGAAGGGACTCTGCACCCACCTCCCTCCTACACATCCGCCAATCTACCTCACATTTCCCCCCTGCACCCTGCACCGCCAGAGCGCTGCCTCCATGCCAGGAGGCCAGGCAGGTGACATGGATGATGACAATGTTGACGTGAAGTCCTCAGCCATCCTCCCACACCCAGAACCCAGATCCTGCTCCAAGTGCAGTCAGAACCCATGGTACACTGCCCCTTGCTGCCCAGAATCACAGCCCCAAACACTTGATTGCAGCCCTTTGGAGTTAGGCGACCAAGACTAGCAAGAACTCTGAACCATCAGGAACACCAGCTGTTATCAGACCGAAACTGTCCACAAGAATAGAGACCATGACTTCTGAGCCAAGCCTCATCTCTGAGAGGACCTAAGCGGCACTTCCTTCCGTCCCTATTTTATTCTTTGCTTTCCCTGCTTCCTCCCTATGCCTTGAGCCTCCTGCTCCTACAATCCAAAAGGCAGCTGACCTCACCGCCACACCAGCCTCCAGTGGGAGTACAAGTAAAAAGTCGCTCATAGGGCCAAATGCTACTATTTCTTTCTTCCCAGACTGGCATGTAGTCAAAGCAGGTTTTACATTTTGTTTTGTTTTGTTTTTTTCAAGAGAGTCACTAGCTGCCTTGGGTGTCTCTCCAAAATCATAGAGATCATAGAACAGAGATGCTTTAAAAATGTAAGGGGAAATACATAGTGCCTGACCTCAGGGTGTGAGTGCAAGACCCCAAATACCCCGCGGAAGGCACCCCACCTCCTACTTTGGTCTCCGCCAGATGAGCTGCCAGTTCACTGGGGGGTCTGACCCTCTCCTCTGGGCCTGCAGGCACAACCATGCAGCCCAGCAAGCCTGGGCTCACGCGTGCTTTGGAGCTGTGGGCAGCAAGTGAGCATTAACCAAACACAATGTGTGAAAGCATGGAAAATACAGAGAGAATGGGGCTTGGTCTCCAAAACTCACAGCAAGACTTCTCTAACCAGTGCCGGAGTATTGAGCATATACTTTTTTTTCCTCCTGCAAAGCCACAGTTCACACTCCTCTCTTTTCAAGCTCACCTTAACTAACATGGAACCTCTCCCCTGTGGCCCCAAGAATGTGGGCCATGACCTAGAGGGCTCTAGGTGGCTTAGCCTGCACTCTGCAGAGCAGTAACTGTTGACTCGCCCCTGCCCCAAGCCAGGTGACGTGTGCTCTCCATGGGTCACCATTGCAGGATCAGAGGATGCGGCCTTTTGGGGGCCTCTTCAAGATCAGAGCTTCATTTCTAAGGAAGGGCAACAATTTTGCCTGCTTACGAGGCCCAAGAGCTCTCGAGTGAGCAAAGTTCCTAAATCCAAACCTCCGCCCACTGCCCAGCATGCCATCGGCCATGGGTTTAAGAGTTGTTGGTCCCTTGCTACTTCAGCTGCTTCAGAGACGTGAAGGACAGCAGGCCTGCAAGGCACCCACCCAGAGCCACAGCCCCGCCACCCAGCCCCTCCCCCTCCCCGGCCTGGCCCACGGTGCCCTGCCTTCCCCCATTGCTCCCACGTCTTGCAGGCTGTGAGAGATGACCTGAAAGCAAACTGGGCATGGAGTTTTGCTGGAGGGCTCACACACCCTCTCCTGCTGTAGTCTAGCTGAATGACCCTCAAGTCACACATCCGCCATTTGTCCCGGAAAGACTGTCAGCCCGCCCGCCTCAGAAAACTTTCAGATCTCTCACGTCAAGGCAGATTACGTTATTTTGAGCAGCTGTGTAGACTCCAAAATATATTTTCTGTAATCACCGGTATTTCTCAAAAGGCCTCCTGTAATTACTATACATGTGAATTCTTCCTTATTTATAAAATATATATAAATTATTTTTAATACATCAACTTTAGTAGAACTTTGTACCGACACTGTAAGCGACACTGTATGTGGCATCTGAAATAAGTTTGTGTTTATTCTGACGTCTTACACAGTATTGAACATGCCATGTATTTGCAGTACCACTTGGTATAAAGATGATTCACAGATTATCATAAAGGATTGTCATTGTAAATGCTCTTTTTCTGAGGAATTTACAATAAAACTCGAGAAAAGTTAACCTTTTCCTGGTGCCAGTCTGTTGGAGGCTGTTCACGTGAGAACTGCTTCAGGCAGGACCACTCAGGGTCCTTTTCCATTGCCACCACAGACTCGTGACGGTCACCTGAAACAGCCCTGCTCTGGCCTGGACAAAGGCAGGCACCTGAACCCAGAAGTCTTTTGTTCCCCATGTTGAAGTTTTAGCTTCAACCAACATCTGGCTCGAAACTTGTCATCACTGGCCTTGGCAGCCCCTTTAAATCCAGCACAGTTCCCAGACTCGAATCTGTTCTTGAGGGCAGTCCCTCTTGTTCCAGTTACTATGTGGAATGTGTCAAATGTTCACCTATAACCACAGGGCTGCTGATGTGGAACACCTACTCTGTGCCAGAACTGTGCTAGGTACAGGGGATAGAGAGCTGGACAAAGGAGACAGTCCCTGCCCTCAGTGCGCTTCAAGTTCACTGCACCATGACTATTAGTGCAGGTTCTCCAGAGAAATAGAACCAATAGGTATAGGGATAGGGGCATGCGTGTGTGCACGTGTGCATGCGAGTGTGTGTGTGTGTGTGTGTGTGTGCGTGTGTGTGTGCGTGTATATGTGCAGACAGGGAGAGTTCATTTTAAGGAAACAGTTCATGCAATTGTGGAGACTTATAAGTCCCCAAATCTGCAGGGTAGGCTGGCAGCTGGAGAACCAGAGGACAGTTGCAGTTCAAGCCCAAAGGCAGTTTGTTGGCTGAATTCCCCTTCTTCTGGGGAGCTTGGTTGTCTCCTCTCAAGGCCTTCCACTGATTAGGTGAGGCCCACCCACACTGTGGAGGGCAATCTGCTTCACTCAGAGTCCATTGATTGAAATGTTAATGCCCTTAACAAAAAACACTTTTTGTTAAGTGTACATCTTGAATAATGTTTGACCAAGCATCTATCTGGGTATCAAAGCCTAGCCAAGTTGACACAAAATTAATTACCACAACATAAACAAAGTGTTGCTCCCCCTTTCTCCCAGGGGAGCGAACTGCCATGTGCCAGGCCCTGTGGTAAGCACTCACTAGGCATCTGTGTTAAACTTCCGATACCCCGGCAAGGCAGGTGGTGCTGTTACCTCCATTTTATAGAAGAGGAAACTGAGGCTCAGAGCAACAAAGCCAGGATTGAAATTCAAGTCCTTATAGCCAAAATTCATGCTCTTGACCATTGAAGCTGCTACCCTCAATACCGACCTAGACAGTCTGAACCATGGCTGCTCCAGCCCCACTTCCCTGCAGAGCCCGTGGTGACAGCGGTCACCTATGGCGGGGGCCATGCTCTCCTCTACCTTCTGTCTCAAGAGAGCCAACAGCCCAGACTAGCCCAGGATCTGGGGCCTGGCAGTACCCTCAGGCAAGAGGAAATGTGTATGATTAGAACCCCCAAACTCCTGGCAGAAAGCAGGCAGCAGGAATCTGTTAGCTCACTGCCCGGAGGCTGGGCTCCTCACCACAGACTGGATATCACCTTTCCACTCATAAAGCCCCAGGATGCCGGTGGGGGGGTGGGGGGGCGGGGTAGCACAGGTGCAGCCAGCCACAACGCTTTATCCCGTGTCCCACTGATTCCCTCCTAACAGGCTTCTAGGACAGGAGCAGAGTGCTGTGGCCCAGCCCCTATGTGCCCAGGTCTGGGAGATCTAGGAGGGCAAACTCCTCAGCTCTGCCCACAGCCAGACACCTCTGCAGCCTTCACACTGCATCCACTCTCTTGTTCAGCCACCATTTTCCAATAACCATCCCTGTACCCAGCTCCCACCCACATGCAGCCCAGAGTCTGCAGGAGCCAAATGGACCCAAGAACCACCACTGGCACACAGGACCACTGAGGGGACATGCAGGAGCTCCGAGGGGACCTGCAGGAGATCCAAGGGAACACACAGGCAGCCTTGGTCAGCAAAAGCTTCCTGGATGAAGTGATGTGGAAGTCAGCGAGGGGCCCAGGTGAAGGACAGTGAGGTGAGCGAGCCTAACAGGAACAGCCAAAGCAAAGGGCTGACCTAAGCAAGAACAGCAAGGACATTGGTACTGCAGGCATGACAGCTATGTGGGGGGAGGTCACTGCACACAGTGGGGCCCACGACAGAGAGGCTGCTTGGTGAGGTGCTATGTTGTCATGGAGACAGAGAGCATCCTCTGGGCTCTGGGCAGCATCTCCCCAGCAGGGGCACTGGGGCTCAATGTCCAGGCTAAGTGGAGGGGAAAAAAAGAAGATGCCACCAAGGACAGTGACCATGTCCACTAGCCTGCACTCAGAACCCAGCTGCTCCAGACTGGGATCATTCTGCTCAAGGGGACACTGCCTTCAGGGAGCCTGGAAGTCTGTCAGAGAAAATAGAGGAAGCAGTTGCCTCGAGGGGAGGCAGCGAGGCTGCAGCTGGTGGACAGATATGGACGTGGTGTGGGTTTTATGAGCACAGAACCCTGGACTCTGCGGACAGAGAGGAGCTTCCGCTGGGGGCTGTGGGGCAGGAGACAGGTAGGAGGGGGTGTCCAAACAAGCTGGGATGGCACAGGATGGGGCAGGCACACCCAGACAAGGACAGAGAACGAGGTAGGTGTTCATACAGGAGTGAGGGAGCTAAGAAACAGGTGGGTGCACAGACCCCAGGGAGGCTGAGAAGACTAGACAGAACAAGAGTCCAAACACCCTACTCTGCAGAGCACCAGTGAGCCACAAAGGAAGATTGGAAGGTGGCTGCCAGGCGTCCCAGAGTCATAACTCTCTCTGAGCCAGGCTGGCTATGCCTGAATCTAAAATTAATAGTGAAGTTTTAAAAATTAAATATTTATGCAATAATAGATTATATTTTATTTAAGTCTAGATGGGCACCATCTTTATGTGTACAAAGATATAATCTTTATCTGTCCCAAGAAAATTAGTTTGTTGCTTTAACTCCCACTTCTCCAAGGCCACTGGCCATCAGAGTTCATCCCTTCAGGTCAGTTTCCTGCCAAAGTGAAACCAACCCAGTTACCAGACAGACGTTGGTCAGCAGTGACCAGCTGAACTGCCAGGCAGTGCCCTGAGCAACCCAGGAGGAAGGGATGGGAAGTGACAACCAATAGGACCCACACTGTGTGCCATAGGCAGGATGCACCCCCAGACAGACCAGCAATGAGACTTTCTTCACCACTGGAGCACCCAGGAGAATAGGACTCTCGAAGACCCCTGGGAAACTCCACACAGAGCCACAGCCCTGTGCTCACGCCTTCAAGCTTCGCGAACACCCCAGAGCACTGGCCGACCTACCACTAAGGGCCCACACCACTGTTGCTTCAGGACATGAGAGAAGTCATGCTGTATAACCTCACTGTTGTAAAAGAATATTAGGGGAAACCATAGGCCCAGCTGTTAACCACTGAATTCTGGGATTAGAAGCAGGTGTGGTGTCCTTCTCCATGCTTATCTGTATTTTCTGAAATGTCTACACTGGGCTGTGGGCACCGTGTTTACATGAAGAAGAGAAATTTGATGCTGACACCCACCCGTGAGCCGCACAGGTGCAGGGAGGAGAGCAATGGCTTCCCACCCACTCTTGCTCCCTTTGGGGCGGGAGAGGATGAGAGGGACTCATGTCGTGGGGGAACAGGGGAGCTCTTAGGGGTGTGCTCATCCCCCAGGCGGAGGCCATGATGAGAGTGGAAGCTGCCTGATCCCATGCAGCTTGAGGAAGAAAAGCAAACCAGCTGAGGACCAATGGGAAGATGTTGGAAGCATTGCCACCACCCAGCCACGAACTCTCCTGGGCCACCCCAGAGAAATGCCTCATCCTTCCTACCTCAGAAACAACAGCCGGGCTTCCCTTGCTGAGCACAGGGCAGACTAGATTACTCTAACAAGTCTGCCCTTAAAAATACTTGAAAAAAGCTTTTAAAAGAGGACATCTTACTAAATATCGAGGTGGGAAGCGAGTAAGGACAGAAGTGAGAAACCCAGAGGTGTAAGCAGGATCACCAGCCTGCTGTGTTCCTGGGGCCACTTGCCAACCCCAGCAAACGTGGGCTCTCATCCCAGCGCCTCACGGAGAAATGGGCAGGATCTTCTCAAAGGGGACTCTGATAGTAGGACACCCTCTCCCCGAGAAAGCCGGGGCCTCAAAGGGCCACGCCCTCAGACAACGGACAGACCAGAAGTCAACCAATTTATCCCCACTCAGCACCAGAAATGGTCAACGGAAGTGGCCTTAGTGCTGTGGAGAACGGGGGATAGGTCCCCAAGGGCTCATCATCACCCCTGCAGACCAGACTCAAATCACCCACAGGCTACCAAAAACTTCAAGCCTGAGTTCAGTTTAAAGATGTCTTAGCAATATATAATAGGTAATAAAATCACAGAAAGAAAATAAATTCAGTGGACTTCACTCAGTAGTTTGATTGCTAATAATATAATTATAGTGTATATGGTATGTATGTGATATATACTATAATATTGATACAGTATTATTAATATCATTTGTACTTTGTTTTAAGCTGCCTTGTGTATTTAGAAAAATAAGAAATGGTATCAATTAAGACAGGAGATTTTGCTGCTGAAACAGCAGAGACGTGTTTCTCACACACGCCCCACATCCAGGTTGTCAGCATGCTCTGTGCGTTACAGTTGCTCAAGGCCCCAGGCCGAGAAAAACTTCATCTCAATACAGTGCCACAATCGTTAAGGTTAGGGAAAGAGAATTTAAGCGGGAATCGGCAATTACATGATCGAGCCTGGAAATGAAAAAAACGCGAATTCTTCTCACAACTCATTAGCCAGAGCTGTCCTTTGGGGAAATCCAACCACAGGAGGACAGGAAGTCCCTCCTCTCAGATGCCCGCGTGGAGCCGAAAACAGATTCTCAGTGAGTGACATTAAAGACGACCACAGGGTTTATGTTCACACACAAGAAAAGAGATACAAGTATGAACTCAGAAAAAGACCATTAAAAACCCTATCATTTAAGTATGAACTGGAAGTATCAATATATGAGGGGGAACCCCAAAAATGCAATTTATTTATTAAAAATTGTGTATTTATTCCTACATATTTAAACATCAGTCACCTTCAAAGTACTTTCCATATGATTCAATATACCTATTGAGAACGTTCTTCCCACTGCTTAAAACAGTTTCTGAACTCGTCAGTTTTGATGCCCTTTAGTGCTTCTGCCATTTTTTGTTTCACCTCATCCACATCAGCAAAACATTTCCCTTTGAGGACTGCTTTCCTCCGGAGAAAGAAAAAAAAAAGAGCTGCTTGGGGCAAGATAGCAAGATCTGGTGAATATTTAGTCAAACACTCAGCACCGTGTGGGCAGGTGCGCTCGTAAATCACCATCAGGAAATGGGCAAACGCACTGAAAGAGGCTTTAGATAAATGCACCGAAGCCAAATGCCAGCCCCTCACAACGCAGCTGGTCCACTGACACAGGTGGGTTCCTGGAGCACTCACCCAGCGGAGGAAGCCTGTACTACAAGGGGCACCCCCCCAGAAGATAATTCCAATTTTGGGGCGCCCCCCCCATTATCTTACATTTATGTCTCCCCATTTCGAACTCTCAGCTTCCAAAAGGACAAATTCCTGAAGTTCACTCAGGAAGAAATGGATAACCTGTATAGCTGGCTGTACATCTACTGAAGAAAATTCATTCATAATTGGAAACCTTTTCACAAAGAAAACTCTAGGCCAGATGGTTTTATCGATGAGTTCTGCCAAGTATTTAAAAAATAAGTAGTACCAATTCTACAAAAATCCTTCCAGAAAAACAGAAAGAAGGGAACACTTCCCAACTTAATCTATGAGGCAAACATTACCTAGATACCAAAATCAGGCCAAAAATATATAACAAATAAAAAATAACACAGACCAATATCTTTCAAGAAAAAGTACATAGATACAAATTTCCATAACAGTTTAACAGTCCAATCCAATACTATCTGAATAGAATAATAATACATCATGACCAAGTAGGATTTATCCCAAAATGCAAGATTGACTTAGCATTTGAAAATCAATTAATATAATTTACCATATAAACGGGGGGGGGGGGCAGAAAAACCTCATGATTATGTCAATAGAAGCAGGAAAAGAATTTCATAAAATTCCAAGCCCAATCATGATTTTAAAGAAAACCTCTCAGCAAAGTAGGAACACAAAGGAGCTTCCTCAGCCTGATAAAGATCACCCACGAAACTTAGCACTAACATCATATTTAAAGTGAAAGACTGAATGCCTTATGTGATGGTGAAGTTTATGTCAACCTGGCTGGGCACAGTACTCAGATATTTGGTCAAACATTACTCTAGATGTTTCTGTGAAGGTAATTTTTTAGATAAGATTAACATTTAAATTGGTGGACTTTGAGTGAAGCAGATTACCCTCCCTAGTGTGGGTGGGCCTCACCCAATCAGTTGAAGGCCTGAATAGAAAAAGAGTGAGCTCCCTGGAAGGAGGGAATTTCACCAGCAGACAGCCTTTGGATTCACACTCTTCCCTGCGTCTCCAGCCTGCCAGCCTCCATGATTCCATGAGCCAGTTCCTGTAGGTAGGTAGGTAGGTAGGTAGGTAGGTAGGTAGGTAGAAGGATGGATGGCTGGATGGATGGGCAGACAGACAGACAGACAGACAGACATATAGGATAGCCAGACACCCACCTACATTCATACCTGCATTCTGTTGGTGCTGTGTGTCTGGAGAACCCTGACCAGCATACCTTCCCTTAAGACGGGTACACCAGTCATCAGTTCACTATTTCTCAACTCCAAATCCACGCCCTTCCCCCTGCGCTGTGAAACCGCAGCTTCAGCGCTGTAAACCTTTCTCCTGTGCCAGCTGGCTCAGGATCGAGCTTGGTCTGCAGAGGGCTCTGGGGGACACAGAAGTGGCAAGAAGGCACTTTCTTTATGGAGTCCCTTGCTCCTTCCTTTTCATGAAGCTGGGAGCCAGCACTGGGGGGTGGAAGGCCTGTTAGTGCTCACCCCAATGGCCTCACCCGGCCCCAGCTGCACCCTCAAGGGCCCACGGCCCATGTGCTCCTCACCTGGAAGACACTGTGGCGGTCTGGCCCGGGGCCCTCAGACCACACTCACAGTCTGGCAGCCACTTCTGCCACGGCTCCAGCCACACCCTCGGGCAACTGTCTCCCCATTGGGCAAACGACTGTGGCCCACCGTCTCTGGCGAGTTTCTGCAGCTCTAGCGGACTGTGTGTCCCTCTAGCACCCAAGCCCTCCTTGGAGTGTTCGAATCTCAGCCTTCATGTCCAAGCTTAAGTCCTTAGTTCCTTTGTTGTCCACTCTTCTTCTGCATAGGAGTCTCAGCAACTTTTTGCACTTGGTAGCTTTGGACCCCATAGAATCCTGGTAAACCTCTTTTAGTAGTTACCCACTTGATGCTAGTTAGGAATTCTTCCTATTAATGTCTGCTATTCAAATTGGTATAAATTTGGTCTCCTGATTGGACCCTGACTGATATAAAATGGGAATGAGGCAATATAATGGGGAGTGTTCTCACCGCTGATTTTTGACCAAGGTACAAAAGCAGTTCAATGAAGGAAAGAGCCTTTTCAACAAATGGTGCTAGAGCAATGGACATCCAGAGGTAAAAAAATAATAAGAATGAAAAAAAGAAACGGAGGGAGGGAAGGAGGGAGGGATGGCTGGAGGGAGGAAGAAAGAAAAAAAGGAAGGAAGGAAGGAAGGAAAGAAGGAAGGAAAGAAACCACAGCCGAGTGAGAACATATTATAGAGAAATTAACTCACAATAGATTGTCGACATCAATGTAAAAGATAAAACTATAAATTTTTTAGAAAAATAGGGGAAAATCTTCAGGACCCAGGACCAGGCAAAGAGTTCAGGTATCTAGGCTTGACACCAAAAGCATGATCTACAAAGGGAAATGTGATAAGCTTCACCAAAGCTTAAAAGTTTGTTCTGTGACAGATCCTATTAAAAGAATGAAAAGACAAGCTATAGACCAAGAGAAAATATTTGCAAACCACCTATTTAACAAAAGACTAATATTTAGAAGCTACAAAGAACATTCTAAATTAAAAGTAAAATAGCAAGCAATCTAATTAGAAAATGAGCAAAGATACAAATTCTAAAATTCTAAAAAGGACATGTCACCAGAGAGGATGTACAGGTAGTAAGTAAGCACATGAAAAGATATTCGACATCATTAGGCCTCAGGGAAATGCAAAGTGAAGCCACAATGGATATCATTACACTCCTATCAGAACTGTTAAAACACTACTCTGCTAAAATAAAATAAAAAATAGTGATGACATCAAATGGTGTTGAGAACGCAGAAAAACTGGATCACTCAAACACTGCAGATGCAGATTTTAAATGGAACAGCTACTCTGGAAAACAGTTGAGTAGTTTCTGTAAAAATCAGCATTCAACTACCATATGACCCAAAAATTGCACTCCTGAGCATTTATCCCACAGAAATGAAGACTTATCTTCACACAAAAAACTGTATACAAATGTTTATAGCAACTTGATTCATAACTGACCAAAACTGGAAATAACTCAGATGTTCTTCAAAGGGTGACTAGTTGAACAAACGGACTGTGGTCCATCCATACCATGGAACAAACCCTTGTCACACACAACCACCTGGGACAAATCTCCAAAGAGCTATGCTGAGTGAAAATGTCAACAGCAAATGGCTGCATGCAACACATATGATTCCATTTATGTACAATAACATTTCCGAAACTGCAAAATTAGAGAAACGGAGACCAGATTAATGGTTGTCAGGGATTAAAAGGGGGTATGAGGAAGGGAAGAACTAGGTGTAGATAGAAAAGGACATCCCATGAAATCCCTTGTTATTGTTGAGTTGGCTCTGACTCCTGGTGACCCTGTGAATGAGTGACGTCTACAATGTGCCATGGAGTGACATCCACAATGTGCCATCCTCAACAGCCCTGCTCAGCTCCTGTAGACACGTGCCTGTGGCTTCTCGTATGGAGGAGTCACTCCGTCTCACATTTGGTCTTCCTCTTTTCCTGCTGCCTTCTATTTTTCCAGCATTATTGTCTTTTCCAAAGACCCCTGCCTTCTCAGGACGTGCCCAAAGAAGGACAGCTCCAGTTTTTGTCATTGTTGCCTCTGGTGATGTTTCAGGCTTCATTTGCTGGGACCCCTCATTCGCAGGGTGGCCCAGGGTGTCCGGAGTGCTCTCCTATGACAGCATATATCATATGAATCCATTTGTGGCGATGGACAACTTCTGTATCTTGAGTATATCGATGTCAATATTCTGATTATGATATTGTTATTAAAGTTTTGCAAGATATTACCTTCAGAGGAAACTGGGCAAAGGGTACATGGGACCTCTCTGTATTATTTCTTACAATGGCATTTATCTTATAATTATCTCCACATTTTTTTATTTTAAAATGTCCAGGACCAGATGGTGTCACCAGTGAATTCTATCAACATTTAAGGACAATATCACCCCTGTCTTATACGACTTCTTCCAGAAAACAGAAAGAAAGAAAAAAAATTCCCAACTCAGTTTGTGATGTTGGAATAACTGTTTTATACCAAAACTTAACAAGATCAAGAAAGGAAAAGTTATAAGCCTCTCTTACTCAAAATAAAGATATCAAAACCCTAAATTAAATGTCAACAAACTGAATACAACAACTTGAATAAAAGATAATGCATTGTGACCAAGTTGGATTAATCCCAGAAAAGCAAAGTTGATCTAACATTAGGAAAATTAATGAATGTAGTTGACCACATTGTCAGGTTAAAGGAATAAAACTCATGAGTGTTTTAAGATATTTAGAAAAGGCACTGAAAATTTCTAAGTTCATTCACATTTATAGTTTGCTCTTTGCAAAGCAGAAATAAAAACATTCTTAATTGTCAGAGATGAAAATCTGCAACAAACCTTCCTGGTAAAACATGAAATGTGCTCCCTTTCAGATAGGGAACAAGACAAAGGTCCCACTATTGCCACTTCAACTCAGCCCAAAGCAGGGTGAGGAATTATAAACTGAGACTCTTGAATGAATTAGAGACATTCAAAGGGATGCCTCCTCAAGGAGGAAGGTTCTAGAGAAAAGTGGACCCATTGGCTGGACGGGAGAAAAAGCCTACCTTCGGAATTCATAACCATGGACCTACTGCATATGTGGACTTGGAGTTCAGATGTATTCTATGCTCATGGTTCAGCAACCGCCACAGTGAGAACAGGCACAGAAATGGCCGCTTGACCTGTGATCCCACTGGGGCACACAGCAGAAGCAAATACAAAACCACTCTTGCCCTGGCCATTGTGGCGCAGTTGATAGGAGCTTCATCCTGGAACCAAAAGGTTGCAGGGTCCATTCCTGGTCAGGGCACATACCTAGGTTGAGGGTTTGAGCCCCAATCCCTGGTCTGAGCATGTGCAGGAAGCAACCAATTGATGCTTCTCTCTCACACATCGATGTTTCCCTCTCTCCCTTCCTCTCTCCAAAAGCAATGAAAAAATGTCCTTGGGTGAGGATTAAAAGTAATAATAATAACACTCTTGAGGGACATGCCCTAAGCCCAGGCCATACAGGGTTCTCAAAGATAAAGTTATGTTTAATGTGATCACACACAAACAAAAAATTTACTCAACTACATGAGGAAAAACCCACCATAAGCCAGAGTGAGCAGGTTTAAGAAACAGCAGTATGAAACTCCCCAAAACTTCAGATACTAAAGTAGTCTGATAGAAAACATGTTAAAAATGATTAAAATCAAAAGAAGGAATTAAAATCATAAGAGGAAAAATAGGCTGTGAAAAAAAAAGAGCAGGCCTAGATGAAAATGGCCACTTGGAACTTTTTTAAGCAAGAAATATAGAAATAGAAGTGGAAAGTTCAACAAAAACATTAAACAAAAAATTAGAATTGAGAACTAGAGTGGCACAGTTGTTCCGAATGTAACCAAAGAGATAAAGAGATGGAAAATATAAAGCAGAAATTTTAAAAAGATAGTAGACGAGGTGAAGCCTGAAGCCATCAGCACACATCTAATAGGAGGCCCAGGGAAAGAACCATGAGTCCGGACAAAGGCATATTCAGCAATAATGGCTGAGAAGTGATGAAATACATGAGTCAGCAGGCTCGGGAATAAGTGCGGAGCAGGAAACATTAAAATAAATTCACACTGAAAGAGCAGCTCACCAAAGAGAAAAGATGCCCCGACCTACGAAGGAGCGGCAATCAAACTGACAGACTTCTCGCAGCGATAGGAAAACACAGAAAATATGGAATAATAACTTTACACTGCTCAGAGAAAGTAACAGTAAACCTAGAATTATCACCAGAAAAACTACTAAAGTATGTACTTCCAGAAGACTGAAATTAGGCTGAGAAAAAAGGAAGGCAATTCAAGTATATACAACTAAAGAAGTAAAAGAGGAAGAATTATCAGCTGAAGGGACAAAGTTAAAATGGAATTTAATAGCACAACAACAATTATACAGAAGACGAGAGGAGTAATCAAAGTTTAAGTATCTAAAGCCCTTTTGTTGTTCAAGAGGAAGAAAACTTTTTTGGCTTTGAAAGTGAATGTGAGAGAATAGCAATAAAATAAAATAGTATATAAAAAAATAAAAATAAAAAAGAAATTGAATGTAAGATTTCCAAAGCAATAGATGTAGCGAAAGGGAGTTAGTGCACTCAAAAAATAATAAACCGCTATATCAATTCAATAGAAAGCAAAAAAGGAAGAAAAACAAGTAGCAAACAAATAGCATGATACATAGAAATAACAAAATAAGGTACTAGAAATAAATCCCAATGGCAGTAATCACCATGGAAGAAACTAACCAGTTAAAAGAGTGTTAGATTAAATTTTAGAAATGTAATTTTGCTCTATGTTGTTTGTAAGAAAAACTTGGAAGACGCAAGCATATATACGGACGGAAATAATGGTTGGGGAAACCCCAATGTCCATCAGCTGATGAATGGGTAAACATTGTATATGACAGATCCGTACAATGGAATGTTATTCAGCCATAAAAAGGAATGAAGTACCATCCCAGGCTACAACCTGGATGAACCTTGAAAACATTATGCTAAGTGCAAGGAGTCAGACACAAAAGTCACATAGTGTATGATTCCATCTATATGAAATGTCCAGAATAAGCAAATTCTTAGACACAAAATGCAGATTTGCCAGGCCCTAGGGAGAGGAAATGGGGAGTGACAGCTAATAGGTGCAGTGTTTCTTTTGGGGGTGATAAACATGTTCTGGAGAGAGTGGCGATGGTTGCTCAGTTGTGTGAATAAACTATAAATCATTTAACTATACACTTTAAAAGGATGGATTTTATGGTATGTGAATTATATCGCAATAAAAATATGTAAATAAAAAAGTGTTAAACAACAGATTGACAATACAACCCAAATGCAAAAAAATTTTTTTAACTTTTGGTCATATTAAGAACTGACATTAGACTTTAAGGCAAACACAGGGATAAAGAGAGTCACTACATGATAAAAGTGGCCATTCACCAGGCAGATAAAACAAATTTTAAAAACATAGCCACAAAATGTATAAAATAAACTTGATAGTGTTACAAGGAGAAACTGACAAATCTACCATCATGTCAGGAGATTTTAAAATAGCTCTTTCAATAACTTCTTAAGCAAATAAAAATTGATAAGAATATAAAAAGTTGAACCACACAATAAGCTTATTCATAGATGTATGAAACCCCACAAGAGAGAAAACACATATTTTCGACTCACATGAAACCATAATAAAAACTAACCATGTACTAGTTACAAAGCCACAAAATTTTTTTTTCAATACCACAGAATCAGAATCACAGAACATGTTCTCTGACTGCCATACAATAAACTAGAAACCAATTTAAAAAGAGAGAGAGCCTCTTCATACATTTGGAGATTTAAATATTTAAATGTGTAATTTTAAATAATTTATGTCAAAAAAGAAATAATTAAATTAGAAAATATTTCAAATTAAGTTATTAGAAATGTATCTATAATGCATTTGATATATATTATATATTATATATATATATATATCAGAACTTGTATGATATACATAAAGCAACAGAGAGAGGGAAATCTGTACATTAGAAAAAATGCCTACCTTACAAAAGAATAAAAGGATAACATAAGAGATCTGAACATTCAACTCAAATTATAAAAAGAACAGAGACAACACAAAGAAAATAGAAGGCAAAAACAGTAAAAGCAGAGATTTTTAAAATAGAAAACAAATTCTAAAAAGGGTTAATAACACCAAAATCTGGTTCTTTGTAAAAACTAATATAGCAAACCCACAGCAAGACTGATCAGGAGAGAGAGTATAAACAACATTAGGAAGGAAAGAGAAGACACAGTTATCACAGATTTCGTAGAGAATTTTTTAAACATAACAAATTGCTATGAACTTCATGCAATCTATGTGAAAACTTAAATGAAAAGAACGATTTCCTAGAAAAATGGTTTGCCAAAATGAACTCAAGAAGAAATGGAAAACCCGAATAAACCTATAAAAGAAAGCAAATCAATAGTTAATCTACTCACAAATACAAAACCCAAAACACCAGGCCCAGACAGTTTATGAGGCAATTCTCTTAGACAAAATGGTTCAGAAAAACAGAAAAGAAGGAAAAGCTCCTCAATTCATTTTATGATGCTAGTAACCCCTTAAAACAAATGCCAGATGAGAACAGTAAAAGAAAGGAAAATTATGGGCCAATCTCACAAACAAAAGAAACATTCTGAATAAAACTCTAGCAAATCAGATCTTAGAAGGTAATACTTCATGACCAAGAAGAGCATAACCCAGTAATGCAAGTACAGATAAATTCTAGTCCACTGGTACAAGTCACTGTGTTACCACATCAAAGAAGAAAAATCTGTGATCATCTCAGTATATACAGAAAAAAAGCACTTGATAAAATTCAATAGACATTCATGATTTTTCTTTAACCCTCACCTGAGGATGTTTTTATTGATTTTAGAGAAAGAGGAAGGGGCAGAGGAGGGGCGAGGAGGAGAGACAGGGAGAGAGGGAAAGAGGGAGAGAGGGAGGGAGAGAGGACATCACCCTGACCAGAAATCGAACCCACAACCTTTTGGTGTACCAGACAATGCTCCCACCGACTGAGCCACACCAGCCAGGGCCAGTCAGGCCCTCTGCATATAAAATGTCAAATTTATCTTTTTCTTTATGGTCTGTGATTTTAGTTAATGTTTAAGAAACCTTTCTTACTGAGGTTAATGATCTTTTATGTTTTCTTCTAAAGGTTTCACATAGTTTTGCTCTAATTTTATCTTATTTTAATAGAGAGTTAATTGTCTTAGAACCACTGATTGAATTGCATATGTCTTCTCCCTGATATATTTTTAAAGCTCTTATTTATTTATTTTTAGAGAGAAGGGAAGGAAGGGAGAAAAAGAGGGAGAGAAACATCAATGTGTGAGAGATACATTGACTGGTTGTCTCTCGCATGCCCCCAACTGAGGACCTGGCCTGCAACCCAGGGATGTGCCCTGAGTGGGAATCGAACCTGTGATCTTTCAGTTCACAGTTTGGCACTCAATCCACTGAACTACACCAGCCAGGGCTCCCTAATTTTTTTTTTAATGCTAACTCTATGGCATACATCTGGCTCCCATATGTATATAAGAGTCTGTTTCTGGGCTTTCTACTCTGTTCCATTGATGTTTTTACTCATCCCTGCAGCAATATGACCATGTTCTAGTTACCATAGCTTTATAAAAAATCATATCTGATTAAGAGTAACCCCACTATTTCCCACCACCCAGGCTGTCTTGGCTATTGTTGGCCTCGTTGTTCTTGCTTGTATGTGTACAAATAAATGCAGGGAGGGTGCATAAGAAAGAAATAACAGTACTGAAGGGCCACGCAGATGGGGGATATGTGTGAAAGAAAATCATTTCATTTATACTTCTCTTGTGATTACATCACCTATTTTTATAATTTTTAAATGTTGCTACATCAAAGATACCACAAGCAAAGTAAAAAAGACAAGCCACAACCTGAGGCAAGATATTTATAGTTATAACAAAGTACTGTGGTCTAGTCACAGAATGGAATGTGAAAGGAATGAATGAGAGCTACAAGAAAAGACAATCCAGTTGGAATTGGACAGAGACAGGAACCTGGAAATCACAGAAGTGAAACCTGATGGTCAATAAAAAAAGAAAGGTTACTTAATTTCATTAATAATCAGGAAAATGCTATTTAAGTTGACATTGCACTATAATTCCACCCTCATAAGAGTGGCGATGATTAACCGACCCTACAATATCCAGTGCTGATGAGCTCCTGGGGAAACAGGGTCTCGTACACACGTCTAGTGGAAGTGCAAGTTGGCGCCACCATTTTGGAGATCAATTTCACAAGATCTAATTAATTTAAAGATGTGTATGTCCTGTGATCTAGCAGTTACATTTCTAAGTATATACCCTAGAGAGACTCTAGTACTTATGTCCAAAAAAAACAGATAATGAATGAATGTTCATGGGTTTTTCTGCCATCTTGGAGCCTGGGGGTGGTGGGAGTTCTGCTAGAAACAGAACTTCTATAAGGAGAAATTTGTCTGGAAAGCTGCGGTACAAGGCCATTTTTGCCGACTATCAGAGGGGTCTCCAGAACCAGAGGGGGCACACATATCTTCTTAAAATTGAAGGTGTTTATGCTCAAAATGAAACTGAATTCTATCCAGGCAAGAGATGTGCTGATGTGTACGAAGCGAAGAACAACACAGTGACTCCTGGTGGCAAACGGAACAACACCAGAGTAGTCCCAGGAAAGCTAGCTCGTGCTCATGGAACTTGCGGATGGTTCGAGCTAGATTCCAAAGCAACCTTCCTACTAAGGCCGTTGAACACAGAATCCATGTAATGCTGTACCTCTCAAGGATTTAGACTTACTGAAAGGTAAATAAAATGGAAAAGAAAAGAAAAGAGAGCACCACAGTTTGTAATCAAGAAGAATTGGAAACAACCTAAGTGACTCACATGAGCTAAAGAACATATAAGCAAATTGCAGTCTAGTCACAGAAAAGAATGTTAAAGGAATGAAGGAGAGCTCCACGTATTAACATGAATAAATCTCAAAATCATAAAGTTGAGTTAAAAAAGCAAATAATATAAAGATATGCACAATATGATGTCATTTATATGAAGTTTTTAAAACATAGAAAATATACTATCCATGGCTTATTGCTACATTCCTGTGTGATAATACAAAAACACACATGATAAAGACAATCCAAAACCCCTATCAGTGATTAGCTCAAAAGTAGGAGCAAAGGAATAGGGGAAGGGGAAGGGCATGTAAGAGACTTCAACTCCATCTGTAATATCTTATATATTATTTTTTAATCTAAAGAAAATATGGCAAGATATTGACATTTGATGGAGCAGAGTAGTAAACAGGCGATGCTACACCAGTGTTTGCAGCATACTTCTCTGTACTTTTCTATATAGTGAACACATGTTTTTAAGGTAGACCCAGACTAAATAATTACCATATTTCCTACTTTAAATAATATAAAGCAGAGCAATGAGTTAATTTTTAAAGTGCAAATAAACAGATATATACTGTCAAGGCAGCCTTGCTCTGAGAAATCACCCAGAGACTATAATAATCTACTCTTTACCAAAATGTGGTTCTGCATGATGGGAATAATTTTCTAAATTGTTTTCAGTAAGCAGAAGTTCATTTCAAAATTCCAAAAAGGAAAGAAAAAAAGAAAAAGTAAAGTTTCAGCTTCAAGATAATAAACTAAATCAAGGCCACAGTCTTCCCCTTCTGCAACAAATCCATGAAAATAGTAATAAAATCTTTAATAATAAACATACACTTGTGTTCAGAACAAGAAAGGAAATTCTCATTGGACACAAAAATATGAGGAATCCCTAAAAGACAAAAAAGAGAGACAGAAAGAAAGAGACCTACAAAACTGCAGAAGAATGCCTGTGGCCAGAAGAAAAAAATTCAGGTGCACCTCATCAAAAAAAAAAAAAATCATAGTGGCAAAACGGAAGATGTTTCGTGCTCGTGGTAGAAATCCAGAGCCAGAAAAGGCCTGGCTCAGTGGTGACTAATAAGGACATTGTCACAAGGACACAGATACAACCCCAAGTTTTCTACCACTAGCCTCAGTGGGCCAAGCATCAGCCTGAAGGTGTCTCTCTCCAGGGAGGAGCAGTGACTGCAGATGCTTAGGTGAGAGGGACAGGGTGCCATCCCAAGCAGACAGCTGATGGAAAGGAAACAAGACTCACCTAGGCCCAGAAGATCAGCCCCCAAGGTATCTGTCTCAGTAGCAGCAGTGGTGTTTCCCACTCATTTCTACAAATGCACTGTGCAAACAACAGGCAGGCACTCGGGGACCCTCAGCTAAAGATACATGCATAATGATGGGTCACCGAACATCAGCACCATGAGAGACAAACTTAGCATACAGGAGAGCTAATTCAAAGGAAACAGAATTAGCAGAGCAATTAAGACAGGATTCTTTTATCAAAAGAATATTTTATTTACTCAGAAAAATATAAAGACAGCACACTCATTAAATAAAAAGAATAAGTTGCAAAAAGCACCTCTTTTTTATTTAAGTATAATTGACATTAACATTATATTTGTTTCAGATGTACAACATAATGATTCAATAGTTGTATATACTGCAGAATGATCACAATTAGTCTAGTTAATATTCATTACCACACATAGCTACAAATTTTTTCCTTGTGATAAGAATTTAAAGATCTACTCTTTTAGCAATTTTCAATACAGTATTATTAACTACAGTCACCATGTTGTACATTACATCCCCCTTGCACCAATCTTAATAACATTGAACTGTTGATAATAAAAAGACTTAATGAGAGGGCTAAGGTTCAGAATGGACACATCTAAAGAGGGCACCAAGGAGTAGAAAGAGAAACTACATAAGAAAATCAGTGAGGAAAAGTGAAGGAAAGAAAAATAAACATTAACCATCTCCCACAACTGAAGATAAAATATGTGTCTGCAGAATGAAAGGACCCACCGACTGTTAAGTAAACAAGTCATGCATGTGTGTGCGTGCGTGCACACACACACACCAGCCTTACCAGATATGAAAACACACTGTAAAGCCTCTATGATTAAAACACTGTGGTACTATGCATTGCATGTCTAGACAGAGAGACCAGTGGAAAAGAAGAGAAAATCCAGTAATATGACACTTCAGTTTACATTAAGGTGGCATCTCAAATCAGTGGAGAAAAGATGGGCTTTAAAGAAAAAAGGTACACTAGGTAGTCATAGAAATGATAAAACTGGATGAGTTTCTTACACCTAAGCCCAGGTTAGAAACAAGATATGGTGACATTCCAGCATGATTGAAAAAAATGAGCAAAATGTTCTTTACTATGACACAAAATCCAAAAGCAATTAAAGAAAAAAAACATAAATTTGAATACAAGAAAGTCAAACTTCTATAGGACAAAAAAATCCATAGCTCCTGGTACTAACTAACCAATGATAATATGTACTAGGAAAAGACAGTATCATAATGATCTTAGAAAGAGTACAGCTATAAGACTTAACTAAAGGATAATAAAATTTGACCTAACTGGAGAGAGAAACCATTTTTGAGAATGGAAAGATTTATTATAACAATATTGTCATTCTCTCTCAAATAGTCTATAAATTCAATGCAATCACATGTCTTGCTTCTAACCTGGACTTGGGTGTAAGAAACTCATCCATTCTAACAAGATTTTTCAAAGAATTTCATAAGGTGATTCTAAAATGCATTTGAAAATGTAAATATAAAAATAATTCAACCACTTTGGAGAAAAATTTGGTGGTTTCTTACAAAACTACATATACTCTTACTAAACAATCCAGCAATTGTGGTCCTTCCTTGGTATTAATCCAGAGGCATTGAAAACTTCTGTCCACATAAAAACCTGCACACAGATGTTTATAGCAGCTTCATTTAAAATTGCCAGAACTTGGAAGCAATCAAGACATCCTTCAGTAGATGAATGGATAAACAAACTGTGGTACATCCAGACAATGGACCACAGTGAAAAAAAGAAACAAGCTAACAGTCGTGAAAAGACATGGAGGAAACTTAAGTGCAAATAACTAAGTGAAAGAAAAGGCTACACACTGTATGATTCTATTCTGGAAGAGGCAAAACTATGGAGACAATAAAAAGATCACTGGTTGCCAGGGGTTAAGGGAGGAGGAGGGGGATGAATAGGCAGAGCACAGAGAAATCTTTTAGGTGAAACTACTCTGTATGATACTGCAGTGGTAGAGACATGTCATTATACATTTGTCCAAACCCATCAACCATATAATACCAAGAGTGAACCCTAGCATAAACTGTAGACTTTGAATGATAATGATGTGTCAATGTCAGTTCATCAGTTGTAACAAACATACCACTCTGTTAAGGGATGCTGATAATGGGAGAGGCTGTGCAAGAATGGGGACTGGGGCAAGGAGCATGTGGGGAATCTCTGTACCTTCCTCTCAATCTTGCTCTGACTCTAAAACTGCTCTAAATATATTGTCTTGGAGCTTCTGGCCAAGATGGAGAAATAGGTGGACACACTTTGCCTCCTTGCACAACCATAAGGATTATAACTACCTCAAAACAAAGAAAACCACCAGAACTCCCAGAAAATTGAACTGTGTGGCAGCCTGACAACCAATGATTTAAAGGGGAAGTGTTCATCCAGATGGGTTGGAGGGGCAGAGATGGGGACCTGGAATGGAGGGTATGTGGTGAGGTGGTGGCTGCAGCCAGTGGGCAAAATGAGGAGTCCCACATTATAAAATCTAGGAAGGGACACCTGGAGAGTGATCCCAGCCCCAGGCCAGACCACACAGCTCATTAGTTTCAGCACCTGGAAAATAAAGCCTCATAGCTTCTGGCTGTGAAAACCAGTGGGGGTTCAGGCAGTGGAAGAAACTGCCCATCTCTCAGGAAAGTCTGTTTAGAGGCCACCATGGTCCTAGAACGTCTGCAGACCCACCCACTCTGGGAACCACAGCCAGAGCAACAGCTAGAGAAGCACCAGTCGCACACAGGAAGCAAGTGAAGTGACTGGAAATGGGGCAAATGCCAAGCAAGCAGCATTGATCCCTTTCTGATCCCTCCTCCCCATATAGTGCCACAAAGTGCTGAAACAGGTCACCCCGCACTGATGAATACCTAAGGCTTTACCCCTTACAATGTAACAGGTGCAGCAGCTCTACCTAATACACAGAGGCAAACACAGGAGCCTCTCAAGTTGAGAAGACAGGGAAGTATGACCCAAATGAAAGAGCACATCAAAACACCAGAAAAAGAACTAAGCACAAAGGAGATAACCAACCTGTCAGATGCAGAGTTCATATCACTGGTAATAAGGATGCTCAGAGAAATAACTGAGTACAATCACAAAATAAAGGAAGAAGTGAAGGTTATACAAAGTGAAATAAAGAAAAATATACAGAGAACCAACAATGAAGGGAAGGAACCCAGGACTCAAATCAACAATTTGGAACATAAGGAAGAAAGAAACATTTAACCAGAGCAAAATGAAGAAACAAGAATTCAAAAAAATGAGAAGAGTTTAAGAAGACTCTAGAACATCTCCAAAAGGGCCAACATCTGAATCACGGGGGTGCCAGAAGAAGAGGAAGAGCCAAGAAATTGAAAACTTATGTGAAAAAATAATGAAAGAGAAGTTCCCTAATTTGGTGAAGGAAATAAGATATACAAGTCCAGGAAGCACAGGGAGTCCCAAACAAGTTGGACCCAAAGAGGAACACACCAAGACACATCATAATTAAAATGCCAAAGGTGAAAGATAAGAGAATCATAAAAGCAGCAAGAGATGAGTGTTACCTACAAAGGAGTCCTCTTAAGACTATCAGATGATTTCTCAAAAGAAACTTTGCAGGCAAGAAGAGACTGGCAAGAAATATTCAAAGTGATAAAAAGCAAGGACCCTACAACCATGACTACCCTATCCAGCAATATCATTTAGAATGGAAGGGCAGGTAAAGTGCTTCCCAGACAAGGTAAAGCTAAGAGTTCATCATCACCAAGCCCTTATACAAAATGTTAAAGGGACTTATTTAAGAAAATAAAGATCAAAACTATAAACAGTAAAATGACAATAAACTCAGAACTATCAACAACTGAATCTAAAAACAAAAACAATATGAGCAAACAACTAGAAAAGGATCAGAATCATAGATATGGGGATCATGTGGAGGGTTATCAGTGGGGAGGAGGAAGAGGGAGAATGGAGGAAAAAATACAAGGATTAAGAAGCATAATTGGTAGGTACAAAATAAACAGGGGGATGCTAAGCATAGCAAAGGAAATGGAGAAGCCAAAGAACTCATATGCATGACTAAGGGGGGTGGGATTGCTGGAGGGAAGTGGGGTACCAGGCAGAGTGGAGCAAAAGGGGGAAAGAAATTGAGACGATTGAAATAACATAATCAAAAAATATATACCTAAAAAATAAAAAATGTTGTCTTAATATTTTTAAATGTTTTTAAGTGTAAATATTCAAAAGTACTAAAAACAAGTTTGACAAAGGAAAAGTGGAGGGTCTTGCACTACCAAATATCTAAACATATACAACTAAGGAATTAATACTGTTCGTCGTCGGCAGCCGTCCGTCTCGAGAGACGATGGTGTAGCTTCTTAAGAGTCTATCTGCACCGCCGAGAATGGCTGTGCAGTCCGACTCGGGAGTGACACGGTATCTGTCTCCTCCCGTGCTGAATCGACATCTTACGATGACGCTGGAGTGTCCTCTCCAGTGAAGCTGAAGCTACAGAGCCTGGGCAGGGTGATATGGAGGGTCTGCTGTTGCCCATGCAGCAGACCCCCCCTCTCTTCGCAGCTGAAGGGTCCAAGGGAAAGACGGAGTCGATACAGCTTGGGTTAATTTCTCTGTTAATACTAGAGAAATTATAGACCCAAAGAATATAATTGAGAACTCAGAAATAGATCCATGTGTATATAGAAGCATTTCAAATCAGTGGGAGAAAATTAGACATTTTAGTAACGGTATTGAGTCAATTGATTCTCCACTTGAGGAAAAATAAATAAAATTGTGTTCCTACACGCTATTCTCAAAAATAAATTCCACAGGGGTGAGAACTCTAAACATTCCAAAAAATGTCAAAACTTTGGAAGAAAATGCGAAATTAAAGTCTTCTTAAACAAATCACAACCAGATATATACACAAATTTAAAATGATAAATTTGACTAAATAAAATGTGAAAGTGTGAATTCAAAAACAAAATAAACAACACAGAAAACTCATGCCACATACTAGAGAGTACATTTGTCAAACACCTCACAAAGTATCCAGCATACATAAAGATCTCCTCAGAAAAAGATAACCCGATAGTAAAATTGGACAGCCAGGTAATTCATTAAAGAGAAAAAACACACAGACAATAACATAAAAATATGTTAGCTGTCCCTTGTCTCTTCTAGCTCCTGGTGGCTACTGACAGTCTTTGGCTCATGGCTGCATTCCTCCAGTTTCTGCCTGTCTGGTACCATTGCCTTCCCATCTTCTATATGATAATATCTCCCTCTGCCTTCCTCTCATAAAGATACTGTGGTTGCATTTAGGGCACACCCAGGTTTCAGGATACCCTCCCCGCCTTAAGACCCTTAATTAAAGACTTTGTTCGCCATAGAAAGTAATAGTCAGCCTTTTGTTATATAAGGTAATATTGACAGTTTCCAAAGATTAGTATGTGATTATCTTTGTGGGAGGAAGGGGGCTTTATTCAACCTACCACAGGCTAGTTGACCCCAGTTTCCTTGGTGTAGAACAGGGTTCATAATAACTACCCAATAGGGTTGTTGTGATCGCCGAATGAGTTAATATAAAGCACTTGGAACAGTGCCTGGCACATAGTAACTGTTCAAGAAATAGTATCTGCCAGTGCTGGCAGTAATAGTGTATGTAGTACTGAGGGGTTTTTAAAGTAAGACACAAGAAGCCCAAACAAAAATTTTAAAAAAAAGAAAAGATTGCTTTTAAAAATTCCACTCCATTACCATTTAAATTATCTATATATGATAGTAAAGAAATCTGTATATAAAGTAAAAAGATAAACCTCACACTGGAAGAAGATATTGGCAATGCAAATGAAAGATTAGAATCTATAACTATAAGGAATTCCTATAAATCAGTAAGAAAAAGACAACCCCATAAAAAAAATTTTTTTTAAAAGGGCACCAGATTTAAACAGGCGTTTCACAGAAAGGAAACGTAAATGGCCAATAAATATGAGACGATATTTATTTAACCTAACTAGTAATCAGGGAAGTACGTTTAAACTGCAGTGAGATGCCATTGCACTTCTATTAAGTTGGCAAAACATGAACACTCTTAACAACGCACCAGTTAATGGCAAAGATAAGAGCAATGGTGAGAGCACAGATGGTAACAACTGATTTGAAGTTCAATCTACACAATGTTTATACCAGACTTCATCAATCTAAGAACACTGATTACAAGGTGTATCATTATTTTATGTCCCAATAAAAGGATAACACTGAAATCATTGTTAAGACATCAAGAATTTCAGAAACGTTAAAATGAGAAAAAGGGACATCTCAGACTATGAAATACAGTAATAGAGGAAAACATTGGGAACAACCTAAATGTTTATTCATCACGGAAATGGCTCCATAAAATGTGCTATACATTCATACTATGAAATTCGTATAGCAGTTAAAAGAAATAGATCACCAAAAAAAAAGATATTACTGGGTGGAAATAGCAAGATGCAGAATCATATCCAACAGTATAACATTTATGTTCACACAAACACACACACACACACACAAGAAATCACACGAAACTAGAAGAATTACCTTTGGTAGTGGACAGATTGCATCAATGTCTCCATTGTCCATACTTGCCTGAATTTAGGCCTTTTTGTAATGCCTGCCCATACGAACTCCAGGCTGAGCTGTGTGACTTGCTTTGGCCAATGGGGCGATAGAAAACTGACCACAAGTAAAAGCTTGAATGAACACTGTGTTGTCTTACAGAACCTCTCAACTATACAACAGGGAATCTAGGAATAGCCAAATGGAAGAATAAGTGAAGGAGAGGAAAGTCGATCCAGCCCAGGTAACCCAGACAGCCATCTGCCAGGAGATCACAAGGGCAGGTCCAATCAGTTGAACTGCCCAGGCCATCTGAGAACTCATGGATAAGTAGTAGGTGTTCAAAGCTACAAGTTTTGGAGTGATACGTTAAGAAATAGGATGGTATTCAAAGGAGACTTAAACCTTACTTTGAATTTTCCTCTTCAAAAAGATGAAGAAGATGATACAGATTAATTTGTGTAATTAAAGATTCATTTTTAAAAGTGCCAAAGGCCACACACAGGTAATTCTTAAAAGAGTAAATACAATTGCCACAAACCTATCAAAAGACACTCAGCCTCAGACAAATGCAGATGAAAAGAGGAGGACCTGTTTTGCTCATCGAATTGGGGAAGGAAGTTTAATAACACTGAGTACAGAGAGGTAAGGAAACGGACACACAGCACTGCTGCAAGTCTAAGCTAGTACAGCCTCGCTGTCCACGTCTGAATACTCTAAGCCGGAAACTTCAGCGCTTGGTCTCCATTCAGACCAAAAAGCACCCAAAGATAGTGTGCCTCCCTCCCACACCTCCCACCAGACCAACACTGAAACAGACTCATAGACACGGAGCGCAGACTGATGGCTGCCCGGGCGAGGGGAGCCTGGGGGACTGGGTGGAAAAGGTGGAGGGGTTAAGAAGTACAAATCGGTAGTTACCGAACAGTCATCACGGGGCTGTAGGCTACAGCATGGGGAATGGAGTCAACAATACAGTGATAACTGTGTATGGGGCCAGGTGGGTACTGGAAATACAGGGGGATACTTTGTAAAGTATATGATTGTCTAACCACTGTGCTGTACACCTGAAACCAATACAAAATAATAGTGAATGGAAACTAGTTTAAAAATAAAATTAAAAACAAAACTAAAGAATTACCCCCCAAAAATAGACACAGAGACATTTTTACCCAAAAGTATATAGAGATGGCAAATAAGCACATGAAAAGATGTTCGACATCATCAGCCACAAGGGAAAGGCAAATCAAGACTCCCTCTACGAGAACAGTAAATAGTGACATTGCCAAATGCTGACAAGGACGTAGAGAAATTGTACCTCTCATTCATGTCTGGTGGGAACATGAAACGGAATAGCCACTCTGGAAAGCAGTTTGTCAGTTTCCGACAAAGCTAAAAATATATTTATCATACAACCCAGCAATGGTATTTGACCCACTGATCATTTAGACAAGCATGTATTCATGTTGTGCGGATTAAGTTTTTATGTCAATACAGAAATATTTATTTCGATGCAAAAATAAAAACGTATATCCACACAACTCTTACGCGTGCTTGTTTATAGCAGCTTTATTGGTAATAGCCAAAAATTGGAAACAACCAAAATTCCTCTTAATTAATGACCAGTTATAGCAGGATATGCCCCTAGCACAGAACATACCTCATCAGTGCAAAGGAAGGAACTCTGTCATGCAGACAGCGAGAACACACAGGGGGTCTCTGGGGCATTAAGGGCATGAAAAGGGCCAGTCTCAAAAGGTCACATACTATGAGAGTCCATTTACGTAACATTTTCAGAACAACAAAATTATGTCGATGGAAAACAGATTAGTAGTTGCCCCAGGTTAGAGATGGCTGAGGAAAGGGGGTGGGCATGACCACTCAGGAGTAGCAATGGGATAGCTCTGTTGCCTGGTTTTTATGCAAATCTATCGTCGGCAGCCGTCCATCTCGAGAGACGATGGTGTAGCTTCTTAAGAGTCTATCTGCACCGCCGAGAATGGTTGTGCAGTCCGACTCGGGAGTGACACGGTATCTGTCTCCTCCCGTGTTGAATTGACATCTTGCGATGACGCTGGAGTGTCCTCTCCAGTGAAGCTGAAGCTACAGAGCCTGGGCAGGGTGATATGGAGGGTCTGCTGTTGCCCATGCAGCAGACCCCCCCTCTCTTCGCAGCTGAAGGATCCAAGGGAAAGACGGAGTCGATACAGCTTGGCTTCAGGTGCGCCGCAGGAGTTGCCAGTGTTGACTACAACGTCAAACCGCCTTAGGGACTCCAGCTCCGGATTTTCTGTCGGGGTTTACTCCCTTAGCCTTTCCCCTGAAGAGGTATGCCGCAAGGCAGCGGAGGTTTTTTGGAATCAGAGTTTTCCTTCTCTGATGTGCAAATCTATACAACAGATAAAATGACAGAATTACACACACACATTGTCCAAATGGCAGTGTCCTGGTTTTGACATTGTACTGTGATTACGTAAGCTGTAACCACTGGGGGGAACTTACACAGGACCTCTCTCTACTTTGTTGGTAACTTCCAATGAATCTATAAGTATTTCAAAATAAAAAGCTTTAAAAATTGATTTTTAAAATACTAAATCTTAACATCAAACACATGTGCTAAAACAGCCTATTTCTATATCTTTTGGATGCAGAATTAATTGTAAAGTAAGGCAAAATAAACTCGTGTTTTGGCATCCCTGCCAGGCAGATGGTGGTCAGACGCGTGTGCAGCCAGTCTTACCACACAATAAGCTAGCCACGCATACTTTTCAAACTAGACACTGGGATCCTTTCCTGGACTGTGAAAAAAAGTTTCTGTCTAGCAATCAGCATGGATTTGGAATGAAAAAGCGTCACCCAGAAAATATCAGAGTGCAACACGTAGTAGGGACAAGCAGGATTGCTTGAAATTTTTATGGAAGTTTTATATGTGGATGTATACACGGGGTCACTACAAAAAACTGTATTTCTCACTGGGGATTACCGAAAAATGCTGTTAGAGAATACCAACACCTTCCCGTGTGCATATGCAAGCGTGTGCAAGGCATCCTCGCTGGACCAGGGGTGACAGAGGAAAATTGGAAATTTAAAGATCCAACATCAGTGGGGGAATGGCTACATAAATGTGTGGGCGTCACCCCGTGGGACCCCACTGTATTCATTTCCGATGGCTGCTGTGACAAATGACTACAAACTTAGTGAGTTAACACAACGTGTTACTTTACGGTTCTGGAAGTCAGAAGACTGGTGAGTCTCCTGTGACTAAATTCCAGGTGTCCGCCCACTCTTTCCTTCTGGAGATTCTAAAGGAGAATCCATTTCCTGCTCATTCCATTGCTGGCAGAATTCAGGCCCTTGCAGGTGTAAAACAAGGGTTCCTTTTCTCACCAGCTGTCAACTGAGGGCCATTCCCAGTTTCTACAGGTCACTACAGTCCATGGTTCATGGCCCCTTCCTCCACTTTCAAAAGCCAGCAACAGCAGCTCTCTTAGCCCCTTCTGCTTTCTTCTTCCTTTGTTAAAACCTCTGATTAAACCTGGCCCGCAAGATAATACACAATAATCTCCTATCTCAGGGTCCTCCCCACCCTTCATCACATCTGCAAAGTCATTACCAAATCTGCTGCTTCCGCCTCAGACTCGAGCCCCAAAGGAACCTGTCTTGATGATTTACACTCCCCTTCTTGCCAGCTGCTGTGGCTGGGAAATTTTTCTTTCTGCTCATAACAGTTTCACTCGCTCTAAAAGGCAGCCCTGCTGTCTCCCAGCCCTGCATCTGGGTGCTTTTATGAGCTCCCACCAGTAGCCAGGCGCCAGCCCACAGCCCTGAACTTCGGGGGTGAGACAGCAGGCGGAAGTTTGCAGTGTGGAGGGAGGGACAGGACACAGAGCAGTGCGAGCTGGAGGGGCCTTATCACACAACAGAGCTTGAAAAGCCCCACCACAGAGGAGCAGTTCCGAGTGATAAAGCCAGATCCCTACAAGCGACCCTGCTTTGGAAGCTTCTGCCTCACGTCAGGGCTCAAGAGCCCAGGCCTAGTGCCCTTCACCATCACAGAGGCAGGACAAGAACACGAGGAAAATGGGGCCTTGCCAGCTAAGCCCACCCTCTGCCAGAAGTTTGGGCCCTTTGCACACAGATGCCCCACCTGAGAAAAAAAATGAGGCATCCAACAGGAACACGGATGTGCCTGAGGCTTTGTGTGCAAATCAAGAGGGTTCAGGAAGGGCTGGCTGAGGCCAATGCAGAGCCAGAGAGGAGGGGAGGGGAGGGCACAGGAGATTTGGGAGGGGGGCAAGGGGCAGAAGCTTGATGACCCCACACAGCAGCTGGCCTCTGGCCCTTCTCTGAGCATCGCGTTTGCCAGCCTTGGATCCCAGCCATAGCTCCTGGCTCAAGGTCAGACACAGGGCCTGGGAGAGTGAAGACCCGCTCTCTCTGGTCACCCAAGGTAGGGTGGCCAGCCATTCTGGTTTGCCTGGGACTGAGGGGCTTCCCAGACATGAGACTTCCGGGGCAGAAATCAGCTGAGTCCAAAGCAAAGCTGAACAATCATCATGGAGAACCGGACACAGAAGACTCAGAGCCACTTCTCAGGGGTGAATTTTTCTCTGCAGCTCTTATAATGCCAGAATTCACTGAACCACAGGGCCCAAGTCAAGCGGCTCACAGGGCATGACCTCAGGCAACGCCTTCACCCTGGTGACCAAGTCCTCTGTACAAACACGGTAAGGGCTGCCTGGCTGGGAGACCAGATGACGGACATAACACCCAGCAAAGCTCCAGGCTCTGTACGGCTTTGGAGCCTCAGGCTCTCTGGTCCCAGGGCCCAGCCCTGACCTTAGAAGAAGGAACGGGACCATCAGTGCCCTCCCTCAGTGCTGTGACCAACTTTACGGACACTCCCCTGGGGGTGCAAAGTTGCCTTAACACAAAAAGGGCAGACTTAGCAGAAGATAAACACAAAGATGGTGGGGACAGTGTTTCTGAACAACTGGAGACCTTTCCGTGCCCTTGCAAACCGCACCCCAAGGGGTCCGGTAGCTCCATCGGCTTAGGGAAAGAAAGCCCCTGGGACCCAGTACAAGCGCCCTCCAAGGCAGTAACACAGCGCTCCAGCAAGGTGAACTGCAATGAGCCTGCACCGCCACGTGGGGCCCCTGACACCAGGAAGAAGGCTCTGGCACCGGCGCCCGTGCCACCAGCCCAAGTACAGGGAAATGCCTGAGGGAACCAGCGAGGGCAGAGGCGGGCTTTACAGGTGGGTGGCCGTGCTCCCGTGCAAGTTACTGTGAAGACCACCGTGAGCCCCAATAGATTCCACAACCAGTCAGGCGTTACCCAGAAAGGAGTCCCTGTGGCTGCTGGGCCACTGACTGTCTTGGCTTCAGTTCCACGTACCTCAAGCAAGTCCCACCTTGTGATTTAATGTATAAACACGTAAGAAAGAATGAGATGAGGTATGGAAATATTAGCCAAGATAAAGAAGAGCTACAAAGTCAGGGGGATCTCACTCCTCAAAACTTGTCTACTTTGGCTCATTTTAATTATCTTTCTTTTCCTTACTAATTTGAAGAAAACTAGCTACTGAGGTTTTTGAGAGGAAACACTATTCCAGATGCACAATGGAAAAAGAAAAAGAAGCCTGTGACTAGCCAGCAAACCAGTTTCAACTGTCATGACGAGGGGCAATAGTTGTGGAAGTGATAAGACATTCCAGCTGCTTTTGCCGCCATCCTTCAGACTTCTCTAGGACCTACGGAGACAAAACACCAGTGGGAGAGTGAGAGACCCCAAAAGGCAAAACAGGAAGGAGTTTGATAAGCATTGTGTCTTATTTCCACTGACAATTTCCTAACCGAAGAAGAGTCAAACTTTTGTGGCAGATCTCTCACAGGCTCTTCTATCACAGGAGCTATAACCCTGGTTGTCTGGAGTTTAAAGTGCTTTCTCCAAAAGCAATCTGGAGCTGGCAGAACACCCATCCTCCTCCATGAGGTCAGAGCTTCTCCGCAGCCAGAGGGACAGGGAGGAAACTGTGGAAAACACGCACAGAAGCAACAAACAAACAGCAGAGTCTAACTTTTAGGCCCAGCCCCTCCCCGTTTACCTCTTCTCACCCAGGATTTTTCTGTGTGCTATCAAAACCAGCGAAGCCGAGTCCCAGCCAGTATGGCTCAGCTGGCTGGGCATCACCCTGCAAACTGAAAGGTCGCTGGCTCGATTCCCGGTCGGGGCACATGCCTGGGCTGCAGGTTCTGTTCCCGGTCAAGGCTCATACAGAAGGCAACTGATCGGTGATGTTTCTTTCCCTCTTCCTTCCTCCCTCCCTCCCCCACCCCACCTTCTAAAATCAAAAATTAAAAAATAAAAATAAAATGTCTTAAAACACCAGCAGAACTGAGACTGAGTGGAGGTAGGGAGGGTGCCAGCAGATTCTTTAATAAACAACATCCAGTGGATCCTGGGCACCCAGAGAATGACCTCAGACCGCGAAGGGCTGGCCGCCAGCCCATCCTCACACCGCTGTCTGGTGAAGGGCGTTCAATTGCTGCCAGATGACTATCTCCAGGATGCTGGGTTATCTTCTCACTAAATCCGATCGCTAATGAAGAGCCTTTAATGTAGAGTGTGAATCTTTGAGCAGTAACTGTGTACCTCAGGTTTTTGTACTAAATGCCTTAACTGAATCTCTAAACAAAAGAACAGCTGTCACGGCAGCAGCCTGAGTCAACGTTATACAGCTGGGCCAGTCCCAGTCTCCCTACCAAGCACAGAGAAGCCCCCTTGCCGCCCCCAACACACTGTACACACATGCACACACACACACCACGTGTGCATAGTCTGCTCCTGCTGAGGCGCTCACCACTGGTAGTACAGGGTCACCCAGACTTCCCACAAAGGGTCCCTTCTCACCTACCCCGGCCACATGCAGAACCCGTAGCCACACCAAACATTTCTCTTTTTCTCGTGGCCACGTTGTCCAACACTTCCCCAACAGGGAGGCACAGAGTGGGCTGGGATACCCTCCCAGAGTCCTTTTATTGGGCCACAGGGTAAATCACTCTCAGAATCAAAACCACTGATGAATCTTCTCTGGAAGAAGAGAGACTACAGAGAGCAGTCTGCCTAGAAGCATGTGAGGGACTGGCATCCAAATCCAATGCTTCTTAGGGATTCTAAATAACATCATTGAAGTAAAGGACACCTAACCTACACTGAGCGTTGGGGATGTGCCAGGCCTAGCAGTGAGCACTGGTTTCATCTCATTTCACTCTCACAACCACCCTGAGAGGCTGGGGTTGTCCTCCCCAATTTACAGGTGAGAAAACTGAGGCCCAAAGAGGCAAGTGACATGCACAAAGTCACAGCGCTTAGATGTGATGGAATCTAGATTCATATCTAGCTCCATCTTAATCACTAAGTGCCTTCTAGCAGCTAAAAAAATTATAGATGCACATCACTGAGATGCCCTTTTGTGAGAGGACTCATCAAACAAAAATAGATCTGAGCGGCCGTGACTTTCCTAATGTGGGCGTCAGTCCCCTCCCTGTAAGAGCCCTGACACCACTGGCTGCGTTTCACCCACGCCAAGGCCCGCACGATCTGTGATCTCACAACATCACCAGGGAGCTTCCCCAGACAGCTGGCAGCCTCCTGGTGCCCTGCATGGAGTTCCTTGTGCAAGCTCCAAGCCCGAAGCACAGTGGTCCTGTACTGATTATCTTGACCACCACACGACACACAGGAAGCAGAAACAGGGTCTCTGTTTCATTTCACACTAAAACAACACTCGTGGGTTTAGGAAAATTAAAATCCACTGTGCTCACAGCCCACCAGTGACGGCAGCAGGAAAGCAGAAGCCCAGCCCTATGACGGACACAGGCCTCCAGTGCAGCCAGCAATTCATTGCGGAGCAAACCTCAGAACAAAACAGGGAAACTAGTCTTGACCTTAAGTCACTTGAATTTCAACACCCATTTCCACATAACATGTCTCCTCCCTCAAGGGGTCAGGGTGCGTGTCCTGAGCAGGGTACATGGGCAATGGAGGCTGCACCGGGTCTCTCTTTTTTAAATTTTTATTGAATTTATTGGGGTTACATTGGGGCCAGGCCTCTTGCTACTCTAATACCCCCCTTTCTGTCACCACACTCCCTCCACACACACCTGTTCCCAAAACTCTGTGCACTCGTGCAGCCCTCTGAGCACAGGAAGGTGATGCCCGTGCAAGCAGGCAGCCAAGGGACTGCTCACTGTGAGCCTTTCTAGGGCTGGGAAGTGGTGGAGGAAATCCATCCACACACACTTACCAAATATCTACACGCCAGGCACGGGGCTGATGCTGGGCTGCAGCTGTGTGGGAACAGCCCTCACACAGTCCACGGGCTGGTGGAGCAGATGGGCAAGTGAACAGGCACTGACCATCCAGTGTGATCTGAGCTGTGACACAAGACGTGTAGAACCCTCTGGGAGGTCAAGAGGTCACCAGACCCAGCAGAGGCAGAAAGTCATGGCAGAATCAGGGAAACCTTTCTGGAGAAAACTTCCAAGCCACGACTTGAAGGATGAGAAGTTAATTTGGCAAAGTGGGAGACAGGGTTTCTGAAAGAAGGACCAATATGTCTAAACTCTAAAGAACCAAAAAAGCACCCTGGCTGGTGTGGCTCAGTTGGTTGGAGCATCCTCTCACAAACTGAAAGGTCACAGGTTTGATTCCTACTCAGGGCACATGTCTAGGTTGCAAGTTCAATCCTCAGTCAGGGTGCATGCAAGAGGCAACTAAGAGATGTTTCTCTCTCACATTGATGTTTCTCTTCCTCTTTCTCTCCCTCTCTCTCTAAAATCAATAAGCATGTCCTTGAGTAAGGGATTTTTTTTTTAAAAGCAGCAGCGGCAGCAGCTGCCACAGCTGGTGGGCCACGTGCTGCATCCCGAGCTCTCACAGGGGCAGAGCAGGGAGCTGCCGAGATCCTGCCTTCTCTGAGCACAGTCCCCTCGTGGTGCTCTGTGGGGTCCAGAGGGGTCTTAGGCCAGCCTGTCTGTGCACCCCATAAGGGGTCATCACAATGAGAATAGCAGACCTGGTTATTCTGAGGTGACATCTGCCTTATCAAATTTGGGGAAGGCAAATTCATGGAGACAGAAAGGAGGCTACCAGGGGCTGGGGGAGGGAGGCATGGAGATCTCCTGTTCAGGAGGTACAGAGCTTCAGTTTGGGTTAATGGTGATCACTGTGCAATGCTGTGAAAGCACTTAACACATTGCGTGTGGGTGGCAAGAACTCTCATCATTTCTAAAAGGCATTTAAATTCCCCGGTACGCAACGTGTTAATATCCCTGACTTGTTCGTGTAAAAGTGGTTAAAATGAGAAGTTTGTTATAATTTTACCAGTTTGTTTTTTTTTTTAAATTGGGGATCACCTATACTGCCAGTCCTTCCTAGCCTTGGAGAATAAGCAACGGTCTAGACATTAATCAAATACATAAAAGTTCAGGTCCACAATCTGGCACATAGTAGAGGCCATACATAATGGTTCCTTCCCATCCTCACTGCTATTATTGAATCCACCTGGCTTTTCCTGTGATTACTCAAGTTATGAATGAATATATTTGGTATTAGTGCTCCTTAAGCCCTCCCAGAGAGCTTCTATTGCAATTAAGTATTAATTAACTTAAAGATCACTGGAGAATCCCCATTATAACTGCACATTATGGGTTTTCAAATACAAGTTCAGCTTCTCTTTCCATTGCTTACTCCCATCTCTCACAATAAGATGTTTACCGTTTCAATTATTTTAGTTCCAACCGCTGTGATCACTGTACTTAAAATTCAATCAGGCTTCTAATTTTAAGCATCTTTTTTGTGTATAGCGCCAACAGTTGACAAGCGTCCTGAATTTAACATCTGTTCCCAGCAGTGAATGGTTTTAAATTTGAGAACTGAAAACACATAGGAGGCAATTATGAGCAGCCCCCACACTGTGATTCATGGCTGCGCATCAGCAGCATCCTCGGTGACGGCAACGGTCCTGATGGACGGGCCTGCAGCCAACAGCACCACAGCGCGGAGACGAGCCAACACCCCGCGCCCCCACAATGCACCTACTGTGCACTGGCAACCTGCTGGACTTTTTAATAGGCGCTGAGTTTCCCCAGGGTCTCTGAGGAAATCTCACATGAGCTCAGACAGCCCTCCATGGGAGTTTCGTGGATGTTCATGGCCAAGAACCATGGCAGGTGGCCCTTCACCCCGCCACACTGTTGATGTCTGTGCCGAGGCTCTGCTGTGCAGAGGATGGTGGGCCGGGGGAACCCGGCCTGAAACTGTCCGGCAAGGCTCATGGGAAAAGGGGATGAGATTATAATCTAGAGCCAAAGACGTTTTCCACTCCGATTTGGGATGGGCCATCCCCCCGCTCAGACAACACTGGAATCAAGTGTATAGCGAGAGTGCAGCAATTTCTTTGGGCTCAGTAGGATGCTAATTGTAGTTAAATTGATAAACTGTGAAAGGAAGTAAGTACAAAATGCTAGAAATATACTATATGATTAAGGATATCTGAAATTTTCAATTAGGAAATTTAATATTTGTAGTTCTAGCAGAGCTCACTTCATACCCTAGCCTTCCACTGGGCTTCTGAGGACTATGGCTCCATCAAGGGGGCCCAAGAGATGGCAGTGAGGGAAACGACACTTCGGGTAGGGGACACGAACAGAGTACACAGGTGTCAAAGTATTGACTATAATCTTGTACACCTGAAAATTGTCTCATATTACTAACCAATGTTAACCCAATAAGTTTAATTTTTTAAAGTAACAGTAAATAAATAAATTGATAGATAGGTAGATAGATAGATCACTCTTCCATATCAGCCTCTACTCAGAAGCCTTCCTATCTTCACTGAGCCTGGCTTTCTGTTGGAGGCTGCCCCTTCTCCAGCGGGATGGCAAGTGGAGTCCTTGCCTCTCTACTGTTACATCAATACTTTCACACCTCCAACAGCCTCCTCATTATGTCACCCAGTGATTGGCAACCATTCATCCAAGGCTTGGGCACCTGGCGCTCATCATCCCCTCCCCTCCTCGTAGGTGAGCAATGTCCACATGGATGACCCATCCTGCGCCCTAACCTCTACTTTCAAGACCACCTCATTCCAGTGTCCTTCTCTCCCACGCCACCTCAGCCACCCAGAGTCCTGGTCACCTACCAATCACACTCCCTTGTCAACATCATCAATTCAAACATCACGCTCTGCTCACACTCTCCTCTTTCCAACTTGTCTGCTAGGCATTGCCTCTCTGGACACTCTCTGATGGGTCCTTCATTCCTTCTTTTTCTTCCCAACCCACCAGTGCAGGGCAGGTGCGTGAGTAGAGACCAATTGAACAGATTTGTTTTTTTCCTTGTGTAATTTTGAATGCTTTTTATTATTTCATTAGTATAATGCTGGCTTTGACTTGGAATGTATGTGTACATAAATTTTTTTTAATTACCTTAAGAAAGTATATCAGTCTATATATAGAAAGGTGGCCAGGAAAGATCTCTATGATATTTGAGCACAAATCTAAAAGGAAGGAAGAGAAGGAGCCAGCACAGCGCCTGGCACATAGGAACACTCAGTAAGCATCAATTCCCTTCCCCTCCTCAACATGATCCCAGGGAAGTGCCAGGGGTGGGGCTGCTCCCAAAGGCGCAAAATGCCCTCACGTTCCAGGCTCCATGGAGGCAAAAAATGGTTGCTGGGCTAAAAGGGATTCCAGCACCTCACCTCCCAAAAGGGTGATGGTCTCCCCCAGACTAAAGGGCAGAGCTGCTTCCTCCAGACCCACTCTGAAGACAGACCAAGAGTCATGCAGAAATACCCCTGACTTACTTCTAGCAACCACATGTGGGTGGACTCGCCAAAATTCCAGATCAAGGTCAGAATTTCCTGGCAATTTGTGATTTTCCTCTCTCAGCTTGAGAGGAGGCCATGGGCAAAGGGAAAAAAAAAGCTGAATGCTATTTATCTGAAATCACTAATACTTTCTGAGAAGCTATAAAATGTGCGTGCTCTTGCCAAATGGAAGTCGAAAGAGCTTTGATCTCCATTTTGGCCGGAAATGAGCCGTTCCCTTCTTAATGCAGATATATGGTTTTTGTGCCTCTAATCTGTCCAGTCAGATGCACAGAACATTCTTAATTATTTTGAAGTGATTAAAAATGGAGCCATAAATCTATGCTTTGACACAACATGGTGATTTGACCCCCCAGACATACCGTAATGGGTTATTAACAGTGCTTCCCAAATCTATTGAAATTTTTTTTCCAAAGCTATTCACTAATTAATAGCTGTTCACACAATGATCATCTTTGAATAAGTATAGAACTGTGCCACATCATTTTGTGATGAGAACATAATCATGCCCATTAAAATTATTTGTATAGTTTTTAACCTTCTGCCAGAAACCAATGAGGCTAATCTAAGGGTAACACAAAGTTTGTGACAATACCTGGAGGTTATCTCCTCTGTGACACTTTCCAAAACTTATTTTGGGGACCGGAAACGTGGAATTCATCCTTCAGCTCTGTCCAATCCCCTGGAAGCACGTGGGACTGAGGCGGGTACCAGGAAGGAGGGTGTGCTTTACTAGCTTAACACCTCCCCACCCCACTGTGGTCATCAGCCTCTGGTCACCTCCTGCAGGGCCCCCTTGCTCACCTCACCCCTCCGGCCCACCTTCCTGGGTGAGCTCCTAACATTCAGTGTATAGAAGCCACTAGCCTGCCTGAACTCTGAAGTCCCAGGTCCTGGCCCCACTGCCTTTGACTGGCTGGGACCTGCTGGAAGATAAGTGCTCATCTCACTCATCCTTGTGTTCAACAGGGCCCATGACACTGAACTTGCAGTGTCCAAAGGGCCATCATCAGCTGGAGGAGGTGGGTAGAGAGCTTGCTTAGTTCACACTGGCCTTTGACTGGGCGGGAGAGGAGGGGCCTTGTTTTTTCACACCAAAATACATCACTTCTTGCTGAGGGTGTGTTGGGGTCGGGGGAGGTGTGCCTTATTGCCTTCCCAATGAGTCATCCCTCTCCTGTTCTGGGAGCCTCCTGCCTCAGAGCTGGGTAAACGGAGAGGCCCCAAATCCATGAGACAACGGTACTTGTTGATCCAAAATTCTAATTAACTGGGCACCCTGCACTTTATCAGGCAACGCCGGACCGGAGATGAGGTGGAAGCAGGTGTCCACCTGCAGGACACCTCCCTGCTTAGCCCAGATGGTCTCCCCCATTCCTAGAGCGTAGTCTGCTGCATGGTCACCCCTAACCTCAGCAGTGACGGGTCAGGGAGTCTGGGCGCAAGCACATGCACTGTAGGGCCAGAAATGAAACCTTACCTAGAGGACTTTTTCATCAAAATAACTAAGTCATCTTGCCTCAGCTGCCGCTGCTGTGTCCAGCTCCACCATCCAGGTGGTTCGTCTCCTGCCCAGGGTTGACCTTCTCTGCCTTCCAGGAGACAGCCGTCTCTCCCCACCTTCACGCTCCTCCCAGCATCTCTAGCTACGGCCACAGAGACTCCACCTCCGCTGGAGGACACAGGCATGGGAGTGCACAGGCGACTGCCGGACGCTGGCTACCACACACTCCGAGAAAGAACTCCCTCTGTGCTGTGGGGGGAGCTGGTGGGGGTCGGGGAGGCTGGAAGAAGCAGTAGCAAATGCTCGCCTTTGCAGTCAGGCGTGGGTCCTGTTTCCTCCTCCTCCCCGACCCACAGAAGGCCTGTCTACCAGAGGAGGCTGCAGCAACTTCCCACCAGTTCCCCAGATTCATTCTTTCATTGACCAGCAACTATGTACTGCACCCCTGCTATGTGCTGGGAACCGTTCTAGGTGCCAGGGAGACATCACAGAGAAACAGAACAGAGATCCCCACCTTGCAGCACATATTCACAGAGCAACCCAGAAACGCCAAACTCAGCAACCAAACAATCAGCCACAGATCAAAATGGAAGCCAAACCTCTACTACCTGTGTGAAAAATAGGTAACACTGATTTGATGAAAAACATCAGACTATTTCAAGAAAAATGGAGAGGAAGCAAATGATTCCAACATGGTCAAACAAGAACATTCATAAATACATTCAAGGTTGTTCTTTGGGGAAAACCAAACTTAAAATAATCAGATCTCTGGCAAATAACAAAAAATAAAATAAAATTTAGATGAGAAAAAGGAAGCAGATACAGAGGAAGAATTAAAAATTGTAAGGCACTTAGTTTTTTTTTTTTGTTTTTGTTTTTGTTTTTGTTTTTTGCTAATGAATTTGAAGATCTTGGTGACAGGGATGATTTTCCGGGGAAAACATAAATTATCAAAATCAACCCTCTAAGAATTTTTAAAGACCAATAATCAAGAAAAAAGTTGACAAGTTACCAAATATTTACTTCCACAAAAGGCCTCTGAGTCCACATGCTGAATTTAACTTTTAAGAAACTACTAATTCTTGCCATGTGAACTGTTCCACCACATGAAAGAAAGCTGATCAGCAATCTAAGTTATTTTATGAAACAATCATGAGTCTGACACCAAAATCTGACAGAAATAGTAAACAAAAAAAACCTATGGGTTTTTCTCACTTAAGAAAATAGGTACAATAATTCTAAATAAAATACCAGAAAAATAGAATTCAACAGAACACTAAATGAATAATGCATAAAAATAAAGTAGGATCTATCCCAGAATTGCAAAAATGATTTAGTAAGAAAATGAGTCCTATCATCTCTCACATCTGGACATCCGATTTTTAATGATGGCCTTATGCTTAGACTCTTATTACACCCAACATCTTTTCCACACAAAAATGCTAAAACCTGGAAATAGAATGATACTTGCTGATCATAGTAAATAATATGTAAAGAATTTATTTCCTGAGGATACTGGTTATATCAGGTGATGGTATATTTAATTATATATGACCCTATCAGTGGGAAGAAATAAATAACACAGGTGGGGATGGAGGGCAAAAGTAGGTTAAATTACCAGCCATCATTACCTAAGAGATAAGTCATAAGGATACAAAATAATAATAAGATGACAAATGATACAAATAAGTAGTACAATAATTAATAAATAATAATACAAGAATAACCTGTTTCATGTACTCACAACTATAAACCTACTTTTGCCCACCCCTTGATTATTCATAGGTGCATTTCTTTCACATTGTTGAAATAATTTATTTCAATCAATGTGTAAGGTTAATATTAAGTCATTCTTTCCCCGCCCCTTTCCACCAAGCTGTTATTAAGTTGGTGCCTCTTAGAACCCGTATATTAAATTTGAAGACATAAGACATCTCAAGTGAACAACTCACATCAAACCTACCAGTGTAACACTCGAGTTTTGACATTAAAAATCAGGAAAAAGACAGGGATGTTCATTATCACCATCATTATCTAAGACTTTTCAGAAAGGTCTGATCAATATAATAAAGAACGGCATTTAAAAATATAATAAAAGTGACTATACTATCATTATCAGTCATTCATTCACAGATTGTATTCATACAAAATTCAAGACAACTTAATCTAAAAAATGATCAGAACTAATAAGAGTTCAGTAGTACCATGTTTATTAATAAATATGCAAAACTCACTAGTTGGCAAGGATATGGTGAAAAAATACATACTATATGCTGTTCATAAGAATTTGAGTGGTACAACCCTTTTGGAAACAATTTGGCAATATGCGTCAGAAATCTTAAAATAGTCATACAACAATAAATAAATAAAAGTTAATACCCCTTCTGGCAAATACTGTTGCTTTCCTAAAAGCTGCCCTTGTGTTTTCCTAACAGAACCAAAACTTTGGGGAGCAGTGCCCAACCCCCAGATCTAAGACATGCATGACAGTCCAGTTACCTTCTGCTAGTGAGGCCCTAGGAGTAAGCATTTGACTTAAGACTATCTAAAGGTAAGTCTGGCAAGAGAGAGCTCTTAAGGAGAAGTCCCTTTTCCTTACTCCTTGGGATTCTATCAAACAATGATGTGATGCTTGGAGCTATGGCAGCTGTTTGGGGCCACGCAGGACATGTGGTCAATACACTGAAAAATAGAAAGCACCTGGGCTCTTGATGAAAAAAACACCTGCCAGTACTTCATCCTGTAAAATCTTTCCTCCGAATCTGAATCTGAACACAGAGTGGACATCACCATGCACAGATGCCTGAGATCTTTTTAATAACCCCATGACCTTTTGGTAGTTTCGCATGTCCTACCTTCCTGTCTTTGGAATCCAAAAATCCACTTACCAGGTTTCCTTATTGCTAGACTGGGGACCTGTGTCCCAGATTCTGCCACTATGACCCACCCATATGGGACTTGTATTCAGAAAGGAGCTCAGTTTCCTAGTAGTGTGCTGTTGGAGGCAATTGGCCCTTCCAGAGAATCTGCGATAGAGCTTCTGGAATCCAGAACCTGGGGTCCTTAGAGCAAATCAGTAGTGTTTCACTAGAACATTCCACAATGGGATGGAGCACTGGTGCTAGCTGCATCGTTCCATCTGTCACATCCAAGCCCACTTCTCGGCATCACCACCTCAACCCCGGAGCCATCCAATATCTTATATAAAGATCCTTTCTGTTTAAATATCTGCAATGGATGCTGTCACTGCAAATGAGAACCAGAACCTATCATTCCACCTCTAGCAATCTATTCCAAAGAAAATAATCTGAAATTTAGAAAGAGCCGTATACAAAAAGATGATTATTGCTATATTATCTGTAATGGTGAAAAAATTTAAAACAATTTAAATGTCTCTCCATGAGAAAATTGCTAGGTAATTTATAATACAGTCATTTGAAATCTATAAAATGTTTATAATAACACGATAAATTACTAAGACAATAATGCAATAGTGAAAAATCATGTTAGTGATCACAGCTATATTCACAGCAATGAGAGTCCCATAAGCATTTCCCCAACCCTTGGGTAAAGAACTCCTTTTACTTGTCCAACAAGTACCTCCTATGGCAAATACCTTGGGGGGTGCACAGCCAATGAGTTATCCCTCTTCCCTGAGAATTTGCCCCCCCACCACTACAGTGTGGGTCCTGGCAGCCATCTTTGAGACTCATGACGCCCTCTCTGGCCACAGCTGACTGGGCCTGGGGAGACTACCTGGCCCAGGTTGGGTCAGTGAGAATCTGCTCCAGGAATTTGGACTCAGAATGTTTAATTTCCTCACGTGACAGGAACTGAGAGCCAAGTGAGAACTCAAGTCGGTCATCTTCCTCCTTATGCCCAGAGGAGGGAAAACTGGACTGCAGAGAAAGAGGAGAAAAGAAGGGGGGCACAGAAAGAGGAGAGGGGAAGATGGCAGCAGGAAGAGAGGGAGAAAGGGTGGGGGAGAAAGGAGGAGGGAGAGAGCTGGCAACTTTCTAGGTTCTAGTCAGCCCATTGCCAAGTCCCAGCTTCCTCCCTGTCCTTGGGTTCTGAAAGAAATCCCTATGTCCTTACAATAATTTTTTGCCAGTAACTAGTTTGAGGGGGTTTCTGTTACCCAAAACCAAGGGTGATCTTGATAGCACATTTCTAAAGGCGAACCCCCAGGATGCTGCAGGAAATATGGGGCCCTTTGCCCTCTCAGCATCCCTGACTTCTCCTCTACCCACCTTCAGCTTCTCAGAGGCCAAACTTGTATGTGAGCCTGGACAGCCATGCTGAAGCCACCCCCGGTAAGCTTGGCCACACCTGCTTGGCGATGACAGTGAGCTCCCAGCTCCCTTCATTGCACAGGTCAGGGTGGGGGACCAAGGAAGATGGGAACGAGGAGAGAGCTTAAAGCCACAGACATCAAGAACAGACTAGTCTTGACTGGAACAAAACAAAATTTTGGAATTTCTTTAAAGGTCTTGGCCAGAGCCAGAAAGGGTCATGGGGGAAGAAAGTTAGTCTGAAGATTGGGCATTGTGAAGAGAACGCAAAGATATGAGTGCTTGCTAGAAGATTCAGTCATCACTGACATAAACAGGCAGCAGAGAACACTTGAGAAGTCTAGGGTATAACCCCTGGTTGGCAGTCCCATTAAGAAAACCATCAGCAAAGCTGTTCCCTTACCCTCATCCTGGCTTTGGGAGCCTTGTGCATTTCTTTCCAGTGCTTAATTACACTGAGACTGTCTTAATGACAGAAAGTCCTGTTTTGGGGTTTTGTTTTGTTTTTTCTGATTTCATGGGGTGAGGTACAGGGGGTGGATGAAACCATCCAAGTACTAAGAAAATGGGATTTGGTGGTTGTAATCCTAAAAATTAGAGGGAACAGAGCCACAGAAAGGTTTGTGCATTTTCTGAGGACAGTGTGGCAGGTGATGGCACAGCCAACAGCCCCACAGCATGCAGAAGGGCCCCCACCGCCCTCTGTGCCATTTGCACGGGAAGCTCTCCAGGAGCTCTACTTGAACTCTAATTCAATTAACGGTGATGAGTTGACTGCTGATCATGATGATTAAAGCCTTTGCTGATGTAGAAAATCCGGAACCTCAAAGGACCAAACCACCTGACGTGTTCTCCAGCCCCTCTCCCCACCCAATGTCCCAGCCAGTGACGCAGCCTGACCAAGATAGATGAGTCTGTTCTCCTCTTCACACCCTTCCCAAAGGAGACCAGCTGTTCTGGTGGCCTCCTGGGACTACTGAGAAAGAAGATGGGCTATAAGATAAAGCACATTCTGGAAGGTTCATTCCACACACGAGAGGGCAGTTATTACACTTCCACATAGTGCCCTAAAAAGAAATTCTTTCTATCTTGTCTCCCCTATCCCATTAACTCAGAAGCCTTTCAGATACCTTCTCCTCCCTCTTTTCAATCATGTTCTTGATTCCTTGACTATTTGGAAAGTCCTATGAGGTTTTTATGGAAAGTTGATTGACCTGCCAAAAGGAATGCCCCCATGCCCTAACTGGTGTGAATTGGGTGTCATCCCGCAAAGTGAAAGGTCACTGGTTCGATTCCCGGTCAGGGCACATGCCTGGGTTGTGAGCCTGGTTCCTGCTTGGGATGTATGCAAGAGGCAATTGATTGATGTATCTCTCATACATCGATGTTTCTCTCCCCCTCTTTTCTACCTACCTTCCCCTCTAAAATAAATAGATAAAATTATTTTTAAAAAAAAATGCCTCCCACACAGTCTAACAAACACATCATGTGCACACCGAGTGTCCCAGCCTGACCCCAAAAATGACAGAGGTGGCCACCAGGGAGCTGACAGTTCTAATTAGGGAGACAGACTTGACTAGCATAGCCACAGCCTTCAAAAACTCTCTAGAGAAGCCAGTGAAAGCCTGGAGAAGCTCCAGACACATCTGGGCAAAACACAGAGAGTTTGGGAAGAGAAATGTGCCCTGTTGTGACCGTAAGAGGTGATGTCCTCTACAGGGCTTGACCAATGCTACTGTTGGAGTCGACCCCCTTTATTCACCCTTTCTCCATCCTCATCATCTCACCATCCAGTTGTCCATCCACCTAATCAACCACCTTCCTTTTACTCGCTCCATCTATTTATGTATTTGTGCATCTATCCCTCCAACTCTCCATCTATCTGCCTTTCATCTATCCATCCTCTATTTTCACCCACCTTTCATCCATCACTTTACTGCCCAACCATCCATCTGTCCATCTCTCTGAGCTCCCACCAGCCAGCCATTTCTCCAGCTGCAATGTTTTCAATCTCTAGGCTTATGTCCTTGAAAAACCACCCTGCCACAAATTCATTCACACATCTAGCCAGCCAGCCAGCCAGCCAGCCAGCCAATCCACTGCAAACAGCCTTCCCATGGATCTGGGGCACTTTTCCCTTCCCACTGCACCTGCAAAGTGACAGCCCCATGGTGCTGGATGGGAGATATCAAAAGTCCCAGGCAATTTAGTTTGTTCAAGAGCATATTGGAAGACTATTTATCTTTGTTCTCTAGAAAATGAAGGCCGTGGATCTTGCTGATTATATTACCCCAATGAGAGACAGAAGTAATGCAGAAAGTGACAGGTTAAATCACTACTTTGTAATTTACTAAAACAAAACTAATACCTAAAGAAATGTTTTCTCTGCCATTTCAGAGCAACTTCACCATTAATGTCTTTGACTGCATTTCATAACATGAATAAAGAAAAGGAAAAGGGTATCTTCAGTCCAGCCAAGAAATGTGTTCTTCTGAACACTAATGACTTTTCCATATGCAAAAACATGGGGCATTGTTTCCAGAGTAGCGGCACTCCACCACCCTCAAGTGCTGAATGGGAGTGACCAGGGTCTCTGTGAGTGGACAAACTGCTTCTTCCTCTCTCCTCCCTAGAGAAAGCCACCAAAGTCCTCTTGCTGGAGCTGAGGCCAGGATGGCCCCTGCTGGAATGGCCCAGATGAGGCAGCATGGCAGAATTCTTTGTGAAGATTGCCTCAGAGCCCTGGACTCTGGGGTCAACATCTTCAGCTTTCAAAGTCGAGGGGTTTTAGGCTAAATGGCTCCTGGCTGGGTGGAAAGCCAGCCCCCAGGTAAGAGGGATTCTGGGAGTATCCAGGCATCAAGCCACACAGAGGCTGACCACAGTCTCTAACATAGAACCACTGGCCTTCTTCAGCCACAGCCCCCACATAGAAGGAGCCTACCTTCTGGTGCCCAGAACTACCAGCATCTGTATGTCTGGGTTGCAGAACCTTAAGGTGAGCAGGCCTGCCCAGCCCAGAATAGACAGATAGGAAGGAAGCTGGGTACCTTGCTCAGCTGGGTGATCCCTCCTGACTTAGACATTCCCCTTAGACCATCGCCCTCACCCCTGAGGATTCTATCACCATGTGACTCTCAGATATCTATCTCCAGCCAGCTCTCTACCCTCAGTGCCAAATGGCACCTTGACATTTCCTCTCAGACATTTCAACATCATTGCAAAGTAACAGACATTTGAAACTCAATCATCCATATCCAGGCTAGTGATCGGGCTAGCCATCCCCCTGGAGGATGAAGGTGCCACTCCCTTACATAGGGCTTGGTGGGGGAAACCTGGGACACACTGGCAGCACCTCCCCTGTCTTCATACCAGAAATCCAACCCCTCACCAAGTCCCAGTGCTTCCACTGCATACCTCTCTCTCAGAAAAGCCCACTTCTCTGCACCTCCACCACCCTGGTCCAAGCCAGTACTGTGCCTCACCTGCGCATGTGCAGAGTCATCTCCTAACTGGTTTCCTGACCTCCATTCTGGCTCCTGAGCAATCCATTCTCAATCAGGAGCCAGGGCAAGTCACTCTCTGCTTGAATCCTTCCATGCCAGCCCACTGCTCTTAGAGTAAAGACCGCAGTTCCTTCTCTGGTGCTCATGGCTCTGTATGGTCTGGTTCCAGCCCGCCTCTCCCATTTCATCTCACACCACGGCCCCCTGCTCGCTGCACTCCAGCCACCAGCCTCCTTTGGTCCCTTGATCCCTCCCTCCCCAGGGCCTGTGCCCTCCATGCCCACCCCACTTTGCTCACTTAATTACTTCAGGGTCATCCTTCAGGCCTCAGCTGAAACATGTCTTCCCATGGTAGGAAATCTTCCCTGCTACATGCACGTCCTTATAGTACTCATCACAGTTAATGACAAGGTTTCCATACCTGTGGTTATTAAATTTCTGGCCCCACTAGAATCTAAGCTCCATGAGGACAAGGACTATCAAATCTATTTTACTCATCACATGGCCAGTGAATAATTATTGTTTAAATGAACAATGAAGAAGGAAAAGATCAGGGCTCCATTGCCATAGGCCAAGCACTTTTCACAAAGGAAGTATACACTCCCCACACACCTTAGCCCAAATGTCAGCCCCCAGTGGCCCTAGACGAACCCTTGACACCAGGCCCTCATTATTCCTCCCTTGAGTGAGAACGTAGATGACTCAGGGCCACGTGTCCATATACTTGGAGTCACACACCCCCACGCTCTCCCAGGTGCACTGTTGAGGCCCTTCCAAGTGACACCAGTGACAACACAGGACAAGAAGCAGTAGGCTTCTTTCTCAGAAATTTGAGATCCACTAAACCAGAACTACCTACCCACCCATGGATAGCTTCATCCTCCCTCGTCCATCCCCACCCCACTAGGTGTCCATCTGCAGAGACACTCAGGCATCTCCCAGGAGAGGACTTGTCCTGATTAAAAAAAAAGATCAAGCATGACAAACTTGATCCAGAGACCCAGCTTGGTGATGCAACCAGCTCTGTCCGATGACTCAACCTGGGTATGGAGGAGAAGTATCACCCTAAACCAAAGAGGCCTGTTCTACAAACACCACTGCGCTGAAGGACATCAGCAGTCTGCCTGAAGCGCCCCCAACTGGAGAAAACAAGGAAAAAAAGAGGCACCTCCTGAAATACCCAGGAAAGGGGCTCCAGAAAGAGATGACAGAGCCCTCAGAACCAGGAGGGCCCCGCCAGACTCAATCGGGCCCAAGAGACCTACCAGGACCTGGAGAAAAAGGAGAGAACACAGCCCCAGACACCACCGCAGTCCCTGACTCAACCTGTTCATGGGCAAAGGAATCACATGATACTTGGCGAGCCCATGCTGGGACCCGGTCCTGAAGAGCCACAAGTCCAAGAAACTTGTGTGAAGATGTGCCAGCCTGGATTGTGTTTAAATCCCTTTACAAAATGGGTAAAATCAAAATGGTCCCCAGAGACTTAGACCTTCCAGATCTCAGTCCAGAGAGACAGGTTTATGGATCATTACTAAACTGCTGAGAAAAGTATAAAGCAGGAGACTATTAGACATAAATCAGACAAATGAGGCTGCGGCCCCATTAGTAATGAGGAGATGTGGACTCGGGCCAGAAGCCCCTCAGTGTCACGGACACTCGGTTCGGAGTACGTGGGGGACAGGGAAGGGTCAAGGCCTAAGCTTCACTCCCCCTCAGCCCCAACCAGCCCACCTTGGACCCTCTGCCACTGGACTTTAGGCCAAGGAAGGCAGAAACCAAGGCTGGGTCACTGCGGGGGTAAGTGTTGTGGAGAGAAGGATGAGACACGACTGGCAGTTCTTGTAGGTGCCCACAGTGATGACAGCAGCTCAGCCAGGCCGGGGGACAGAGGATTAAGCCCCTGATGGAGTGGTTCTGGGAGCCGCTGGCTCCTGAAGACGTGGAGTAAATGGTGATAGGCGGGATTTGCCCATTTGGGAGTTTGGGCTGAGCCCAAAGCTCAGAGCACCATGTTGAAAGGCCCAAACTTTCCAAAGAGAACAGCTTTGCTGGCTCACTAAGACATGGCCACGCCAGCCCTTCACCTCTGCACCATCATCCCTTCTGCCTGGAGCGGGGAGGCCAGGCATGTTCGAAAGTGGGATCCTCAGAAGCATAGCGCACCGGGGAGTGTCCCCTCCCACACGGGATAGAGAGAGGTCCTCTGCCTCAAAGTCTGTGCAGGAGCTCCAGGGGTGCCATGAATGAGGGGTGAAGCTGTCGTCAGGAGGCAGGCTCCAGCCCCCCCAGGCCTTTCCTGAACCGTAGAATCACAGATCCTGGGGCCCCCACAGGCCTGGAATTGCAGTGGGGGGAAAGGGAGAAGACAACAGAATCTTATATCCATTTTACACACGAGACTGAGGCTCTCAGGGGTACATGAGGTAGCTGGGTGGGCTCAGCTGCCTGTGTCACCTCCTGCCCAGGTGGCAGATGCCAACATCTGCAAATGTTTCCCTCCACCTGGACTGGGCACACCTTGAGAGCATTTCTCAGAGGGAACCTGGACCCAGGGCCACTCTCCAGCCCCCTTTATCCTTGTCCCTGTGCCCCTCCCACTCATCTCCCAGGACCCAAGCACCAGGCTGGGCTGCAGTGAGCACCAGGGGAAGGCCAGAGCGCTTCTCAGTGCCCTCGTCCCCAGGGCCCCTAACACCCGAGGGCAAGGACAAGCCAGAGTGGCCTGAAAGCCCCCAGTGCTCCCCACCACAGCATCGCTGTGGGTTTCCTGTTAGGAAAATCACTGGGATGAGCAAAGGAAGGGAAGGCAAGGCCAGGCCTGACCCCGCCCCCATTTCACTTCCAACCACTCCTGCTACAGCATAGCTGATGCCAAGCTCGAGTCAGCAGGGAAGGACACCCTTTTATCTTACTTTATAAATTACTTTCCCGGGGGAAGGCATAATACTGATCCAGAACAGCTGGGTTAAAATAACTTGGAATGTTTTTACCTAGGAACGTCAGTGTGGCATGAACAACGTCCAGGCCCTGGAACGGGCCTCTCTCACCTGAGGCCCAGCTCTGGCTCTGGGACTCTCTGTTTATCAACAGGCATTTCTTGACCAACCTGACTCTCTGGGTGTGTCACAGGCACTGGGGTACAGCAATGACCAGCTCAGACATGGTTCCTGCCCTCCTGGGGCTTGTGGTCCCGTGGCCACAACACCAATAAACAAGGCAAGGACAGACTGTGATAGTAATCATAATTGTATTTCCTACACACTGACTGTAGGGCAGGCACTGATCTCAGTGTTTTACATGTATTCACTTATCTAATCTTACAAGGAAATTTCTATTATTTATCTCCATTTTACACAAGACACCGAGGGGTTCAACAACTCATCCAAGGTCACACAACCCATAACTGGGGATCAAGAAAAAGAATCACAGCGTGAGCCCTGACCCATGTAGCTCAGTTGGTTGGGTGCCGACCTGCAAAACAAAAGGTCAACAGTTCAATTCCCAGTCAGGCCTGGGTTGCTGCTGGTCACCGATTGAATGCTTGTGAAAGGCAACCTATGGGTGTTTCTCTCTCATATCCATGTTTCTCTCTTTCTCCCTCCCTTCTCCTCTAAAAATAAAGTTTTTTTTTTAAAAAAGAATCACAATGTGTGTGGCTCTAAGCCCTTTCTTAATCCCCTCACTCGGCACATCTTGTCCTAAAGCCTGTGAGGGAAACAAACAGTTGATAGAGAAGAGCAGTTGCCAGAATTACATAGGGAAAGCAAGAACAGCCTCTCTGAGGCAGGGCAGAGGCCTGAAAGAGCCTTGTGGGCACCCGGGGAGGATCAGCAGAAACTGCAAAACCAAGCCCAGATGCTGGCTGGGGCTGGTGCAGGAGGAAGGCAGTGGGAGGGGACGAGGGAGGCTGGAAAGGAAGCCAGACCCAGATAGATCTCCTTGACAAAGAGAGAGGGTTTGATTCAAAGTACGCAGAAAGCCAAGCTCTATTCATCCAGGTGGAAGGAGAGGGTCAGGACCTCAGAGGTCACTGAGTCTCCATTTCCCAGTCTGCCAGTGGGGCCTGGCACCATCTGGGCCTTCAAGGAGATCACATAAGATAAAGCCTTACTGTTGATGGAAGACAGAGGTCTCTGGTGCCAGACGTCCCTGGACAGCTTGGACCCCACCCCAGGGAAAGGGACGGGCTTGTTTCTGGGTGAGGCCAGAGCCCCAGCTGCCAGGGACGGCCCTCTGAGTCCAGCTGGCAGACAATGTGGCTCAAGTTCCCTCCCAGATCTTCAATACCTGAAGGCTAATTGCACCACACGCCTGTGCCATGAGAGCGCGCCAGGTTTCCTTTGGCAGTGTGGAGTCAGGGTGAGAAAAAACTGATACAAGCTGATGCCAGGGAAGGAGGAGTGAATGGTTGGCCTCTGCCCCTCCCACTATCTGTGTCCCACCCGCCAGGCTTGTGCCCTCCGTGGCCTCCACATCCACTGGCCCAGAGATGCCAGGGTGGGGGCAGGGTTCAGAAAACACTTGTTCCCAAATGTAAATAATCATATTAATAATAAAACTTACAATCCTTGAGCTGGATGCTTACTAAGCATGTTTCCATTAATCTTCACAACAACCCTATGAGGTAGACAAGGTTCCTATGTCATTTTGTGGGTGAGGACATGGAGCGCCAGACAGGACGTAACGTCTCCCAGGTCACACAAGTGGGAGTGACAGGATTTGAAATTTGAACCAGGCCGTCTGACTCCAGAGTCTGTTCTTTATGTCTCCCCAAGAGCATCTTTTCACAGCAAAGACCCGAGGGGTGAGGGGAGGTATGCCACACTGAATGGCAACAAGCCTCATCTCATCTGATGGGTAAAAATAGTTAACATGTACTTACCAGGTGCTGGGTGCAGGGCTAAGCACCTGACACGGCCTGGTTTGACACTCGCAGGGAGTAGTGCCCTCATTTCACAAATCGGGACGAAAGTTCAGAGAGGCAGATCACAGACTCCAGGGCTGGGTCACGAGGACGAGCCTTTGGGCTCAGGGCCGTCCGAGTCCCATGACCAGTCACATGTTTGTTGCTGGGACCCCATGACCCTGGGGTGTTCTGGGGCAGACTCGGGGATTCCTCATCACTTCCCCCCACAAGGATGCAAGAGCAGAGCTTTGAATCAGGAGGAGGAAGCTGAGCCTGACTCTGGCCCAGGTGGAAAGCACCATCCTGGGGGGCACATGCCCCAGGGGAGCCGCTCTACTCAGCATTTCCAAGCAGACCAGCTGTGCCAAGGCCAATGGCCCAACAGAAAGGCCCCAAGCCAGGCCGTGTCTCCCCCACAAAACACCTAAACCCTGGAGCACAGGCCTACAGACCTGTTGGGTCCCCGTTATCCTGGGAATGCCCCACCCTGTGAACAGAGAGGAAACCTGAATCCCATCCCAGGACAAAGAACATTGAGGATCACCGATCCTCACCCCCATGGGTCCTCGACACCCAACCACAGTCCAAACTGAGCGTCACTCATCACCTTTGCTCCTATAAGTGGACGGAGGGTCTGGCGGAAGGACTAAGGGCACAACATGGCAGCCCAGGGGCTAGAGTGGAGGACCAAGGAGCCAGGAGGGGCCATGCAGTGCAGAGACAGTGCCCATTCTCCCTGCCCGGGGGGCGTGTGTGTCAGCAGCTCCTCCACCTCCTGGGTGGTCCCACACCTGCCACACAGAATCAGGGATGAAGCAGCTCTCTCCACCCCCCCAAACCCAGTGCCCCCAAGTGCTCCTGTGGACAGCCATCTGCTTCACAGCTGTCTGGTTCAGCCGCCCCCTCGCTTCCCTGGCACTCCTGTCCCACTGGGGGGCCTCTCTGTGTGATCAGAATGGTACTGGGCCCGCCTACACATTCGTCTTAATCCTCACAATCACCCCAACAGACAGGACTATTATCATCTCCATTTTACAGAGGAGGAAACTGAGGCACAGCAAAGGTCAGTGCTTTGCCCACAGTCACCCAGCTAGTGTGGAAGAGCTGGGACCAAGTCCAGGCCTGTCTAATTCCAAAGCCTTCCACCTTTGCCCCCGGCCTCCAGGCTCCACCAGACATCTCTGCACTCCCATCTCCTGAGCACCAGACCCCAGGGTGCATCAGGCCGTGGGATCACCCCTCCTCACTGCCCCCTTTCCCTGGAACTGCACCTTCCAGCTCCTCTCCCTACCCCCAACTCCGGCCCTGGGGATTCCCCAGATTATGGGCTCCAAGGAAGTGCTGATAGGCCCAAGCTCGGATTCTTCAAGCAGCCTGTCTGCAATGTGGCAGCTCTGGGCTCCCCAAATGCCGTTTACTAATAAATCCCTGAGAATTTATAATAAAGTTGATGAGGCCTAACCAATGGGGCCAGGACAAGAAGGAGCCAATTACCCAACACTCTCTGCTATGATCTTAAAACAGATGTTTCAGAGTGCAAAATTATGGCTTGTGGTTGGGAAGTGTGGATACGATTCCAACCTTGCCTTTCATGGGTATTCATAAACGTTAAAGGTGGCAAGATCTACATCAGCTGTTGCCTTTTGCCCCATGTTTCTGGAGCCAAAGCCGCATTTAGAGTTGCTGTCTTGGTAGTTACTCTGCAACTCCAGCAACGACGTGCAGAAAAGAAAAGAACCGGCATAGTGCCCAGCAGGGCACAGGCCACCCAGAGCCTGCCCCGGACCACCCAATCCTGGAGTACAGGTAAAGGGTCCCCAGCCCCAGCCCGCTGTGGTCCATCCTTCAGGTGACTCAAACCTAGACCGACAGACCGGGTCCCTCTCTCCACTCCAGCACCCAAATCAGCCTGATTCGTGGCGCACTTGCACAGGACAAGTATAAAGGGGAGTTCCTGCACAGTCGGGTGTGATTTGCATGTAGGGTTTTATCCCTGCTGCTTTGGAATTCCCACCCCCACTGGGGACTCCAGGAAGTCAGGGTGCCACCAGTTCTGCCCACATGCCTTCTCACCCAGCCACCTGCAGAGGAAGGGGGAAGGGTGGAGGTGGGAGGAGGGCAGAACAGGGTGTCTGGGAAAGCAGAGCTCCCCTGCCCAGAATTCTCAAAGAAGTATCTTGGCATCTGTGCGCAAGCCCGGAAGCCCTTTCTGGCAGGCCGGCCCCTGGGCTTGCTCACAGGGGAACTCCAGAAACCCTCGGCCAACTCAGCCGTGTCTGAGCACGCACGCCCTGTGCTACGGGCGTTGTGTCCCTCAGAAAAGGTGTGTCCCCCAGTACTTCAGAATGGGACCTTATTTGAAAAGAGGGTCTTGATCAAGTTAATCAAGGTAAAATGAGCTTGTTAGGGTGGGCCCTAATCCAATATAACCAGTGTCCTTATAAAAACGGGTGATTTGGACACAGATACTGACCCACATGGAGGGAAGATGAGGGGAGGGTGCCACCCACAGCTAAGACAGGCCTGAGGCAGCTTCCAGAAAGGCCTTCCAGAAGCCAAGGAAGGGCCTGGAGCAGACTTCCCCTCTCAGAAGGAGCCAGCCCTGCTGACCAGACCTTGACCCCCTGCTCTGGCCTCGGGAACCCACTAGAAACCCTGCTGTGTAAGCCCCAGGGTATGTGACTTTGTTAAAGCAGCCGCAGGAGACGGTCTGTTGGGACACCATCAGAGGTCCAAGGTAGAGGGGCCCTCACCACCTAACACCTGCTCCCTCCAGGCCCCACAAAGGCCCTGGCAGGGGTTATGTGGGCCCACATGTGGGGTCAAGTTGTAAACTGGGCCATTTAACCCATAAAGGGCTAAAAGGAAAGAAAATTTTAATTACCACCAAGTCAGTTCACAAAAGAAGAAGAAAAAGGCCCCCAAACAGCATGCAGGGGGCATGAGCAGAGCCTCCACACAAGCTCCTGAAGACACCACCCAACTTGTCCCCCAAGGGCACAGGATGAGAAGGAGACAGGGACATCGATTCATTTTCACCAGGAAGAGAAAACAGCCATGGATAGCAAATGTAGGTCCACCGGGAACAAAGAGAGGGCTGGCCAAGCGGAAGAGACGCAAAGGACCAGCCCAGGAAAGACTGTCCCTTGTGGCCTCCTACCAGGGAGGCAGCCCTGTGGTCGTGACACCACCTCTATTCTCTTGGCGACCCTAGACAGGCACATTCCTCTTCCCCACTTGAGAGAAAAGGTGACTCCTCCAGAGGACAAAATATCTGTTTTACAGCTGGATGTGGGAAATAGGGAACCTGGCTGAACAAGGACAAATGGCCAGTTTGTCTGTGAGTGACTGATCACAGAGACCGGCAGCCCTCCTGGCTCCGATGTCCCGTCAAACCACCTCCATCCTCAGGAGGGCATCTCCTCCAGCAAACCCCCCAGCCCTTATCCCGGCAGCCTCCAGTGCCCTGCTGGGAGAGTCAGGAATTGGAGGAGGTGAGGCTGGGGAGAAAAGCCACCTCCCGAACGGATTATTCTGCTCGGGCCACCAGGATGCCCACTGAACGTGTGCCATGCCGTCACAGGGGACACTGTTCTCTAAAGAGCAGATTCCCTCGGCTTCACCTCACAGCACAGGTGAGCCCCACTTCACCACGGAAACCTGTCGTACCCTGGCCACTCCCCTTTTTCCCACCTAGCCTCAGGATCACCATCTCCTTCTCTCTGGGCCTGGCACTCCCCTCCCCACAAACAGAGGATTGCTCTACAAGGCAAATCAGACCCCATGCTGTGCCCTAGCTTAACAGTTTAGCGCTTCCAACACCCTCATCCAAGGCCCTTTGGACTTGGTAGAGAGCTGCAAGGGCTCCAAGCCCAGGCACTCCCTCTGCAAGCACTTCAGCCCCTCCTGCAGGATGCTGCTTGTATGGGTGACATACATGTCCTGTGCATCCTTCTGGAGGGAGCCCCAGGTCTCAGGCAGCCCCACAGATGTGGGACACCTACTGAAGTATCTGACCTTTTGTTCTGCCTATTCAAACAAGCCACACTCAGGCAGCAGTGCCCCACAGCAAAGGTGTCTGGGGCCAGGACATAGCAGACTTGGGGACCAGCTCTCTCTGTGCACACACACTCATGTACCCTGGAGATGCAGGGCTCGGGGAGGACGCATTCCTCCTCCTTCCTGATCACCAGGCCAGATTCCTCCTTCTTTGGGTTCTCTCAGGGGTCTGTGGCCTCTCCCATAATCAACCTTGCTCACCACCACCCCTATCTCTGATGGGGCTTATCATCAATTTCAAAGGCTCCCAACCCCTATATAAAATCATAGTTGCAAAAAGGGGAGCCAGAAGGGGCATTTTATGTGATGCCACCCACTAGCCCCTGGCCCCTTATCTGTGGCCACTCTCTGCCCCACGCTCTCCACCCTGAGCTGTCTGCCAATCCCTGCACACCCTCGGTCCAGCTGTCGCCACCATCATGAGCGCCCTCACTGAACCCCCTCTGTACTTGCTTAGGGCACTGCGGCCTACTCATCCCGAACTTCTCAGCTCCTGCTCACCCCTGAGGCTGCCGCCAAGCTCCCTGGACTCCCCCCACCCCAGCACTGACTGTGAAGTATCTGCTGACCTGCAGACCCTGCTACAGGAAGAGCAAAGTGAAGACAACTGTGGTCCCCATGGTATCTGCATCCCCAGGCCTAGGCGGAGCCCCGGGCTCCTCAAAGAATGTCTGTGGACGGGACCGACAAGCCAACCAATGATTCAGGCTCTGCATTTGTTGCAGCCACCAGGTCCCCTCCGACAGTGGCCATGGCTCCCAGGCGAAGTCCTCCTGGGGCCACTCCCAGCAGCCCAGTCCTGGGAGGTGGGCACCACCACAGCGACGAAACCAGATTGTCAGAAGCCATTTCTTTTTGCACTCAAATTAACACACTCAAATTAACAGGAAGCAATTGCATTAACAGATAGTGCTTCTGGGCGAGTTTGTTCCAACTCAGGGTTTATTTTTAAAGTGTCCTTAAAAGCTGTGTGGAGCTGGCTGGAGAGCTGAATCTGATTTAATGGAAATTGCGTGACACTCTGTCTCACCTGGGGACACAGAGGCCTTTCCCTTTGAACTGTGGGTACCCCTCCGAGCCTCAGAGCTCTCCTCCACTTTGAGGAGCGGGTGTGCATACCTGAAGCTGGGCTCTGGAGGTTGTGAGCCCAATTAGAGAAGGGAACTCAACTCAGCAAATGCTTCCGCCACCCCCAGAAGTTCCCGGCCTGACCAGGAGAAACACACTCAGAGCAAAAAGCCACAGACTCACCGACAATGTGAGGGCCTGGAACGTGGGATGCACCACGGAAATGAGCCAAAGGCCGGGTCCCCAAAGAAGAGAAGCCCGCACACTCGTGACTGCATTAGGACAAGGCCAAGCTGCCTAGTACTGGATGTAGGACTCAAAGAGGCACACGGGCAGTCCTGCCATAGTTTCAAACAAATCCCAAACTTGACTTGGCGTTGCTTAAGGAACACTTTGCGTTTTCCTCTCTTCCTGCTCCTCACAAATGCACTGCAGTCTCTCCTCGTCCACCTCCCACCCCATCACCTCCACCCTCAGGTGTTTAGTACACCAATCAGGAGCCTCATTTACTCCCCCTTTACGGAGACTCTCTGTCCCCAGAACAAAAGCAGCAGATCCACATCACCTGGGAGCTCATCAGAAATGCAAATCTCAGACTCCACAGCAGACCTGCAACAAACCTCCGAGGGCGGGGCCCAGCAACCTGTGTGCTAACAAGCCCCGCCTCCGGGATTCAGAGGCACAGCTGAGCTACTGCTTGAGCTCAAAGGACCACCCAGGAGCTGATCCACAGTAAAAGTCCTCTCTCCCCTGCTGCTTCAGTCCAGTCCCTTGTCCTCATTCTCCTGACTTGGCATTACAGAAATCTGGAAGACAAGCTGGCCAGGACAGAACTCAGAGGGTGGGCAATGGCAGGAGACGAATCCTCTTTGAAGGGCTGGGGGTGGAAGAGAAGGGGACCCTTATACACCAGGGAACTTTGTGTCTTGCACACACCACTCAGAACTGGGGCCGCAACCACAAGGCAGGAAGAGGAGACTACACCAGTGTCCAGAGGCTCATGTGTACCCAAGTTGTGCCGAAGCTGGTCTTAATTCTGTGCAGTAGATGCCTGCCCGGGACTCAGAGTCACACAGTGGCCTCCTGGGAAGCTTTATCCAGAGCCGGAAACTCCCACCCTCTACAGAGGTTGGGTCAGGCCCCTGGTGGGGCTACTAATGGGACCACGCTAAGTCAAGAGCAGTGGCCCTAGTCAGCAGGAATGGTGGGACCTCTGATGCTAAGCAAAATGGGTTCATGTGTCACTCCAGATGCAGGAAGCAACACTTCCCCACCCAGGGGCTAGTGGCCATGCCCCATGGGGGGAGGTTGGTGCCTCTCTGCTCCTTAGGCTGCCCATCAACACTGTTCTTCAGGAGCCTGGGTTCCTGGCAGGGTAAGGACAAGAAAGAATGTTCCTCCCCAGCCCTAGGACTTGCTTATGCCTGGGCCACCTGCTCCTTGTACTGCTGGTGGGACTTCAGAAGGCAAGTGGTCACAACTCCTTTGTGCCTTCTACATCCATCATCTGATGTGCTGAACGGTGCTGGTGTACTGAAGCAGCAGAGGCTCCTAGAGGCGCTGTCCTTTCAAGTCAAAACGCAGCCCACGATCAGCATCACCTGGGAGCTTGTTAGAACTGTAGACGCTCAAGCCCCACTCGGCCCTTCAATCAGAATCTGCCTTTTAGCAAGATCCCCAGATGAGCGGGAGAAGCCACTGGGCTGGATACCTACCCAAGATCTAGGGTCACTCCAATGTTCTTTTGCAATAAGTGACACCACATGCTGAGTGATAAGGACCTTAAGGGGTTACTAGCAAAAGCCTGTAACAGAACCTCTGCTCTCTCGCTCAAGGCCTCTGTTAAACCACGCCGATTTTGCTTTCAGCTACTCTGACAGAGAGGACCACCTGTATTCTCAAAACTCGAACACTTGGCTTGGAGTGGAGTCTTTGCGGCGTCTGACCCAAGGCAAAGAGCGACACCGCCCTCCCGTGGCAGCTTCAACAGTGGCAGCGGCCCGCAGGAAGCCAAGTCAGAGCAGGCTGGAGGGCCGTGCGACTCCAAGAAGCCAGGGCTACACTCCAAAGCATGCTATATTCGGAGCGAATTTTGGGGATGGCAAAAGCCCCGTATTCCAGCCACACACTTTCCAGATGAACGTCCCTCCCTCCAAATAACCGGAGTTGGGATTCCGGGCTCTGCCATCCCCATTTGCTCTGTGAGCTTTGCTCACTTTGCGCCTTTTCTTATCCACAAAGTGGAGTCAGATACGATCTCAAGTGCAGTCTAACGTTCTGAGGGATTTCTTCATTGGAAATACTGCACAGATGTCTCACACAGCACCTTCTCTAGGTTCCATGCATCCCACAGGCTGCGGGCAGCACCTAGGAACTAGGCAGGGTCCCTCCCTCGGTCATAGGATGCAGAATGGGTAAGGACAGGGCTGCTCACAGAGGAGAAGACCCTCGCCCAGCCTGGGCCCTCCCGATTTTCTGAGTCCTGCCTTGGTCCTCAGAGCCACCCAACCAGTCCCAGAAGCCTCCCCACTGGCATTGGGGCCACCGTTGCAAGAACACCTACTGATCCAGATCGTCCTCAGAAATGTTTTGCTGGGATTTACATCTTGGAGGCTGAGTCATTAAGATGGTTTCCCAAGTGTTTCCAGCTTCCTCATCCCCAAGCATGAGCAGAGTCTTGATTGAATAGCAGACCAGTGACCAGTATATTTTAAAATTTAAAGTGCGAATAGAAAAAAAACATGTAGGTAATGGGGAAGGACCTGCTACCTTGTGATAAGAAAATATGTTAAGTGTTCTCTCTGCCTTCATTGATCCAGGATCCCAATCTACAAGGCCACCTGTCCTTGGAGGGATGGAAACCCAGACACGACTAATGAAGAAAGCCCCAAACACAGCTCTCTACATCCCCCACCCAACCCCAACCCCCACCCCCAGCTTGTGCTTGAACCTGGCAGATCTCACAGAGGACTTAGAAGTTAAGTATTTCCCCCATTTCCCCTCCCTGTCCTTACAGAACTGTGCCAAGTCCTCCCTCCCTGTGCCAAAACTGGAGTGACAAGCTCAGGACTAGCCTGGTCCTTTCCCTTGGATGTGGGACAAATCTGGAAAGCATCCCAATTTTTTTTTTTTCACACCCTCTGAAGTCTTCCTATCCCAGATCCCCCAGAAATGTACTACCACCTTTGTCCTGAGTGTTGCTCCTGCCTCAACCTGGCCACTTTTCCATCTTGCCTCTGAAGCTGCTGCTTCAAAGGTCGCCTCCTTCATTTCTACACTGATGGCACCTGCTCCAAGTAGCAGAACCCAGCTACAGAGGACAAGGGCAATCAGGGTCACATCCACGGGCTGCCCCAGCCAGAGTTGAGGAAGACCCACTCAGGAAAGGAATGTACTGGCAACTCCATGACTGGTGGGTAGCATCCCCACCTGCACACAGGACAGTGGGCCCAGGATGCTGCCCAACCTCCTTCCACCCAAGCCGATCCCTTGTTTCAACCAGGCCAAGCTTCTTCGCTCAGTGCTCTCCGGCTGTGGCCTGACTGCACAGCCTGAAGCCCTGCTCCCACCCTTCTCAAGCGCCCCCACAGGACATAACCAGGCTGGTCACTGCCACCTCTCACTTCCCAAACTCCTGTCCTCCCTAATATGCCTCATGCACAACCATTCCTGGCAGCTCCCGGGTTCCTTCGAAGCTCCCACTTTCTCCTCTTGATACATCCAAGCACAACCCATCCTTCACAGGAACACGCCCTGACTCCCGAGGCTTCCTTCCAACCCACCTGTAGCTTCAGGATCCCGCAAATCCACCATGTAGGAATTCGTAATCTTACCCAGACTCCCACCAACACCTGCGTTGACTCCTACAGGCTTGAAGTTCCACATGGCGATTACGTCTTTTATTCTAGGTTTGAAACCCTGAAGCCATTCTTTTAAAAACACTAGTTTTTTTAAACATTATAAAATTCCAAAATGCCCATTATAGGCATAGTTCTAACCACCAAGCAAAACATTTACAAACAGGTATCACCCATAATCCCACCTTGGGAGAAAACCATTCCATTTTGAAACATCCATCATCCACTTCTGATTTTTATACAAACATTTCATGGTCTTTCCAAACATGGGAAGACGTGCCAAATGCTTTATAACCTGCATCTCTCATGTAAAAATAATCTGTTCAAGCCACTTTAAGAAAAACGGTTCAGATATGCCGAAGTGTAGTATCAAAAGCCATACATGAAACATCAGTCCCCTGAAGACTGCCTCATGTCCCCTCATCATTGCCCCACGAAGGTTACCCACGTTCCCAACTTCTAACAGCAAAGCTTTGCCTTAAAGTCACTTATAATATTCCCTCTTCCTTCAGGTATCAGGAGCTACCATTCCCCCCTTCATCTGGCTCAATCCCTCAAACGAGAAGTCTCGAGAAGTCCCGCTACCTCCAACTTCCCCCGGGTCCAACTCTTTCTGTATACATCACAAAGCTTCACTGAAACAACCTTGTCCCCTGAGGCTAAAAGCTCTAAATAACCCAGTACTCCACACCAGAACCCCAATCTCTCAGCCCCACTGTTACAGAAACAGGGGAGTCCAAAAACAAACCCCAGAGTTTGCGGCTGGGAGATAGGGAGCAGGAAGCAGCTTTCAGGATGCCCTTGCATGCCTGGAGCTAGTGGCTGGAAACATTGTTGCAAAGACCCGCTTTACTTCTAAGACTCAGGAAGATGGGAGGGATCTTGGACTGTGGGCTGGTACGGAAGAAGCAGACAGAGCCTATGTAGGGTTCTGTGAATGGTCAGAACGGTTTGCAACACCCACTGCGTCAGAGGACGCAGGGAGAGAGGAGGCAGGGAGGAAGAGAGAAGCAGCTGCGGACATTTTGGGCTGGCTCTGGCTCTAGGAGGCTCTCTCTCTCAGGCTCTCTCTGGCCCTCACGCCCTCACTCTCTGGCTCTTGTGGGCTCCCTCCATCTGGCTTGGAGCAGGGGTCTCCAGGCGGCTTTAAGAAGAGGCTCTTGCCAGACTGCTTTGAGAAGGAGAGGAGATCCATGCGGTTTGCAGGAAGAAGGCAGTTTGCAAGGAGGCTGAGAATCCAGGCGGTCCTGCATTGAGAGCTGGAGGGCACCACAGCACAGAAAGGACCTCCCCAATCAGAACTGAGTGATTGGCAGCTACTGGTAAAGCTGAACTGTGCCTAAGAAGTAGGGAAACGGTGTTTCTGACTTTCCTAAGACTGGCCAGGTCTGGGAGGGGGAGGCAGGACTTTGTGTAAATAAACAATTCTTTTTCTTTTCACCAAACTCTGGTATAGAGTTATGATTCTGCATCGGGCCCCTAACTAAACAGCCTGTGTGTTCTGTTACACCACCACCTGACAGCTCCCTACAAAGACCACTTGAGCTGCGTGAAAAGCCTTCTCAAAGGCCACTGTTTGAATGCCTCTACATGATGCTCACGAACCCCATGGGATCCTCAAAGCTCTTTTTTATCCTCACCCAAGCACATGCTTATTGATTTTACAGAGAGGGGAAGGCAGAGGGGCAGAGAAATATTGACCAGTTGGTTGCCTTTTGCAGGAGCCTCGACTGGGGACTGAACCCACAGCCAAGGCATGTGCCCTGATGGGGAACCAAAACCGTGATCTTTAGGTTTATGGTTATGGGACACCACAATCAAGCCACACCAGCCAGGGCCCCAAGTTCTTGACATTGAGCTGAACCTGCCCCATTGCAAAACCTGCACACCAGCCCTGGCTTCGCCCGTAACACTCTTCTCCAGGGACATGCAGGAGACACTGGTACTTCTGGGTAAACAGGGCTCTTATTTTCTGGAGACCCCTGTACCTCTGTAAAATGGTTATGCTCTAGATGATGGCTACCTGGCTGGTACCAGGCTTCCCACTCACCTGACCAGGCACCCATTCCTTCCCCATGGATGGAGGCCCCGGAGAAAACCACCTTACCACAGACACGTTTGTGAAGGTGGCTGGAACAGGCCATGTTGGTAGGCCCTGGCAGGTAAGCTCCTCCTGGCACAGCCAGAGCACAAAGAATTTTTAGTGGCAGGACTCCAGAGTGAGGCCCCCTGCCTTGTCCAGTTCAGGTCTCTCTGCATGCTCCAGCCCCTCAACACTCATCACTGGCCCACACCACACACCCAGCAGTGGCAACTGTTGGCTAGCACACTGGGCTGTGCTCTCCTCTTTCAATGGGCATCGACCCTGGCACTGACCTTCATGGGGACATAACCCACCCTCTGCTATTGTCACAGCCGTTCAAGAAAGGTGCAGTCACAGGAACAAAGTAAGGAATTCTACACTGGAGAACCAGCAGAGAAAGCTTCTCACCACCGGTGCTGGGTGCCTCCCCTGTTCGGATTAGTCTGATGAGTTAACCAAGATTGGGCTAAGAGGGCTGTTAGCTCTGCAGGTTTTCACTAAAAACACATACACACACACACACACACACACACACACACACACACACACACACCATTATGAAATTAAAGAAACCATTCCTTTGAGTGTAAGACAGGTTTCTTTTATTAATTTTTCCTAAACTTGTTTCATGTTTACTGAACGTTTTTTAGGGTAAGAATGTGACCTGGAGCTTTAACAAACCAGTTTGGAGAACGCAACCTAACCTGGGTGCTTGTCTGCACGTAAGTCACCGATTATCACACTCCCTGGCCTGGCTTCTTATGTAAATCCAATTGGTCTTAAAAGCCTGCCTCAACAGAGAGCAAGCAGACCACATCACCTTATTTCTAGTTTAAACTTGAAACTTTAAATTCACCCCATCCCAACACCCACACCGCCCCACCCCCGACAAAAAGTTTATTAGAAATGGCCATCAGACTGAATCAGCTGCGTAAGACTCGGCTTCATCCTACAGCCAGCAGTCCAAAGCAACTCCTGGCCTCGCAGCGGGCCAGTTGGAACCCCTGAAGGATGACAGGTAGAGAATGGGTAGAGGATGCTCTGAGAGCAGGGCCGATTTCTGGCTCCCATGCGTGCTTACACGCCAACACACTTGCACCTTCCTTTTCTCTTTAGAGACTGTAACACCCTAAAAGTTTTTAGTGCGCAGATGGGCAGAAACTTACTCTAAGTACACAAGGTATCATCATATTTCTAACAACATAGGCCAAAATTAACAGAGAGGCACTCTGTTATACAGAAAATAATTATTACAAAGATCAAAAATGTAACCAACAAAGCTTATAACAGTTTCTAAGGCAAGGACCAGCTCTGGCCTCTAATAAAGGCTTCCCTAGGAGTTTCCAAAACGCCCCACACTATCAATGCTGCCCCAAAGGGCAGTCACAGGAGATGCTCTGGTGCTCCTGACATTGGTTGCACAGTAAGAATGAGGTGTTGCTAAGGCCGAGCACCACACTTCTTTAACACTAAATTCAGAGTCATCCAGTACAACCCAGTGTATCTTAGTTTTTTGTATAATCTGTCGGCTGTCAACACATACAATTGGCACATTCGTGACAGATATTAACACAAGACAGAGGTGACTGTGAATGAGCTAAAAAAAACTCTGGTCCTAGTTTGAGGTATAACCTCAAATTTACAGAACATCTCACAGCTGAATAAGCTGGCCAGGATACAAATCTTTACACCATAATGAACAAGAATCAACTCCGTGGATAAATTTATCATGCCTATGTGAATGAAACGTACTTTCAGAAACATACTTTCTCAGGAAGGGCTTCCAGGTCTAAAATCTTCACGTAACACCTGCTCCAGGTGAAGGGGCATGTCTTCCCAGAAGCAGCCCATGGCACTTGCAATGTGAGCTCCTTTATTGGGGGGCAGGGGCTAAGGGTAGAAGTGGAGCAGAAACGCAACAGGAAGCAGTTCAGAGCATACCTGTGTTGTTCTGTGTTAATCCATGCCATGCCATGCTCTGGCCCTCAGAAATGGGAGACCCCACGCCCACCCCCACACCAGGCAGGGAGACTTTGTGGCAACCTCCACCACAAATTTCTGAAGCACAATTAGGGTTCCTGCCATTTATGTCATAACAAAAAGTCTGCTGGATAGCCAGTTATAGTTTTTGCTATAGCTCAACTTCCCAAAACAAACTTATCTTTGTAGAAGCATGATTTAAACATAAAAGGAGTGAAGCATAAGCTCAGTAAGACTAACTGGACTTCTAAATAGTACCATTATGAAAAAGATAGAATGCACTTAATTTCTGTATCTAACTATTTAGAAGTCAAAATGCTCCATACATTACCTATACCCCTTCCCCAAAAATCCCCTAAAAACTAAGAAATGTCCAGTATTGGATTGCTCTAGTTGATATTTAGAACAAAGTTGACAACTTAAAGCTTTATAATAGTCTGTTTTAATATAAACAATTGTTTGAATCAATCAATGTCCATTTCAGGAAGCTTCTTGTCTGAATCAGAAGGCCCAGTCGAGTCTGTGCCCTGCTGGGCAGCCTGAGGGCCAGGGCTGTCTCCTTGTCCATCCACTGGTCCATTCTGCTCTGCATTATTTTGCTCCTCTTTTGGAGGTTCCACTTTGGGTTTGGGCTTTGAAATTATAGGGTTACAGATACTCATCAGCTCCTAGAAAGGTAGAAGAGAAAATTGTGCTTTCTTATAAAATAGCAAATTTTACATTACACACAAAACCCAAGTCCACCCTCTCCCCCCAATCCCCAAAGCAGAAGTTAAGAACCAATAATGAAGTTCCCTCTTAAATGTCCCTTTAAGGGTTATTAATAATAACAAGGCTGAAATAAATAAATAAATAAATAATGAGGCTGGTGAAAAAAAGACTACTTAAAATTTAAAGCCACAAAATACCTTAATTTTAGCTTCAATGTCTTTTGCCTTGACCACCGGATCCATGGTCAGACTCTGCTTGTTCTGCAGATTCAGCTTCTTATTCATCCACTCCATGGCCTCGTTCGTACTTTTTTCCACCTTCATCACATCAGCAACATCCAAATGGTCATACTGGTCCTCCTGCAAGCAGCCGTCACAAGACAGTGTCAGAGGCTGACTTCCCCCTCCCCCCACCGAAGTATCGTTTCATACTTCAGTCTTCCATGAAGTCACAATCTTTATCATATTTCCCAAAATAGAGCACATTTACCCTCACAATCTAAATAGATATTCAATTCCTTAAAAATTAAGAGAAAGGAAAAGTAAACCCAATTTTTAAAACACTTAAAATAGATTTAAAGGTCAAAAACATAAAAGTTGCAATTAGAAGGCCTCAACAGTATAAATTGCACGTATACTTTACACCAAAATCTTAAGATCATTTCACAGTACAAAATAACTATGTGTCATTAGATATGAGAGCTAAGGTTTATACAAGCTTGTTAGGAACAAACAGTAATAAATACGATGTTTTAGAAGAGACCTTTCAGGAGCAAAATTTAAAAAAAACAAACAACCAAAAAGCAAGTTCAATTTATCTCTCTCAAAAGTTTCTTACACAAACAGTATATATCAAGAACCTGGAGTACGGTGGCATGGTTAAGAACCCGAACTTTGGAGTCAGACCTCAGGCTAGGTCCCAGCTACCGTAAGTAATCCAGGGTGTTGTTTAAGGACAGTGGCACTTAAAAGAAATCAGAAGCTATCTGTAACTGCTGATACTGCCATCCACTCCATAAGAGTACTGGGGTGGATTTAATGAGATAATACATTTATCATATAGTGCTAAAAAACTAATAAGCAGCAGTTTACTGCTGACGGTCCTACATTTGCATAATAAGCCAAATTATATGCCTAGTGTGTTCTCAGAAAGACCAGGATAGAGCAGGTTAAGTAACTGATGAAGCATTTCCAGCAAGAAAAGGAAATTAACCTTTTGAGTGCCATGTGTAATTGCTAAAATTCGTGTGAGAAATGCTAGGCTATTTTGCTGAGAAATGCAGTTTATGAAAAATGTCTATAAAAACATTTATTATTCATAATTTGCTGGAAATTTCATGACATATAGTAAATACACTCTTTGTAAGCAGTGTTGACACAATTTAGCAAAAAATTTATCGCATTAAAATTATTTTAACAATTATTTTAGAAAAAAAATTCTTTCCTTCAATATGGCTTTTGAAGTATAATATATGGCATAATATAAAACCTATGATAATTTGAAAAAACACATAGCAACACTGATAACAAGAAATATGCCAAATATTGCATAAATTTTTGAGAAAAGAAAACTTCATAATGTACCAAAAAAATGAACACAAACAGTATTCACACTAGACATATATAGATATCAACAGTGAAAAAGTTAATAAACAAAATGCTTACACTATACCATGAAGCAATGAAAATGTTTATTAGCAAAAGCTTCCTTATCATGCACACTGCAGTGTTTCGATGATTATTGCAAAGATAAATGAAATTAAAAGGACCGTTTAAAATGTAAGTAAAAATTATAACAGAATTAATATGTCAGTATTGGAATAAGCATAAAAATTCAAAATTTGAATCAACATGAGAAAAAGTTATATCAATATATAACCAGAGATACAAAAAGAGAACAAAACATACAAATTATTCCATTGTTATTTACATTTATAGCCATCGAAGAAAGTCACTGGGAGCAACGCTGGCACTTTTGGGAAAATTTGTCAGCGTCACTCACAGCAACGTTGGCACTCAAAGGGTTAAACAATATTGCTCAATTCCAGATCTCACCTATTAAAGAGAAGTGGGAAATCCCAGGGTTCTTAATAATATTCAATAAAATGTACATTACATTAACATCCAAAAAGAAAAAATATTATTAAAGAACAATTAAAGAGAATAAGGTAGTAACTATATAAATGACTCAAAGCTTAACTCTACCAAAACAACAGTAGAGAAGAAGAAAAACAGATACCTTGTTTCTGAATGAGCTGATTACTTTCATATACTGTTGGATTTGTTTCCCTAGTTCTTCAAATAATTTTGGTCTTTCTTCAGATTCCTGGAATCTTGTCTTAATAGGTTGACCTAGATTCTTAATGAAAGAGAGAACATGCAAATTCTTCACAGGGCAGCTTAAACTATCAGAGTAGCATTATTTCTACAATTACTAAAATTGATTATGGATTAAAGTATGTTTAACTTCCATGTGCAATATATAAGTAGTTAAATATTTTCCCCCAGCCCACTGAAATGTACATACAGGGCTGGACAAAAGTAGGTTCACAGCTGTGAATATGCAAAACACAGTTTATTCATTTTTTATTATCCTTAATTACTGTATTATTTTCCACATGAACTGTAAACCCACTTCAGCTCCACCCTGTACACTCAGGTTAGACTGTAAGAGTAAACCTCAATACTGTTGCAGGTGGCGCCACTTCGACTATCACCTAAGCCCTAAATCTCAGAACACAGCAGGAGACAACCAAACCAGGTACCTGCTGACAGTGACAAACAGCACTCAATATGCAGTACCACTGCCAAAAAAAAATTTTTAACCTAAATCTGATGAAGCCTCTAGAGCTATGCATCAATTTACCCACAGAGATGAAAATCAGCAAAATCTAGACTGGGGCCAAGCCTACAGGACAAATGATGCCATTTTTTCATTAACTAATGATGGAAGGAGAACTACAGACATGAGTTAAGAGACATGTTGTAGAAACAAAACATGTGGATCTCACTTAAATCCTGAGTCAAACAAACTAATGTGAAATAAGTGAAACTGGAAAACTGAGGATATTAAGAAATTTTTTAGGTGTGATATGGCAGAGCTTAAGTTTACACTTTCTTTCAAATACATATTGAGATATTTTGGGGTTAAATATAATATGCAGAACTTGTCAAGTAACTGGGACTGAGAGCGCAGAAATGAAACACAATTGGCCGTAAGTAAACAGCAGTTGAAATACTCTCCTCTCCCCATTCATGTATTATTTGACATCTCCCATAAAAAACAAAAACCTTGCCCTGGCCAGTGTAGCTCCATTGGTTGGAGCATTGTCCTGTAACTGAAAGGTTGTGGGTTCAGTTCCTGGTCAGGGCACCTGTATAACAATTAAGTGAAATAAATGCATGTTGGGGGGGCGGGGGACTCAACAGAAGGATCTCACTGGAAGCTCTTGTTTTAGTCACAATAGCCCACTTTGACAAGAAACTACGTAATCCAAAGAAATGTGGAAAATCCTTGTGCATTTCCATCCTCTCCCAAGCAAAAGATCTCAACTTTAGACATCTCTTTGTACTTTAACCCTAAGGTTTAACGGTCAGATTCTTTAAATACAAAACCTATGTTCTGCTTTACTGAGAACCAAAGCTATATACACAGCCCCGCCGAACTGTACTGCGCCTGCCTTTAGCACAGGGACACATCTTGCAAATATTTGTATCTCTTGACACCAAGAATGCACTCAACTCCAATTCAGTAAACACTTAAAGTCCAAACTCAGTTTTCAGAAATATCCTTTTGTTACTCTAAGTTATAAAAGTAAGAAAGTAATGAACCTAATAAAGCATACAGTTCTTCAATATCGCTCTCAGCCTGTCTTCATTTACTTGACATAAGAATTCCTCCCAATTTTGAGATGCTCTCCTTGGCAACTACAGCCTGAGTTCAGAACATTTTGCTTTCAAAAGACACTTACTTTTAACTCAGCCAATTTATCAACGTAAACTTGCTTTGGCTGGTCTTCTCCGTCCTCATACAACCAATTTTCAGTATCTTCTAGTTTCAAGGTGAAACTGTTACGATCCTAAAGGTGAAGAAAACATTGTACTTAAGTCAATTTTGATTCACCGATTTTGACTTCATCGCTTTTGAAATCAGTTGATTCACTAATGGAGTCACAGGCATAGACTGCGATATGTCTGAATTTGTTTTGAAATGTGAAGGGGAGATAAGAGATGTAGAAAACAAGACTGGCAAAATGTTTTCCTTGATGGGTACAAGAAGGTTTATTATTCTCTCTGCTGTAAGAAACACTGGGGTATGTTTGAAAATTTCAGAATTAGAAACTGCATTTACAAATAAGTTAAAATAAATACCAGGGAAAAGTTAGCTGATTTAAAGAAAGATACTAGGTAAATAATAGCACAGGAATGTATCTAAAAGGGATACACAGACTAACCCTTAGGGAATACTCCAATAAACATAAAACAGTATTTCCAAAAACAGTACATTTTAGCCACTTTACTGTGTACATACAGACACGCACTTCCCTAACACATCTCAGGATGCTCCCAGGAGACACATACTAGGCAGCCACACTGTGCCACACACTTACATCTTCATTCACAAACTTCTCATATTCACCGCTGAGCTTGTCTCTCATTTCGTACACGTACTCCTCCACTGCATTCTTAGCATCATTCCTTTCCTTCTCCAGCTTATCCTGCATGATCATCTTACCCTGAGGACAACAGAAATCAGTTAGACATTCACACAATGGAGACCATTTCCTCTTAAATATTAAATAATACAATTATCAAAGCAGGAAATCCTTCTTCCCCAAATCCTTTTAATTCTGCAAATCATCCAAGAAAGTAGACCTGGAAACCTTAGTCCTCAGTAAATGATGAAGACCAAGTGAGAGTTTTGTGGGTGTGCTTAGAAAAAAGGAGCAACATGGGGGGACAGAGGAGGGGGAGCTGAGGGGAGGTGGAAGAGGGTACCAGGGAGGATAAATGGTAATGAAAAAAATACAAATCAAAAAAAATAAAGCAATAATTTCTAAAAAGAGCAACAACAATATCAGGATGTAGAAACTCAAAAGCAAAACTAAGAAAAAGAATTTAAGACAAGAGAACTTTAAGAAAGTATTAGCTCAGTGTCACTAGTGGTGTCTCTGGTGTACTCTTGTTACCATGGATACCAAAAAAATCTAATGTATTCATGTAGTAGACACGCTAAAGGTCTGTACAATAAAGCTATGCCAAGATCCAGTGAACACATGATTAGAAACCTCCCAGGCAATAATTATTTCAAACCTTGCATCACTCATAATAACAAGAGTTACATATTAACTGGCAACAGGGGAAGGAACTAAAACAGTGCTTCCATTAATGCTATATATCTCATTTCTTCTACCATCAACTTCTAGGACCCACAACCCCAAACACCCCAATCCCTAGTGGACACCTCCCCTAAACCAAAGCCATAATGTTAGAGATCTCATCATAAAGCTTCTAGCAACACAGACCTACTTTTGCCAAAAACCTAACATTTTTCTCAAACTCCAACCAACCAAAAATGCGTAACAGTCACCAGACACAGAGCTTCAATGCTCTGTTACGTTAATTTGTTATTGTTCTGAGACTTGAAATAATCACCTCATTTTCAATGTACAAGTTGAGCATCTCTCTGTCTATCTGCCATAACAGCTGATTCTCAACTGGCAGGTCCACGGTGCTGGTCTTCACTTTTGCCTTCTTAGCTTGAGGTGGCTGATCCGTCTTTTTGTCTTTTGACCCAGCTTGGGAGGTCTAAAATAACAGAAACCATTAAGGACAAACATACAAACAGACTACCCTTCAACTTCCACATGGGTCACATTTCAAAAGCTGTTTCTGCTTTTGTATTAACTGTTTTTTGATGACTTAAAATAACCTAGGACTATTCTTGTAGTATTTGGAAAGTTAAAATTATAGTCGAATCCATACAAACAGAAAGTAATGGTGGTTGCCAGGGCTAGGGGGAGGAGGGATAGGGAAACAGGAAGGTGGTATTGCTCAACGGGTACAGTATTTCAGGTTGGCAAGATGAGAAAGTTGGGAGATTGGCTGCATCAAAGTGTGAATATACTTAATTTACCTTGCTGAACTGTGTACACACATATAAAAAACAACCTCGCACAATCCCACGATAATATATCACTGTATCTTCTCTAATTTTCTTCCACTCTTAAACATATAGACATACATATGAAATTAATGGATAGGGGGTATAAATTTTTATGGATCAGAAATATTATCAGTATGGTTTCCAGAATGTCTGTACCTATTTACAGTCTCACAAGGAATGGGAGAGCCCATTCCACTGCACCCTGGCTAAAATAGGAATCTGTTTACCATCACATCACTACAGTATTCTCTGGGTCAATAACCCTTGTTTCAAACTGCCTAGTCATATTTAATCCATTGTTCTTTTAGGATTTTAGGGGGATTTTTTTCCCCCAAGCGATAGACTTTTCTGGTTTCTCCACTTTTATATTATTTGTCTATACGAGTTTTTATTGTTGAATCATGCCCCTTTTCTTCCTCTGTGATTACTTTCATTGCTTTTATGCTTTGAAAGCCCTCTCTGACGCACAGGTTAGAAAAATATTTTTTCAAGTTGTTTTTTTGGTTTACTTTTAACTTTCAAATTTATCTAGAATTCAATTTGCTCTATATGCGAGTCAAGATTTCAAAGTCAGCCCTGACCGGTGTGGCTCAATGGGTTGAGCCTTGTCCCACAAAGCAAGGAGTTGACAGTTCGATTCCCAGTCAGGGCACAAGCCTGGGTTAGGGGTCAGGTCCCAGGTTGGGGGCATGTGGGAGCCACCCAATTGATTCTTCTCTCGCACATCATTGTTTCTTTCCACTTCTCCCTCCTTTTCCCTCTCTCTAAAAATAAAATCTTTTAAAAAAAGTCATTTCTCCACCTCCTACCCAAGTAACTTAACTTAAATCAGTTGCTGAAATTTATGTATCATTTGTATTTCGTTTCCCTTAGGAACAGTACATACTCTGAAAGGCACCAGGTTCCCAAGCCACCTCATACAAGAAGACTCAGCAACCACCCTCTGAAACTTCCCACAGCTCCTTGGCATCTGGGGGTGGAAAGCAGCAATGATGGCAGGTGGTGCCATCATTTCTCCTCCTTTGTCCTCCTCCCCAACCTCCCACAAACACACAGGAAAATGAGTACTTCTCTCTCCCACTGCCCCTAACCCAGCCAACAACGTGAAGGTTTTCCAACGTGGAAAATGCCTGCAATAGACTAAAGCATCTGTGAGCATAATTTCCTCTGTCCGTTACTTTATTAAAATATTTACAAAGCTAAAGGAAAGTAATTATAATTTGTTAACTGACATGGATATGGATAACAGACCTAAGCCACCTTAAGGCTCTGCCAAACTTCTTAAAATGCCACAATCAGAATGCTTAGGGTGAGATTATACATTGTAATGTTATAAATAGCTGGAAAGAAAAGGTAACTTTCAATGATGACAATAAATTTAAACATAAAAACTCAAAAGTTAGAATATTCACTTAAATAAATGCTTAAGTAAATACGTTATTTATATTATTTACAAAACAAAATATATTTAAATACATTATTTAAAACAATATTTTTTGACAAAAAAGACAAGCTTCAGAGAGTTGACAAAATTTAAAAGAACCATCTCAAGTTTATCAGTAAAGAATGGGTAGAATGACTCAGCAACAGCCATTCAGAAACCAGTGTTAAACCATAACTAGTCTGTAGACCATTCTGTGTGGTTTCGAGAACTGTAGCCCAAGCCACGCAGCCAGGCTCCTGAGAGCCTCGTCAGACTTGACTGGAACACCAGGAAGGTCAGAGGTAGATATGACTCGAAGGCCACTCAGAAGGTTCTCATGGGAACTGGATTTAAAGAATGCATACTATGGACTTCTGGCCAAGATGGAGGCCAAGACAGACATGCTAGGTCTCCCTCCACAACTAAGAAGGAATGCAATTACCTCAAAACTAGAGACAACCAAGAGTTCCAGAATATCAAGCTGCATAAAGTCCAACAAACAAAAATATAAAGAAGAGATACTCATCCAGACAGGTAGGAGGGGCAGAGCCCAGGGCAGGAAAGACACGGTGTGGTGGCAGCAGCAGTAGCAGTGGCAGGCTGGCAGAAAGCGCAGTCACATGTTTTTAAAAGTGGGGAGGGACACCTGGGGAGTGTTCTCAGCACCAGACCAGACAGCACAGCTCACAGTCCCAGCACCCGGGAAAATAAAGCCTCATTGCTTCTGACTGTGCAAACCAGTGGAGGTTGGGGTGGAGGAAGAAACTGCCGGTCTCTCTGCAGAGTCCACTTGTTTAAAGGGCCCCAACGGTCCTAAAATGTCCACAGACCCACCCACTCTGGCAACAACGGCCAGGGCAACAGGTAGAGGGGCGCCAGTCCCAAACCGAAATAGGATAAGAGCCTGGAAAGGGAGCGAGTGCTGAGCAAGCGGCACTGTTCCCTCTCTGACTCCTCCCCAACATACAGCGCCATAACGTCGTGAAACAGGTCGCCCTGTACTGACGAATACCTAAGGCTCCGCCCCTTACAATGTAACAGGAGTGACAGCTCTACCTAAGACACAGAGGCAAACAAACACAGGAGCCTGTCAAGATGAGGAGACAGAGAAGTATGGCCCAAAAGAGGAACGGATCAAGATTCCAGTGGGAGAACTAAGCGATGAGGAGATAGTCAACCTAACAGACACAGAATTGAAAACACTAGTGATAAAGATGCTCACAGGCTTGACAGATACGCTTGAGTACAGCAAACACGTAAGAGAAGACATGAAGGCTATGCTAAGTGAAACAAAGGAAAATCCACACAAAACCAATGGCAAAGGGGAAGGAAACCGGGGTTCAAATCAATGATTTGGAACATAAGGAAGAAAAAAAGAGTCAACCAGCTCAGAATGAAGAAACAAGAATTGAAAAAAATGAGGAGCGGCTTAGGAACCTCTGAGATAACTTTAAACGTGCCAACATCCGAATCATAGGAATGCCAGAAGGAGAAGAGGAAGAGCAAGAAATCAAAAGCTTATGTGAAAAAATAATGAAGGAAAACTTCCCAAATTTTGCGAAGGAAATAGACATACAGGAAGCATAGAGTCCCAAAGAAGCTAGACCCAAAGAGGACCACACCAAGACACATCAGCATTAAAATGTCAAATGTTCAAGATAAAGAGAGAATCTTAAAAGCAGCAAGAGAAAAGCAGAGAGTTACCTACAAAGGGGTGCCTATAAGACTATCAGTTGATTTCTCAAAAGAACCTTTGCAGGCAATAAGGGACTGGAAAGACGTATTCAATGTGATGAAAAGCAAGGACCTACAACCAAGATTACTCTATCCAGCAAAGCTATCATTTAGAATGGAAGGGCAAATGAAGTGATTCCCAGACACGGTAAAGCTAAGAGTTCATTATCACCAAGCCATTATTGTATTAAATGTTATAAAGAGACTTACTTAAGAAAAAGAAGATCAAAACTATGAACACTAACATGACAACAAACTCGCAAGTATCAACAACTGAATCTAAAAAATAAAAAAATCCAACTAAGCAAACCAGAATAGGAACAGAATCATAGGTATGGGGATCATTTGGAGAGTTATCAGCTGGGAGGGGAAGGGGGAGAAATGGGGAAATGGTGCAGGGACTGAGAAGCATAATTGGTTGGTACAAAACACAGGGGGGAAGTTAAGAATAATACAGAAAAGGGTGAAGCCAAACAACTTATATGCACGACCCATGGGCATGAACTAAGAGGGGTGGGTTGCTGGGGGAAGGGGGTTACTGGGCAGAGGGGAGCAAAGGGGGAAAAGAATTGGGACTACTGTAACAACATAATCAATAAAATATACTTAAAAAAATAATAACGCATATTATGCTTTAGAGCTTGCTCTGCTTTTCTTATCCCTTAGTTAACTATAAACGGTGTGTAGCAAAGAATGTATGAAGTCTTGCACCTGATGTCAGTATGGCGCTGGGATGTTTAACCAACCCTGACACAGAGTGGTCACTGTGTTCTCTACACTGATACCTGTAATCAATAACTATCAACTGTAACCCAAGCATCTAAAGCTTACTGATGATTTCATAAGTCTTGACCTTGTTATCTCCCGAATCCCCTCCTCAATTAAAGGAGCCAGGAGAAAGAGTTCAGCCTTCTCCAGTAGAGAGATTTGCCACTTCTCCTCCTCCCAGACAAAAGTGTGTCCTGGGTAAATTTATTCTCATCCGTGATCCTGAAACCTCTACTGGACAGGGAGTTTCCCACCAAGCCAGGGCGTTGGAGGTAGACCACCTCACTAGTCTACGGGAACGAGGGCTTCTGAGAGATTTTTTTCTCAGAAAGATTTCAAAGACCAGCTTGCCAAATGTACTTTCCAAACATACTACAAAATTATGCTTAAAAACTCTTCAAATACATGAAGAATTCCTAACATAACTACCTTCCAAAACATAGTAAAAACACAGCTAAAACCACGTATGTGATGAGACTAATACATCCTCTAAAGTGCAATTTATACCTCCATTTCTTCAGACTCGGCCTTATTTTCTGCTGGCATCTGCTGCTGTTGCTCTTCAACATGTGGTTCCTCTTGGTCCACTTGCATCTTCTGAAAAACAGGTCATACTAGTTCATACTAGTCAAAGACTAAGTAATCTTTGTAACATACTAACAAAATCACATGGTATCAAATTCCTGAATTACCAGACATCAGAAGACCTAGACTCAGATTCCAGCTATGACACATATGTTACCCACAAAACAGAAGTTTTGCTCTCTGATCTCAGCAGTACATCTTGTACACTGGAGGTAATACCTGCCCTGCTCAACCCTTTCATAACAAGAACAGCTGTGGAATTGTACTATAAACCATAAAGTACTCATTACACACAGTAGGGCAATATTTAACACAATATAATCTGGAAAGCATTAGTTTCTCCAAGCTTCCTCATGAGCTAACTTCTGTCAAAAGTCTTCACTTTTTCAAGCTGTTTTTAAATCATTCTTTTCACCCTCAGAAGTACAACCACTGCATGCATTAGGGCAGGTGAACACCCTCAGAATTGTTTAAAGACCAAAGCCTGACATAATAAAAAAAGGGTGAAGTTCATGAAAACCCTGAATGAGTGGCTTTCAATACCTACAGCACCCCAGAATAATCTCAAAGGCTTTTAAAACTAGTGATACCTGGGCCCTAGTATACCCAGATCAACACAAACAAATCTCTGGGGATGAAACCCCAACATTTGCAGCTTTATAAAACCTTGATTTTGATGCACAGTAAGGACGAGACAACGCATGATTCCAATAAATAAATGTCAAGTATATTCTACTTGTGAAAAATAACCAACTGAGGCTCACAGCATTCTTCAATAATCAGAAAGAATCAAGAACTCAAATGGTCTGAAGGAAGGAGCTGGTTATGTTACATTTCTATATAAATTCTGTATAGACTTTATGCTAGTCCACCCATGCTGGGGGAAGGGGACACATGCAGACCCATACCCAGCAGCTCTGTCACAATGCTCCCCCCTTGTCAGTCTATTTGCCAGAATCTCGGGGCCATCATAAATGGTACAAAATGTCCAATTACCTCTTCTTCCTTTGCATTGTGATCAGTTTCCATGGGTTCCTCGTTTTCCTCAAACTTGTGCACTTCCACTAGAGATGCACTGGACACACTGAAAATGCCATGGACATTTACTCGAACCTTGACTTTGACTTTTGAGCTGGAGCCATCAGACTGAGCAGTGACTTTCTGAACAGAAAACTGAGCTATGGACGTATGAGACAAAAGAAAACAAAAATCTGAGGAGGAAGTCAAACAGGAATATATACCCACATGGCCAGGTATGTCCATTTCTCAGTAATAGGTCGACACCTCAAAAAAACAAAGTGAGTACTCATAGATTGTATCAAATTGCGACACTTCTCTCTCTTGTCCCAATTAGGATTCAAACATCTCTTAACCCTCCAAACATTTCTTGCCCTCCAGTCCCTATTCCAACCCATCTTTTTATGCTAGTGCCAGATAAATTCCTAGAACAATTCTGTAACATTATCCTCTACTAAAAAACCCCCAATGATTTCATAGTGCTTTGTGATTTATCAAGAACTTGTCATTTCTAGATTCAGTTACCAAGCCAATGTTTTTCTTGTTTTTTAATTCACAAAACTCTGCAAAGTGTGAATTATCATCTTTATTTCTGTCTTACATATTAGAAAAATAGTAGGTTAGCTTCCCACAGCTTCAAAATGCCATTCAGGATTGTCCTAATACATTACCCATGTATAGGTCTGTAATTATCATACAACTCTAGTTTCTCTCTCCTTGACTAGTTCTATTTCAAGATTATAAATTTCTCAGTCTCTGAAGACTCTAATAGACAATATGGCTTATGATACTGATGCCTCAATTTCCTAGTAATTTTCATCTCATAACTCTATGTCAGGGTCAAAAGTGAGTTTAACTCCTTTTAGTATCAAGCACATTATGCACAAGGTATAACCAGAATGTGTGTTAACCAAGAAATATGCCCCACAATAGGAGATCCAATTAAATAATGATCATCTTACTGATTCTGAACCTGGTAAAAAGACTAAAAGAGGGCTTTTTGTGATCTAAAATACCCAAATTTCAGAATATTGTACTTGCTCTGCTATTCCCAGTTCTCCCAAGTGTGTGTGTGCATATTTTTTTAATTCCCTACTCTTTACTTACCTATAGCAGGATCTGGATAAGGCAAATCCTGAGGAGAACTATAATAGGCCTCAAGAGTGAAAGGTTCCTTTCTATAAAATGTGAGTACTTTAGAGAAAGGAGCAGCATGATTTTTTTGAAAGACTTCACAGTCACTGGAGAAAAAAAGACAAAAACAAACAAATTTAGGATATTTCGTAACACTTCTACCCATGTACTCTAATTCTGTAATTATTGTATACTTTTACTCTTAACTGGCATCAATTCCAGATTATAAGTTTTCAAGAACAAAAAATACACACATGCGTATGTCTCAGTTTTTTAAACAGAAATATATTTCAATCAGCACAAAAAGGCACCAATTACTTCAGCACAATCAAATACAAGAAAACTAAATAAAGACATAAATTTATTCTGATAACTAAAATAAGCAATCACTTTGAATCATGCACTATAACAAAATGTCACAGATTTGGAAAAGGTGAAATGGAACATACTATTTTACTCAGACTTAACATTGAATTAACTTAGGTACAAAATAATTAATAAACACTATTACCTTGACCCTTCTTCAGCTGGAGAATTCCATCTCAGAGATATTGGATATGGTACCACATCAGTGATAGAAAATTCTCTGACTTTGAAAGCAGGCGATAAGATTGCACACTAGGAATAATAATTTTTTTAAAAATTCCATGTGACAAATATAAACATTATGAACTGATAGCAAAAGAACTATTATTAAAAGACTTCAGAAAACCAACAATGGTTTTAAATATTTACATTAATAATTTAATGATGAATGAATAAGCAGTATAACTATCATGTGTCAAATTATCTACAATCTAGCTGTTCCTTATCATTTTTCCATTAACCCCAACATTTATTTAATTGATGTACAATGCCACTCCATATAGAGAATAAATATGCCAAATCCAACAGTGTTTCAGGCTTACCTATGTTTCTAGTAAGTTAATTCATCTTATTACATGTTATAGAGTTCTATTCTCCTTATGAACGCCATTACTGATATCCATTTTAAAACAAGTTTCAGAATCTTACACCCTGAGGTCATCCCAAGCTAACCTCAGGTTATTAGTTGGAGAGAGAAAACCACTGCTGCGCTGTTACAATGACCCGTAAGTGGTCACCTATGGAAGAAAGAAAACTCACCTGCAGTGCACAGCCTCGAGTGACCGCTTCATCGGCGTTCAGTGTGGTACTGAGCTCTTTACCAAAGAATTTGCTGATCTTCTCTTTTACTGCAGGGATTCGCGTCGCACCGCCAACTATCTCCACTGCATAAATATCTTCTTTCTTTAACTCTATTTTAAAGTAATTAGACATTTATATTAAAAGCATCTTTAAATTAGTTATTTTTACAGTGAAATTAAAAGTGATACACCATCTTATCACAACAAAATACATAAATCAGATATGTAACAAAACCCACGACTCCTTCACTCCACGCCCCCCACACAAGCGCAGGCACACGTGTGCTCACACACAGGTGCACAACATCTGGAAACACATAGGTATGCTTTGATCTCACAATAATGGGGTCAGGGTGGCACAGTAATATTGGGATTTAGGGGGTGAGCCAGGAATACTCAATGCCCTACAATCTTTGAAAGAATACCCCAAAGAATTGTTAAAACATGAATAATTAACGTAGCCATAAGGAAGGTAAGGCCTTGAAATACTGGATAACCCCTGACACAACATGGGAAAAAAGAGGTATTTGGACCCCATCTAGCCACTCCAGCACTCCATCCCGAGGGTGCACACAGTCCACATTACAGCCCATGTATAATCTCCTCACCATGGCTCTGCTGTCACTCACAGAATAATTCATTACCACCCGACTTCCTTGTCACACTTTAAGTCCCAGTGTGGAAAGAACACGCCCATTTGCCCTATCACTGTGATTTAGGAGCCGAGCCTCTGTCAGGCTGACAGTGCTTTTTAACACTCTGAAATACCTAGCAATCACACAACAGTGGACTTGAGGTAAAAGTTTGTCAAACATTTTGGGAAAATTGGTTATCTATCCCTAAATTACACTTCTACCTTTTAGCCCAAGGTAAAAAATCGTCCTGTTGAAGTAAATATATGGCTATCATACCCTCCCTTTGCTCTAATTGTCATTCAGCAAACAAAAGATTCACAGGTAGCAGAGCCTACAAGACTACTATGGCAGCATTGCAAAAGACAGTTTTTACCAACATGAAATAACTGCAAAGTTTATGTTCATCTCACAGTCTGAATTGGGTTTCCTGGGGAAGCTTTCAGACTTCCCTGGACATTGTTATCAAAAGGTTACCTGGGGGAAGTGGGAGTGAGTTCCAGAGGGAAGATATAAAGAAGCTTAAAATAGCATTGAAGTTATTTACACAATGGAAGTTTGTATAACTGAAAAAATAAACAGTATTTCCAAAGAGTGAGAGATACACAAACAATTCCATCACCAGAACACTTACTGGTTTGTTCCAAAACACTACGAAGTGGTGGCTCCACTCTAGCTAAGAGATCATCACACATCTCCAGAAATTTGCCTCTATAAAATAAACAACAAAAGGTTACATCACGTGCTCCTTTTAAGTGGAATGGAGAGCTAGCGAGCGACAAAAGGAAACAACAAGCGCATTGGCAAGGATGTAGAGAAGCTGGATCGCTCTCACATTCCTGGTAAGAATATAAAATGATGCAGCTACTTTGGTAAACAGTTTGGCAGTTCTTCAAAATGTTAATCAGTTACCCTATGACCCAGTATTTCTATTCTGAGTATATAAAAGAGAATTAAAAACATATGACCACAGAAAAACTTGCTTATGAATGAATATTCACAGTAGCATTATTCATAAACAGCCAAAAAAGTGAGCGTATCAAATGTACTCAGCACTAGAAAGAAATGAATACAATAAAAGGGACTGATACGTGTAGGAACACGAATGAACTTTGCAAATATTAGGCTAGGTAAAAAGCCAATAAAAAAAAAGGACACAGTGCAAAACACACTCGATCTCCCTCTGGGGAGCACCCACCACCACTCGCTTTCCCTTCTTCTCCCCCAACTTCTTTCCTCACAGTCACGCGCCTCCTAAACTCTAAGGCAACGGGCAGCTGGCAGCTGATCTCCTGACCTTTCCCAAAGCCCCCTTCTCTCCGACTTCCCAGTAAGCTAAGGCAGCCCAGCCTGGGCTCTCCTGTTGCTTCCTCTATGCTAAGCCCTTCCTAGTTTCATTGGCCCCAGCTTTAATTTAAAAAACAAAAGAAAACAAAACCACATATTTATGACTCTATTTACATGGGAAGTGCAGGATAGGTATAATCAAAAAGACAGTATATTTATGGCTACCTAGGGCTGGGAGGAGAAAGAGAGATGAGGGAAGACAGCTAATGAGTACAGTTCTTTTCTTTTCCGTTGTTTTTTTTTTTTTATTTGTCAGTAGTGGAACGATCCACCCTTTTTACTTGAAAAGGGTGAACAGAAAGCTACTATATTTCTCTAGGACATTTACAAAGAGTTTTCTTCACCTCAAGAAGAAACTCACTCAATAAAAGTACATGTCCACTTCCTTTGTTTTTTAATTTAATATATTTTGTACATCAGTTTTAGGTTTACAGAGAAATAAACAGGAAGTATAGAGAATTCCCATATGCCCCTCGACACCCCCTGCCAAGTTCCCATACTGACACCTTGCATTAGTGTGGTACACTGCTAGCAACTGGTAAGCCAGTATTTCCACATGATGGTACATATTAGGGCTCTACAGGTTTTAACAGAAGTATAATAAGTACCCACCATCACAGTATCATACAGAGTTGCTTCACTGCCCTAAAAATCATCAGTGCTCCATCCATTCCTTCCTGCCTCCCCAGAGCCCTTGCCAACCACCGACCTTTCTACTGATTCCACAGTAGTCCTGCCTTTTCCAGGAAGTCACATAGTTGAAATCATACAGGATTTAGCCTTTTCAAATTGGCTTCTTTTACTCAGAAGTATGCATTTAAGGTTCCTCCCTGTCTTTTCACAGCTTTGGGGGTTCTTTATGGGTGATGAATATGTTCTAAAATTGGATTCTGGTGATGGCTGCATAATTTTGTGCATGTACTAAAAACGACTGAAACAATAAATACACTATAAAGGGGCCATTTTTATGAATTACACCTCAATAAAAAGAAAAATTATAGACATGTAGAAAATACCCATCAGTATGGCAAAAATTCAAGACCACTAATACCAATATTGGTGAGGATGCGTTGCAACACAACCTCTTACATGTTGGCAGTAATTTAAAATGACAGCTGTATTCCTCATAGCAAGTGATTCCTCAAAAAAGCTAAACACAGAATTACCAAAGGACTCAGCAATTCCACTCCTAGGTATATACCCAAAAGAACTGAAAACAAAATATTCAAATACTTGTTCACGAATGTTCATAGCAGCATTATTCACAAGAGATAAAAGGTGAAACACCAATGCCCATCACCTGACCAATGGATAAATGGAATAGTATTTGCCATAAAAAGCAATGAAGTACGAACACATGCTACAATAAACCCAGAAAACATTATATTAAATGAAAGAAGCCAGACAGAAAAAGAAGCCAATACAAACAGGGGTGAGGAAAAAGTAGGTTTATAGGTGAATACGTGAAACACAGTTTGTTATTGTGTTATGTTTTATTTTTTAAACAAACTGTAAACCTACTTTTGCCCACCTCTATACTGCATGAGTCCAATTATATGAAATATCCAGAATAGGTAAATCCATAGAGATAAAAGTCAACTGGTGGTTGCTATGGGGCAGAGGTAAGAAATGGGAAATAACTGCTTAATGGTTATGAGGTTTTTGGTTGGAGTGATGAAAACATTTTGTCACTAGGTAAGGGTGGTCATGGCATGACATTGTGACTGTACTAAATGACTTTAAACTTATGTATGCCCCTACACCCCAACCCCGCCCCCAACATATAATACATACAAAACTGCTACTTAATAAAAATGAAAACCATCACTTTCAAGCAGGGGAACAGGTGACTACAAATTTGGTTTCTAGGCACAATAATAGGAGCAATTTATATTCCATCTCAATTTTTTAGGCCATACTTGCTCAAACAAGCCATCAGTCTTGCCTGAATTCTCCAATATAGTTCACATCCTAAAGAACATGCATTTTCACTACCCAAGCAACCCAACAGTAACATATCTGAGGACAGACCTGAAACACCAGTTACCAAGAATTCTTGAAGCACTGTACAAAAGAGGTGCTATCCTCAAGTGACCCTGAACTAGCCAAAACACCAATTTCCAAATCAATGACTAAATCAAATTCAACATAATTCAGCATTAAAGCATTTTGCCCCAATTTTATGAAAACTGGTAATCATGTATAATTCATACAGGTAAAAAACTACTTCCTGCAATATGCAATTAATCAGAACAAAAACATTAGTCTACATTATTAGAATAATCAAACCCAACCTTCACATAAAAAGCAGGCTCCTGAATGGCCTAATTTTTACCTACAGAACTGAAGTTACATAATAACAATGATTTCAACAATTAGCTAATTAAGGCTAATAAAAGTGAAGAAAAATTACAGTTCAGTTTAACATCAAAATATTAATATCATTACCTATTCATAGTTCCAGATACATCAACATCATTCATAAAACACTCGATGCTCAAAGGGAGGTCTGAAGCATTTGCACTCATCAATTTCTTGAGTTTCTCACACTCTTGAGACAGTCGTAATAATGCACGGATTTTGGACTTTATGTCTAGCTTGTATTTCTTTCCAAATTCTTCACAGAAGTGATTTACTAACACCTCATCAAATTTTCTGCCTCCCAGTACTGTATCAAATGCAGTGGCCAAAACCTTAGGGAAAAAATGATAATTCAAAAATAAAGCAATTTAAAACTTTATTATGATACATGTTTAACGGATAAATTGTAATGGGGGGCATTAAGGTTGAAACAAAGCTATGTGCATGTGTAATTTAGTCATTGTTATAAGCACTGTGAAAAGAGACACTGTAACCCTCAATTGACAGATGATGCGACAAATCAGATAAATTCTGCAGGTCATAAAGATAGTAAGTGGTAGAAGTAGAATTCAAAACCCAATCTCATCAATTTCAAAACCCATGCCCTCTCCATTACACCAGCAACAATTATATATCCAAGACCAAATATACTAACATATCACATACACAAGTCTAATCTTATTGCTATCACAAAACTGTGAATACCAAAAGCTTAGCTCTGGACAGTTTACTACCAACAAAGATGCTAAAGCCTTAACTCCCAGCAATTTGTTTCTATTTAACACAGAAGTCTTTTATTAGCTTGGGTGGGTTACCTTTTTCACAAATCTCTAGCAGAGTAGAAGCAAACTAGGCCTATAAGACTCAGTAATATAAGATAGGTCAAGTAAGTGATGACATCCTTTTGAAGGAACAAAACCAATAAAAACAATCTTTTCGAAGAATGTTAAACATCATGGGGAAATTTTCTAAATCTATTAACTGAAGATAAAGAAAAAACAAGAACTGAAATACAGTGTGATTTCAATTTTGTTTTTTTAAGACTAGAGTGAAACACACCAAATTTTTAAGATTTTGAATACTTTTTAAATTCTTTTTCTTTAATCCTCACCCAAGGATATGTTTGATTTTAGAGAAAGAGAAAGGAGACATCAACTGATTGCCTCCCATTCGCGCCCCTAAAGGGGATCAAACTGACTACCTTCTGATGTAGAAGATAAGGCTCCAAGCAGCTGAGCCACACAGCCAGAACTTGAGTATTTTTTTCTTTACACAAAAATGTTTTCCAAGTCTGGGGATGCTTTTATAATGAGTATTTTTATACTTAAATTTTAGTTATAATTGGAAAACTGACAAGTAACAGCTGACAATAAAAGACAATGTAGGATAAAAAAGCAGATTACTACTAACACACATCCAAAGCCAAGATTAAATATGACCATTATCTTCTGTTTAAAAAGGTTATAGGCTGGGCGTTGTCCAGCCAGCCAAAGGTCACCTTTTGGATTCCTGGTCCAGGGACATGCAGGGGTTGGGGGGCAGGTCTCCCTGGTTGGGGTTGTGCGAGAGGCAGCTGACTCTCACATCAATGTTTCTCTCCCTCTCTTTCTCCCTCCCTTCCCTTCTCTCTAAAAATAAATTTAAAAAATCTTAAAACTCATTGGTCCTAGACAGAAATCACTGAGCTAAAGATTTTATATCCCATTGTGAAACTAACATATATACCAGGAAATTTAACTGTACTGTAATCCTATGGCCCCTCCTCGTCTTTAACACTGCTAGACTTCTCTGCATACAAAATTGCCTTCTCCATAGGTCTAAGTGTCCCAGAAATCTACAGCATCACTCCTAGCCTGGTTTCTTGATGTCATCAAGTTCTAGTACCTCCACCCTTTTCCCAGGCTCTCAAAACTTAAGAGTAGCGAGAGAATACCTTCATCATAATATCCTCAATCCTCAGTGTAAAACATCAAGGGACGACTACCTGTTAAAGAATCCTCCTAATAAGCCTGCAGGTAAGCATTATTTTCCACATTTAAGATAAGAAAAATAAGGCTCGGCAATACTAAGTGCTTTTTCCCCACACCATGCCAACTCTCAATTACTTTGGGTTTACAACTTCCACCCCACCCCTACATCTCTAGCTAGTTCCTAGTTCAGATGGCTCATAGCAAGTTTCCATCAGTGTAACAAAATCCTTTAACCATTTATTTAAATGGTCTCTCACACATTGCTAATTACTATACACTTGTAATACAGACTTCCAGAAAAAAATATACTTACTTTAAGTTTTCCTCTATTAAATGCACATAGAGAAACTTGATAAGAAGAATGCCCCATGTCTACGAAAACTACATTTCTTGGTTTCTCTTCTAAGGCAGGAAGATCTTGCTTATAGATCCCATATGCAAGAGCAACTATGTAAGAAAAAAATTAAATTCAACATATCATCATCTAAGAGTAAACTTAAAATTTAAGTAGAAGAAACAGATCCTGTATGTATGTACTGGAGTTGCCTCATATGCTGTTTCACAAAGAATCAAATTCTTTACAAGTTGTTTCAAGAAACATTAACTTCAAAGAGTTAAAGGCTGACATTCATTTAGGGTTCCTTATTGTTTCTAAATCCAATGTCCAATTCCAATGGCTTTGGCAATTGTTACTGAACCTCTTCCCCACTTTTTCTAATACATTTTGCAGGATTTCTTCCACCCTTGTGCCATCTCAACATTCCCACATTATCCTGTCCCTGAGATGTTGCTTCTCATTCCTCTGACTCCACCAGTCCAAGTCATAGAAAAGGCCAATATTTAAATCAAAGCACTGCTCCAATCACCCAATAACTGTATTCCTTTCCAAACAACCATGTGATTAAATACCAAAGTAAATGCTACAAAGATAAAGGAAAAGTACTAGTCAGATGAATTCTTTGTATGTGACAGAGTAACCAAAAATATTGTAACACATTGGGGTAAGTGCTCCAAGCAAAATAAAGAAGAAACCCTAGAATTTTAAGATTTCACAACCGTCACAATTAAACAAGTCAAAAATTTTAGTGAACAGTCTCTCTTACCTGCAGTAGTGTCATTCATTAATCGCAGGCAATTGAGACCAGCAATCTGTGTTGCATCCATCACTGACCGTCTTTCTGCATCAGTATAGAAACAAGGAACCTACAAAAAAAGTTGAAAGTTTGCTGTATTATGGAGATTCCCCATTTAAGATGCACCCGCCAAAAAAAAAAGGAGTGAAATCCAGAAAGGCCCTCAAACACCTACAGCAATTTATTCTGTACATGATCAAGGAAGTATTTCAAAGCAGTAGGGGAAAGTTAGACTACTCAATAAGTATTGGGACAGACAGACAGATAGCCATATAGAAAGTGAAGTTCCATCCCTACTATAAGCCTTACACCAAAACATAGGTCAAACCAAAGATGTAAAGTAAATGTTTAAAAAAAAAAAAAAAATCACGTGTGCCAGAATGAAAGGAATTTTACCATCAGAGTAGGAAAGGATTTTCTAAATAGAACTCAAAACACACAGTAAAAAAAATTTTGACTCAAAAAATCCTGATAACCACCTGAGAAAAATATTTGCAACTCACATCATCAACGTGTAAAGAGCTAATCTAATACATGAAGAACTACATATCAAAATGAAAACCATAAACTCAAAATGAACAAAGAACAAAACATTTCACAAAAAGGGCAATAAAAATGGCTTTAAAGGTTTTAAATGTTCTTCTACATCTAAAGAGTAAAATATTAAAATTACCTACATTTTGATTACCATTATTCACCTATGATACCATTATTCACCCATTAGAATTAGCTAAGATACCAATAAACTGTGCTGGTGAGGCTGTGGTCAAATAAGCCCTCTCATACATTTCGGGTGGAAGTGTGAATTAGTACAAATTCCTTGAAGGGCAATTAAGCAATAGCTGTTAAAATTAAAACAGAGCCCTGACAAGTGTGGCTCAGCTGGCTGGGCATCTCCTGCAAAGCTAAAGGCTTCCAGTTCAATTCTCAGTCAGGGCACATGCCTGGGTTGTGGGCCTGGTCCCCAGTTGGGGCACGTGCAAGGGGGCAACCAAGCAACATTCTCACTCATGGATGTTTCTCTCTGTCTCTCTTTCTCCCTCTCTTCACCTCTAAGAATGAATAAAGTATCTTTTTAAAACTTACAAATACAGTAGTCCCCCACTTATCCATGGGGGTATGTTCCAAGCATTCCCATGGATACCTAAAACTGAGGATAATATTGAACTCTATACATATATTTTTTTCTATACATACATACCCGTGATAAAGTTTATAAATTAGGCACAATAAGAGATCAACACCACCTAATAAAAAATATAACAATTACACAATACACTGCAATAAAAGTGAATGTGATCTCTCTCAAAATATTTTCTTAAGAAGGTATATAATGTCTTTTTTAAAGATTTTATTTATTTTAAGAGAGAGGGGAAGAGAGGGAGACAGAGGGAGAGAACCATTGATATACAACCCACTGAGCCACACCAGTCAGGGCTCTCTCAAAGTATCTTATAGTACTGTACGCATATCATGGATGCACTAGACCAGCAGTTCTAAACCTGTGGGTTGCAACCCCTTTGGGGGTCGAACGACTCTTTCACAGGGGTCGCCTAAGACGACTGGAAAACACATATATAATTACATATTGTTTTTGTGATTAATCACTATGCTTTAATTATGTTCAATCTGTAACAAAGAAAATACACCCTACATATCAGATATTTATATTACAATTCATAACAGTAGCAAAATTACAGTTATGAAGTAGCAACGAAATAATTTTATGGTTGGCGGTCACCACAACATGAGGAACTGTATTAAAGGGTCGTGGCATTAGGAAGGTTGAGAACCACTGCACTAGACAAAGGGATCATTCACAATCCAGGTAGGACTGAGCAGGCAGAGCAGGACTCAGAACAGCATCCACCTACAACTTAAAAATTGTTTATTTCTCGAATTTTCCATTTAACATATCCCCTGCATGTCAAATGAAAGCCATGGAAAGTGAAAACTGCAAATAAAGGGGAACTGTACACATTATCTTTTGTCCCAGCAGTTGCACTTTTAAGAATTCAGTCCATAAATCCTACAAACTTATCATACAAGACCAAAATGATATTTGTTCAGTTTATGCGGAAAACCTACTTTCCTTCTGGAAGTCTGTAATTTTGGTACATGCTAGGCAAAGGACACCTAAAAAACTGACCCCCAATAGAAACCCTGGACTCCTTAGGTGATATAAAGAACTTCCCTGGTGTATGTCATTTTCACATATGTTGCTATAATTTGTTGCTGGAAGAATTAAGCACAGCCAGGGTGACTTCATTAAAAGAGACTCTTGGAAGCTTGAGCCTGGGTTCCTCCAAACATTGCCCATGTACACCTTTTTCCTCTGATGATTTTGCTTTGTATTCTTTTGCTGTAATAAATCTTAGCCATTAAGTACAGCTATACACCAAAGACCTGTCAATCCTAGCAAATCACCGAAAACTCATGGTAGTCCTGAGGACCCCCAATACATGACTTAACACATCACCTTTAAACTTGTTCAAAAAGCTGAAAAGGCCTCTCAGGCATTCCACCCTTATACATAAATTTTACTTCTAATTAAGGATCAATGTAAAAGGTGCTAGCTGGGGAAATGAAGACAAATCTGACAGGTCAATGGAGGGTTTGGGAAAGGCATCTAAAAAAAAGACAGCGTCTGTACTGAATCTTTAAGAAAAGTATCATTTTTATTCTTTGCATCCCCAGAATGTGGCACAAAGGCCATAACCCAATTCTTTCTGACAAATGTCAGCTCCCCTTTACTAGACAGCCAAGAACTAAGGAATCCACTGGACAACAGACCATCAGGTGAAAAAGCCACCTAATAGTCCTTGCTCTACCAATCAGTGTACCAACAAGAGGCCCAGTGGTAAATATAAGATAGCTACAGAATGAGAGGATTCAGTGGCAAAGCCAACAGAGCCGCCCATTGCTAAGGACTCCATCATACCCCAAGAAAAAAGCTACAAACAGCCAGGCTTCCACCTAGATAGGGATACGGAAAAAGACGAGATCAAGTCTTGAACTGCTTTGCCTTCAGTGCTAGGAGTAGCAACAGCAAAGATACAGAGACAGAGATGGAGAAAAAGTGCCCTTCTCACTGGGAGTATTCAACTAATTTAACAAATGAGAGGCTACCAGAGACTATGCTCAGTGCTAGAAGAAATCCAGGAAGAAGTAGGCTTTGAGATAAGTCTTTAAATAGGCAGAACAACAGGAGGCCTAAGCAAAATCTAAGGGCCAGAAGACAAAATTCAAGAAAATGAAGACTAGTTTGATAAATTCTTAAAATAATCATACACCCTAAAGCAAAAAACAGTATTATTTGTAGTTAAAATGCAAATGCTTCTTTATTTAAGTCCCCAATGAGTAGGGCTCAAACTCACCGACACAACACAGTCCACGACAGGCTTTTTAAGAACACTTTCTGCTGTCTCCTTCAGTTTGGACAAAAGCATGGCCGTCACTTGCTCCGTGGTAAAATTTCGTTCTTCCTCCATATATTTCACCTGCCATAAAATAATAAAAGGATCTACACTTACTGTATTTTTTCATGACGTAAGAGTTTAAACTGAGCAATGTCTCACATCATCAATGGAACATTATCTCAAGAGGGAAGTGAAGAAAGCTAGTTTTGAAAGCAAAAATAACTTGAAGGCCACTTTTAGCTTTAAAACATGCACATGATACTTGGAGATAAGGACCACTATGTAAACACTGTTGTGACAACCAATAAAACCTGAGACAATTTACCTGTGCAGAAGCAAAGTGGTGTAGCTCACAGTAAGCACGTTACCCTCTGTAAAGGGGACTGGTGGTGAAACTATTTTATCATCTGACACATTTTACCACTAGCTGTGTTTTACTTAGTTTACTATGCTGACTTTATTATTATCTCCCTAATTAAGTTCCGATCTAACCCTAGGACATGGTTTTAGTCCAACTCATTCACTGCTGTAGCCCCAGCACCTGACACACCTGACAGAATACATACTTGCTACATTAAAGAATGATGAACAAAGCTTCAAACCATCCTACCCTGGATAAAAGTCTACAAGTTGGACAAGAGTTGCAAACTTTAAATGTTGAAAGGTTGCCTAGAATAAGCTCCATTCCACATATACCCATAGTCACCCAACTGCAATCCAGACCAGAAAATATCACTCTCTCCTTTTAACATATTGTGTACGGGTGGCGAGAATTCTCGTCATTTCTAAAAGGCATTTAAATTCCCCTGTACTCAACGTGTTAAAGTTCTGCTCGAACTCAGCTTGAAAGCTACCTGCTCCTCACCTCCTCACTCCCCAGCCCAACCATGATGCATTCTGGTTCACAGTCCAACAGTTTCTCACTTTATTGCATGATAAAGTGGGAAAATAACCCTCCCAGTGAGCCTCTTTCTAAGCTACCCCTTCTTCCTTGTTAGTCTAATCTTGGTCGACTCCTCCACCCTTGTACTTGGATCCACTTAACCCCCAGGTCTTCTCCCTAGACTCTTCCTCTTTTTCATGCAATGCTTATGACTAAATCTTCCAGTATCTGTCCTATTTCTTTCTTAACGATAAGCATCTCCCTCATTTCCTCAACCCCCGCTTTTCCTTTTTCCCTCCTCTGTACTCCAGTTTTACCCCTTACTAGATCATTCAAACTGTTCTGAGATTATTGCCACAGATATCCTAAGTAAACCCAGGGATATTCTTCAGTTATCTCAGGATTCTTTACTTCTATATTCAACTAAATTCTTAAGTTACAATGGTACAATTGACTACCTTTTTCTCCCAATTCACATCATCTCTTGGATTTTGAACCCATTCCTATGTTCTTATTTTTCCAATTGGGATATCTAAAACACTAAATCTCCTCTCTCTAAACTTCCTTGCCTAGAAAGCTCAACCACCCTCCTGGATTCTTCTTAACACCTGAGTGCTAAAGGCACCCATTCCCCAGCCTCTCACCTCTTTTGTATGATCAGTTCACTGCATGCTTCACAAAGAGACTCTTCTAGGCATCCCACAGATATCAAAGACTAAACTCTCCTTTCCTCAAAAAAGAACAACACCTTTTATAATCTAATTCTTACTGTCAAGAGTGTAACCAGCTACCTGCCTAGTGACTTAAAAGCATTGATTTCTCTGCCTGTGTTCCGCAAATCACACCCTAAAATCACACAGAAACAATACAAGCAGCAATGGCAGCATCAGCTTCATCACTACCATCCACCCAAGCCACAGTAACCGTGCCACCTGTGGTTCTCAATCAAAATCAAAATCACTAAAAAAATGCCAAATGGTCTTTACTACCAAAAGCTTTTCCTAAGCATTTATAAGCATTTTCATTACAACATGAAATCAGAATTGAATTGATATACGCTGACCTAATAAAAATAAAGTGCTATATTTTAATCATAAGGCATTATCTTGAGAACCTTACCTTTATACCCGTTAATCCAGTGGGTAACTGCACGATATCATAAGCAAGGTTTGATTTTTCTGCCTCCACAAACGGATCAGAGAATGCTCGGCCATGAAATCTTTTAAATCCTTGGACTGTGTTCTTTGCATTGGAAATGATCTAAGAGTCAAAGAGTAGAAAGACTGATAGCAATTAAATTAGGAAAAAAAATTCAACAGTATCAGATTATTTAGCATCATTTTAATGCCACAAAGTTGCCTTCTGAGTTTCAGTTTTCTTCAGCATGAAATCTTTCTGAGTGATGCCTACTAGCATGTGAAGTGAGGCTTGAGGGGTAAGGGGCTTGTACAGGTAACAGAGATCACAGTCCAGCCTGTCCTGCTTCTCCATGTAGACAAGTTATTATACCTATAAAAGTATTTTGTCTTAAACGTCTAATAAACATTTGGATATGAGTTTTAGCCTTTAAAAATTACCCAAAGTTTGTGATTCAATATTTCCAGGAATCAGTTTGGAAGTTTGTGTCAATTCAGAAATTCCAGTGAAAAAAACCTGCCATTACGGAAAAGATGAATGCAACAAGATATTGACAGTGTATTATTTATATATAATACCAGAAAACTGGAAATAGCCTGAATGTGTATGGGTACATAAATTATGGTATATCCATACAGTAGGCAAGATTATTTTAGGAGACTGAAGTATCTATATAATATGACCTCACTTTTGTAGAAGAGAAAATATTTATATGCTTAGGAAAGTACAAAGATTAACATTACGATACTAACGGATTTTTGGATAATGACAATACAATAAAACTTACGAATTCCCTATAGTATTATATCTATATTTTTAAATTTCTTTACAATAAACTATTATAATTGATGGGAGAAAAAGAAAAAAAACACTGGCAAAGACAGTCAAGAAATTCAGCAAAGAACTTGTTAAGGTTTACAGGCTCCTCTTCCTTACGCAAGAGGTAAATGTACCAAGCCCCAAGGAAAAGCTGCAGAGCTCCTCTGCATCAGGTGTGTCCAAAGGCACACAGAGAAGCCTTTTTGTAAAACATTGAGGCCTCCCAGATCTGGCCTGCTTCAGCAACCTGCCAAGGAGAAACTCAAGTATCACAATACTGTCAACCTAGAACTAGGCAGCCAGTTTAGTACAGTAACTATTCTCAGAAATGAAAGCAAATTTAAAACCAGGAAGAATTCACTGAAATTTTAGAAGGAAAGACATTTCAATATAGGTGTATATTTACTATCTACTGCCTCCTTGATTATAAAACACCCAGTGTAATTAATAACCAACAGGCCAAGCATCATTTTCTTAGGCTTATGATTTTCAGGCCCTTCCCAGCCCAGAAAGAGGTAAGTATTCATTCTATATTTTTTTCCAGACTGGACCATAAGAAGGTCAAACACGCAACTCCTTAATTTCATAGCAACATCAGACACGCAGGATAACAGAACTCTTGGGATTCTGTGGCTCTGGTTACTCAGAAACGAGCAAATATGTCAGACTCCTGGTTTGCAGAGTAAACTAATGCTAAGTTATTGTACTTCTACAAGTATGCTTTCCTTCCCTGAGAACCTTGATGAACAAGATCAAATAGAGATAACACTGACCCTCAGTATTAATAAGAAAAGACCAACAAGAAGACTTAAGGAGATTTAAAATACATCCTCGTAGTTTGCATGAAACAGCTTCTACTGTTCATGCTATTCACTCAAGCACCAGAAACAGGAGTCAGGTCTGTCTCCCAGCTGTATGTCTTAGCCTACCAGTGCTGGTCACATAAGGGGCACCCGAACAGTTGCTGAACAGAGAATGGACAAACCAGAAAAATCTGGTTTCAGGAAAACAACAAAATTACCTACCTGACTTTTAGCTGCTGCTCCAATTGAACGATTCTTGGGACCAAAAGAAATGCAAGCCCTAAAAGATATAACAAACATTTTAGAATAAAACCTTATTGCAACATTACAGCCAAAACCATACCAGGCAAGATTTCTGAGTCTTCATTAAAAAGCCATATACTTTAACCTTTATATAGAGTAAAACTGTCCATGGGAGTCCAGGCTTTAGATGTTGAAGTTCTATGTGATGACCATTTGTCTAAAATACTACAGAGAGGTGGATTAGCAAGTCTCCACTATCCTCTAATTCTTCAAGTCTGGTGTTCAAAATCCCCACATAAAACAATGTACCCTCATATCAATTCATCAATTAAATGTTCTTTTGTTTTCTAAAACAGCTTATAACTGCACCAAGAGAATAGTCTATACACCCTGAATACTCTTATCCTATTGTAAATAAAAAGTAAATTTTCTAGAACTAGCTTCTGAGGACTCAATTTCTGACAAGGAATTTCATTCCCACTTCCGAACACATTCTTCCAAATCACTGATTCATACACTGCCTGCTGGTCTAATCTACTTGCTGCTTCTTTTAGAAAGCAAAACTGAAACCTGCTTCAAGGTACAACCACTTTCAAATACTGTGCTTAAGCTTATAGTTATATTGAAGTTGATGCTTTCACCCCAATGAGTCACCCTATGTTCTTCATTGTAATTAACCCCTCTGGAACCTTGCCCCATGTTATCTTTACCCTCATGTATCTGTCACCTCCCTTCAATAGTTGCTTTCTCTCAAGCTTTAATAAAGTCAAATTCACCCAAAAGACAAAACTCTTCCCTGAGTCCATTTCCCCCTCAAACCTGTAAGCCCTCTTTCTTCTGCTTAATTATGACTGCATAAATTCCTTATGGGTAGTATCTCCTTTAATTCTCATAAGCACCCTACCTTATTTCCAATTTATAGGAAACTGAGACCAAAAAGGTATTAATAAGTAAATTTACCCAGGGTCATATAATCTGAAAGCAATGAAATCAGATCAATTCTTCAAATTTTACATTCTAGCTTTGACCTTGACCTTCTCTATCCTCCCTGGAACCTTAGTTCTTTCAATGTATAGCAGACTAAGAAATATGGCTCTGGAGTCATACTGCCTTGGTCCAAATCTGACTCTATTAGATGACCTATTAATCAAGTTGAATTGTACTTAAATTTACTAGCCCTAGGCACAATGACAGAATGCCGGGCCTCTCGGGACCTCTCTGTGCCTCCGGGGCCGTGCCAATCTTCCAGAAGTGTGCAGGCAGCTGTGTCCTGAATACATATGGTTTAGATTGAGCACTCATCGTCAGCCTTCCTGCAAATATGCCAATCACTAAAATTGTTTAGACTAACCTGAGTACCACTTAAATCTCTTATCAGTACCTATACTGCCCTTTAAGAAACTGCTCAAGGCAACCTTACCCACTCCATTCACTCCACTCCTAAGCGTATCTAAAACTGCATCTTCCTAAAAACTAACAGATTGGGGGGGGGGGGGGTGTATTGGGACAACTGTACTAGCATAATCAATGAATTGTAAATAAAAATAATTTTAAAAACTACCAAATCTGATTTTCTACAGTATATACCACCAAAACCTCAATCCCAGCATAACTAAAAGATGATGTTAATTATCGTCCCTTGTTTCCTTCAGTCCTTTATTCAAACCTCATCTCAAAACAATTACTAGCTCTAAGAATAAAAAACATCAATGTTCCCAACTTTCCTGTAAGTCCTGATGAAGGGTTAATTCCCTATTCTTAAAAAAAAAAAAAAAAAAAAAAAAAATTCCTATTCTATCTAAGTAACTCTAGAATCAGGATCTTTTAATAACCCTCCCAGAAAACCCACTACATACAAATAAAGTCCAGATTCCTCACTGTCCCAGCCCCATCCCCATCTTACAGCTGCACCTCATGCACAGTGACCCAACACAAGTTAAACATTGTCTTCCAATCTTCCCGCTTTGCTCATGCCACTTTTGCCACCTGAAAATGCTCAAGTCCCTTCTAAATCAGTCATTCTCCAGAAACATCACCCACTTTGTCTGTGAAGCCTTCCCAGTCCCCCTCAAGTAAAAATTAATTGTTCTTACTTCTTTACTTGTTGGACAATGTTACTTCTTAACTTGTTGGACTTTGGACAATGCAGATGTAGAATATTTCCATTGTCACAGAATGTTCTATTGTACAGAGCTGCTGCTCTAAGTAATATTTTCCTTGAAGTCAGTTAACATTTTTACTGACTTTTACATCTACATCTGCATTTTTAACAGTAATAGGAACTGTTTCATACATCTTGAAAAGCTAAATAAGTTGTATCAGTTCAAATTATTCATCTTTTCTGGTCTGTGTATATACACACTATAAACGGTTCCCAACTTCTTACAAAGCAATCAAATGTCAAGAATGGAACATCAATCTTCACCCCATAATACAGCAGCAACACCTCAAACAAGGTATATAACTTGCAAAGTATGGACTAAAGTCCATGTTTTTCTTACCATATCATAGGAAATCATCAATAAAGTATCACTACATAATATTTAGATTCTAGAAATTTCTGTAACAATAAGCCAACTATTGCACCAAAGAAATCCTTTAAGGGAAGTGGGGAGTAAAGAAAGAAATCCTTAGCTTTTCCACTTTGCCATCAACTTGATCTGAACACATATGCAGTAAAAAGAGCTAAGGCTCTAGAATCAGACAGTCTGGGTCTGTCCAAATCCCTTCTCTGCCCTTCTAGCTGTGACCTCTTTTGCTTAGTTTCTCTGAAATTCAATTGCTCACCCCTAAAATGGAAAAATTACAGCACCACCCTCACATGGGTGCTATAAAGATTAAATTCTGTTGATCCACTTTTAAAGGGCACATAATAAATAAAATATAACTCTTACCCTAGGCTCCAATGAAGCACAGGTCCAAGTTTCATACAAAAATATGCCAGTTTGCTATGTAAATTCTGCTTCACTGTCCAATAAAATTCAATCAACCATCTTAAAATCAACTGCCCACAATGAGGTTAAGAAATCACTTACGTTCCTGGTATAAATTAATCTCTTAAATTTTTGTAAAGTATTCTGGCAATATGTACTGAAACTCTAAGCATACATATATCCTTTGCCTTAGCAATTTCACATCTGGAAATCTCCAACAAAAATAAGTGTTAACGTGTAAACAAATATAAAAAGGTACTTAATGCAGAACTACTTGTAATAGCAAAATATTAGACATAACCTGAGTATTTGAAGAAAACATGTTACAGTCCTAATGTGGAATTACATATTTAAGGATGTAAATTCATATTTCACTCAAAGATATCTAAAATACAGGGTGTGACAAAAGTAGGTTTACTGTTGTTTGTATGAAAATACAATAATTAATAAATAATAAAAGAATGAACTATTTCATGTACTCACAACTGTAAACCTAATTTGTATGATCCTGTTTAAACACACATACTATGTATATTAATAGAAATCTAGAAAAACATATGCAAGGATAGAGAGCAAATTAGAGGGAGAAAAAACTTTATGTTAACACTTCAGTGTTTTTATTGTTACAGCAAACAAGTATTTTGTTAAGTCAGTCAGAAAAAAGTTTTAGTTTAGGAAACACAATTTAGAACCTAATGGCAAAGTTCCTGTAGAGCACTTCTACCAATTTTGTATGCAAGGTTGTATTTTAATTCTTAAATGATTTCAAGTCCTGGCTGGTGTGGCTCAGTGGATTGAGTGCCAGCCTGCGAACCACAGGGTTGCTGGTTCGATTCCCAGTCAGGGCACATGCCTGGGTAGCGGGCCAGGTCCCCAGTTGGGGGTGTGCAAGAGGCAACCAAACACTGATGTTCCCCTCCCTCTCCTTCTCCCTCCGGTTCCCTATCTCTAAAATTAATAAATTTTTTAAAAATGATTTTAAGAAACTACTTTCATAACCCTCGTAATGAGATATATGAGGGTAAATGGTATAAGCAGTCTGAAGCTTTAGTTAACAAATCAGCCTCCCTTTCCTTGAAATCCAAGTCATCTTGCTCCTCTTTTTAGATCTACACATTTAAAAGACATTCACTTCATAGAGAAATAATTTCCTTGCACAAAAAAGGTATCAGATGTTAACTTGCCAGTCACCTAGAAATTATACATACTTTCAGCTTTTGTACCCTGTTGAGTGGGTATTAATAATTTCATCACTTCAAATTCCTAATATGTTGCTTTATTAAAGAACGAAATTCATCAAAAAAAAAAAATTAAATTCATCAAAATGACACTGTAAACAATTCATGCGTTATGACCCAGCAATTCCACTCCTGAGAATATTCAAACAAACCCACCATTAATTCGAAAGAATATATGTACCCCTATGTTCATTGCAGCATAGGCTGTGGGTTCCATCCCCGGACTGGGCACAAATGGGGAGGCAACCAATTCTTTCTCTTTCTCTCTCTCTGTCTCCACCAAAAAAATAAAATCAGTGAACATATCCTCCAGTGAGGATCTTTAAAAAAAAATAATAAAGGCTGTGGTACATATATACAACAGAGTATTACTCAGCCATAAAAAAAGATAGGTCTTAACCACTTGCAGCAGCATGAATGAACCTAGAGGGTATTATTATACTAGGTACACTAATTCAGTCAGAGAAAGACAAATACCATACGACTTTACTTATATGTGGAATCTAAGGAACAAAAGAAACTAATAAAATTTAAATAGACTCACAAAATACAGAGAACAAACTGATGGTTGCCAGAGGAAAGGGGAGTTGGGGGACTAGGTGAAAAAGATGAAAGGATTAAGAAGTACAAATTGGTAGTTACAAAACAGTCACAGGGATGTCAAGTACAGAATATGGAATATAGTGAATAATATTTTAATAACTATATGGTGCCAGGTGGATACTAGAAATACTAGAGGGACCACTTAGTGAAGTGTATGACTGCCTAATCACTGTGCTGTACACCTGAAACCAATACAAATAATATTAAATATAAACTGTAATAAAAGAAACACTTTATATAAAGAATTTTCATTTCTTTTTAATCCTCACCTGAGGATGTTTACTGATTTCAGAGAGGGTATGGGGAGGGAGAGGGGACCAGGGAGAGAGAGACATGGATTGGTTGCCTCCCACATGCACCTAGACCAGGGATCAAACCGGCAACTAGTACTGGACTGGCCAAAAAGTCCATATGCTTTTTTCAATAAAATAAAAGACACATTTTTCATTTTCACCAATAACTTTATCTCGTTATTGGCTTCCAATGGGTAGAGGCCAGGGATGCTACTAAACATCTCCCAACACTTAAGACAGCCCCCACAGCAAAGAATTATTCGGCCGAAGTATCAATAGTACCAAGAAACTTCGCAAACCACTTTTGACATGCTTGGTCAGTCACAGCACCTTCTCCATACTCTCACAAATCTTTTTTTGTGTTTCAGTTGCATTTTTACCTTTCTTGAAATAATAAAGCATAATATACCAAAAATGTTGCAATTTTCTTCTATCTTCAGTATTAAAATGGCTGCACAAAAATTCACCAATTTGTTATTTATTTATTTATTTTTAGAGAGAGGGGAAAGGAGAAAGAGGGGGAGAGAAACATCACTGTGTGGTTGCCTCTCACTTGCGCCCCCAACTGGGGACCTGATGTGCAATCTAGTCATGTGCCCTGACTGGGAATCAAACCAGCAACTCTTGGTTCGCAGGCTGATGCTCAATCCACTGAGCCACAGCAGCCAAGGCCTTGTTAAGTTTTTTTTTTTTAATGTACTGTGATATGAGAGCTGTCACAACACAATAACAAAATTGTTTTGAATGCAGTTAAAGACAACTAAGCATTACTAGAGCCATCCTACAAGAAAAACCTAACTGACTTTTTGGCCAACCCAAAATGTGCCCTGATCAGGAATCAAACCCGTAACCTTTTGGTGTACAGGATGACGCTCTGACTGAGCCATTCGGCCAAGGCCACAGAATTATTTTCATAAGTAATTCATTTCTAGCCTATAAATTGTTCATTGGAAAGTGTGGCTCAATTAACTTCTGTTTGACAGTCCAAAAACATTTTTATAACAGAAAAACTTTATAATTGTACCCTTTCTAGTGTAATAATCCAGCTAAATATAAAAATAGGCTTTCCAAGCCTCCAGTCAAAAAACAACAGCCCTGGCTAGTGTGCCTCAGTGGCCTGAGCACTGGCCCACAAACCAAAAGGTCACAGGCTCAATTTCCCGTCAGGGCACATGCCTGGATTGCAGGCCAGGTCCCCAGTTGGGGGCACATGAAAGGCACAATCCATGTTTCTCTCTTCCTCCCTTCCCTCTAAAAAACAAATAAAAATATTTTTTAAAAATTAACAGGTACACTAATTTAGAATCTGTCCACACATCTCTCCCATATTACCACACTGATGGAGAGCAACATCAACCCCCCAACATGGACTAAATACTGCACTAGCCTAAGTTATCACTCCGCTTCTTCTCTTGCCCTTCTCACATAAATCCATTCCCCACAAAAGTTAATCACATTTTAAGATGTTAGATCCCACTACCCCTAAAAAAACATCTCTAACATAATTTACAAAGCTTTGCCACCATCTAGTCTGTCCCTAACTCCTCTCCAGATTCATCCCACACCATTCTCTCAAGGGGCAGGAGTAGCCATAATCCTCTAAATCGGTCACATCAGCTGAGCTCTCTGTGCAGGTCTTCCTCAGTTGCTTTTCCTTCTGCCTAGAACAGCTCTTCCTCAGACTCACAACTTCCATAATAAATTTCTTCTCATTCCCCAGATATCGACTGAAATGGAACTTTTTTCCTTTTTTCTTTGGATTTATTGGGGTGGCATTGGTTAATAGATATATACGTGTCAGGTGTACAATTTTATAATACATCATCTGTATACTGTGTTGTGTTCACCACCCCAAGTCTCCTTCTATCACCAATTAACCCCCCTTTACCCTCTTCTACCTCCCCCAAAACCACTTCCCTCTGGTAATCGCCATTTGTCTGTGAGTTGGGTTGTTTCGGTTTTTCTTAATCCCTTCACTTTTTTTCACCCAGCCCTGCAACCCTGCTTCCCTCTGACAGATGTTAGTCTGTTCTCTATAAGTCTGTTTCTAGTCTGTTAGTTTTTTTGTTCATTAGATTCCACTTATGAGTGAAACCACATGGTACCTGTCTTTTTTGACTGGCTTCACTTAGACATAATGCTCTCCAGGTCCATCCATGCTGGCGCAAAGATTTCCTCCTTTTTTATGGCCAAGTAGTATTTCATTGGGTAAATGTACCATGGCTTTTTTACCCACTCATCTACTGATGGGCCCCTGGGCTGCTTCCAAATCTTGGCTGTTATAAATAACATGGCAATGAACATAGGGGTGCATAAATGGCACTTCTTTTTAAGATTTTATTCATTTATTTTTAGAGCTAGGGGAAGGGAGGTAGAAAAAGAGGGTGAGAAACATCAATGTGGGAGAGAATCACCAATTGGTTGCCTCGCATATGCACCAGGAACCAAACTTGCAACCCAGGCATGTGCCAAGTAGGAATCGAACTGGTGACCTTTCACTTCATGGGCCAAGGCCAAACCGAGCCACAGCAGGCAGGACAATAAAATCTTAAAAAGCACCTTCCATCATCATCCTACATACAATTTAAATTAGGTCCCTGTGTCATCGTATCCTGTACCTTCCCATCTGGACCTTTACCAGTTAGTAGTTACATATATATTTGTTTAGCACCTCATTTTTCCCATTAGCCATGTCAATGACGGAAGGATCCTGTTTATCTGTCCATCAGAACACCTCCAGTGGTTAGCACAATGGCTGGCATATTTGCTAAAAGAAATCTAATTTGGTGGGAAAGTGTCTCTTCCAGGTAAGACTCAATTAGTTCATCAAAAACTGATTCCAAATCTATTAACTCCACAATTTGAAATGAGGTAGTTCCATAGCCAACCCTCTGGAACCTGCTCCACTCTCACACTAAAACAAACGTACATCACACACTGTGTACCTGAGGTATAAAACTGTTGGTCCATAACCACTACAAAAGGTCAGCCTTTCTGCTCCCATGTTCTGCTTAGCCAGACTTCACCAGAGAAATCTCAGCTAATCAAAATCAGTTCAAAAAAATTACTTGACCCTGGCCAGTGTGGCTCAGTTGGTTGGAGTGGTGGTCCATAAACTAAAGGGTCACAGGTTCAGTCCCTGGTCAGGGTGCCTACAAGGCAACCACAATATGCTTCTCACACTAATGTTTCTTTCTCTTCTTCTCTCTCTCTCAAAGCAATGAAAAAAAAAAATGTTCTTTGATGAGGGAATTAAAAAAATTATTTGGGTGTATAGCATCCCTGTAAGTTCCTGAGAAATACAGAAGAAAATATACGGAAAACATAGGAGAAAAATTACTTACAAATATTTTTTAAATATTTTATTATAATTACATAGCGTTATCTGGTCACTTAGTCTTTGAGGCATATTTAATTGTGATCTGGAAACATTAATTTCTTTTTTTCTGAAAATTCAGTTTCAAATAATGGAATTTATGGTAAAATTATGGCAGCTGCTGTTTGTCTAAAAAAATTAGAACATAAGGTAACAGCCTAAAAGAAAGTCCTGTCAATACTTGAAATTCTCTTCCCTCTGGCGAAGTATGTTCAATTCCAAGCAAGAAAGAACCAAGATGTTATATGACCAACTCAGTGTTCCAGCCTTTTTACTGTAATTCCTTGGGGAAACCTATCTTTATCAATGAAGAAAATTAGGATCCAGAGAGGAAGACAGTACCAAATAAAAAGTTAATGCTTAAATACTTAAAAAGAAACTTTAATGCTTTAAAAAGAAAAAACTTCAATATATAATACACTTTCCTGTAAATACAAATTTAAACATACCCATTGTGAAAAACTATAAAAATAGCCGGGGTTGGGGGAGTAGGATGTATTTTAACTATCAGAGGTTTTCTTTGGGGGGGGGGCAATAAAAATCTTTTACAATTGATTGTTGCACAATCTAACTACAAACTTTATATCTCAATAAAGCTGTTAAAAACTAAAAACAAAATCGACAAGGGGCCATCAAAGTTCAATCTAGGGTGGATTTTTAGGGGAAGCACCTGGGTTAGTGCTAAAATAAGGGGCAGAAATCTAAAAGTATAAGGGAAAGGTTGTGAGCCTTCTGAGTAACAAAGATCAGGCTAATAGATGAGAATCTAGTTTGACTAGCAATCCGCTCAAGAAGCGTGACAAAAAGTTAGGGTAAAAAAATGCACTCTAGAACAGATGCTGGTGAACCACCACACTGAGAACCTAGCAAATAGTATGAAGCTTAGATGATTTTGTCAAAGAGAAAAGACAGTGGGATTGAAAGGTTTCTCTATGCACGCAAAAAGTTCGATTCTTTTACTCTAACCAAGGAAAAACCTGGGAGAGTCATGATTTCTTAGAACTGTATCTATACTTATCCCATAACTTATTATAGGTTCTAGAAGTCAAAGCGAGCCCAAGTCATTCGTAACAGCGGCCTAGCCCTGTCCCGGTAGCTCAAGAGATAGTCCTAAATTGCAGTTTATCACTTGGTCAGGGCACATAAAAGAATCAACCAATGAATGCATAAATAAATGGAACAACAAGTCGATGTTGCTCTCTGTTTTTCCTCCCTCTTTAAGTATGTAAGTAAATAAATAGCAATTGTGGCCAAAACCCTGGTTGGAATGTGTTACTGTGAAGTGGATGCACACAGAATAGCAGAGAATGACCCAACATAGTTCAATATACTGAAAGGATGTTAAAAAAACAAAGTAAAAGCAAAGGTATCGACACAGCGTCGATTTTATTAAGTCCTTTCCTGATATGTTATATCGCCACTCCAAGCCCCAGAACCCTGGTCCATCCAGAGCCTTAGCCTCAGGTTCTCCCGCTCCCTTGCTTCCGGACGCCGCCCCGCCCCCACTCACGTGGGACACCGGCCGCTGCACCTCGAAGCCACCGGCAGACGCCAGAACCCGTTGAACTTTTAAGTGCCTGCTGTGTGCAAAGCTACGAACTCCTGTGTTAGGTTCAAGAAGCGTCAGTACGCCCTGGGCCTAGGCTCTGCCTGTTGAAAAAGGATCTCGGTCCATCCTACATCCCGGGCCTGCCTTCCCTTCAGCTCCTACCGAGGCCCTCCGCTGGTCCGAGGACCCGCTCACAACCTTCGCTTACCTCGCGGGCCCCCGGGAAAGGTCTCGCTCCTGGCGCAGACCCTCACGGCGGGTCGCGACCACTAGTAACCTGGCACCCAATGAGGGTTCCCTATCCTCCGGGCCTTATGCTCGGAACTGAGATGACTCCCCGGTCGGTGTTACCCAGCCGCGTGGGTCGCAGACCCCGAGCCATTGCTACCTCCCCAACCCCCCAGCTCACGCGGCCGGCCTTGCCCACACTTACGGCGTGCAGCGGTCGCTGTACTCATTAGCTATCGTCTCGATGCCGCCGGCGCGTGCCACAGCGACGTAGCAGCTCTGGAAGCCGAGGTCTATGCCTATCACTGACATGGCGCCAGCTAAAGCTCGGGCTCGAGCCCGGGTCCGGCCGGCGAGACAGGACACAGACCCCGGCGGGGCTGGAGCGCGGAGAGTGGGCCGCTAAGGCCAGGAAACCGGTGCTGGTGGGGACGTGGGGGTGCCCACGCGAGAGCCCAGGTCCTCTTAAATGGACCAGCAGAGAAGCGTGCTGCTCAAGCCGGCTCCGGCTCAGCGGCCACAGTGAAGGAGCCGGGTAACGGGGGCGGAGATGATCTCGAAAGATCTCGTTGCAACGAGAGTGAAGCTGCAGAGCGAGAACTGCGAAGGAAAGGAATGTTCTCGCGAGACCTCGGCTCAGCCGCTTTTCCTTTTGAGGTCCCACCCCCATGACGTACAAGCAACTGTCGCGTCCGGGCAAGAGAACCTGTGAGGGAGGAAAATGGTTGAGAGGCGGAGCTAGGCAATTGAACCTGCGCACCGAATTGGCTGCAGCTGCCTTTCACAGGGGCAGAGAGCAGTGGAGCATCTCTCCCTCAAAAAGGAAGGGTAGGAGGTAGCCAGCTTGGAGGCAAAGTACTGTAGAAGCGTCTTTAGCCTACTTCCGCCGTTTTTCTTTATATCCAAAGAAACTTCCGGTGGGGGGACCTCGGGCGCCACAGCTTCTGTTGAGCCCCAAAATGGGAGCGAGGTTGACCGGTCGAAGAGAGGGCAGCTGTAGGAACACGGCCCCAAGGAGGGAAAGAGTCCACTCGCAATACCACCGCCTTGTGGGTTTTTTTTTTTCCCTTCAGCCTTGCAGGGTTCTCTAAACCACTCCTGTCCTTAGATCAGACTGAGGGGGCTACAGGATTTAAAACCTCTTCATCCCTAACACAGTCCAAGCACCTGCCTTGAACTGGATGCAAGGGACATAGATGATAAATTACCATCCAGTAAAATGGTAGGATTACATGAAGCTAATAAATCCTTTTTTCTTTTTCCTTTTTTTTTTTAATGCAGTGTCTTCCAATCACCAGGTACTAAGCAATCGGGGAATGGAACGGGTACCTCGGCCAGGCTTGCTTTTCCTCCTGTCTCCAAAGCTGGTAGAATATTACCCACTCTCCAGACGCGATCCTGGGAGGTTGAAACTAATGAATCTTAATTTAAGGCCTCTTGCTCCCGCCCACACAAGCACCTAAGAGAGGAGGGAGTTGCTTAGCGTTAAGGAGCTCTCCAGGTGCCTAGGGGGAGCCAGCTTGCGATCAGGAAGTGATTCTGCGTAATAAGCACGTCTGATAAATTGCTTAATGAGATTTTAGAAGGAAAATCTGAATCTTGAGGTCTCCAATAATTTGTTGTAATTTCTTGTTCTAAATATTTACTTTGCGATTCTATTTTTTTAAGGGCCCCCAACACAATTTTTTTTAAGTTAGGTTGACCTTCCCCTTCTATCCTCTATCCTATTTTTCTCCTACCTAGAGGGATATCAATAACATCAAGGACAGTATTGGCCTTAATTTTGACAGCCTGTATCCATTAATTTGCTCTGGGTTATTAAACACTGAGCAGAGAGAGGCCAGAAGCCCTAGGCCAAAGTGCCTAATCCACCTAAAAGATCACTATGTCTGGCTTACAGACTCGGTCTCTGCCTTTCTTCTTGTGGGAGGCCTCCCCAGCCTTTAGCTCAAATGGCAAAAAACACACCCATATCTCTTTATGTTCCAATTTCATATCTACTTGCCATAATTGCCATGGCACGGCTTTCAGTTTAAAATACCATCAATCCTATCAATCTTTTTAAGGATTTGTCCTTCTCAAAATAAAACATTAACATCAGTCACAGAGAGTACTCATCTTGCTATAAATAGTTTCCTGAATGTCAAACTTATAGCTTAAGAGGCTATTCTGGGATATTTAAATAAATGAAGTCAGAAAAAAGTCATTTAAGAATTCTGAAGAATCTTTAGGACAAGTTTCCAAGAATCACAACTGTGAAGTTGCCAGAATAATGTTGGGAGGCACTGTGGTTGAAACACAAGTTCTTTTCATTCAGCAGAGTTATCTTGAGTACGTTAGGAGAAGGAGATTGTTAAATGCCATTCTCTGGTAAAATGATTCAACTTAGTTCCAAGCAATCCAGAAGGTGTATAAAAGGTGTTTGCTTGTTTTAAAAATACATTACTCATAGGCTGCTCACCATGAGACAGAAGGTGCTCAGTTGACAATTCATAATCATTCCTGCCAAGTGTCCTGTGGAATATTCTCCCACACTCTGGAGCAGCTTCTGTAATTCTTCGCTTTAGGGGGAAGCTAAAAGCTCAGATAATGGTGTTTTTCTGGTCTCCCTGATGTCATAGTGAGTGGACCAGTGCCCTTAGTCAAACCAGCACCCCTATCTTACACTCTAAAGCTCTAGTCACTCAATAATAATTACCATACCCTACCTCCCCAGCCTTTAGCTAAACTAGCAAAAAAGCACATCCATATCTCTTGTGTTCCAATTTCACATCTACAGTATGTGCCAGGCATTGTGCTGAGTAATTTAGATACCGTAATTCATTTAATCTTCATAGCAAGCCCATTAGGCAGGTATTTTCCAATCTTATAGATGATAAAACTGAGACCTGATGAGGTTGAGGAACCTGTTCAAGGTCACACAGCTTTTAAAACTCTGACTTCAACATGGGTTTTCTATAACTACACCACTATTTTCTTTAAATTCATGTTTCTTACGGAGGCTCATTAAAGTAAAGAATGGGAAATAAAGAGTAAAAGAAGTAATTCAACTAGGAACATTTACTATTGACATTTTGGAATACTTTCCTTCTTTATGTTTTTGTTGTATATGATGATTGAATTTGATTATGTCTTTTTTTAACATTAGGTTAAATCAGACTTTCCCAACTCGTATTCCCCAGGGAAGTGTGCCATGAAATATTGATGTTAATATTACCATTTTAAAGGCTCTGAGAAGTCCTAGAGAAAACCTGTTTCACTTTGTTTAATCATAAATACAAGTATAAATATAAGAAATACTAGTTATGGAGTAGTGGAGCACAATTTAGACTCCTGCTTTTTCCCCTCAAGCTCATATGCTCTTCTGATATAAAAAACTACCATTACAGTTCACTTCTAACTCCAAATTGGCTGAAAGCCTAGGGTCGGTCTTTCTTTACGCTATGAAACTGTCTGCTTACATCGTAGCACTATGATCTCATTTTGAGGTCCTTCTCCAAAACCCCATGTTTTGCCCTTATTTGGGCTGATTACACTGATACCTATGGCCTGCATCATTATCAGTCCAAGCCCTTTCCCTCTTTACAATCTTATGAATTTCCCCCAGATTTCTCCAAGCCACACAAGCTGATATGATCATGAAAATTTAACCCCTTCATCTAGGTCCCTTGATCACCAAAAATTTTCCTGGCCTGACTCACAACCTCCTTATCCATCAGCTCCACCCTCACTTCAGCCAGCCCCAGACGCAACTTTCATCCACCTCTAGCAGCTGACATTCCAGCTCCACCTCGAAGTCTTGCCTTTTGGTCTGGTCTGTTGAGAGCAGAAAGATGATTCTGACGAGTTCAGCCCAGTTTGGCTCTGACTTGTCCAGTCTGAAGTGTGAAGAGACTCCCCACCCACCCCTCAACCCTCTTTGCACCAGGGAGTTACCCTGCCATAGTAGCAGTTTGTTTCTACAAATCAGAAAGCTTTCTTTACCATCTTTTGTTTTAACTATCAGATTCATCAGAACTTGGTGCATCCTATGCTGGTTTCTCTTTTGATGTCTCATTTGCCTCAGGACAGAATGCTCTTTCCTGTGTGCTCTAAGACTCAAAGACAATGACTCAAAAAGACCCTGGGGCCTCTGATAATAATGCACTTTTCCTGATTAAAGAAAGGAATCTGGAGCATGAATGTTAGTAATCTGATAAAGAATCAGTGTTACTATGAACAGTGTTACTATGAACAAATTGATGTGGCATTCTGCCCATACATGGCTTCCCAAACAAGGAGGGCCATTTATTTTCTTGTTGACATGTAGTTAATGTTCAAATGCAATGTGAGCTAAAAATCTAAATATATCACAGATGATTACAGTCTGACACTTGAATGCCAGCAGTATAAGCCCTAACTCAGAGGAAAGTGACTAACATGTTTTCCTGGCAATGGCACAGGAATCCATCCCTAATGCAAACAGCAACGGCAGCAGGCTGAAACAAGAGAAGAGGTGATCTGAGACAAAGACAAGCCTGGAAAAGGTGACCAAAAGAAGTTTCCACTATGAAGATATTTTAATACAGTTATCCCTTAGTGTCCAAGGGGTTACTTCCAAGGCCCCCACAGATACCTAAATCCATGAATGTACTCAGCAAAGAGTAAAAATGTAGTTAAAAAGTCATTTTCAAGACTGGGTTACTGGCCCTTTAAGAATACTGTTAAAGGCCTGGCTGCTATGGCTCAGTGGATTGAGCATCGGCCTACGAACCAAGTGTCGCTGGTTCAATTCCTAGTCAGGGCACATTACTAGATTGCATGTCAGGTCCCCAGTTGGGAACGTGTAAGAGGCAGCCACACAGTGATGTTTCTCTCCTTCTCTTTCTCCTTTCCCCTCTCTCTAAAAATAAATAAATAAATAAAAGAGGGTGTTGTGTTAAAAAAAAAATTATTAAATATGAATGTATTTTGTGCATTTCCACTAAAGGCAGAAGTTTATTTTTGAAATATATTTTATTGATTAGGTTGTTACAGTTGTTTCAATTTCTTTTCCCTTTGCTTCCCTCTGCCCAGTACCCACCTTTCCTCCAGAAATCCCAGCCACCTTAGTTCACATCCATGGGTCATGCATATAAGTTCTTTGGCTTCAACCTTTCCTATATTATTACTAACTTCCCCCTGTCTATTTTGTATTAACCAATTATGCTTCTTAATCCCTGCACCATTTCCCCATTTTTCCCCCTTCCACCTCCCAGCTGATTAACCCTCCAAATGATCCCCATACCTATAATTCTGTTCCTATTCTGGTTTGCTTAGTTGGATTTTGTTTTTATTTTTTAGATTCAGTTGTTGATAGTGTGAGTTTGTCGTCATTTTAATGTTCATAGTTTTGATATTCTTTTTCTTAAATGAGTCCCTTTAACATTTCATATAATAATGGCTTGGTGATAATGGGCTCCTTTAGCTTTTCCTTGTTTGGAAGCACTTTATCTGCCCTTCCATTCTAAATGATAGCTTTGCTGGATAGAGTAATCTTGGTTGTAGGTCCTTGCTTTTCATCACTTCAAATAGTTCTTGCCAGTTCCTTCTTGCCTGCAAAGGTTCTTTTGAGAAATCAGCTGATAGTCTTATAGAGACCCTTTTGTGGGTAACTCTCTTCTTTTCTCTTGCTGCTTTTAAGATTCTCCCTTTACCTTTAACCTTTGGCATTTTAATTATGATGTGTCTTGGTGTGGTCCTCTTTTGGGTCTAGCTTGTGTGGGACACTCTCCACTTCCTGGACTTGTAAGTCTATTTCCTTCACCAAATTTAGGAAGTTTTCCTTCATTATTTTTGTCACATAAGCTTTAACTTTTTTGCTCTTCCTGTTCTCCTTCTGGTACCTCTATGATTTGGATGTTGGCACATTTAAAGTTGTCCCAGGGGTTCCTAAGCCTCTCTTCATTTTTTTCAATTCTTGTTTCCTCATTCTGTACTGGTTGACTGTTTATTTCTTCCTTATGTCCCAAATCATTGATTTGAACCCCAGTTTCCTTCCCTTTATTACAGAGTGAAAGGGGGTTCTTTCACGTGGTGCCTTGGTATAAAACTCAACAATTAATGTTGAGGAAAACAGGTCTTTATTTATAATATTCCAACCTGGGGAGAGCAGTGAGCATTTCAGCTCAGAGCCCTGTTCTCCCACAGGACCCAGCACATCCCTTGCTCCCCAAAAGACTATAAACTAAAACCATGCCCAGAAGTTCCCCATCCTGTATCTGTCTGCTGTCTCCTTCAGGATCTGGGGTACGATGTCATATCTTCTCTGCCCTCCTTGCAAACCACATGGATCTCTCTTTCTTCCCTCTGCAAACTGTGTGGATCTCCTCTCCTCTCCCTAAAATGGTTGTCACATTATATATATTTAAATCCCTACTGTGACCTGTGTTGCAATGGGCATGATAACTGATTCTGACCATTCACAGAACCTTGCACAGGCTCTGTATGCTCTTTCCTCACTATTCAATAGGCAAAACCCCTCCCATCTCCTTGGGGCCTTGGAAGAACCAAATCCATTTGCATAACTAAGACACTAGCTACCAGTCATAGTTAAGCAAATGTATCTTAAAAGCTTCCCCTTTACCCCCATTCCCCAACTCAAAGGTTCTTGGGGTCTTGGGGGGACCCCACTCTGTAACACCTTTACCCTTGGTTTTGTATAGACTTTCCTTCATTTCATTTAGCATAGCTTCCACTTCTTCTCTTATGCATTTGCCGTACTTAAGCATATCTGTCAAGTCTGTGAGCACCTTTAACACCAGTGTTTTGAACTGGTAGATTGGCTATCTCTTCATCTGTTAGATTGGTTATCTCCTCGTTGCTTAGTTCTATCACTGAAACCTCGATCCGTTCCCTCCTTTGGGTCATACAGTAGTCCCTCTCTATATCGCAGTTGATTTATTGCAGCCTCACTGTATCGCAGGATTTTTTAAAATATTATATTTAATTATTTATCGCGGATTTTTTGCTATATCACGGGATTTTGAGATACTGTATACGTATGTTGTTAAAGTTACGTAGATTTAAGAGAGTAGAATATGTTTAAGAACATAAGTACTGTTTATAAAAGTGTGGAAAAGGTTAATAAGGGAGTGAGAAAGGTTAATAAGGGACTTGGAACTGTTTATAAGTGTGTGGGAAGGGTTTATAAAGCCTTAAAATATATATAAATACTAAAATAAATGTAAGGTTCCTACCTCGCGGATTTTCACCTATTGCGGGGGGGTCTATAATGTAATATCCGTGAAAAGTGAGGGAATACTGTACTTCTCTGTCTCCTCATCTTGACAGGCTCCTGTGTTTGCCTCTGTGTCTTAGGTAGAGCTGTCGCACCTGTTACCTTGTATTCACTAGTACAGGGTGACCCGTTTCACCACATCGTGGCACTGTATGGGAGGGAGGGGTCTGAGAGGGAACAATGCCACTTGCTTAGCACTCACTCCTTTTCTAGGCACTTCTCCCACTTCCATATGGGACTGGTGCCCCTCTAGCTGTTGCCCTGGCCATCGTTCCCAGCATGGGTGGGTTTGCAGATGTTCTAGGACTGTGGGGGCCCTTTAAACAAGCGGACTCTGCTGAGAGACTGGCAGTTCTTCGGTGGCCCCAACTCCCACTGGTTTTCACAGTCAGAAGCAATGAGGCTTTATTTACCCCAGTGCTAGAGCCGTGAGCTGTGAAGCATGGTCTGGAATTGGGATTGCTCCCCAGGTGTCCCTCCCAACTTTTATAATGTGTGACTGTGCTTTCTGCCAGTGGCTATAACCACTGCCTTGCTGCTGCCGCTGCTGCTGTGTCCACCACTGCCACCACTGCTGCCACACTGCATCCTCTCTGCCCTTTCTCTGCCCCTCCTACCTGTCTAGATGAGTATTGCTTCTTTATACCTTTCTTTGTTGGACTTCCATGCAATTCAATTTTCAGGTAGTTCTGTTTGTTTTTAGTTTTGAGGTAGTTGTATTTCTTCTTATTGTTCTGGAGGGTGTCAAAGCGTGTCTACCTACGCATCCATCTTGGCTGGAAGTCCTCTAGAATGTGGTTTCTTTTGAAATTAGCTAACAAAAAAAAAAAAAGAAAAAAATCTTGCCCTGGCTGGTGTGGCTCAGTGGATTAAGTGCCGGCCTGCGATCAAAAGGTCGCCAGTTCGATTCCCAGTCAGGGCACATGCCTGAGTTTCGAGCCAGGTCCCCAGTTGGAGACGTGCAAAAGGCAAACAACCAGTGTATCTCTAACACATCGATGTTTCTCTCCCTTTCTCCCTCCCTTCTCTCTCTGAAAATAAATAAACAAAATCTTTAAAAAAATTTTAAAAATCTTAATATTGTTTTGTGGGAAACTTAAAAATTTGAGAATAAAGTGCAACTAGGACAGTAAATGCCTAGGAGCAATTTAAAAATTGAGGGGGGAAAAGGACTAATTAGGAGCAACTTGCTTTATCAAATACCCTATAATCATCCTATGGAAATAAGCACAATAACAGAAATACTAGCACAAATAGATCTTTGGGAGCAAATATAATGCCCAAAACAAACTAAATTTGTACACATATAGTATATGAGAGAGTGACATTTCAAATCAATAAAGAAATGATAGATTATTTAGTGAATGGTGTTTCAAAAACTAAAAATTAGGATTAAGAATATAACCCTAATTGGAATTAAATAATTACAATAAAATAAAAGGAAATATTGTAATAATCTTGAGACATAGAAGGCTATTCTAAGCATGAGCTAATTCTGGGAACCCATAAAGAAAAAGACTGTTAAAAATGCCTACGTAACAATTTAGTGTCTCTGGACAGAGGTACAGGATAGATGGTCACAAAGTTAAAAGACAACAGACAAAATAGCATCATATTTGTGAAATATAAAGCAAAGTGTTTATATGTAAAATATTAAAATTTTTAGAAGTCAATATTAAAAAGATAAAAATCCAATAGAAAGACATGCAAAGAATTTGAACAATTCATGAAAGATAGTCTTCAATGATAATATGAAAGGTATTTAGCCTCATCAATAATATGTCATATTGGTTTATTAGATAGACCACTCTCAGGTATGGTGAGAAAGCTGTTCTGGGTACAACCTATTTAAAGGGTAATAAATGGTATCTTTCAAAATTAAAAGTGCTCAGATTCTTTCACCCAACAATACTAGTTCTAGGAAGTCATCTCACAGAGACACAATTAATACTTAAAAGCCTCTTCATTCCATCTTGGTGGTAAATGATCTAATTGTTCAACAATAGGGTACTGGTTGGATAAATTGTGAAATAACCATGTAATCCATATAACATAATACATAAAAAGAATGAATTAGATCTGTATAGGCTGATAGGGAAAAAGATGTCCCTGAGTACACTGAGGAATAAACAAAGCAAGCTGAAGAGCAGAACAGATATTAAGATTCCATTTTTTTTTAGAACAAGTTGTGCTCAAAGGTTACACAACATCACCTTCTGGATCTCCCAATGCTAAATCAATGTTACCCCCTTACACTCAACTATAATACTCTTCTTTAGAGTATTTATGCTCATTGGATATTGCCTCTGTTTATTATCTGAAGAAAGCTCACATATACAAGAACTTTCTTTGTTCAATGCTTTATCCTCGGTTCCTAAAACATTTTAAGGTCTGTCCAGAAAAAGTCCAGCTACTGTTAATATAACAAGAATGGTTTGCACATTGATGTAACCTGGTAGCCGAGGAGATCGGACTGGAATGAGCATGCATGAACAATGATTGACTTCACTGTACTAGTTAGTGGGGGCAATAAACACCACTGAGTGAACATTCAAAATGACTGAGCAATTTGAGCAACAACGAACCTGCATCAAATTTTGTGTTAAGCTTGAACACTCCTCCTCCAAAACTATCCAAATGACTCAGAAGGCCGTAGCTATGGGCAACTGGTGATTGGCATCTTCACCAGGACAATGCGCCCACTTATGCCTCAGATCTCCTGCAGATTTTTTTGGTGAAACATCAAATCACCCAGGTGACTCAGCTCCCCTGCAGCCCAGATTTATTACGCTGAAACTTCCTACTTTTCCCAAAAGTAAACTCACCTTTGAAAGGGAAGAGAATTCAGACCGTCAGTGAGATTCAGGAAAATACAAAGGGGTAGCTGATGGCAATTGGGAGAACTATGTGAGGTCCCAAAGGGCCTACTTTGAAGCAGATTGGGGCATCATTGTTCTCTGTACAACGTTTCTTATATCTTCTTCAATAAATGTCTCTATTTTTCATATTATATGCCTGGATACCTTCTGGATATATATATTTCAAAGAATGTGGATTTAAACACAAAATGTTAAAATATATGAAATAATTATTCATATAATATTTTATTCATTGACAAAGAAGCTTTACTTATATAGTATCACTTGGTCCTTATAATGTCCCTATGAAATACATAAAAATGAAATAACTAACATATATTTTCACTTCATGGTTTGCTAAAGTCAGTCTTTCAATTGATAGTCTCCGTCCAAGGTCAGTTGAATCTGCGGATGCGAAGCCTATGGGTAGGAAGGGACACTGTATTTATTGGGGGGAAAATCCGCGTATAAGCGGATCCGCACTGTTCCAACCCGTTATTCAAGGGTCTGCTGAACAAGTACCCATCCTTCAAAACCCTGCTCAGGACAGACCACAGGTCTCACTCTCCTGCAAATTAGAGACTCACACCTGGGACAGGACACCCACTGCTAGCCCCAGAAGCCGCGGAGGCGGGACCAGTTCCGCCCACTCCTGCGTCCTCCGGGGTTCGAGTCCCCGCCCCAGCCGGGAAGTTTTCCCAAAACCCAGCGCGGCAGGCCTCAGCCGCGCTAAGATGGCGACTCCCATGCATCGGCTCATAGCTCGGAGACAAGCGTAAGTGAGGGCCCTATTCGGGTGGCGGGGCGGGCTGGGGGCGGGGAGAAACGCGTCAGCCGGCGGTGGAGCGGGCCCCGGATGCGGGGCGGGTGTCTGATCTTCAGTGGGGACCTGCAGAAAGGGGCCGTTTTTCTCATACGTTGCCTGCTCCCGGCTTGGCCTGGGCAATAAATTCGGTGTCCGTGGGCTTTCGATTTCGTAGAAAACAGCTGTGTAGGGTGCACGGGGTGGGACCTGGGGGTGGTGGGTGAGGGGTCTAAAAGGAGCTTGGAGTTTGGTTTCCCGGAAGAGGACGCAGAGGACTAGGTCACTAAGTGGTTTGTGCCCCTCTGCCCACCCAGCCGTCCACTCCATGTGTGGCCAGGGGAAGCCTGCGGTCTCGATCCCGGTTCCCTACTCTCGCCGCCAGCGTAAACCTTCAGCTTCCTGTGTGCAGCCCCTAGCCGTGCTGGCCTTTCCTGCCCCCTTCCTGTCGCCTGCCCTAGGTACAGCCTGACTACAACTCCGGCTTTTCTCCCAAACCATCATTTCACTTTCTGTCATTCAGGCTCTTACATAAACATAAATGTACTCATCGCCTGCCATTCTGTGCCAAAATTTGTGTATAAAGAAAAAGAGGGGGTGCCCTGGCTGGTGGGGCTCAATGGATTGATCGCTGGCTTGCCAACAGAAAGGTCCCCAGTTCGATTTCCAGTCAGGGCACGTGCCTGGGTTGCGGGCCAAGTTCCCAGCTGGGGGCGTACAAGAGGCAACTGATCAATGTATCCCATTGATGTTTCTCTCCCTCTTTCTCCGTCCTTTCCCCTCTCTAAAAATAAATAAAATATTTTCAGGGAGCTTACATTCTAGTGGTGAGAAGAGTCGATAAACTGAACATTTTAAACACAGTTGGTGATAAGAACTTGGGAGGAACTAAGGTGGTGGAAAGAGAAAAGGCCAGGTTAGGTTGGTTCCACAAGACAGTTATTTCTGAAGAGGGGACATCTGAACAGATGTTGAAAGTGTGGTAAAGGAGCCAGTCATGAAAGGATTAGGGGAAAGAGCATCCAGACAGTGGGATAGGAACGAAGTTAGCTTTTAAGAACTGAAAGGCAGCCATTGTGGTGAATGAGTGAAAGAGAGTTGGCACAAGAGATTCACCATAAACAGTCAGGAGTCATCCCAGATTCCCCTTTCTTGTAAAGCCATTTTTCTTCTACCAACCTGCACACCCAAACAATATCTGGCTCTTTTTCATTCACTCAGCATTTCATATCATCATCATTTGCACATCAGTAATACATGGCTTACATTCTGCTAGCACATATATGTTTATATTTCTTTGGACCACAATTAGCAGTCCCCTACACATTTGTATTTTTTATTCCAAGAGTCCTGTCCATTCTCTTCTCCCCTCCATCAGACTGTCTCTCAGGCCAGCTGAGTAGAGTTCCTTGAGCATAAGTGTTCAAGACAGAGAGTCAGAGTATATACTATGCTTGGTGGAGGAAGAAGGCTTTGAAGTCAGTTCTGAGATCAAGAATGGACTGATAATAATAGTTAATAAGCATGCCAAATGACATCACTAGGGTCCACTCTCTAACTCTCAGGTTTGTTCTTTAGGGTGTTGGTTTTCTACTTGTATGGATTCAGTCCTTTGGTGTCAGTATGGTTGCAGTAATCTAGGGTTCTTTGTATCCTCTCAGCTTCAAGTTGATGGCATCTCACTGGTCTAGATTGGGCTATATGCCCAACCCTGAACCAAGTCTATGGGATTGTGAAGCTCTGATTGACTTAGATCTTATTCTCCTCCCAGTACGATTAAGTGGATCTCTACAAATCAGTGGTGAGCTAGAGGGGTAGGTCAGAGGAAGTAATGAGTGTTAGATTGGCAAAACCAACCAATGTGCACTTTAAATATGAAGTGGAAGTAAGACTTAGCACCTAAAGGATATTGCCGTTTCTTGTTTCAGAAGTATCAGAAAGTTATACAAATGTTCTGCTTCTCTAGTATGCCTGTATTTGGTACATATCTACACAGAATTAAAAGACAAATCTTACCTTGAGAGCTTCTGGTCTTTTGGAGAAGGAAACATACAATGTAATAAAAGCTGTCATGGTATACTCGCTGTAAGCCCGAAGTCAGAAGGGGAGCCTTTAGGGGCTAGGGTGGGGGGATCTGGGAGAATTTGGGGAATATTTTTGGGAGGAAAGCAGAAAAGAGGCCTTTGCTTTAAATTTTATATTTGGCAAACTTAATTTTATTTATGAAGAGCGTATATTACTCCCATAATGACAACTTAAACTGCTTTTAAGTTAGTCAAGAGAAGTGAGAAAGTTCTGTTGTCTTTCTTTTAAAATGTCTTTGGAATATCAAGGAAAAATAAAGTGGTGGGGGAAGAAAACCCTAAATTTGAACTCCCCATGCAGCACATCTTTTGGGGGCTTAATTTTAAATTAGTGGAAATGAGATTATTTTCACTTTTTAAGTTATAATGACATGTACTCATATTCATGTAAGTAGATTATAGAATCTTGGCACTGTTAAATAATTCTCTTCTATTGAACCCTTTTGCTGGGTACCACTACTCTCTTTTCAGCATTTAGGGGAGTCAGCTAACTTTGGCAGGAAGACCTCCAGTAAGGACATATTCACCTCCTGAAGTGACCTGTTACATTTTTCAAATCTATCAAAAAGTTTATGCTAAGCTGAAAGGGAAATAATATTTTTGAAGCTAAACCCTGCTCCCTTCTAACTTCCCAGCTTATGACCTAAACTGATTTCTGTTGGTTAAAAACCCTAAGTGTTTTCCATCCAAATTGCCATCAAGTCAGACTTCCCCATCTTGTACTTCTATTGATTTTTCTAGACTTGAATATCAGATTTACTTGTACCCTTGTTAAATTTCATCTTGTTAGATTCAACACAGAGTTCCAGCCTTTCAAGACCTTTTTGGATCCTGATTCGGTCATCCGTTGTATTAGATATCCCTCCCAGCTTTGTGTCAACTGAAGGTTTGATAAATATGCACATCTGTGCCCTTGATAAAAATGTTGAACAAGACCAAACTAAGGACCAAACCCTGCAGGCCATCACTGGATACCTACCGATGTATAATTTTCTTCAGCCTGTTAAACAGCACTCTGCCCATGACGTTCAACTGATCTACCTAATTGTTCTGTTTTGTTCACGAGGATATTGTGAGAGACTTTCCACGTTGCCTTACTGAACTACAATTACCCAAAATGCAATACCATATTAGCCTGTAATGATTCGATACCTAGTGATCATGGCTTTTCTTTCTGAATCAATTTAGTAAGCCCAGCCAGAATTTTGGCTGGAATGGATGTTAACGTTCACTGGCCTAGTTTGTGGAGTCTACCCTTCTCCCCACTTCTAAAATCAAAACAGCATTTGCCTACTTCCAGTCTTTCAGCACCACTCCTGTGTGCCAGAGCTCCTCAGATTACCAGCTGCCGTCCAGCAGTCTCACCTGGAGAATCTCTGGTATGTCGGGAAGCAATCACCGGGCCCTGTGACCTAAACACATTCGGAATGGATAAGGGCTCTGTTGCTTACTCTTCACATGTCTTGAACTTCAGTTTTACTCTTTTCATTCTGTGTATAATTATATCTGAGTTCAGACTAAAGCAAAATAGAACAGTCCTGCTTGTTCTCTTAGCCCTTTAACATGATATCGGTGGCCTATTTGCCTAGCACACCAAGTTGTAAACCTATCCCATTTTTGATTCTTTGGGCTTTAAATATAAATAAGACACAAAATGAAATAATTTCTGATGTTCTTGGTATTAGTCTCAGCTCATTTTGGCAGACTTTCAGATATTTCTTTTATAGGTCTTTACCAACAACAAACAAACCTGTTGAAATTTTTATTGGCATTACTTTGAATCTGTAGGTCAGTTTGGGGAGAAGGGACATTTTTACAATATTGAGTCTTCCAGTCTATGAACAAGGTATATTGCTCTATTAGCCACTTGTCTAAATGTCTAATTCCTCTCAGTAACGTTTATTTGTTTCCTGCATAAAAGTCTTGCACATATTTTCTTCGCTTTATTTCTAGGTATTTGGTATTTTTCAGGATATTATAAATACCATCTTTTAAATTTTCATTTTTAATTTATATAGAAAAAAGTCATTTTTTAAAAAGATTTTATTAATTTGTTTTTAGAGAGGAAGGGAGGGAGAAAAAGAGGGAGAGAAACATCAGTGTGTGGTTGCCTCTCATGCACCCGCATCTGGGGACCTGACCCGCAGCCCAGACATGTACCCGATGGGGAATGGAACCCGCAACCCTTTGGTTCACAAGCCAGTGCTCAATCCACTGAGCCACACCAGCCAGGGTGAAAAAATTCATTTTTACGCATTGACCTTATATCTAACACAGAGTTTGGCAAACTGAATCTCGCTTGCTGCCTATTCTTGTAAGCTTATAAGCTAAGAATGTTATTTATATATACTTGTATATATGATCAATTTCATGATAGGGAACACTAACTTTGAACTTAAATAGAGTGAAATGTTGTCCTCCAGAAAAAAATTCCATTTTTCTCATTAGTAAATCTCTTTTATCTGAAATATTTTTATTAACAAAATATTTCTGGAATATTTTTTCTCTCCTATTATATAAGTATCTACATAATATCCTCACTCTTGCCTCTTTGTCTGCAAAACCTAAAATATTTACTATGTGATGCTTTAGACAGTTTGCTGACCCCAGTCAAAACCATTGCTAAACTCACTTATGAATTCAAATTATTTCATAAACTTTATCTGTAGATTCTTTCAGATTTGCCATGTACATAATACATCACCAGTGAGGAATGACAATTTTATTTCTTCCTTTCCAATTCTTTCGTCTTTTTTGTTTCTTTTTGCTTGCTGCATCTTAATCCAATTTCAGGAACTGAGATTTTTCTTAGTCTCCTAGATGTCTAGAAACTGGACTGCATTACATATGTGGTTGGTTCATTCTTCTAAGAGGGATAACCCCTCAGAGTCCTAACTCTGAATACTAATAAACTGGATTTCCATCTTCTTCCATATCTTGGCTTGGCTATTGTTTACCTTCTTGTTAGTTTTTGATGCCTCAAGCAGATTGTTTTAAACGTTTGACTTTTCTATCTCTGAGCCTAAGGGTTACCTAGTCTGCCGTTGCCGAAGTGGAATTGAGAAATACAGATCTGAGCTCAATTCTGTCTTAACTTCAAGATCCGTACTCTCAACCACTTACTATTCTGTCTTATGATTAAATCTAACATATACAATTTAAAGTGGAAAATGATGTTTGTTTCTATTTTAAAATAAACATCATTTTACACTTTATGTTGTTTATACTTTTCAGGACAGAAAATGTCAAGTCAAAATTTTAAGGCCTGTATTCTGATTTTTCCTCTGTAGCGAAGCAAATAAGCAACATGTAAGGTGTCAGAAATGCTTGGAATTTGGACATTGGACTTATGAATGCACAGGGAAAAGAAAATACCTACATAGGCCTTCAAGAACAGCAGAACTAAAGAAAGCTTTAAAAGAAAAAGAAAACAGATTATTATTACAACAAAGGTAAGTTTGCATGTGGTATCCAAAGGACTATTTTAATTTATATTTATAGAATTAATTAAGGGCCTAAAAAGTATTAGCATATTTAAGTGTCATATTTATCACATAAAGGTAAGAACCATTATTAATCCCTGTTTTACATATGAAGAAACTGAGGCCTGGAGTGGTTCAGTAACTTGCTCAATGTCACACAGCTAGTAAGTGGAAAAGTTAAGTGTTAAACCAATCTCTCTTCAGAATGCCTGCTCTTAATCATTTTGCTTTATTGCCTCAACTACCAATGACATGACAGCAGAGTACTATACGGTAGATTTTGTGAGCTGATATGAAAAGGTAACCAAGGTAAGTACCCAAAATACAAGTATACAGACCAAGTAGAGAGCAGTGTATATAATATGCTATCATTTATGTTAAAGAAGAAAAAAGGGGAACTTCCAGCCAAGATGGAGGCCTAGACTGACACACTCCATCTTCCTCCACAACTGAGAAGGAATACAGCTACTGCAGAACCAGAAGTAACCAGAAGTTCCAGAAAATAAAGCTACATGGAAGTCCAACATATGAAGTTATAAACAAGTGGTGCTCATCCAGATGGGTAGGAGGGGCAAAGCTGGGGCGGAGAGATCAAGCTGTGCTGGCAGTGGCAGCTGCAGTGACGGCAGCGGGACAGCGGTAAGCACAGACAACCATATTTAAGGGGAGGCGAGAAGCGCCTGGGGAGTAACCCCAGCTGCAGACCAGACCCATCAGCTCATGATTCCAACGCCGGGGAAGGCAGACCCCCATTACCTCAGACTGTGAGGGCCAGAGGGGGTGAGGACGGAGGAAGAAGCTCCTGGTCTCTCAGCAGAGAGTAAACGGCAAGAATCCATCTCGTACCCCTGTCCCCACACAAAACGCCACAGCGTGGTGAGAAGGGTCACCGGTAGTGACAAGTGCACGGGACTCCACCCCCTACAGCATAGAAGGTGTGACAGCCCCACCCAGGAAGCAAAGGTAAACACAAAACTGTCAAGATGGCACGGATCATGATAGAGATCCCAATCACGCAGCTGCAGACAGCAAATATCTGATCTAACAGATTAGCAGATAGGAAATCTTTCTGAGGCACAGTTCAGAGCTTTGGTTTTAAGAATGCTTACAGACCTAACAGCAGATCTTAAACAAGATGGGGAAGGAATGAAGGCTAGTCCTGCTGAAATGAACAAAAACACATATGAAACAAGTGGTGAGGGAAGGAAAATCAGGGATCAAATCAACAACTCGGAACATAGGGAAGAAACAAACAGTCAACCAGTGCAGAAAGAGGAAACGAAAAGTGAGGAAAATGAGGGGAGGCCCAGAAACCTATGGGACAGCTATAAGCAGGCCAACATCTGAATCATAGGGTTGCCAGAAGGTGAAGAAGAAGAACTAGAAATTGAAAAATTATGTGAAAAAATAATGAAGCAGAACTTCCTTAACTTGGGGAAGGAAATAGACTTACAGGTCCAGGAAGCACAGAGAGTTCCAACAAAATTGGACCCAGGGAGAACCACACCAAGACACATTATAATCAAAATGTCAAAAATTAAGGATAAAGAGAGAATCTTAAAAGCAGCAAGAGAGAAGAAGAGAATACGTACAAAGGGGTCCCAATAAGACTATCAGCTGATTTATCAAAAGAAACTCTGTAGGCAAGAAGGGACTGGCAAGAAATATTCAAAGTAATGAAAAGAAAAACCTACAACCATGATTACTCTATCCAGCAAAGCTGTCATTCAGAATAGAAGGGCAGAGAAAGTGCTTCCAGGACAAAGTAAAACTGAAGGAGTTCATCAGATACAAACCACTGTTATATGAAATGTTAAAGGGACTTGTTTAGGAGAAGAAGATCAAAACTATGAACATTAAAATGAAAACTATCACAACAACCAGCAACAGAAGCTAGGGAATCTAAACAAAGGCAGGCTAAGTAGGCAATGAGACTGGGAAAGAATTATAGGTATGGGGAACATTTTGGGGGGAGTTCAGTGAGAAGGGGGAAGGAGGGAAAGGGAGGGAGATGGTACAGGAATTAAGAAACATAGTAGGAGGGAGTGGAGTAGACAGGAAGATGTTGAGAAGAACTATATGCACAACCAATGGGCATGAACTAAGTAGGGGTGGCAACTGGAGGGAGGGGGTCACTGGGTGGAGGGGAACAAAGGGAAAAGAAATTGAGACAACTGTAACAACATAATAAAGCATATTAAAAATAGAAATAAAAACTAAATTAATTTAAAAAAGAAGAAAAAAGGAATACTGGGATTTTTATAAATATATATAAATGACTGATAATAGTAGTTCCTTTCTAAAAGGAGAACTGGGTAGGAAAGAAAGTGGAAAATTGTTACTTACCCTTTTATGTCTTGAATAAAACTTTTAAAATTCCTATGAAATAAGTAAGTATGCATGTTTTAGAGAAACTGAAGTAGTAAGGGGTAGGGTTGACTTAGTGCTACGAATTAGAAGCTGCGTCTTCGGGACCATTAGCTTTATAATCATGTTGTAAACATCTGGACTTTCAAGGCAGCAACTTTCCAATTTGTGAGCATGAGGCTCTCCAAGGGTTATGCAAGAATAAATAAGTCATCAGTTTCTAGATTATCAATATTCATATATACTTTTTCCAAAAATAAATCTCTATGAGAACTTCCCTCCTGATTCTCCTTTTCCACTTTCCCTATACCCTTCTTTAATTTCACAAAAGATATACCTCTCACCTGTCTCTAATCATATCTTGGTGTATTGTCCTTATGTAAAAAAAACCTAGAGGTTTTTCAAAATACTGCTGGTATTTGCACTGACAAAGTGAATGGCCCTCATTATTGGGAGTAAATTATTTTGTAAATTTTTTCCCCAGCAAAATTGAAATAGGAACAAATTGAGTTGTCAATTTATATAACTATATTTGAATGACACATCTTTATGTTACTTGTAGAATATAACATGGGAAGAGGTCAAAGAATTGACTGACATTGCTCCAACAAAACTTTCTGTTTCCATCTACATGTTTAGGTTTATCAGGATTAAATCTATACAAATTAAATATAGGAATTGAATTGATGCTGAACCTTGTCATAGTCTAACAGTAAGATTCATGGATGCATAAACTGGAAAAAAAATCCATCCATGTCATTAAGAGACATATTTTTAATAAATTGTTTTATGTGTAATAGTTATTAAAATTCATAATGTATTTTTACATTGTTTTAATCAGTTTTGTAGTAATAATGGTAATGGTAACTCAGTTCAGAATTTTTAAATACTTTTAAAGCCTTATGATCACAGGTAGTTAAAAGATATAATTTCAAGTTATGCCTATATTTTTATTACAGAGAAGTTTCATAAGTGATCAGTAAAATTTTCAGGCATAAAAATATTTAGTGTACATTCTGTGGGGAAAGCAGAATAAAAGTACAAGTTCAAAAGGAAAAAAAGGACAATATAAAAGTATCAACTATTAAGGATAAGCTTTTTCATGTGTTTTTAAGTGAATTATGGTAGGTATTAAGTTATTGTGACATTTACTTTTCATTAGATACAATATCAAAGTCATAATAATTTTCTTCTTAAAATATCAATATATAATATGCCAATGATTTTACCCTTTCCAAATATTGAAACTTAGTATTAAAAAAGTATGAGGGGGAAACATAACTTTTCAAAGTATTTTATTAGGAATGTAAGCAAAAATGTTTGAAGACCTCTCACTAAAAAATAAAATACAAAGTTATAAATAACTTCATCCCTACGTTTACTTTGATTTGTGTTTTTCTAGTTGTATTACACAAGTGTCTTGATCTTAAAAATACATAGATTTACATAAATTTTAGATATGGCTCTGTTACATAAAGACTACTGATTTAGGTCTTTGAAAAAAGTTAGGAGACAGAGACTTTTCATGGTAACACAATAAAGTTGTTTGTTTTTTTTTTACATAAAAGACTACTGATTTAGAGGTTAATGATAAAACTATGAAAGTGTGTGGATTTCAGTGATCATAGATTCTTGTGGTGCAGCTTAATAAATGTACTTTTCCTACTTATTTTAACCCCAAAATGATACTTTAGTAGTTCCACTGTGTAAAACAACTTTAAATACATATATATTTATATTTGAAGACTCAAGAATAAGGACAGAAGTATTTCTGAGGAAACATAGAGAAGTCCAGAATATAAAATTGACAAGATAGTGCTATAATAATAGAAGTAATTCTGTAATTTGAAAACCTGATGTAATATGCATGCTGTTTGGCAGGAATATAACAGCAAACCCTTTGTGTATTTTATTCAAAAATCACCAGACTTTGTTCTTTGTAAATAATGTGAGGGAACACAGTCCTGAAGTATCAACTGTTACAGTAAATAACTGAACATTTGAAGGGCTTGCAGAAAAAGAAATGGTTATTTTGAATTAAAGGTTGCTTTTTTTAAAATATGAAATGGTCATTTATAACATGACTCTGGAAACTCAAATTATAAATTATACCTGTTGTGCTATTATTTACTTTGTTTTGTTGCTTAGGATGTAGTTGATTTAGCCATATCAGCCTAAGTTAAAAACTAAAAAAGAATGAAATTGGTACATTCAGTCATCTTACCTACTAACTTATCTTGCTTCTAAGAAACAGTTGACAGATAACATGTCTTACGTCAGTGCTCATTAAGTTGACTCTTTGCACCACATACAGTCTACAATAGGAAAGTTTCCATTTGGTTGTAACAAGAAATACTGGACTGTGAGTACATGTTATAAAAGACAAAGTGTTTCTCCAGTGTAAAATAGTTTTGGGGATAACAAGGTTTGGTCTGAGCTGTGCATAATCACTCTATTAATAGGAGGTTTTTTCCCCCTCATGTTTAACAGCGTTGGAGAAACTAATGCAGAAAGAAAGACCAAGAAGAAAAGGTATGTGTGGCTTCAGGAACATCATATAGTTAATATGTAACACTACAGTATTCCCTCACTTATCGCGGGTATTACTTTCTAGACCCCACCCCCCCTACCCCCCGCGATAGGTGAAAATCTGCAAAGTGGGAACCTTACATTTATTTTAGTACTTATATGTATTTTAAGGCTTTATAAACCCTTCCCACACACTTATAAACCGTTCCCAGTCCCTTATTAACCTTTCTCACTCCCTTATTAACCTTTTCCACACTTTTATAAACACTACTTATGTTCTTAAACATATTCTACACTCTTAAACCTACGAAACTTTAACAACTTACGTAGACACTACCGCAAAATCCCGTGATGTAGCGAAAAATCCACGATAAATAATTAAATATAATATTTTTTAAAATCCCGCAATACAGTGAGGCTGCGATAAGCGAACTGCGATATAGAGAGGGACTACTGTAATTGGCGGGATGGGAAGAGTGATTTTAAAATAGGAGTTATAGATTTTGATCTGAAGTTTCTTGTTTGCAATTTATGATTAAACATCATCCTATTTTCTATGTTCTTCTCTTCCTATCAGAATTCATCGCCTTTATGTCTCCTTTGTTGCCTACATTCCAGTGTCCTTCTGCCTAGAAATAGTAAATAATTTCTCCTAGCTTAGAATAGAAAATGTTATTAGACTTGTAAGAAATTATTGACCAGCTATATCTGGTGTAAAGTAGTTAAGATTATGAAACATTTACCACTCTTTATGAGGTTTAAATAAACCCAATTGTTATACTGCAACTTTATTCTAATATTATTTGCTCTGGAGCATAATATATTAGGTACACTGAACTTGGACTGCATCCAAGAGAGTTAAGTTGCTGAAGTAAAAGTTTTTGCTCAGGGAGGGAAGAGTGTATGGTTACAATAATGCAACCCTCAAAGCATCAACTCTAGGAAGAACATGCTAGTAAAGCTTTGCTATACATATGTACATAATATTCCTATGAAATGAACATTCTATTAAACGTCAGCTTCCCATGCATATAACTGTTGATTCTCTAACAGGTCTAAGAGTGTAACCAGTTCCAGTAGCAGTAGCAGTGACAGTTCAGCCAGTGATTCTTCATCAGAGAGTGAAGAAACATCTACCTCCTCCTCCTCTGAGGACAGTGACACTGATGGAAGCTCCTCCAGTTCATCATCTTCAGCCTCCTCCACAAGTTCATCCTCATCGTCTGATTCAGACTCAGACTCCAGCTCTTCCAGTAGCAGCAGCACCAGCACAGGGAGCAGCTCTGAGGATGAACCACCAAAGAAGAAGAAAAAGAAATAGAATCATTCCACCCATATTGGACTGATGGACCAACAACTTTTTTTCTGGTTCTCAAAAGGGAATGTAGAATATATTGAAGCCAAATAGGTTAACTAGCCAAAATATTGAGAGCTCAAAAGTTTCTAAATGTTTTACATTGTAAGAACATAAAAGTATTAATAATGGATTATATATATACTTTTTTATGTTAAGGGTGAATCTTGTTTTTCTTTTTTATCTTTAAAATATATTCTAACACTTAATCTAAAGCTGAAATCCAGTAAATCTGTTTTTATGATAAAGCTTATCTTTTCTCCCTGTGAAATAAATGCTATACTTTGTTATATGTTAGTGTTATGTATGAAATATATTTTCAGGATAATGCATCAGAATATCTGGCAGTGAGTTCCTAATGCTTTTGGCTGTGTGTTATTACGTCAGGTTTAATACATTATTATTATAAGCTTAGGAGTTTTCCTACTGTTAATAAATGCGCTCTATTTTTATGTTTGTGTTCAGAAGGTTATTTTGACTTATTGTCCTAAATGAAAAGTTCAAGGAACCTATTAATATATCTCTACCATTTCAATGGTAAAAGTTTCAAGTTACTGTGTTGTATCATTCATTTCCTTCTGGTTCTTAGAGTTACACTTTTCTGAGGAATATCATTCTAGTGGAACTTAAGAAGGAACAAAAATTCTGAAGTAACTTAGGAATCTGATCTTGGTGCCTTTTGATAAATTCATTGTATCAGAAAAGAAAAGTCATTTAAAAAGCTAGAAAGTAAAAGTGATATAAATATCTTTGTGTATTACTATGCTGTAAAGATACCATTCAAAGGGAAAAAGAAAGGAGGAAGAAAGGTAACTTTTACAGAAAATGAGGGTAATGTTGGTTGCCTTTCATTAAATTTTTTTAAAGCATTCATAAAGGTAGTCTTTTACCTTTTTTGCAATTGCAGTAGGACAGTTTATGTGGTAACTGGTCATATCCAACAATCTACTGTATAAATGTGGAAGGCTTGGATTAATCTGGTGTGTTAACATGGCACATACGCACTTGAAATCTACAGTGAAAGGTTAAAAAATACTACACAATGTTTCTTAAAAGTAAATTACTCTGCTGTGGTGAGATTATTTACTCTAACATCACACGTTATTCTGTGATGTCTTTTAAACTTTTGGGAAAGACATCATTTGTAGAGAAATCTTGATCTGTGTTCAATATAGGTTTTTAAAACTATAAATGTTGTCTTTTTTATATTCTTAATGAGAAAGTGGGAGAAAATTACTTTGGAAGAAAATGAGCTTCTATTTAAATGTTGAAATATATTTATGTTGCAAGTTTAAGGAGTCCACAATTACCTGTAATTCTTACAGAGCCCTCTGCTTTCAGTGATTGGAAATGAACTCTCAAAACATCCTTCAAAGGCTCCATACTGAATGTTTCAATTGACAGGAAAATTGAATAAATTAGTAATTAAACACATGTTACAATGTGGTCTCTTTAAGGGCAATTTCAGCTGTTAAAGAACTTGGAAGAGAAAAAAAAGTGTGTACATAGGTTACATCACTTGCAATGAAATAAAATGTTTGTGCTCACAGGCCTACACTTCTGTTATCTATTTGCTGTTTTACTTAATGCCAGTCTTTAGTAAATGTATTATTTTTCAACCACAGCCATTTCAAAAGGAGTCACTAGATCATAGGTTTTCCTCCCCAGACACTTGTTAGTATGACTATACAATATCAGAATTTTGTCCTAGAATGAAAATATGGCATTAGGCCACAAGTTAGCACTGGGCGTGGAAGAAAGTGCACAGAAGATGTACTTCATAGTCATGGTTTTATTTATTCTTTAACTTTTTATTTTGAATTGTAGATTTACAGAAAAGTTGTAAGAATATTACAATTTTCACATATACCTCAACTAGCTTCCCCTAATGTTAGCATCTTATATAACAAGAGTACAATGATCAGAACCAAGAGGTTAATGTGGTAAAACAATTAAACAAAAATCCTTATTCATATTTCACCAGTTTTCCCACTAATGTCCTTTTTCTGTTCCAGAATATGACCCAGAAAATGCATTTACTTATTTCTAAGTCTACTCTCTGTAACAGCTCTTCAGTCTGTCTTTTAGGCCCTTATCACTTTTGAACAGTATGAATTATTTTGTCTAATGTTCCTCAATTTTGGTTTGTTGTCTTCCTGATCAAACTGAAATTATGAAATGAAATGGCCCCAGTCCATTATATCACAGGATTCCTAATGTCAGTATGTCATATATATATATAATTGCTGATGTTGACCTTGATCACTTTGTTGAGTGGGTTTCTCCATTGTAAAGTTCCTGTCTTTCCCTTTTATTTTTTTATTTTATTTTTTAAATTTATTTATTTGTTTGTTTGTTTATTTATTTTTAAAGAGAGGAGAAAGGAGAAAGAGAGGTAGAGAAACATCACTGTGTGGTTGCCTCTCACGCGCCCCCAACTGGGGACCTGATGTGCAACCTAGTCATGTGCCCTGCCTGGGAATCGAACCAGCGACACTTGTCAATCCACTGAGCCACAGCAGCCAGGGCGTTCCCTTTTAGTTAATAGATATCTTGGGGGAGATACTCGGAGACGATGCAAATTGTTGTTCCTCATACTACTTTTAGTGGATGTTGTCTATGACAGTTACTTGGGGGATGAGGGGGTTGCTAATTTTTTTAAATAATTTTTTGTTTTTTGATTACAGTTGATACTCAACATTACATTAGTTTCCGGTGTACAACCCAGTCGTTAGACATTTACATAACCTACAAAGTGATCACCTCAATAAGTCTTAACACCCATCTGACCCTGGCATATTTACTACAATATTATTGACTATATTCCCTATGCTGTACATCCCCATGACTATTTTGGAACTGCAAATTTGTGCTTCTTAATCCCTTTACCTCCTTCATCCAGCCCCAACAACCCTCCCTCCAGCAACCATCAAAATGTTCTCTGTATCCATGAGTATGTCAGTTATTACTGTGCTGTTTTGCCAAAGGTGATTTTTTTATTTCCTTCTACACTAATTGGAACTTTATACAGAAGAGCTGTCTTGTCTATCCCATTTATTTAATTGATTATTTATAGTATAGACTCATGGGTGTTTTATTTTGTTATGTGGCTTAATATCCAATAATATCATTGTTTATTTTGTTGCTCAAATTAGTCCACCATTGGCTATCAGGAAAGCTACTTCAGGCTGGCTCTCTTGTTCTTTCAAGAAATCCTCTTTCTCTTTCTTCCTTTTTTAGTATTTTCTTACTTTCTGGGACAACATGTTCCAGATTCATCTTGCCTCCCTGCCCATCTTTGGAATCAACCATTTGTCCAGGGGACCTGCCCGGGTGTTAAATTGGAGGATCGTGTTTAGAATCCAAGTTTTTTGTTTTGTTTTGTTTACAGGTCTTGAATAATAGTGTTCTAAGATAGTTAAATAAGATGTAGGGTTTTGCCATTAGCTGGACAAAATAAGGTGTCACCGCCTTCAACATTTCTCACCTTTGCTTTCTTTGCTTTCTTTGCTTTCCTATCACTGGACTCTTCCTCAGGAGCAATGCCTTCTTTGGCAAAAGATGGAAGAGGGAAGGTCTTCAATTAAAAATTGTCATTATTGCCTCCCTTCCTCCTTCCTCCACAATATATGTAAATTCAGGTATAGGACAAATATTCATTTTCTGATACCAGGGTGTGTTCTCTTTTTTATTTTTATTACCATATTTTTTGCTCTATAAGACACACCTGACTGTAAGATGCACCTAGGTTTAGAGGAGGATAACAAGAAAAAAAATATTCTCAACCAAATGGTGTACTAAAATATTTAATAAAATATAACAGAATAATATTTCAACCATGTAAACAGCAGTCAACAGTGGTATTAAGAACCATCATCACTGTCATTAACAAATGAGAGACTAAGGTTTGAATACTCTTCTAGTTTTCTGGGAACCCCAAGAATTCATCATCACTAGTGTCAGAATTTATCGGGGCATTGAGGGAATTAAGAGGTATCACTAGTTGGCACAGTCACTGAGAGATCACTATCCTAGTTAAAGGTTCGGGCGGACTACCCCAGTGCCTGTTACAGCTAGTGATGCCCCTTAATCCCTTCAGTGCCTGTGTTACTACTAGAGTAGTGACCCCAGCATAACTCCCTTTATATACTACAAACTAAAGCATTTATGGCTGCTCACCCAGTCACTGCTGGCCTCCTCACACAGAAATCTGGTGAGCACTGGAAACAGTATGGAGGTAGACTAGAGAGCTGTAGCATCTAATGGAGCCAATAGCCAGCAGAAAACATGTTACTTCAACTCCACCCACCTGCCTCTCGTGATTGGCAGAGCTTAAGACACAGTGATTGGTGATTGGAGGCAGTTCTACTGACACAGACCCCACCCAGTGTCAAAGACAATTGGCAACTGGCACTGTGCCTCATACCCATTATTAGCCTCAGCTGATTCGACAGGTCAGCAGTTGTAGCTGGGGGTGTCAGGCAGCTCTCTGCACTCTCCCAGGTCCCAGGTAATGGGCAGAAGTGGATGGCAACTGACCAAATGCCCTGAGATTCAGAAGTAAAGTGGGACATTTAAGTGTCCCCAGGGGTTTTGCGTGGGCCCATGGCTTCCTCTTCCAACGGCTGTTGCCACCTCTGCCAGGTCAGGTAATACACATCACATTCTGTGACGCAATATTTGCTCCATAAGACACACAGACATTTCCCCCCACTTTGGGGGAGGGAAAAGTGCATCTTATGGAGCAAAAAATATGGTAATTCGTTTTTAGAGAGAGGAGAAGGGAGGGAGAAAGAGAAAGAGAAGCATCAATGTGAGAGAAACATCAATCAGTTGTCTCTTGCATGCACCCTGACCACTGACTGAACGCACAACTCAGGCATGTCCCCGGATCAGAATTGAACCAGTGACCTTTTGCTTTGTGAAATGATGCCCAACCAACTGAGCCACACCAGTCAGGGCTCCAGGCTGTGTTCCTGACAGAAAAAAAAGTATAGATGAGAGATGGAGAGAGAGAGAGGGAGAGAGAGAGAGAGAGAGAGAGAGAGAGAGAGAGAGAGAGAGAGAGAAAGAGAGAAGGTTAGGGGCAGACTTTGAATTTTGGTGCCTTAACTGAAAAAAGTTGAGCCAAACAATATCTCAAATTTTATTTTAGTATGCTGCCCTGCAGATTTTTACACCTGGGGAAAATTGTGCCATAGAAAGATTAGATGTGTGTGTGTGTGTGTGTGTGTGCGTGTGTGTGTGTGTGTGTGTGTGTGTATACGTAGTGATGATTGAGAAAGGCCTTATGAAAGAGGAAGAGAGGAAGGAAAGCCAATATGATACCTGGGATGCAGGCATTCTCAGTCAAATTTAAGGAGAGGGTGCTGATGGAAATTGCCAATGTTCTTGAAAAGTCTTGCACGTACCCCCAAGAGTTCCTGTGCATACTAGTCAAGGTAGTCAGTAACAACCACAGACATTAGAACTCCTATTTGAAAAGTACTATACCAATGTACAAATAACACTACAACAGTGGTTTTCTTGGAATTAACTCATGGGCCAGTTGGGGAGAACAAACACTAAAACATAAAGAACAAGGAAAAGAGGACTTTCAGTTAAACTTGCCAACTTGAACCCACATGTTTTTTACCATTCCTCCTGCAATCTAACTAAAGTGGCAGAAAAGAAACAAAAAGCGTAATCCCATAAAGCAAAGAGAAAAAGAGGAGATAGAACAGATGAGAAGTGACAACACTTTTGGATGCTGGAAAGTTGATGGAATAGTGGCTGCCAACTTAAACGACCAAACAAAGCCAAACCATAGGCCTGCAGTGAGAAAAAGTCAACGAAATGCAAGCCAGTTTATGCCACAGAACTCTGAAGAGGCTCCAAACTTCACGGCATCACACACTTGCCAGCCAAGGTGCAGAAAGGGCTTGAAGACAGAAAGGCTGGTGGAAAGTTAATGTAAGAAGTTGTGTCCCACCCTGACTGGTGTGGCTCAGTTGACTGAGCATCGACCTGCAAAGCAAATGGTTGCCAGTTCAATTCCCGGTCAGGGCACATGCCTGGGTTGCAGGCTCGTCCCTGGTTGGAGTGTGTGCAAGGAGGCAACCAATCATTGTTTCTCTCACACATCAATGTTTCTTTCCCTCTCTTTCTTCCTCCCTTCCTCACTCTCTAAATATAAATAAATAAAACCTTAAAAAAGAAGAAAAAAAAGTTGTGTCCCTGTGTACCCTTCTCCTTTTCATGCTGTCTTAGTTGGTTTATTTTTATAAGTTTTATCCCTCTACTGTGACATTTTGTGAGTGGACACCGGTGTTCGACTTGCCACGATTTATGAGTATTAATTTAAAATCAAATAAGACCCAATCCAAGTTGCCATATGCTAAAACCCACTAGGGGTACAGACAATGCATGTGATTAGACCACATTGATAAATCCCTAGCACTAGACCTTACTCTCCCAAAAATTCTGGACAAAATCAAGTGTGAAAAACCATGAAACTGCTGGGTAACTACTTATTTATTTTATTTGTTTTCTCCTCACCTGAGGACATGTTTATTGATTTTAAGAGAGAGGGGAAGGGTGGGAGAGAGACTGGGAAACATCAATGTGACAGAAAAATATTGATCAGTTGCCTCTTGTATGTGCTCAAGTCCACCACGACCTGGACCAAATCCTCAACCTAGGTTTGTGCCCTGACCAGGCATCAAACCTACAACTTTCCTGTTTACAGGGCGATGCTCCAACCAACTAATCCACCCCGGCCAGGGCAACGTTTTTTTTTTAATGTGGACATTGTACTGTACACTTGGTAAAATAATTCCCTTCCTTAAGAAGTTTCGAGAGGACTCTGACAAGATGACTTGTATACTAGGCAAATCCATAAGTTAAGTTTAGGGTCGCAAAACATGTACATCAGTACAACCAGATATTTGTGCAAAGAAAATCATTGCAAAAAGAAAAGAAAAGAAAATCATCGCCAACCAGTTAGCTGTCTTCAAGGGAATTAGTATGTGAACAAAAGAGAAAATGTTCATTCATGCAAAATTCAGCAGCTATTACTAAGTACCTGTTTGTCCTCCAAGGATCCACGGGCTATTAATAGACAATTATAGATGTGCCTTAAGTGCTGCAAACAAGTCACTGGGGAGCTTAGTCTTAAACAATCACTTGAAGAGTTTTCAAGAGTTTGCCCTTCAAGCGAGGTGGATTCAGCTGAGGAAGTTGATGAGTGTGGCAGGAAGCCTACTTGTATGAGAGACTGGTGGCAGCGAGGCTGCGAAGGCCTTAGCAAGAGAATTGCTATATTATTGAGGGTAGTATATGTCAGGCTAAGGAATTTGTATTTTACCTGGAAGATGTCAGGAGAGCCTCCATTCCAGAAACATTAAAAATCTTTTTAAGAGTGTCAAGACTGCAAGCTGATAAACCAATTAAGTGACCTGAGCTATAAGAAGCAGCCAAGCTCATGACTCCACTAAGAATAAAATTGCTTGTGACCCAAATTCTACAATCTCAATTTTTCTGAGTTGGTATAACTTTTCTTTCAGGTCTGGTCATATTTCTGTAATTCAGGAAGCAATCAAAATAATCATACTAGATCCTTCGGAAAAAAACCAAAACAGAGAAAAGAATAGCAATAAGAGCCAGAAGACACAAATATTAGTATAGAAATAATGCAACAACATCTTTGTTCTTTTATCTTACAGAAACCTCTGGAAAATTCTGCAGCATATAGAACTGAATTTTATTCCCTTTTGAATTAGTCCCTGTTTAAATTTTATTTCCTTTAATTTATAAATTTAAATGTTTATAAAAAACACAAAAACACATTTTAAAAATGGAGTTCTCTTTGTGGGAAGGTTTTTAAGTACAAATTCAATTTCTTTATAAAACATGCAGGTATCCGGGTCATCTATTCTTGAGTAAAACTTGTTAGTTTGGCTTTCAAGGAATTTTTACACTTTATCTAATTTATTAAATACATAAAGTTGTCAAACTATTCTTTTAGTGTCTGTAATAGCTGTGGAATCTGCAGTGAGCTCATCTCTTTCATGCCTCATTTTGGTAATTTGTACCTTTTCTCTTTTTATCCTGAGCAGTCGGGCTAGAGGTTTATCAGTTTTATTAATTTCATGTTATGTGACAGGAACCGGCTGTAGTGGGTCTGCCTCAGGTTGGCCTGTAGTGTGTGGGTTCTTGACTTCGTGTAGAAAAGATTTCACAACATGAGTCCAGGGGACTATGAGAGTACATTTATTAAAGCCGGGGACAGTGAAACAAGGAAGGGTTTAGGACAGAAGAAGCAACAGGAGAGCCTAGGAGGTGCTCTGCTTTGGCTCCCTAGAAATGTTACAGGAAACAAGTGAGTCTAGGTGAGGTTGCCTTTAGCTCCCTGGGAAGTAAGAGAAAAAGGGAGCCCTGGAGGCTGGATCAGGGGCTAAGCCCCATCAAGCAGCCATTGCCCACTGCTCCCCTGGCTGCAAGTGTCCTGTGCACCCTTGGAGTTGAGGAAGAAATAAAAGGTTCATGCTCGCGAAGGGACATGAGCAGAGTCTAGAGTGACCAGCACTGAGTCTTTGTCCTGAGGGCTTTTTAACTTTTTTTTTTACTGGCAAAAATCTCAGGGGAGGGTTTCAACAGAATATTCATCAGCATTCCAGGTGCATTTTTAATATGCTAATATGTCAAAATGACCGCATAGGGGGCTTTGGAAATATTCTTTGGTCTGCTATACTGTTTTACTTTTATCTTGAGTCTGTCTGATTTTAAGGGGGTTGGTTATTTGTTCCCCTGACTTCATCCAGCCTTGAGTTAACTGGCACAAATGACATTAATTGGGTCTCTGTTCTCTATTTTCCAGGCCAGAGAGATTTAAGCTAATGTACTCTCTGATTAGGGAGGAGAGGTAAAAACCATTTGCTCTTGAGTGTCCTTCGTTAGGGGAGATAAGGCCTTGCCATTCCCCAGCTAGTTGGAGGTTGCTCAAACTGTTTGGCCTTGTTTAATGTTCTTGTCTCAGTTTTCTCATTCCACTTGCCCAGGAATTTTCCCAGCTTCCTGTCTCACTCATAGAACTACCCTTTGGATTCATTGACTTTCTCTGTTGTTTGTCCGTTTTCTATATTATTGCTCTCTGCTCTGATCTTTATTATTTCTGTTCTTCTGCTATATTTTGGGATTTATTTGCTATTCTTTTTCTAGTTCCTTAAGGTATAAGCTGAAGTTATTGATCTGAGACATTTCTTTTTTTTTCTTAATATTCAGTGCTTTAAATTTTCCATGTGTACTGCTAAAGAGGCATCCCACAAATAGTAAATTTTGTTTTTATCATCATTTAGTTAAAAATATTTTCTTTTTTAAAAGATTTTACTCATTTATTTTTTAGAGAGAGGGGAAGGGATGGAGAAAGAGAGGGAGCAAAGTGAAACATCAATGTGCTAGAGATACACCCTCAAACAAGGACCTGGCCCACAACTCTGGCTCCTGCCCTGATAGTAAATCAAACCGACAACCCCTCAGTTCACAGGTCATCATCACTCAGTCCACTGAGCCACACCAGTCAGAGCTAAAAACACTTTCTAATTTATCTTTTGAGTTCTTCTTTGACCCATAGTGTATCATATTATTAGTTTCTGTATATTGGGGATTTTCTAGAGATGTTTCTGTTAGTGATTCCTAACTTAATCCATTGTGATCAGGTATATGCACTATATATCTTGTATAGCTTGAATCCTTTTACATTTATTGAGTCTTGTTTTATGATCTGGAATATGGACTAGCTTCGTAAATAGACCTTAGTAACTGTTCTGGGTGCACTTTGAAAAGAATGTGTATTTTGCTATTGTTGGGTGAAACATTCTATAAATGCTGATGTGAACAGAGTATGCATGTGGATAAGGACTGGAATGAAACTGAACCAATATAAAAAATTGACCTTTAGTGTTCATTAGTGGTCCCCCCCCCATTGTAAATTGCTTAAAATCATTACAAACATATGAGAGAAAATTTTGGTTTAGATGGTGATTATGGTTATACCACCAGCCTCCAAGATGGTTCCCAAGAACCCTCATTTCCTATTATGTCCTTGTGTAGACCCTCCCCACACTGAATCTGGACTAATCTATGTGACCAGTAGAATAGTACAAAAGTGACAGTGTGTCACTTCAGAGGCTAGGTGATAAAAGGCATTGCAGCTTCTGTCTTCTCTCTTGAAACACTCACTGTGGGGTAAACAAGCCCCTGTGTCATGAGGATACTCCAGCAGCCTTGCAGAGACACTGCTCTGGAGAGGAACTGAGTCCTCTTACCAGCAACCAGCAGCAACCTGCCAGCCACCTGGGAGGCAGCTCCTCCACCCCCAGTTAAGTCTTCAAATGACTTGAGCCTCTCAAGAGACCCCCAGCTGGAGCTGCTTAGCAACATGCACCTGAATTTCTGATCCACAGAAATTGTGAGAAACAATAAATATTGTTGTTTTAAGCCACTAAATTTTGAGCTATTTGTCCTGTAACGATTTAAAAACTACTAAAGCTCCTATGTTTTAAAGTAAACATTTATTAAAAGGCCACATTCAAGTTTCTGCTCAAAGGTCATCTCCTTTGAGAGGTTTTTCTTAGCCAGCCTAGCTAATATAGCACCTGCACTATTCTATCCCTTTGCCCTGCTTTTTCCTCTTTGTGTTTACACCTGAAAGTTTAGTGTGTGTGTGTGTGTGTGTTTGTGTCTGTGTGTTTCTTCTCCACATAAACAGAATCCCTATGAGGACAGGGACTATTTTATTCACTACTGCCTCTAAGCTGCCCTGGCTGGTTTAGCTCAGTGGATTGAGCGTCGGCCTGCGAGCTAAGTGTCGCTGGTTCGATCTTCCAGTCAGGGTACATCAGAGAAGGAAAACTCTGACTCCAAAAAACCTCCGCTGCCTTGCGGCATACCTCTTCAGGGGAAAGGCTAAGGGAGTAAACCCCGACAGAAAATCCGGAGCCGGAGTCCCTAAGGCGGTTTGACGTTGTAGTCAACACCGGCAACTCCTGCGGCGCACCTGAACCCAAGCTGTATCGACTCCGTCTTTCCCTTGGACCCTTCAGCTGCGAAGAGAGGGGGGGTCTGCTGCATGGGCAACAGCAGACCCTCCATATTACCCTGCCCAGGCTCTGTAGCTTCAGCGTCATCGCAAGATGTCGATTCAACACGGGAGGAGACAGATACCATGTCACTCCCGAGTCGGACTGCACAGCCATTCTTGGCGGTGCAGATAGACTCTGAAGAAGCTACACCATCGTCTCTCGAGACGGACGGCTGCCGACGACGACTGCCTCTAAGGCTTAGAGTGCTTATAAAATGTTACCTGATATATAATAGGCACTCGAAAGATAATTGTTTTAAGAATGAATAAATAAATGATAAAATCATTAATATTCACACTTGCCTTAATAGTTTACTTGGATTTTATTTGGGAGGGGGGTAGTACATATGAATACCGCGAGTCATGTGTGAAGTTGTACTACTTAGTGTTTCCATTAGAATCACTACAACAAAAATTTTTTATTCTTTTTTAGGAATTTGTATCACAACAAAGCTTTTTAAAAGGACTAATAATGTTCACACCTGCACTTTTTGTTGACTCATGTTTCTTCAAAGGGCATTGTGGTAGGCAGCTCTCAAATGACCCCAATGACTCCCGACTCTTGTCATTGCTGTTCTGTACAGTCCCCTCCCACACTAACTAGGGCTGACTTGGGGAGCCAATAGGATATTGCAGAAATGGATGTGACTTCTGAGGCTAGATCACAAAAGACATTACAGATTTTAAATGGCATGTCACATTACAGATTAATTTCTTCACAAGAATGAAAAATGAAAAAGAGGCTGCCACCAAAGTTTCTGAGTGATTCATTTGTTATCCAAGCAAGGAAAGCCATTTACTGATGGCTAGTTCATTAAATCATGTTTGATTGTAGCAGGCAAAGAAATCTATCCAGAGAAAATTAACTTGTTTAAGATTAATAGTCTTTCTGTGAAAACAGTTGCTTAGAGTTGAAGACATTGAGAACAACATCAATAGTCAATTAAGAAACAAGGTAAGTAATATCAACCCGTTTTCTTTGACTCTTTTATTTTTTTATAATAGCTTCTTGAGATATAATTAACATACCACACAATTCACATGTACAACTATTACCAGAATCGATTTTAGAACATTTTTATTATCCCCAAAAGAAACCCTACACCCATTAGCAATTGTTATCCATTTCCCCGCAACCACCCAGCCATAGGTAACCATTAATCTCTTCCTGTCTCTATAGATTTGCCTATTGTGGACATTTCATATAAATGGAAGAATTTATTATTGTCTTTTGTGACTCATTTCTTTCATTTAGCATAATATTTGTTTTCAAGGTTAATCTATAATGTAGCATGTATTAGAATTTCATTTTCTTTTCTTTTTTTAAAAATATTTTATTTATTTTTAGAGAAAGGGGAAATGAGGGAGAGAAGTATCAATCTGCGAGAGAAATATCAATTGATTGCCTCTCACATGCCCCCAACTGGGGACCTGGTCTGCAACCCAGGCATGTGCCCCAACTGGGAATCAAACTGGTGACCCCTTGGTTCACAGGCTGGTGCTCAATCCACTGAGCCACACCAGCCAAGGCTGTATTTCATTTTCTTATTGTCAAATAATATTCTTTTGTATGGACATACCACATTGTTTATCCATTTATCAGTTGGGCATTTGGGTTGTTTTCCATCTTTTGGCTATTATGATGAAAAGTGTTGCTATAAACATTTTTGTACATGTTTTTTAAATTTGATTTTAGAGACAGGAAAAGAGAGAGAGAGAGACATCAATTCGTTGTTCCACTTATTTATGCATTCATTGGTTGATTCTTGTATGTGCCCTGACCAGGGTCCGAACCCACAACCTTGGCATATCAGGATGACGCTCTAACCAACTGAGGTACCTGGTCAGTGCCTATACCAGTTTTCTGTGGATGTATGTTTCGTGTTCTCTTGGGTATATACCTAGGAATGGAATTTCTAAGTTGTATAGTAACTTTATATTTAACCTTTTGAGAAACTAACAGACCATTTTCCAAAACAGCTGTACCAGTTCACAATCCCACCAGCAATCTAAGTGTTCCAATTTCTTCACATCTTACTAACACTTGTTTTATCTGTCATTGTGATTTTAGCCATCATAGGAGATGTGAAGCACTATTTCACTGTGGTTTTAATTTGCATTTCCCTGACATCTAAGGTTGAGCATCTTTTCATGTGCTTCTTGGCTGGCCATTTATGTATCTTCTTTAGAGAAATGTCTATTCAGACATTTTTAAAAAATATTTTATTCATTTATTTTCAAGGAGAAGGGAAGAGAGGGGAAGATACATTGCAGTCCCAAAATGGGGACCGGACTCGCATCCTAGACCTGTGCCCTGACCAGGAATCAAACCAGCAACCTTTCGGTTCACAGGATGGCGCTCAATCCACTGAGTCACACCAGCCAGAGTGTCCATCTAAAAAGAAACACAAACCTGGATTTGGTCTTTTCTTTTCACTTTATTGATGGTGTCCTCTGAAGCACAGAAATTTTTAATTTTGATAATGTCTACTTTATTTTTTGTTGTTGTTGCTTATACTTTTGGCGTTACATCTAATAAACCATTGCTTAATCTAGATCTTGCCTATATTTTCTTTTAAGAGTTTTATAGATTTAGCTCTTAACAATTACATCTTTGGTTCATTTTGAGTTAATTTTTGTATGGTGTAGAGTAACATTCCAACTTCATTCTTTTGCATATGGTGGTATCCAGTTATCCCAGCACCACTGGTGAAAAGACTATTGTTTTTCCATTGAATTGCCTTGGAACCCTTGTTAAAAGTCAACTGACTAGGCAGTTTGATGGCTTATAGTGGTAAAGTTTATTGTGATTGTTTAAGCTTAGGACAGAGCTGGAAAAATTTTAAATTGTAGTAAAATACATGTAACATAAAATTTAGCATCTTAATTTTTTTAATGTACAGAGTATTTTGTATTAAGTGCATTCACATTATTGTGCAACCATCACCACATTCCATTTCCAAAACTTACTTCATCTTGTGAAACTAAAACACTGTACCCATTAAACAATAGTTCCCCCTTCCTCCCTTGCCCCAGCCCCTTGAAACCATCATTGTACTTTCTGTCTCTATAAATTTGACTACTCTTGGTACCTTATATAAATTACATTATACTGTATTTGTCTTATTGTGACTGGCATGTTTCACTTAGCATTATATACCCACACTTCATCTATATTGTAGCGTGTTACCAAAATTTTCTTTTTCTTTAAAGTTAAATAATATTATGTTGTATGAATGCACTACATTTTGTTTACTCATTCATCTATGGATGGACACTTGGGTTGCTTCCACCTTTTCACTCTAATGAATAATGTAAGATGGACGTTTTTATGAGTGAGAACTTCCCTTGACCACTGTTGACCACTAAATGATTTGGAAATTAGCTTTTACTGAACACTCAATAATGCTTCTTAATGAGTTCAACCTAAAATTACAAGACGAACTGTTTATATGTGAAACTTTTACTGCAGTAAAGTTGTTTCAGCAACAATACCTTTTTTGAATCACAATGTCAAGTTGCTTTAAATACTTCCTGTGCTGTTAAAAGTTACAACAAGAAGTAAAATGTCCATTTCGACACAAATTTACAGCATATATCTTTTTGGAGCTCAAACTACTGTGCCTACAGTATAGTTTTACTTCAAATGTAAAATATATTTCATATTTCACTCTGGCCGATGTGACTCAGTGGATTGAGTGCCGGCCTCTGAACTTTGGTTTGATTCCGTAGGGGCACATGCCTGGGTTGCAGGTGGTCTTCAGTTGGGGGGTGTGAAGGAGGCAACCACACATTGATGTTACTCTCCCTCCTTTCTCCCTCCTTTCCCTCTAAATATAAATAAGTAAAATCTTTTAAAAAATAATAAAAAACCCATTTAACAATCGAGGACCTCTAATTCCATCTTCAATTTGGAGACAATTAAACTTCAATGTCATGATATATCCTAAGACTTATGTCAAGAGAATAATTTAATAAAATTGTATAAATTTCTTCAAAGCAATGAGTTTTCTTTTACACAAAGCTTTTTGAGTTTTATTTTCCTTGGGTTGGAGATTCATCTTAACACACATGCATTTAAAAACAGTAACAGGGTCTCGAACTGTTCTGAGCAAGCATTAGACAATCACCGGGGGCTGAAAATTTCTACTTAAAAAGTGGACATTGAAGTGGGAAATGGAGAAGTCACACACATATGGTGGGGTGACCATTGATCCTGCTCCCTCCAAAATTGCATCTATACTTAATTCACATTTTTTGATTGCCGTTATGTGGACGGATGTTTGGGTGTGCTAAGCAGTGCTGAATGCCCCCGCCCTCCCCCTTCCCCGCCCCTCCTTTCCCCTCCCCCCTCCCCCCTCCCCCAGCAAAAGTTGTTGGTTCCTAGTTCTTCACAAAATGGCTCTAAGTAAGGGGGAGGGGCTGCTCTGGAAGACTCCTCTCCAGCCTCCAGAGGATCTCAGCATAGCCCGCTGGGGAAAGCCGAGTCTCCTCTTCCCTTTGGAGGCACTATTCATAATGACACACTTCAGAGGAAGGCTGGGGCCACGCCACGGCACCCTGCAAATGGCTGGTACATATGGGGCAGCTATTCGAACGTGTTTTCCCTTTGATTCTTGTGCTCAGCGTGGACTGCCCCTCCACACATTTCTATCAGAAAGATAGACTTGGAGCCACAGTCTAAGGCCCGGGCTCTAAGGGTTATTTAAACAGTTGCGGCCCCTAACACTTGAGCAGCTCAAATGCAGGGGAGGGCTGAAGTTTTTCTTTCTCCAAACTTAAACTGGTAAAAGACAATGGGGTGGGGGTGGGGGTGGGGGAGTGGCTACTGAGAAAAGTCCTGGGTCTTTGGTCCACCTCCCCAGGACGGGCCCTGACAGGAGAGGCAAGTCACTAGGGCAGGAGTCTGTAGTCCTCAGGTCGGAGTCCCACCAGGGGAGCTGCTTGAAGCCTGAAGCCTAGGCAAGAGAAACAAGTGAAATAGGAAGGGCTGCCTGTGGTGCAAATTCAGGGAGTGCCCCTGAGGATAGACACAAGGCGACTTGTGGCACCTGCTACAAACCTGTAACCCCTGGGCAAGATAAGGAAAGATGGAGCGCTGCTTCAGTCCGTGCTCCTAGAACTGCTGGCTCCCCGGCCCTGCACAGGGAGCATAAGACTCAGTGGTTCAAGAACAGGAACAAGGGCCAGAGGCCTTCATCTACTGGTGTCAGTGGAATTTTCGGACAGCCCCTTGCTCAGGCTGGAAAACCTGGGAGACTGCAGTTTCTTAGCTGTAGACTGTCAGAAGAGGAGCTGTGACTGCTTAGGTGGGAGATGGGGGGACTGGAGACAAATCCTGCCCTTATCCCCCTCCAGTCCTCACCCAGTCGGCTATATCCTAGTTTTATACCTTTGTTCTTGGGAGATCCAAAATTACGCTAGGATATCATAAGGCTGCTGAGTTTCAAGGTTCCAAAGAGTGAGGTTCAGCTTAGATGCCTTCTACTGCTCAGAAAGTGAAGGAATGATGGGATTTAGAAAAAAAAAAAGTGGGGGCAGAGAAAGGCTTGGGGATCAGTTCACTTTCTCTACATTCCAACTGCAAACAAAATATATCTTCGTCATTATAAAAGAAAAGGAAGAAAACTTGTATAAACCAAGATAAAGAAATAGCTTTTAAACATTCGAATGACTAAAGCATTAGAGGGCCAAACCCAAGGTTTTGAAAATAGCTCAGAGAAAGACCTTTAAAAAAATCTACAATTCACCAAACCACAGCTCAAATGTTCTGACCCAATAAACCACACTGTCTGAAACACAAAAAAGCATTTGAAACAGGATGCTGCTACTTCTCAGAATGTAAACACTATACAAAACAACAACAATGCACAAAAACGCAATGTTAAAGAAGTTAGATACCTGGTAGCTCATCCTTCACTGACAGGACTGTACTACACATTTCATACACGTTATAGCAACATGATCAGCAGCCCAAATAGGCACAGGAAGCCCGTGGGAGCCCGAAGCTGTGGAGGCTGCTGCCGGAGGACAGCCTGCCAAGCTTTGGAGATGCTGGATCTGACTGTGAGCAGATCCAAAATTTTATTCTTGACTAGAAGTTGGGAAAATCAAGTCCAAACATTAGTCCTATATAATCCCTTCCTAAGTCCATTTTGTTTTCTCAATGAGCCACTGGTTTCAAGTCTTCCCTCAAGTCACCTTGTGGTCTTACTGCTGATGTTCAGAGCTACTGATGGCCCCTTCCTGTGGCCAAGGAAGTTGTTCGACCCATTTGCCTTTTCCTGAAGGGTCCCAGCAACCCCGGATGAATCCAAGAATGCTGTCTATTCCTTCCTGACCTAAATGCTGTGAGGAGGGCACAGGGACTGTGCTGATTCCTGCTCTGGAAGCTGACCTTGGCCAGGTTTGGAGGGAGCCAGAGGAAACCAATCCATTCATTCAAGATGCTTCCACAAACTTTCTTTGCATCTGTGGGGTTATCTGCATGTTACCATATCTCATCCAAAATCCCCAGTTCCTGGTGAGGAGTTGAGAAGGTACAGGAATGTACCTCCCCCAATGCAGGGCTGTTTTCTCTCCAGCCAGATCAGACTGCTCTGATGTCATCACAGAGTGACACTCTGACATCATCGCAGTGACACACAGCTCAACTCTGAGGACAGGCTAGCCAGTTTCCGGAGGTGGGTGGAGATCCTGAAGGAAGCTGCAGGATGCCACACCCAAGGAAGCCTGTGGGTGGCAGAGGTGCTAAAAGTCTAGAAGGGGCATCAGGAAAAACAGCCCCGAGGGTGGGGCTAGGTCCAACCTCACATCAAGCCTCCAAATTGGATTTCCTGGGTCACATCCTCAAGTAATCCAGAAACAACCTCAGGTTTGGATGCCACACTCCAAGGTGGGAGGCTGTAAAGTCCAGGTGATAAACCACAGGTACAGGCAGTCGATTCCCTACATGGTAGCCCTGGGGCTCAAAGAGGAATCTCTGCAAGGAGCATGCCAGGCGCCCCCAGCTAAAAGCTCACCTACAAGTGAGGGAGCCCGGGAGGTCAAAAGGAGGTAAATAGATGAAGGGTATAAGCCCTCATTTGATGCTCATCAGCTTCTGGGGTTTTTCCAAGAGGGTGAAAAACCATTTAAGCACGAGTGATCTTTCTAGTTCCTCCTGATCAAGTGGGACGCAGGCTTTATAGAGAAGAAATTTGAACTCCAGGGGCCGAGAGAGTGCAGGGACTTTTGTGATAATCATGGGGGTCTCTTGAGAACCACCTGTCTGAGAGCCCAGCAGCAACCCCCACCTCGCACCAGCCCATTAGGATGAACTCGTTCCCTCTGAGCTCTTGGATTTTGATCCAAGATGATGGATGTTGATCTGGAGTAATCCCTCAGGAGAATAGCATTCAGATAAAAGAATAACTTGGATCTGAGGAGGCAAAGTGAGGGAGGTTGTGCACAATCTTTCATAAAATTAAAGGTAATCCAGCAGGAATGAAGTGTCTCACCTCCTCTCTGGCATCAGAGCACTTGGCTGGAGAGGACCTTTGGCTGGGTTGTAGGGGCCTCTGTAATGAAGGGAACTCGGCAGGGATAGGGAATGTGGATAGGGGTATGACATACATCATTATAAATAGCAAACTTGGAGCAATGAAATTTCAGAAAAACTCAAATAAGCCCACAGTCACCTCTAGCCTTAAGATATATATTTTAAAGAATTTATTTATTTTTAGAGGAATGGGAGGAAGGGAGAAAGAGAGGGAGAGAAACATCCCCTGGTTGCTTCTTGCACACCCCCAACTGGGGACCTGGCTTGAAACCCAGGTGCGTGCCCTGACCGGGAATCAAACCAGTGACTTCTGGTTCTTAGGCCAACACTCAGTTCACTGAGCCACACCAGGCAGGGCAGCCCTAAGATATTTTTTAAAGTCACAAGATAACAAAAAGGAAAACCCTTTCTAACCCGGGTCAAATGGGGGTGGGAATCAAAGGTAAGCAGAAGATGAGGCTACATCTGTGAGCACACACAGCACATCCCCTCCTCCCTAGAATCTCTCAGGGTCCCAGGCTGCAGTCTCCCTGCTAAAGCCCTCCTCCAACTTCCACTCTGCTCCCACTCCTTCCATCTGATCCAAATATACCCACCCCTCCTTCCAATCCTTGACACCATATCTCATTCTCTGACTCTGACTGAAGGTACAAAGCCACCATGTCAGGATGTTGGACATGAACTTGAAGTATTGGGAGTACTGTTCAGGGTTCACAGTCAAGATCTCTCAGCTCCAACCCCACGTTTCACTGTTTTGGCAGCACGTACAGCTTCCTTCTTAGATCCTATGGCGTGAGGGAGGAGATCAATGATGGCCATGAAATAGATCTCCTTCTCGGCAGCACTTTCTTGGTTTTCATGGCAGAAACATTGACAGAAGGCTAGAATTCCCCAGGACAGAAGGCCTGAGGAAAGCCGAGGAGGTTGCTGGGCTGTTGGGAGGTGAATCACAGGAGTGGAGCAGGTTGCCGCCCACCCCACCATTTTCACACTCCTCCTCCTGCTCTTTCTGGTCCACACTGTGGATGCCTGCTTGCAGATGGTAGCCCATGGTCTTCAGCTGGGCCAGAAACTCCATGTCCGGTTTCAGTTTTTCCAGGAGGTTCTTTTGTTTCTCCTCTCCCATGTGTAGCTTCTGCCCTTTGTTGCGGAAGCCATAAGTCATTGTCTTTAAATGTTGACAAGTCCTTGGCCTTCTTCTTATCACTTGCTTCTCTGGGAACAGCAGAATAGTTGAGGTCACACTTGCAGTGGAAAGTGAATCCATGGCTGAACACCTTCCTGGTGATCACCATGTAGGTTTCCTCACCATTCACGGTCTAGTGGTACATGCCCATGAACTGTGGCAAATGGGTGTTGCTGTGACACTCCACTGTGAACTGGTGGTACTCTATAAAGATTCTGTGTATTTCAGCCAGTCCTCACTTGACACAGTCTTAATGACAAAGAGCCAGTCATAGGTGGTGAGGCAGCATGTGCTACATCAGCCCTGGCTGTCACTATTGATAGGGCACTGTGCATATCACTGAATTCTGGTAATCCTGAGTCAACTCCAAACCTCTCCAGAGGATTTCGGAACACCATGGGGCAGTACTCCTTAAAGTGGCTGGGAAGGTCCTCCGTTTTTGAAAGGGAGATTGTCCACCTTGATCTTGCTGTATGCTTTGAAGTCATCTGGCATTAGCATGACAGGGACAGAAACATCGCTCAACTCATTGATCCTGTGGTACACCTGCCACATCAGGATGCCGAGGATCTGTTCACTGGCCTGGAATACCTTCACTTTCTGACACACGAAATGCTTTTTCTTGGTCCGGGTCTTGCTGGTGCTGAGCAGTAGTTCTGGTGCATTTGGACTGACTACATGTCCAGGAGGTGGTGGCCAAGGAAGGGGGTGGGTGGCTGAGGCCGTGCTCAGGCCAGCTGCACCAGGCCTCCTACCAATGACCCCCACTCCCATTCCCTCACCGTGCCAGGGTCACACCCATCCATTTCACAACGAATATTGTTAATTACTATCACATGCCAGTGGATTGATAGTCATGTTTCCCAGTACCAATCTGTGTGAAAAGATGTTTTCAAAAATACACAATTCATTAAAGATCAGCACTAACAGAAGAATATTTGAAGTCTCTTAAAAAAATTTTTTTTAATTTACTTATTTGTTTGTTTGTTTTTAGAGAGAGGGGAAAAGAGAAAGAGAGGGAGAAAAACATCACTGTGTGGTTGCCTCTCACTCATGCCCCTAACTGGGGACCTGACATGCAACCTAGTCATGTGCCCTGACTGGGAATCAAACCAGCGACACTTGGCTCACAGGCCGACGCTCAATCCACTGAGCCACAGCAGCCAGGGCATTGAAGTCATTTTTGATGATCGGGAACACTAACTTTGAATCCCAGTTAAGTGAAATGTTACCCCCATTCCCCACCAAAAAGGAAAATTTATTATTCTCGTTAGTGGACTTGAATTACAAAGCTTACTCAGTTACTATATTTGGATTTCATTTAATAATTATAGAAAAAAGTAAAATCTATTACTATTACCTACATAAAATCTTTGTTTTTGCCACTTGTTCTACAAAGTCTAAAATATTTACGACCTGGCCTTTGCAGAAAAAGTTTGCCAAACCCAGAAAGAAAAAGAGAAAAGAGCTGAAGACTGAGTCTTAGGACACCCCTATTTAGAAGTCAGGAAAACTTACAGGATCTCTGACATTTGAGACTGGAAAGCAGCAGTCAGGGAGGGAGGAGGAAAACTCTGAGAGTGTGGCATCTCAAAAACAAAGAAAAGAAAGTATTTCAAGCAAGAGATGATGGTCAACTGTGTTAAACGTCACTAAGGTAAAGATAAAGGCTCAACTTTTGAATTTGGCAGTGTGGAAATTGTTGGTGATCTCAGTGAGTGGTCTTAGTGGCATGTGGTAGAGGACAAGACAGAGGAAAAGGTCAAGAGGTCGAGAAGATTAAATAACACACCTGAAGTGTTTAGCATTGTGCTTAGCACACAGTATGTGTAGTAATTACCATTGAAGCAGATACTGTTGGTGCTCTGCTCATATCCCCTCGCCACCACCATTTCAGGAATATCAGCCTGACTTTTAACAGTGCAGATGTTTTTGATTTCATTTGCCTGAGTACTTCCTCTGGCTGCTGGAGTCTGCTCAGGCAGCAGGCTGGAGCTGCTGGGGAATTAACAACCACAGGAGCAGCCAGTTGTATAAATACGCTAGTCCCTTGCTTCTCGAATGGGGTAACTAAGGTATGTGTTCTGTAGATTTTCCCAGCAGGATTCAGAATGGCATAATCTGTATTATAGAATTGTATATCGTCCCTGGCTGGTTTGGCTCAGTGGATTGAGCGTTGGCCTGCGAGCTAAGTGTCGCTGGTTCAATCTTCCAGTCAGGGCACATCAGAGAAGGAAAACTCTGACTCCAAAAAACCTCCGCTGCCTTGCGGCATACCTCTTCAGGGGAAAGGCTAAGGGAGTAAACCCCGACAGAAAATCCGGAGCCGGAGTCCCTAAGGCGGTTCGACGTTGTAGTCAACACCGGCAACTCCTGCGGCGCACCTGAAGCCAAGCTGTATTGACTCCGTCTTTCCCTTGGACCCTTCAGCTGCGAAGAGAGGGGGGGTCTGCTGCATGGGCAACAGCAGACCCTCCATATCACCCTGCCCAGGCTCTGTAGCTTCAGCTTCACTGGAGAGGACACTCCAGCGTCATCGCAAGATGTCGATTCAACACGGGAGGAGACAGATACCGTGTCACTCCCGAGTCAGACTGCACAGCCATTCTCGGTGGTGCAGATAGACTCTTAAGAAGCTACACCATCGTCTCTCGAGACGGACGGCTGCCGCCGCCGCCGCCGCCGCCGCCGCCGATACCTGAAACCTATATAATTTTATTAACCAATATCACCCCAGTAAGGTTCAATTTAAAAAAAGAATGGCAAAACCTGGCAGTTAAGCAAGTTGAAACTAGCACCTCCAGAAACTTGATTCATAATTATGACCCCCCGATAACAGTGAAGATTTGGATTGATCATGGCCCCAAATGTTAATGGTCTCCAGCTCAGGTTGTTACAGAAACAGGGGAGTCCAAAAATCCCTGGAGTTTGCAGCTGGGGGATGGGGAGAAGGAAGCAACTTTCAGAATGCCTCCACACGCCTGAGGCTGATGGCTGGTGTCTTTCATTATGCAAAATTGCTTGGATGCTTCCAAGGCCTCAGGTGGATGGGAGGAGCCTTGAACCAGGGGACGGTATGGAAAGCACACAGAGCCTACGTGGGGTTCTGTGAATGGTCAGAACTGTTGGCAATACCCACTGCATCAGAGGACGCAGTCAGGCATATATAGGCAGCTGGGAACACTTTAGGGCAGCGGTGCGCCCTGGGGCTGTCTCCCTCGCTGTTGGGTGTTTGCAGGGGTGCTCTGGAGAATGAAAGGAGATCCACGCGGTTTACAGAAAGAAGACAGTTTGCAAGGAGGCTGAGAATCCCGGCAGTTTTGTATTGAGAGCTGAAGGGCACCACAGTACAGAAAGGACCTCCCCAATCAGGTTGAATGATTGGCAGCCGCTGGTAAAGCTGAACTGTGTTTGGGAAGTAGGGAAACGGTGTTTCTGACCTTCCTAAAACTGGCTAGGTTTGGTAGAGGGGAGGCAAGGATATGTGTAACTGTTAAATAAACAATTTTCTTTTCACTCAACTGAAGTATTAAGAGTTGTAATTCTGGCGGCGGGCAATCGGACCCCTAACTAAAGAGCTCATGGGTTTGTTTTCAACTGGAGCAGCCCAGGGGTTCTGTAACAATTTTGCGACCACGAAGGGGCTCTGTATCAAGGTGAGAATTGAAATCATCTATATCCACACAGATTACACTTGTAGGAGCTGAAAAAATTTTAATACTTTTCCTCCCACCTTCTAAATTCTTTTCGCTGGGTAAATAACCAAATTAACAGAGACAGATTAACAAGAGAAAAACCAAAGTTTAATACATGTGAATGGGCACAATAATTCCATGAAAATTCCAAAGACAGTGAGGCAACTGTGGTTATATAAGACATATTTGGACAAAGGAGAAAGGGGGCAATGAGGTATTAGATGTCAGAAGTGAGAATGGTTGGTTTACAGGTAGTTGAGGAAGAGCAGGACACACTGGCAGGAAAATCCTTGCTAGGCGACTCAGAAACAATGGGACACACATGGGCGCCTGCCTCAACGCCTCTTGTTGACCACAGTTAATTCAAATTAGTCTAAGGCTGTGTCCTAAAATCTCCTTCCTGAAGCAGGTTTCTCTGAATTTCTTGGGAAGGAAAAGGAGGAGGGTCAAAGATTGGTTCTGAGTCTCTTGTTTCTTTCTTCTTTTTTTAAAAAATAATTTGTTTATTTTTAGAGAGAGGGGAAAAGGGAAAGAGAGGGAAAGAAACATCACTGTGTGGTTGCCTCTCACTCTTGCCCCCAACTGGGGACCTGACGTGCAACCTAGTCACGTGCCCTGACTGGGAATCGAACCAGCAATACTTGGCTTGCAGGCCGACGCTCAATCCACTGAGCCACAGCAGCCAGCAGTCTTGTTTTTTAATAAACAGCTTAAAATCAACACCCCCACCCTCCAAAAAAAATTTCAATATCCCAAAAGCAGCTCCAGGGTGGCAGGATTTTTGTCCTTCACAGTCAACATTAGCATACTTTCATTGTTTTGTTATCTTCAACATAACTATTATACCAGGAACATTTTGACCAGGAAGAAAAAAATTACAAGTAGCTTTATTATTCATTTCAGGTATTTCTCAAAATCCCATTTAACTGAACATCGAATTCCTCAATTTTTCAACAGATGGTTTTAAACAACTGCTCATGCTAGGTGGTAAGCAGAATAACAGCCCCACCCCTACCCCAAGATGTCCGTGTACTCATCCTTGGAATCCCTGAAATGCTGTTATATGGCAAAGGGGATTTAAAGTGGCAGATGGAATTAAGGTTAATTTATTTGACTTTAAAATAGGGAGATTATCCTGGATTATCTAAATTGGCACACAGTAATCACAAGGGTCCTCAAAATTAGAAGAGGGAGGTAGAAGGTCAGAGTTGTGATTTAAGACTCAACCAGTCATTGCTGACTTTGAAGATAAGGGACCAGGGCGCCGCCCAGGAGCGCAGGGCAGCCTCTGGACCGTGGCAAAGGCGAGGACTGGGATTCTTCCCCAGAGCCTCCAGAAAGGAGTAGCCGTGCCAGCACCTTGACCTTTACCCAGGGAGGCCTGATCAGACTTCTGATCTATAGAATTGTAAGATGCTAAATCTGTGTGTGTGTGTGTGGGGGGGGGCGGGGTGTTAAGTCCCTAAATTTGTGATGATTTCGTTGCGGTAGCAACAGGAAGGCAATATACTCTCCAGTGTTGCAGGTACAAGATTTGTGTGCCCTGCGCTTCAAAAGAAAGGCCAATATTCAATGGATCAGAGTTTGGGGCAAGGAAAGGTTTTTTGATCTAGGCCTAGTTGGAGAAACTGGGAGGACTAATTCTCGAATCCGTTTTAGGAGAGCTCAAAATCCAGGCGTCTTATGTTTCAGGAGAAGCGAGGAAGAAGTGGGTGGCCACGGCAGACAGTTGGAGCTGGGATAGCCTTAGGGAGGGGAGCAGCAATGACTTCGCACTCTATTTTGGGTTTGCGTGGATACGTTTCCTTATATACAGATATAGAGATAAAATCCGTGTAGATGTAGATAAGAGTGAAGCTTAAAAGAAATACTAGGTGGTCGGTTAAGAATTTTAAAACAGAAATATGTACTTAAGAGATGCCGGTTGAATTACCAGCTTTTAGGACTGACAGAAACTTCTTCATATGCACATTGATAATATTGACTTTTGTTAAAAACAATCAGAATATTTCCTTCAAAGTTACTACAAAGTTAAAGAAAAAAAGCTTCAAGGGGCTTCCTCATGGAAAGAAAACAGGCGAGAAGCAGGTTATAAAGTGTTTCCAAATGACAGAGGTAGTATCTCTGGACACTGTACCGACTTGTATGAGACCCTTTGAAAATCCCGTTTAGTCTGTAACTATTACTTGACTTTCAATTAAATTCTCTTTTGCTCTGACTGGCAGAATGTTAAGCAGTGAAGGGACGTGTTTGATATGATATCCTGTAGAGTAGGGTTAATGGCAGAAAATGTTTGGATGATCAAAAAAAAAAGGGTTGGCTTGGTTTCCTCGGACGTCAGAGGAGGCTGTGAGCGCTCTCCCGCAGGTAGTCCCCGTGGGCTGACTGCTTTTTCGGCCGGACCTGTTGAGGGCCCTGGACTCGCGGCTCCAGGTCAGCCCCGGCAGCCTGTCTCCAGGCTTCGGAGGCGCGGACAGCCTGAGCCCTTCACCTGAGCTCCAGAACCGGTGGATCCGGCCGGGCCCGGCACCGCCCGCAGTCCCCCGCCCCCTGCACCCCGCTAGCGGCTACGCGCAGGAGGGTGCGCGCCGGCTGGGCAGGCCCGGTCCTGCCCGCCCCGCCCTCCGAACGCGGCCGTCGGGCCCAGGGCTCGGGCCTAGGTCACCGGGTTCGGCGCCGGGCCTGCATGGGGTTGTGGCGCCCGACAGGGGCGCAAGTTGCCACCCTTAGCAACGCCTACCAGCATTGCAATCCCGCAGCCCCCAGCTTTTCCGGCGGGGAGAGGGGGTAGGAGAGACCGTCGTCGTCACGTGACGCCTCGCCCGCCCGGTCCTGGTCACATGGGTGGCGCGGTCGCTGCGTCAGTCACAGCCCTGGCTGCCGGAGTCGAGCCGTCGCCACCGCCGCCGCCAGCTGACTGGGCGGAGATCCGGGTACCAGGTCCTGGTCAACCCGCCCCCGCCGCCTCCGTCGGCCGTTCCCGACCGGGCCCGACCGTCATGGAGCGGGGCGGGACCTCCGCCTGTTCCGTGTGAAGTGCGTCGCCGCCGCCTGTGCTTTTCGCGACCTCACGAACAGCAGCAGTCGCCGCTGCTGCTGCCGCCGCCGCCCGGAGCCCCTCGCTGTTGGCAGCCTGTCGCCGCTCCCCGGGCGGGCTCGAGTGCGCGACCGGTGAAGTGCAGGCCCGGCGCCGCCGCCGCCGCCGCTTCTGGGAGATGGTTCGGGCCTAGCGGAGCCGGGACTGGAGGTGAGAAGGCCGACGGGCTGACTGAGGCCGCGCCGCGGCGCGGGGGAGGGGCGGGAGAGGGGGCGGGCGAGGGTGGGGGGCCGGGCTCCACCTGGGAGCTACTGACGCCCTCCGGGCCCGGGCTGTGGCCCCAGCCTTTGCCTTCCACCCGCTTCCCTCAAATAAATAAATAAGCTAACCCAATCCGAACAAAAATTCCCAGAAATCCATCTTTTCGCCGTCTCTCCTTTCCCCTTTCGTTCCTTAATCTGTCCCTTCCCTCAGAAATTCCGTCGACTGTTTTGTGACTTTAATACCCGATTTAGAGTTATTTCTAGTTAAAGAGAAAATAGGCCTAGGTTTTGGCTTTCCTAACCGAACTAGTTCTCGCTTTCCTTCTCTCGCGATCCTGCGCACCGTCACCCCCACCCTGCAAAAAAAAAAAAAAAAAAAAGGAAAAAGATTCCGCCTACGAGCAGCGGAGGGGGTAGCTAAAAATGGGAATGGGCGGGGTGGGGGGGCGTTATGCTTGAGTCCCCCCATAACTTCTGAGTTGGCCTATTTAGCTGGTTATCCCGGTAGCTTGTGTTTGGATATTGATGTTTATCGGCCTTTCCTCCAGCTGCCTGTCTGTGCGCGGGGTTAATCTCGTAATTGACGTCAGTGCTTTGTTCTTTCCACTTTGCTGTTCCTTCCACTCTTTGAGGATGGATGTTGGGGTAAAGGAGTTGGAGGAGTATCCTTAGTGCCGTTTCTTTCAGAAACGCTAGCGTTCCTACCAAGTTGAAGGGTCCAATCTGAAACGCTTGTGTATGGCGTGCAAACTGAGACGAAGAGTTCGGTGCAGGGTTCTTAACACTTAGCTGCAATTCGAATGGTGCGGTTTCTTACCTGCTGGCCCTTGGATTTTAAAACTTAGGCCCAGTGCCTTTTCCCGTGACCCGGATTTTTCCTGACGGAATCGAAGCTCTAGGTGCCTGTGTGAATAGGTTTGTCAATATGACGTTTGAAATGGGTGTTATTTTTTAGGGCTCGGGTGTTAAAAGCTCAACGCTTTGTTTCATTCTACAAAGCTTTATAAAGTGCTTGTTGCACTGAACTGCCCTTTAACTTACCAAAATTGAAATATTTATGAGAACTTTTCTGATTTGGCATTTGATAAAGATCCTTTGTGGCCCCTGAACCTGCCTAGAATCATCTTTGGTCTTATGTGCATAAAGGGATGTTGGCAAGTGGCCACTTGGTTTTCAACAAAGCTGGCTTCTTTAAATTTCTCGGGTTTCTTTTTTTTTATTTTTTTAATAGAACCATTTTTTAAAAAAGATTTTATTTATTTATTTTTAGAGAGAGGAGATGGGAGGGAGAAAGAGAGGGAGGGAAACATCAATGTGTGGTTGCCTCTCACACGCCACCCCGCCCAGGACCGGGCCCCCGCAACCCAGACATGTGCCCTGACTGGGAATCGAACTGGCAACCACTGAGCCACACCAGCCAGGGCTCGGGGTTATTTTCCTTATTCATTATTGCATTTTTCAGTCTCTAAACATTAAAAAAATTCTCAAAAAGTTGTTTTTATTATCTTATAGAATTACCTGAAAGCAATCAGTGTATTTATTTTTTAATTTATTTCTAATACCAGCAGTTTCATTCAGTCTGCGGTGGCTTGCAGGCTGATGACTGGTTTTCATTAGTTCTACAGGAACAGTAGGCAAATTTTACTTCAAATAAAAATTTGCATCAAGTGAGGACAAGATAGGATGTCTGTGAGTGACCAACTTTTACTGTTTGGTTACAGTAAAAGGGAAAAAAAGAGCTTGGCTGTGTTAATTGGAAAGTGGTCTGCAGTTTGGGGGCATAAAGGTGATTACAGTGCTTTGGTGAAGCTATGTAATTAACAATTCTTAAACATAATATTTTCATTCAGATTCACTTTCCACTTGTCAGATGACATACATTCTCTTCTGTGCTCTTGGGTTATTGTATTACCTTTTTAACAGTTTATACTTTCTGCTCTGTGTTGCAGTTTTCTTTTTATTTTATTTTATTTTTTGGTTTTTCAATTACAGTTGTCCAATTTTTTCCCCATTGCTCCCCCCCACCCAGCCCACCTCTTCTCCCACAATCATATCCCTCCCCGTTGTCCATGTCCATGAGTCATTTATGCACGTTCCTTGTGTGTTGCAGTTTTCTTACAGGCCTTTTGTAGTGTCTTGAGAGCAAAAACCTCTCTGTATCCTCCCCAGTATTTTATACAATTATTAGATTGAATTTGAATGTGATATCCAACCTAAGATTTCACTAAAAAGTAATCTAAAGAAAACTAGATGAGCAAATGGTCGGTACTTGAAGAGGAAAAGATGACTGTCAGCCACAGAAGATGACAGAAGATGAGGCCTTCTAAAAGTTTTGTATCTTACCTTTTTTGAAGAGTTAAGGTAAATTTCATGGTTTTATGTGTACCTGAGAGGAACAAAGAAAATAGGTATTCTTTTGTGGCCATCTACTGGTTTAGAATGGAGTCCAAAATATATGAGGCCTTTTTGTAATATTTTTCATAAAATCAAAGAGGCAATTTTTAAGTATTGAAGATGCACCAGGACCCAGAAATATAATGTGAATTACAAAAATTGATAACAAATTTTATCTTTAATTTTAGCTCTGTTCTGTGAATATCTTACCATAAAAATCTTTGCTATATAATGTAAAGGTTTCCCAGCTTTTGAACCCCGATTCTTATGTTTTAATCATTTTTTTTTTTTTCATTTCTTCTGTTAAGTTGGAACGATTATATTTGATTTCTGGGAGGGTGTATACCAGTCTCAGTTATTGTGAAATAAGGTGTAGTCAGTGAGTTAAAGACTGCTTAAAGCTAACCTGACCTGTTGTTACCTTGCTGCTTTTTCCTTTGGTTTAAGAAAAGCACTCCTACTTGTAGTATCTCTCTACACCCACTCATGTTGGTTATTTGAAGTGATATTCTAGTACATGGAAGAGGGCAGTAATAAACATTCCAGTTACTAAGTTTTGGCTGATCATGTACATTCCTATTTGTCTTGATGTTCATTTTCATGGCATCATATCCTGAGAATTTTAATGGTACTGGCACATAGAAAATGTTAGAACCACTGACTTTATTTTCAAAATATTCCAAAAGGATTTTAATATCTGGACTTTATTTTTGAAGGGAAAAAAATCTTATGTAAAGTCTACTTGCTTCATCAACCAGACTTTAAAAAATCTGTAACCTGAGAAAAGGCATTTCATGTAACTTTATCTCTCGTGGAGTGCCTAATGAGCCATGGTGGTGGCTTTGAGGCAAGTAGACAAAGCTTATTAGTGGGTACTGTTTTAAACTAAGTATTTTGATAATCATTTTCTAGGATAGGTAAAAGAACTTCATGCATTCTTGTCCTAAAGCATGGTGGTGGGGGAGTGAGGAATCAGGGATGGATTGACATGAATAGATTGGAAAGCCAGTATGGTTTGACTACCCAGATATTCTCATGATGTGTCCTGGAGCTGCTTGGGGCCTGAATGAGTCTCCCATGATATTGTCAATTTGGAGCTGCCTAGTGGGTTATGACTTTTCACTTTGTTTTTGGTTTTCATGTCATTAGGGTAGGGACAGTTTTATGAAGAGGTGAGCTACAGGTGACTACTTTGCATAGACAAGTTTTCCCAACTCTTTGCAATTGCTTTGATTTCTTCCATAGGAATATCACTCTTCCTCTCTTTTACCTTAACTGTTAAAAATTACATTTTTTAAGGCCCAGTACAGGTACCATTGCCTTCCTATAGTTTTACTTGATTCCTCACTCTACTGCAATTGTGACCTACTTCCTTGGAATACTTGTATCACTTTGTATCTCAGTTATTTGTTAGGCAGCTAACTCTGGGTCTGTAGCCTGCTGGTGACATGGAACCCAATGTATCAGGGAAGACACACTGGTAAAATAAAGATTGTTACACTATTTCATTATGTTATGTCTAAAAAATTAACACTAATTCCTTAATATCATTACATATCTAGTAAGTGTTCAAATTTCCTTGCTTACAGTTTTTGCTTTAACAGTTTGTTTGAATTAGGATCTAAATAAAGGGGCATATATTACACTGGGTATGTGTCTCAGCCCTCTTTTTTTTTTTTCTTCTTCATTCTGTAGGATGCTGTCTTTTTGTTCTTGTTCTTGTTCCCATACAATGGTTTGATAAAGAAACTGGGTCTTTGCTATATGAAATTTCTCAGAGTCTAGATTGTGCTGAATGCATCCCTGTGGTTTCATGTAATATGTTCCTTTGCCCCTTGTTTTTCCTCTAAATTAGTAGTTACATCTAGAAGCTTGATCCAGTTCAGGCTTGACATTTTTTAATGACAAGAATGCTTCATAGGTTGTGTTCTGTGTACCTCCTATGCATTCTTTCTTTCTTAAAGATTTTATTTATTTTTAGAGAGAGGGGAAGGAAGGGAGAAAGAGGGAGAGAAACATCGTGGATCAGTTGCCTCTTGCATACTCCCAAATGGGGACTTGGCATGAAAACCAGGCATATACCCTTACTGGGAATCAAACCAGCAACCTTTTGGTTTGCAGGAGGACACTTAACCCACTGAGCCACACCAGCCAGGATCCTGTGCACTCTTAAACCTTCAGCTTGGCTTCTCATCCTACCATGCTAGTGAAATTGCTCTTAATCAAGGCCTCCTGTGACTTTTATTTATTCATTTATTTAAGTATATTTTATTGATTATGTTATTACAGTAGTTTCAATTTTTTTCCCCTTTGCTCCCCTCCACCCAGTACCCTCCTTCCCTCCAGCAATCACAGCCCCCCTTAGTTCATGTCCATGGGTCGTGCATATAAGTTCTTTGGTTTCATCCTTTCCTGTATTATTAACTTCACCCTATTTTGTATTTACCAATTATGCTTCTTAATCTCTGCACCATTTCCCCATTTCTCCCCCTTCCACCTCCCAGCTGATAACCCTCTGAATGATACCCATACCTATGAATCTGTTCCTATTCTGGTTTGCTTAGTTGGATTTTGTTCTTATTTTTTAGATTCAGTTGTTGATAGTTTGAGTTTGTCGTCATTTTAATGTTCATAATTTTGACCTTTTTCTTAAGTAAGTCCCTTTGACATTTCATATAATAATAACTTGGTGATGATGAGCTCCTTTAGCTTTACCTTGTCTGGGAAGCACTTTATCTGCCCTTCCATTCTAAATGATAGCTTTGCTGGATAGAGTAATCTTGGTTGTAGGTCCTTGCTTTTCATTACCTTCAATACTTCTTGCCAGTCCCTTCTTGCCTGCAGAGTTTCTTTTGAGAAATCGGCTGACAGTTATAGGCACCCCTTCGTAGGTAACTCTTTGTTTTCTCTTGCTACTTTTTAAGGTTCTCTCTTTATCTTGAACCTTTTGCATTTTAATTATGATGTGTCTTGGCGTGGTCCTTTTTGGGTCTGACTTGTTTGGGACGCTCTGTGCTTCCTGAATTTGTATGTCTAGTTCCTTCGCCAAATATGGGGAGTTCTCCTTCATTATTTTCTTACATGTAAGTTTTCAGTTTCTTGTTCTTCCTCTTCTCCTTGCACCCTGTAGTTTGGATGTTGGCATGTTTGAAGTTGTCCCAAAGGTTCCTAAGCCTCTCCTAATTTTTTTCAATTCTTATTTCCTCATTCTGTACTGGTCGACTATTGTTTTTCTCCTTATGTTCCAAATCATTTATTTGAACCCCAGTTTTCTTCCCTTCACCATTGGTTTTGTGTGGATTTTTCTTCGTTTCACTTAACATAGTCTTCACGTCTTCTCTTACGTGTTTGCTGTACTTAAGCATATCTGTCAACTGTGAGCATCTTTATCACCAGTGTTTTGAATTCTTCATCTGTTAGGTTGGCTATCTCCTCATTGCTTAGTTCTCTCACTGGAACCTTGATTCATTCCCCCTTTTGAGCCATACTTCTCTGTCTCCTTATCTTGACAGGCTCCTGTGTTTGTTTGTTTGTGTCTTAGGTAGAGCTGTTGCTCCTGTTACGTTGTAAGGGGCGAAGCCTTAAGTTTTCTCGTCAGTTGAGGGCAACCTATTTCACCACGTTGTGGCGCTGTATGTGGGGGAGGGGTCTGAGAGGGAACAATGTCAATTGCTCAGCACTCACCCCTTTTCCAGGCACTTCTCCCACTTTTTATAGGACTCACGCCTCTCTAGTTGTTGCCCTGGCTGTCGTCCCCAGAGTGGGTGGGTCTGCGGATTTTCTAGGACCGTGGGTGCCCTTTAAACAAGCAGACCGGTAGTTTCTTCCTCCGCCCCAACCCCCACTGGTTTGCACAGTTAGAAGCAATGAGGCTTTATTTTCCCGGGTGCTGGGACTGTGAGCTGTGTGGTCTGGTCTGGTGCTGGGAGTGCTTCCCAGGTGTCCCTCCTGACCTTTTAAAATATGTGATTGTGCTTTCCGGCAGCCTGCTGCTGCCATCACTGCTGCCGCCACCGCACCGTGTCCTCTCCATCCCAGCTCCGCCCCTCCTACTTGTCTGGATGAGTATTTCTTCTTTATATCTTTGTTTGTTGGACTTCCATGCAGCTTGATTTTCTGGAACTTCTGGTTGTCTCTAGTTTTGAGGTAGTTGTAGTCCTTCTTAGTTGTGGAGGGAGATGTATCATGTCTGTCTAGGCTTCCATCTTGGCCAGAAGTCTCCTCCTGTGACTTTTATATTGCCAAATTGTATAATCATTGCTTACTCCTACCTCTTTCTGTACTTGCATTGTTTATCATTTTCTCCTTGATATTGTTTTCTTTCTTTGGTGATTATTTATTTCCTACCTTTCTACCTACTAGCTGCTTCTTTGCAGACTTTTTAAAAAAATTTAATCTTTATTGTAATTTTTTTTCATTATTATTTAGTCCCCGTCTACCCTCCTCCCCCATCAATCACCACACTGTTGTCCATGGCCATGAGTCCTTTTTCCTCTTCTCTCAGTCCCTGCACCCCCTAACTTCCCCGGTCAATAGCTGTCATCCTGCTCTCCATCTGTGAGTCTGTCTCTGCTTTGCTTGTTAGATCAGTTTGTTCATTAGATTCCACATATGAGTGAAATCATATGGTATTTATCTTTCTCTGACTGGCTTATTTTACTTAGCATAATGTTCTCCAGATAAACTTATCTATAGATAGACACTTGGGCTGCTTCCATATTATGGCTATTGTAAATAATGCTGCAATGAACATAGGGGTGCGTATGTTCTTTCAAATTAGTGTTTTGGGCTTCTTTGGATATATTCCCAGAAATGGGATTGCTGGGTCAAAAAGCAGACCCATTTTTAATTTTTTGAGGTATCTCCATACTGCTTTCCACAGCGACTGCACCAGTCTGCATTCCCACCAACAGTGCAAAAGATTTCCCCTGTTCTCCACATCCTCACCAGGACTTGTTGTTTGTTGATTTATTGATGATAGCTATTCTGACTGGTGTGAGATGGTATCTCGCATACTCTTAATTATTGCTAATTCCTTAATACTGATAGTTTTGTAGTTAGTCTTAGCATTCCCTTTTCACTCTTCTGGGTGATCCCATCCATTTGTATGGCTTTAGCTATCATAGCTAAGTGTTTTGTGGGTACCAGAACTCTTTCATCCAACTGAATACCCCACTTTAGATTGTTTAAAAGGCAATTTGTTTTAGTTAGGAAAGTGACATATATCTAACTTAAGCAAAGAGAAGAATTTAATGGGAACATACTGGGTATCCCATGAATTCTAAGAAAGGCAATCAACTCATAGGATGGCAGCTAGAACTCAGAAACAGCTCGGATCTAGGGCCTCCAGATAGTTTAGGAGGGTCTCTTTATCTCTCATAAGATACTCTTTGTATATTCAGTTAGTTCTCTTGCTGCAGACCAACTTTTAACACTTACTGCTGTTCTGAGCTTGGAATCTTGCATCTTCTGACATTAGAGAGAGACTCACCTGAATCTCAATCCCAAACCCTTGCAAGTGGAGTCATTATTAGGTTATGTGTCCACCTCTAGGCTACAACTTTGGCTGGGGGGTCTACATTGTGGAAGATGCTCTAGCTGCACTATGCCAGAGATAGGTGGAGTAAAGGACACTCTTGAAACATAGTTGGTCTACCACATTCATTCCATGACTATTTAGCACATGCATACACAGTCCTACTTTCCCCCATATGTATATTAAGTATTTTAAAAATATAATATACATATGCCAGCAAAAACCCTTCATTTCTTCTATGGAGACAACCCAAATTCACATCTAGCTACAACATCCAGAGGTAATTGTTCTCTGAGTCCAGATTCTGAAGGTGATATCCTTTGTTTATCAGTTAGATATCCTTTATTACTTGTCTGAAAATTGTGAGCTAAATACTAAATTTAATCTTCTTTAACATAACTGATACACAGTGGTTAGGAAACAAGATAACTAAGACTCTTAAGAAGGAAGGGCAGAGGAAGGTATTATTGCAAAACTATGTGAATGTGGGAGAGAATTTCCAGAAAATATGTGGATGAGGTGAGGCTAGAAGTTGATCAGATTATCTCTGTAGTGTTCATTATGTACAGGTTACTATTCTACCACTTCTCAATCCCCTCACCCCAATCCCGCTCTTTTCCTGGCCTTGGAGAATGTATCACTATCATCACTTTTCCCAGAAACCTGCAAGTAGTCCTTGATTCCTCTGTTATACTTCTCACATCTGACTTGTTGCAAAATTCTACTTCCTTAACATCTTTGCATCCAAACCCTTTCTCTCCATTATCTACATACATCCCTGCTATTGCTGCCTTAATCTAAGCTTTCATTTCTCACCTGGATTATTGCAACAAGGCTTCTCACTTGTTTATTATTGCCAGTTGGATCTATACTCTGTACCAGAATGATTTTTCCCTGGAAACTGCGAATCTGATTTTGTTAGTTCTCTACTTTAAACTTCTTAGTAGTGTTCCGTTTCTGTAGCATTCTTCTAACTGGGGATTCTTAGACATTAATGAGTTTTATGTAACTTTCAAAGGACTGATTTATCACAGCCAAATACTCCCTTGGGGGTTTGTTGCTGGGTTTAGATTTTGTTTACTATGATGTTTGTGCCAAGCTGTAGTGCCTTTTATTAAGTTGATATTGCAGTGGCTTAGAAGGGAAAGATGGAAAGTAAAATTGGACCATGTGATAGTATGTGTTAGGGTAGGCAGATCAAATTCAGAAGAACCCTGGCATAGTGGGTGATATCATATTTTCACTGAGATGTTTCTGGTGGATCCCATCTTTATAATCAGTCAATCACGAAACAGTTCGCAGTATGGCTGTTGTGTGTCCAACTTCAGCAGTAGTTACACTTTATATACATTTTTTTAAAAGATTTTATTTATTTTCAGAAGGAGGGGGAGGGAGGGAGAAAGAGAAACATCAATTGGTTGCCTCTCACACAACCCCAACTGGGTACCTCGCCTGCAACCCAGGCATGTGCCCTGACTGGAATCGAACCAGTGGCCTTTTGGTTCACAGGCTGTCACTAAATACACTGAGCCATACCAGCCAGGGCTACTTTATATACAGTGTTCCCTCACTTATTGCAGGTATTACATTCTAGACCTCCCCATGAAGTAGGAACCTTACATTTATTCTACACTCTTAAACCTACATAACTTTAACAACATACGTATACAGTACCGCAAAATCCTGCGATATAGCCAAAAATCTGCGATAAAAAATTAAATGTAATATTTTTTAAAATCCCGCAATGCAGTGAGGCTGTGATAAGTGAATTGCGATATAGAGGGACTACTGTACATTTAATGTATATTTCAATAAAGTAGGAAACCACAAATGAACAAGATTGCCAGAGTTATCAAGTAAGGCCTGTTTAAACATGATATTTAAGGACTGCTAGCTGGTCTAGTGTATAAAGCGTTATTTCCAAAACTAACAAATAAACATAGTTATTGAGTCCATTTTTGTGTAATATATTTATAAGCATTTTCTGTATTAGTGTTATTGAAGTCAAGTTACAGAAGTTGTTTAAAAATATAAAACCAGACCTGAGACTACATATTTCCAGGATTGAATACATCATTGGTTTAGTTTCTGTTACATTCATGTTATTTTATACTTAATTTGTAAAGTTGTTTTAGTTTTACAGTTACATAAGAGCTATAAATATAATGAGTTCATACCTAATTTTATACTTATACTTTTTTATTAACATTATAATAAGTCACATGAATCTTGGAGGGTTTCTCAGAAAAAGTGGGATATGTGGTAAGCTTTGAAATAGATATAATTAGAAATGGGGGAAAGTAAGGCACTACTAAGTAGATGGGCTAGTTTGAGTAAAAACCTGGATCTAAATGTATGTTGGTTATTTACAGGCTCAGATAAATACTGAAAGCTTTATAAAAGTAGGTAAGACTTGAACCACAGACAAGTTTAAATCCTGTTATTGATGACTTTTAAATCATAGGAATAGAATATTCCCTCACTTATTGCAGGTATTATGTTCTAGACACCCCCGCAATTTGGTAAAGATCTGCGAAATAGGAACCTTACATTTATTTTAGTATTTATATATATTTTAAGGCTTTATAAACCCTTCCCACACACTTATAAACCATTCTCAGTCCCTTATTAACCTTCTCCACACTTTTATAAACACTACTTATATTCTTAAACATATTCTACACTCTTAAACCTACGGAACTTTAACAACATGTATACAGTACTGCAAAATCCCACGATATAGCGAAAAATCTGTGATAAATAATTAAATATAATACTTTAAAAAATCCCGCGATACAGTGAGGCCGCCGTAAGTTATTTATTCATCTTTGAAGATCAAAATAGATTTCTCAGTTTATTTGTCCGTATGCTTTTAGAGTTTGGTAGCAACATTTGTTGAGATAAGTTTAAACTAGTTAAATTTGGTTTACACAGTTCTGAAATAGTAATAAAAGAAGTGTAATTTGATTTGGTTTGGTTCTGAAACAGGTACATGATATGTAACTTCAAGACAACAGGGGGAAGGAGCATTTAGTATTACTGAGCTAAATGTTGTCAAAAGGGAGGAAGCTGGTTACATGTAATATAAATATATATTTTTAGATTTACTCTTAAGTGTGAGTATACTTGTGTATGTAAGAAACATTTTTTTTCTTGAATTGAGGTTTTATGTTGTCTAGTATTTATAAAAGAACATCAGTTTATCCATAATCAGTCTGGCAAATACTGTTTCATATTATTTATTGAGCAGTGGAATGCTTAATTACATAATAAGCATTGCTTGTGATACTGTTTGGTCTCTAAGATGAGGAAATAAATTTTACTTTATGAGAAAAGCTTCATGGAGAAAGTGAATTGAGTTATAGTTAAAGGATAAGAATTGTACAGCTTGACAGATGAATAAATGTTTCAGTTCTGGTCTATCTGAAATAATTAAATGCAGATGTTGTTAGAATGTTAAATTAAAATTTGTTGCAGAATAGTCTAATTTTAGTGTAACATGAAGTACCAATTATTTCATTTGTGCAATATTAGTATTTTGTGATGTTAGGTAAATAATATCATGATTTCTATGTATTATTTCCTAGTGAGTGAGATAACATCTCCTTTCTAACCAGGCTGTGAAGTTCATTAGTTTACTCATTCAAGTGGTTGTCTACTAGGTTATGTTATAGATATGCAATGCTGAACAAAACAAACACATTCCTTGATTGTTGTCTAGTGGGAGAGTAAATATTAATGAACATCAAAATAAGTATATACTTAATTGTGATCAAGTACTCTGAAGGAAAGGGGAATTGCATGAATTTTCTGAAGCTGGAAAGGACATTCCAAGTTGAAGAAGCTTCCCAAAGGCTCCTGGTGGGAACTGGGAGGGGGAAGGTTATAAGATATAAAATGAATCGGATGAGATAGGCAGGAGTCAGATCAGGTAGAAAGTCAGGTCAGGGCTCTGTTGGCCTAGGTAAGGACCTTAAGGTTTATCCTAATATTAGTGGAAAGCTTATTAAAATTTTATAAAGCAGGGGTTGGATGACATGATCTGGTTTGTGTTTTAAAAACATCACTTTGGCTGTTGTAAGAAATGTGGAGTACAGAAAGACCAGAGGAACCAGAAGTTTAATAAGAAGGCTGTAGCATTTGTCCAAATTGGAGATAAAATGATGGCTTGTTTTGAACAGTGGCAGTGGAGAAAGAAGTGAACAGGTTAGTTCAAAATACATTTTGAAGGCTGTGGTTATGGATTGGATACGGAGAGAGGCTGAAAGGAGGATTCGGCAATAGCAGTTTATTAGTAGGAGAGGATCACTGGCGTAGGAGTTGGTGGAGGCGGGAGAAAACAGATCAAGAAGTCGATTTTGTGTGTATTAAGATTGAGATTTCAGACCAAGAACATGATCAAATGGGTCCTTTGATACATGGCCTAATGTAGTAGGTGTCCTGTAGAGTCCAGTGGCACAGCCTCCCCTGTCACCTAAGCTGCATATTCAAGGTGCACCCTTCCTGTGGGCTGAGTATACCCTTCTCTTGTAGTTGAGCCTTGTTTGCTGTTGGCAGATCAATGGGAGGGATTTACCCAGGCCAGTCAGCTGCAGGGACTGTCTGCGACCACTTAACCACTAACCTCTGCCCTCTGTGGAGGATCAGCTGTGCTGGTCAGGGTGGTGGTGCTCCAGTGTGGTCTGTAGCTGTCCACTGGGTGCATTGGCCCTGAGGTTTCCTGGGTGGTGCAGGCCAGGGTCAGCCCCAACCTGTGTTTTGCCTGGGGCCACCCTGCCTAAGGTATAAAGCAATCTGAGATGGCTGCCACTTGTGGTGGACTTGGAGATTCCCAGGTGAAACCAAGCTATGAATCTAGGCTGGCTGCTGCTAGTGCTGGGCCTGGGGCTCACTTAGTCCCACTGTTGCTTGTTTGATAGGATTTAGGAAGTTGTGAAGCATGAGCTAAAACCAGCCATTCATGTGGAGAAGCAGCTAGGGTGGGCCCATAAGTTGGGTGGGCGGAGTCTCTGGGGATCTGCAAGGTGGGTCAGACAGTGTTAGGTTGATGGAGGCTCAGATATGGCACAGCCTGCTGGCTCAGTGGCTCTGTCAGGGGAGAGCTGAGGAAAGGGACAATAGCCTCTGCTGTCCTTGATGCCAGACACCCCTGTTTCCCCTAGTATGCCACTGGTGCCTTTCAAGCTGCTACCCAGAGCTGGAGCTCAAAGGGAGTGAGTAGGTGAGTCCGTGTGTGGGTTCTTTAAGAGGAACTGCCTGGGGCTCCAGCAGTTTCTTCCACTGTTTCAATCCCCGCTGGTTTTTGCAGCCAGAAGTTGTGGGGGCTAATCTTCCTGGCACTGGAACCCTGGGATGGGGGGCCTGGTGTGGGGCTGCAACTCCAGCAGACAGAGAAACAAATAAAGAGACTTAGAGTATTGACAAATTTTAGCAAATCAGTGAGGCTTGTATCACAACCTTTTTGGAAAGCAGTTTATTGATATATATTAAAATGGTATAGCTTATACCCTGTGACTCACCAGTTCACATCTAGAAATTTATCTGAAACTAAAATAGAGTACACGCACACACACTGTATCATTTGTAATGCTAAATTCTGTATACAACCCAATGATCTATCGGGAACTAGTTCATTGTTTATTAAATGAAATAGAATTGCATGTATAATAATTTCTACATGTATGACTTTATGTGACTCCTTATATTGTTGTTTATTTCAGGGGAGTGAAATTATTGGTGACTTTTACTTCCTACTAGCCAGATTAGCTTTTGAGCAAAGAACCAGTATTACATTTTTTTTTTAAATTTTAATATCTAGTTCTTATTTTGAAGAGTGAACATTACAGATTCATCCCATGTATCCTTTTCTTTCAAAATGAGTTTGAAAAGATCATTTTCCTTTTTTATAAGCTAGGAAGTATCCTTTATATAACGAAGACTCAAATTGTATCTTATTGTGATGTCCTGGGACACTTCTCATAAGGAATATGATGTCATTTCCTTCATCATTAATATCATCAGGAGGAACCATTTCCTTAAAGGAAATAATTGTGTTCTTACAGGAGAGAGTAAACATTTTATTGCACTTCACAGAGATGGTTACTGCCAAGCCTCTAGGGAGGCTATCTTTATACATATATATGATAATTTCAGTCCAGGGTGCATTACCATCATCTTCAGCTACAAAGTAAAGTGTGTTGTCAATAAATTTCATTTCCACAAAATTGATGCAATTGTCTTCTACTGGTTCAGCAGCCATTTTTATTCCTGTGCTCAATAGTTTTCTAGAAGAAAAAGTGATCTGGGAAGTTTGAGGTCTCTTTTCCTCTCTTGTGGCCGTGTGGACAGTGAAGGGGACAGACAAACCCCTTCAGCAGTACTGTTGGAAATCCAATAGCTATCTAAGGAAGAGGGAGGAAGAAAGAACCAGTATTACTTTTATAATTGGAAAACCAAAACCATCAAGGTTTATCTCGTAAATAGGGGGAAGAATACTCCTTATTCATATTTACAGGAACAGTCAAAACATTTACTGAGGGCCAAGAAAGAAGATTCAGATAAAAAGGGAGACATCCTACAATCTTGTGTATGAAATTGGATACTTAGATTTCAGTTTTCTTGTGTTCAGCATGTGAGGATATTAGTTGGCACATTCTGATGTTAATTGAGTTGGTTGTATCTAATTTTTTTAAAGATTTTATTTATTTTTAGAAAGAGGGTAAGGGAGGGAGAAAGAAAGGAAGAGAAACATCAATATGTGGTTGCCTCTAGCACTCCCTCAACTGGGGACCTGGCCTGCAACCCAGGCATGTGCCCTGACTGGGAATCGAACTGGCGACCCTTTGGTTTCCAGGCAAGCACTCAATCCACTGAGCCACACCAGCCAGGGCTAGTTGTATCTAATTCCTATCAATATATTCAAAACCTGACAATTCTACTTCTGAGCTTACCATAAAGAAATAGCTAGGTGCTCAGTCATTTCATATGCATATTGCATCTACTTTTGTTCACATACGACAATTATGGAAATTTTTCCAAGTTAATTGGCAAACATCTACATCATTTTTAAAAAAATAAACCATAGTTTAACCATTTACTTGACCGTTTGTTCTTGAGCATTCAGTTATTTTCAGTAGTTTTACCACTAAAAAGAGTGCTGCACTAAATGTCTTTGTAGCTCATGACTGTGCTTTTATTCCTATGGGATATAATCCTGTGAGTGAGGCTGCTGGCTGAAGGATTTATTTTTCCTGGCTGAGTTTGAAACATGGCTTCACCATTTTAATAACTTTGCTATCTTAGAAAAGTACTTGGCTCTTAATTATTGTTGTTATTAAATAACACATTCCTTTCTCATTGAATTCGATTTGGTAACTATTAAAATTCCATGGATCTGGTAAATTTCTGGGCTCTATTTTACTGATTGGTGTGTTCATTTCTGTGCACTATCATGCTAATTTGAAAATGGTGATGGATTTGTAATAAGTTTTAGTACCTAGGGTGGCAAATTCTTGTTCTCTCCCCAGTGCTAAGTGTATAATAGATGTTTGTTGCATATTAAGTTAATAAGTACTCTTAGAAAATGATAAATATTAAATGAATTTGGGGTGCTTGTTTTTTTAGGGAAACAGAAGTTGGTATATTGATCATGTCTCCTCCTAGCCAAGAATGGCATTACATTTTCTCAAGTGTAAACAGTGACAAGGGAAGAGTTGAAGAGTATTGGATGATCAGTGTGAGTTTGGAGGTGCAAGGGGGCACACTTTCGGGAATGAGAGGAATACTTTACGCCCTAGAGAAGAGACAGTTTGATAGTAAATCCCAAGGCTGAAAAATGCTGCATAGCACTCATAAATGGTCTTTTCATCCCATCTTTTATTTAGAAAAATTTCAAGCCTGTAGGAATAATGTAATATATTGGGTTGGCCAAAGAGTTGTTTTTTTTTTTTTTCCTCCCCATAAGATGGCTCTAGTAATGCTTAGTTGTCTTTTACTTCATTCAAAACAATTTTGTTAGATTGTATTGTGACTGCTATCATATCAGCATGCATTAAAAAAAACATCAAAATTAGTGAATTTTTGTGTAGTCATTTTAATATTAAAGATGGAAAGATATGCAACATTTTCAGCATATTATGCTTTATTATTTCAAGAAAGGTAAATACACAACTGCAATGCAAAAAAAGATTTGTGCAGAGTATGGAGAAGGTGCTGTGTCTGATTGAATGTGTCAGAAGAGGTTTGCAAAGTTCTGTACTAGAGATTTCTCGCTGGACGGGGCTCTACAACTGGGTAGAACAGTTGAAGTTGATAGCTAGTGATCAAATCGAGACTTTAATTTAGAACAATCAATGTTACACCACGTGGGAGATAGCTGACATACTCATACTATCCAAACCAATAAAGTTACTGGTGAAAATGATAAGTACGTCTTTTATTTTTGGCCAACCCAATACATCCATATATCCTTCACCTATATGTACCAGTTGTTAACATTACTTTTACTGTAACTGCTGCTGCCACTCTTCCACTTCCTCCTCTTGTCTGTCTCTTCCTCTATCCTTTGCTATACACGTGCACGTGCACACACACACACACACACATATATGTAAACATATTAGATATACAGGTAGATGCTGAACCATTTGAGACATGGTAACATTTCAACTGTGTATGCCCTAAGAATCAAGGGCATTCTCCCACATAACCAAATGCAGTTATTATAGTTGAGAAACTTAACATTGAGATGATTATCTGAAGTACCATCAACATTCAGATTTCCCCAAGTTTCCAGTAATGTCCTTCAGAACACTTTCCTCCCCAGGTCTAGGATCTGGGAAATGAAGGATCATTTGTACATTTAGTTGTTGTGTCTTCTTCACTGTAGAAGGTTGTAGAAGTAATCTGCAGTTGTTTTGTTTGTGGAGGGCGTCTTATAGTACTAACATTTTTAAAGAGTACAGGCCAGTTTTACAGTATGTTTCTCAACTTACATTTACCTGCTTACTCATGATTAGTCAGATTAAATATTTTAAGCAGGAAGAATACTTAGGTGGTGGTGTGTCCTATGTGCATCACATTGGAAGGCACATGATGTCAGTTTATTCCATTATTGATGTTAAATCTGATCACTTGATTTAAAGTAGTGTTTACTGTACTCTATTTTAAAGATTTTTTTCTTTGCAACTACTAGCCTGTGGAGCAATACTGATTAACTTCTGCCCCTCCCCCCCATATTTCTCACCCATTGGTTTTAGCATCTGATGATGATTCTTCCCTCAATTATTACTTTGGTGTTTACAAAAAGGCAGTTTTGGGATTCTTTTATTTCTTCTACATGTATTAGCTGGCATTCTTCTATGAAGAAGGACTTTTGTTCCCTGCTTTATTTCTCTTTTTATTCTTTGCTACTATTGCTCTGGACTCAAGAATTCTTTTTTTATTCAATTGGTTATATTCCATTCCTTTTCATTTTGATGCTCATGTTTCTAAATATGACCAATGGAAGAACTTTCAGGCTGGTTCCTGTGCCCTTATGATGTCTTCATCTGTTTTTGAGCATTTTCTTGCTGTTACAAGAATATGTTTTAGGCACACTGGTGTTTTTCCTGCTACATCTTTGGAATTAGCTGTTCTGCCAACTAGTTCTGTTCCATTTTTATGGGGAGTGATGTTAGAAATAAAAATTTGGGTGCTGACGGTGCTTCTTTCTACTCGGGACACTTTCAGTGGACAGAGCTAGAGACTATATGTATTTTTTAAATATAAGCATGAATTCATAACAATACTTCTAATTTCTAATCCCCAAATGTTTTTTCTCCTTATTCCATTCTATATTTGTATTTCTCTTTTCTCCTGGTAAGGTCCGTGATTCCCCAAAAGTCTTAATATATCTACTCATTTGCTCAGTCTTGTAGCAATGAAATTACTACATGATTATCGCTACCAACAAAAAACCGAGTTGAAGATGTTTTTTGTGTTTCTCTCTGTCCATGGACTATTGTTTATAATTGCATGTAATAGATGTGTAAACTTAACAAAAGTACTTGATGGGTGCTTAAAACAATTTACCTTAAGTGATTAAAAAATTTAGATGGAGAACCCTACTTTCTACTTGACAGTTTTCTTTCTTTTTCCCCCAGAAGAATGTAGTTTGGTATTCTTACTAAATAAGCTTTGTGCACAGTGTAATAAATACATTTTTTAAAAATCTGTTTTGAAAATGTGGGTGTTTATTTGGGTTTCATACTCTTATTGGTTTGCCAAAAAGTCTGTTTATTTTTTTCTGTAAAATAAAAGACTAATTTTTCACTTTCACCAATAACTTTATTGATTTGGATATTTTGAGTATGTTTGCTCTCTCCCACTATTGGCTTCCAGTGGGTATAGTCAAGGGGCGCTGCTAATTGTCTTCCAATGCATAAGGCAGCCCCACAGCAGAAAATTATTTGGCCAAAATGTCAGTAGTACCGAAAACTTCACAAACCACTTGGACACGTTTGATTAGTCACAGCACCTTCTCCATACACTGCCACCAATCTTTTTTGGTATTTCAGTTGCATTTTTACCTTTTTTGAAATAATAAAGCATAATATGTTGAAAATGTTGCCTATCTTCTTCCATCTTCAATATTAAAATGGCTGCACAAAAATTCAGCAAGTTTGATTTTTTAAAAATGCATGTGATATGACAGCTGTCAAAATACTATCTAAGAAAATTGTTTCAAATGAAGTTAAAGACAACTAAACACTACTGGAGCCATTGTATGGAAAAAACTAAATGAACTTTTTGGCCAACCCAATACTTCATTCATTAGTTGTTTTACTTCTTTGTGTCTTGTAATTGCTCAGCTCATACAGTCCTGAAGTTTAGCTCCAGTCAGTCCACTTCTACCTGGTTTGTGAAGACAGCATAGCTTGCCTTCCTCAGCCATTACTACTGTTAGGGTTCCAGGTGCCAGATGTTCCTCCTCTTAGTAGGGCCAGCTATAAGCAGAGAGTTAGAAAACACTGCAAAGGAAGTAGCAACTGGACGAGTTCTAATATTCAAATAACTTTTCTTCATTAAATTAACTTCTGCTGAAGCAGTCCTCCCTCATTTATAGTAATTTCAGGCAACTGTACATTTTTAAAAGCTGCTTACAAAGCAAATGTGCAGGCATCCAAAATATTTCCATCATAGTCGAGGCAAATGAGATTACAGTGTAGAAACTAAGCATGCTTTCCTTGAGAAATGCATAAGTCCTCTTTCTGAATTATCTGTGAATTTTCCATGACATCTGCAGTGAACTGGCTAGCCACTTGTGCCTCTTCTTCGGGTGGTCCAGACCGAAATCTTGAGGAACACAGAGGTGGTAGATCCACATTAGGAACAACATATCCTTTATCGGGGGCATCTGTTTGTGGTGCTGCAAATTCTGCAAATTACTGTAGTATTTCCCAGCTTCACTAAAGCAGAACCATCTATAGTACTATTGAACCTATGTTAACAGTGTGGTTCTGAATTCACCAAGTTCTCTTCCATCAGGATGGCAGCTCTTTCAAAATTCTCCTGTAGTACTCCAGAGGTTTCACAGTTTTGAACCAGCTGCCATCTTCCCGCCTGCATGCCTGTGCCTGACAGTGTTTTAAAAATATTATTTTATCTAGTGGCCCCTTAGGTTTTGTTCTGGTATAGCAATTTGCTAATTTTACAGTCTGAATCCTATTTTAGTACAGTAGTTGCATGGATCCTGAGGGATATGCTATAAAATAGTTTTGCCTGTACTGCAGAAATACACTTCAAATTGACTCATTTAAATTTCATGTTACTTTTAGGGGAACTCAGATTACTGGAATGATTGTTTTTTAGGAAACTTTATTTTACCTTAGACAGAGATATTGATATTCAAAGAAACAGAAAAATAAAAGTGGAGCCTATGAATTAGATGCAAAAATAAATCAGATCAGAAAAAAAATTAGAAAACAAGAGCTACAACTGGGATTTTGTTCCTCTAAGTAATCTGTTAATTTAATCTGAGATTCTTGGCAGTCTTGTTAAAAGAGGAAATATTCAGTTGGATGGCTTTCATTGTTTAAGAAAAGATAACAAAAGTTTTTTGTAATTGTCTAAAAATGCTACACAGGTATAACCTAATTTTTCCCTTTGACCTCCAACAGGACTTTCTTCTTTTCTTTTCTTTTTTCTAAATCAAAACTAGAATTGTTTAATTTGTCTCCCGGGAAGAGTGTTACACAGCCCCTGGTAATTCCTTGTCCCAGGGTTTGAAAACCTTTTTCCTTATTATCTATTTAATCAAAGTCCCCAATGCTGTAAATAAACTATTTCAACACAATTTTGACTACTATTACTAACCTAGGTTAATTTTAGATTCTATTGTGAAAAGCCATTTATTGAGGTGTTAATTTAAATATTAATGTATTTAGAGCAGAAGTGTCGTTTTTTTAGGGAATCTAGAGCAACCGCAGAGCTGAGGTCAAACTGCCATAAGGATGGACACCAAGGAAGCTGTGTTTGGGGCAAAAAGAAATCCGGATAAGGTAGATGCAAAGGAGAGAAAAGCACTAAACCCTGGTTGGGAGGGGTTGGGAGGTGGGAGTAGGTTGTATGTCTCTAATGGCAAAGAATAGTTAGATTTCTGAAGAGGAAGCCATGGAAGGGTTGTAGGAAATATTAAGGATTTGGGTTTAAATACTACTTTTCCTCTCAGTGTATACATTTTACCTGACTTTTAGCTAGTAGAATAATTTAAAAGTTGGTAAGGTTAAGTGTTTCACTGAGATGGTATTAGTTGATAAAACCATTGCCAAAACCCAGCTTCAGAACTAATGTCTGTTATTACTTGGAAGTCCAAAGGAAATCTCTGTTTGAAACAATAAACTGACAAATCAGTACAGAAGATTTAATTTTTCCTTTTTTGTTTTGTGGTGTAAAGATTGCATTTCTCTCCATAGCAACATGAACCGTGAAGACCGGAATGTGCTGCGAATGAAAGAACGGGAAAGGCGGAATCAGGAAATACAACAGGGTGAAGACGCCTTCCCTCCCAGTTCTCCTCTTTTTGCAGAGCCATACAAAGTTGTAAGTGGTTCTTCTCTGACTGTCGTTTTTCCCCAATACATTTTTGCTTTAAAATGTTAAAACTTAAATTTTTATATCAGAAAAGAGTTATTATGTATACCATTTAACATTTTTTTCTTTCCTCTAAGTAGACTACACTTTGTTGGAGACTTTCATTGGAATATGACATGCATACAGTAAAATATACAAATTGTGTTATAGCTAAAAGAATTTTCACAACATGAACAACCTGTTATAATAAGTACCTAGATCAAGAAATAGAGTATTCCTAGGGCCCTAAAGTTGTCCTCATTGCCCGCTCTGGGCAGGTATTTCACTTTTCCAAGCCTTGAATTAAATCAAAATTTTGTGAATCAATCTGCATTGTCTGCTGTGTCCTAGGGTCTTGGGGTATCAATCAAAGATAAATATATTTCAAAGATTCTTTTGTTTTCCCTATTTCTTTGCTTACTTGTTTTAGTTTTGTGGCTTATAGTATGTTTGAATAAATGTATCTTCAGTAGCAATCTGTTTTTTTTTCTTCCTGTTATCACATACTAAATTCTCTGATTTTCTTTCTTAATGTATTTAATACTAATTAACAATATCAGATTTAGATTAAAGTATGTTGCTAGAGATGTTCAATAAATGGAACCAATTGTTATTTTTATAATGGCCGTTGTGCTTGATTTGGGATTATATAAAACACTGAATGATACCACTTCTAATGACTAATGTAGCTGTAGGGACCACAAATGTCTATTTTAATATTTGATTTAGCTTTGGGTTTCATTTGAGTATTTTTACATTTTAAAGACTTATACTGTGTATAATAGCTATAATACAATGTATAGCAGTAGTAACGACCATTATTGGCATATAGTATGAGATTGAGAGTGTACTAAACCTTTTTTTGGATGAAATATAAATGTAACACCATATTCTGTGTTTACCCTTATAACATTTGTTGTTTATGGAAACTAATATATAAGATATATAAAAGCCACATATTGAGAGCTGTTGAGGGTTTTCTAATTAAAGGCAGTTATACTGACATCATTTATATGAGTGTAACACAAAACCTAGAATTTGGAATTAGGGATTAGTCATACTTCCATTTATTTTGTGATTATATTATGATGAATTGGGTTTTATTTCTAATTGTGATATTGTCTATAAATTACGGTGTATTTATCTGTCTTGTTTAATAGGGATCAGATTGATTTTCAAATAATTTAAACTCATTATTGATTTATGCCAGCCTCAAAATACAATTGTGTGGCTGAGTCTTGATTTCCTTTTAATATAATTAGTGACATTTCTTCCATGTGTATGAATTTGAAAGAGTGCTAAAGCTTGTAGACATCTTAGACTTTCTTATTATCCAAGAAGAATTCTTGAATTTTAAAATAGGTACGCTGACTTCAAATATTAGAGCATTTATTAGTAAGAATTAATAGTATTTAAAATATTTATTCATTTGTTTACTTATAAAATTAAATTTATTGGGGAGGATTTAAAACTTTTTTTAAAGTATATTTTATTGATTATGTTGTTACAGTTGTCCCAATTTCTTTTCCCTTTGTTCCCCTCTGCCCAGTACCCCCCTTCCTTCCATCAATCCCACCCTCCTTAATTCATGTCCATGGGTCTTTCATATAAGTTCCTTGGCTTCACCCTTTTCTATATTATTCTTAACTTCCTCTTGTCTATTTTGTACCAACCAATTATGCTTCTTAATTCCTGTACCATTTCAAAACTTTTATTAGTGGATTTTTCATTCTTAATTTGTTGCTGGAACTTTTAACTTGATGACTCAAAGTAACAAAGGAATTAAAATTTAAAAATCCATTGGATATAACTTGTTTCACTAAATTTTTGTTTTTGATTCTAACTATAGATTGAATTATAAGAAGTATATAATGTTTTCCTAGACTGCCACTATTCATTAATCTGCTGACCTGGAACTTAATTACATGAAGACAGGTTACTTTTCCTGCTCCTCAAAAGATTTTCACTACTGTTTCAGTATATTTATTGGTGAAATACGGGTTTCCTTCCCTCCTGAAATCTATTATATATGTTTTTCAGTGTCCTATAGAATATTTGTGTTTTAGTGTGAATATTTTTCACTTTCAGTCCATTTTTTTCAATATAAAAATTATATATTTGGAGTTTGCTTTGAATTATGAACCTTAAGAGGAAAGACCACATCCATTTGAAGTTTGGAAAGTCAGTTTAGAAACATCTTTTATTTTTATGCTACTTGTACATTTATATTTTACTCTTTTTTTTTTTTTTTTGTAGACTAGCAAAGAAGATAAGCTCTCAAGTCGTATTCAGAGTATGCTTGGAAACTACGATGAAATGAAGGATTTCATAGGCGACAGATCTATACCAAAGCTTGTTGCAATTCCCAAGCCTACTGTACCACCGACAGCAGATGAAAAATCTAATCCAAATTTCTTTGAACAGAGACATGGGAGCTCTCATCAGAGTAGCAAATGGACTCCAGTAGGACCTGCACCCAGCACTTCTCAGTCTCAGAAACGGTCCTCAGGCTTGCAGAGTGGACATAGTAGCCAGCGGACCACAGCAGGTGGCAGTGGTGGCAGTAATAGTAGTAGCCAGAGGCATGACCGTGACTCCTATAGCAGTAGTGGGAGCAGTAGCCGAAAAAAAGGCCAGCATGGATCAGAACACTCCAAATCACGCTCTTCCAGCCCTGGAAAACCCCAGGCTGTTTCTGCATTAAGCTCAAGTCATTCCAGGTCTCATGGGAATGATCACCATAGCAAGGAACATCAGCGTTCCAAATCACCTCGGGATGCTGATGCAAACTGGGATTCTCCTTCCCGTGTACCTTTTTCAAGTGGGCAGCACTCAAGTCAGTCTTTCCCACCTTCATTGATGTCAAAGTCCAGTTCAATGTTACAGAAACCCACTGCCTATGTGCGGCCCATGGATGGACAGGAGTCAGTGGAACCAAAGCTGTCCTCTGAGCACTACAGCAGTCAATCCCATGGCAACAGTGTGGCTGAATTGAAGCCCAGCAGCAAAGCACATCTCACCAAGCTGAAAATACCTTCCCAACCACTGGATGTAAGTCACACAGTTAGAGCTTTTAGTATTGTGACTGTGAAGCAGTGTCCTATGAAATTATGTTTGAACTTAAACTGTGTTTTTGTTTTAATAGTAAGGAGTGTAAAAGTTTTAAGGGAAGACTTGTGATTGACTCCCACGTGTATCCCTAGAGCTGATAGCTTCTTCTTTTGGGCAGTGGAGAAAATGTCATTCACTATTTCAAGTATCAAAATGATGAGTCAGTTATAGAACAAGAGTATGATCTATGAATATCTTAGACTTCCTCCTTTTGATTTTATGGAATAATACATCTTGTGTTCTTTTGCTTTAAAAAATTGTAATTTGTATTTTCATAGTGATACTCATGAATGAGATGCGGGCCGTGATTCATTGTAGATGTTGGAAGTTTTTCAGGTCCTTGGTGATGATAATGTTATATGATTTGAATGCTGTGATTCTTTTCTCTGGTTACACTTAAGATCTGAGGCAGCTTCTCCAGACTCATAGTGGTGGTTTGAAATTTACAGTGTTTAGAACTACATATCAAAGCATGATATTTAGAATAATGAAGGAAATTAAATAGCTGAATTTTTCTTTTAATGCAGTTTTGCAATAAAAAAATTTTTTAGCTAATGTTAGGAGCTGAAAATCATAGCTCATAGCTTAAAACAATGGGGGAAGAAGGGTCAGGTATAGGTAAAATGCTATTTTGAGAACATTTAAAAATTTTTCTGTGGCCATGGGAAACTCATTGTTGATGGCATTTGTCATCTAATTACTCCTTTCAAGAGAATAAAGTGGTAATTTGTTTTTTCTTCAAATAACATAATCCTTAGGATTAGATTTAGGTTCAGACTCCAGCTCTTAATTCCTGTTTGTTCCTTTATATTTATTTTTTTAAGGTTTTATTTATTTACTTTCAGAGAGATGGGAAGGGAGGGAGAAAGAGAGGAAGAGAAACATCAATGTGTGGTTGGCTCTCTTGTGCCCCCAACTGGGGACCTAGTCCACAACCCAGGCATGTGCCTTGACTGGGAATCAAACCGGCAACCCTTAGGTTCACAGGCCGACACCCAATCCACTGAGCCCCACCAGCCAGGGCTGTGCGTATAAGTAAACAACTTAACTTCCACATTTAAGAAAGGTTTTGTAAAATGTCCATTGTGTTCCACACAAGTAATCTTTGAATAATACTGGTTTTATGCTCTTAGTATATGTGAAATGATGTTTCTCAGTATCTTGGTACATTTTGTATGTAAATTTTAAAATTTTTGACAAGCTGCTCACCTGAAAAATTACATTTAAAAATTATTTCTAATCTAAGTATAAGAAAATTTAAAACTTGAAAAATATAAAATTTTAAATTCATGTATAGTTTGGTGATTGAAATTTTTTAGTTTTTGGAAAATTCGTATTTAAGAAAATTAGTCCAAAGATTCTGATAGTGTTCGGATGTGGAGTAATGAGATCGTAAGTAATTTTTTAAATTGAATTTCATTTCTAATAATGCTGTTGAATTTGTGCAACAAATGATAAAAATCTAATAATAAATGACTTTGAATCTAATTTGTCTTTCTTTCCCTCTTTCTTAAGGCATCTGCATCTGGTGATGTGAGCTGTGTGGATGAAATTCTTAAAGTAAGTTGTGTGTTTTCTTTTTAATAGTTTCAGCTCTTTTAATTAACCCTCTTATTCCTTTTCCCCTCTATTTCACAAAGGATCTGAAGCAACAGATTGCTCACATGTATGACTTATATTCATCAAAAATAATTGGCTCTATTATGCTTATGTTCATACTTAGATTCTAAACCACTTGATTCGTTTACTGTTTGTCTTCAAAGAGCGGTTTTTGTTTGTTTTTAAGTAAAAAAATAAATTCAGTCTTAATTGTTTGCCGTAAAAAGAGGAAGAAACCAAATATAACTGTACTTTCTCAGGTTTATCTGTTAATAATTTGAATGGCTAAAATCTCAATAGTTTTATCAGTCAAACCATCATACTGAAAATAACTTCTTTTGTAATTCATTTGTACATACTGATCAAATCCTACACTGTAAGACCTCCTCTGAATACTGCATATTTTGAGTGTTTAATGGAATATGTTTAAAACTGACACATGACCAAAAAGTATATTCCTACAATGGGAAAAGAAAACGAAAAAGTCCAGTGAATTAATAAGTGACAATAACTACTTTTGACTCAATGGAGAAAAACTGTAAGAAACGTTACATATATTTTGTGCAAGAGCTTCTAGGTTTTTGTGTCTATGCTTGCAGTTCATTATGGATACTTTTGAAAGATTACTTGCATTGGCTGCTTTTGCTTTATTCTCTCCTCTCCCTTAGCCCAGTATGATTTCTCTTTTACCTCTGCTGTTTTGCTGAATCTGTTCTGTAACGTCACTGGGGACTTCATTCGAGTTTTGTACTCTTTCCACTGTTTTAAAGAGTTGTTATTTTTTCCTTTTGGAAACATCAGTCTGCCTTTCTTGACTGTTGTTATGCTTCATTGTTTTTATTTTCCACTCACCTCTCTTGTCTCTCATTCTCTGCCTTTGGAGAACCTTTATGTCTTCTCTTACTTCTTAAATATGGGTGCATTTTCTAGCCTCTCCTCTTCTTTTTGCTCTTTTATTGCCTTTTTCTCCATTTTTGGCTTTATCTATTAGATAGCTATTTAGTCTTTCTCTTCTGCCTTGGTCTCCTTTGGTTTTTGGTTTATGCCTCTTAATTGCTTTTTAGCTGGGTCTCCATTTGGATTTCTCCCTGCTGCTGCATTTCCTTCCATTAGTGGTGCCTCCATTCCCCCATGTTTGTAAGTGTAGAATCCTAATTATCTCTTACTTCTTTCTCTCATGTTCTATTTAATCACTAAACTACACGTAGACTTTGAAGATTCCTTGAAAATATACCTTTATTTCCATTTCTGCCACCTGAGCTTCAATAACAGCAATATACAGTCCTCACTCTGCCTTTCTGCCTTCAGTCTCCCTGCTCATCTCTCTTCTGTATTGCTACCATAGTCTTTGCCTCAGTCCTTTATCTTCATAAATTAATACACTTTCTGGAAATTTTCAGTGGCTCTCTGAGGCCCATACAAAGAATAGTGTCCAAATTTAACATTCTAGACCTTCCCCAGGCCAGTCCTAGCCTCTCCCACTACTGATTGACCAAACTGGTTTCCCTAAGTGATATACTTTCTTCCTCTTCTACCTTTTTTAAAGAAAACTTCATGGAACATGTATCTCCTTCCTCTTCAATTACATATAGATTCTGTTTTTTTCTTAGAATCCTATTGAAATTTCTCTTCCCCCTATATCAGACTATCAGGAACCACAGTTATGAACTCTTTCCTTTGATTTTCATATAGCATTCGTTTTTCATTTGTCATGTACATAAGAAGACTAAGGGAGCACATATCTTTCCCCCAAATCCTTAAAAGTGCATGGCATACTAATAGCTAGAAGAAATCTTAGATTTTCTTATATTTAATTGTTTCTTTGATATTGTTGACAGTTTATTCTACATTTTATATATACAGGATGGCACAAGGCCTCAGGGAGAGTTAAATAGATTTTCTGTTGATGGTATTTTGGTATTTAAGGTATAAAATGCCAGCACTGAAAACCTGGGGTATATGATTTTCTATTTTCTTTCCCCTTCCCTATGCCCAGTGTGCAAGGAACTTCGGGTCTGAATTCCCTTCATGTTTTCTTGATATTTGTAGTCATACTGTTTCTATGAACAGACTTGAAGAAAAAAATTTAATCTAAAAGTAATATGTATTTACTGTAAAAATAAAATATTTTTTAATTCAAACCTTACTAATTGAATACCTACCATGTGTTAAGCATTGGGATACAGTGGTGATAATAATGATACTGTTGCAACCTTTGAGCTGACATGCTAGAGCAATATGTAGGAAATCAACTATATAACATTATTTCAGTAAGTGAAATACCATTAAGAAGTAAAGCAACATTGTAAGAGAATAAAGAGCAATAACAGTGCAGGAGGTTGTTCTGGTTCAAGTAGTATAGACTGTATCAAGTGCCTGTCTTTTGCCCCTTCTGTCATTCTATTACCCAAAGGTAGCTACTGTTAACTATTTTCTAGAGATTTTTTTCATATATAAACATCTACATGATTTGTGCTTATCACTTAAGTAATATACAGTGGATATCATTTCATATCAGTATTTAAATTTCTCATTTTACTGTCTGCTTGGTGTTCTATTATATGGGTGTCTGGTAATTTAATTATTCCTGTGTTGTTGGACATTTAGGTTGCTTCCATTTTTTAAGTGTGAGCTGCTTGAATGTGTATCTTTACATAACTATGTGGGTATAAGCTGTAAGGTAAATTCCTAAAAGTTACACTACCTTTATTATATTTTTTCTGTATACCTGAAAGTTTACTTTGAGCTAAATGCCAGAATAAACACCTTCCTCCTTAATCCCAAGTTTGATGCCTCTCTCCCCCCTGCTCCACTAACACACACATTGTGATCTTACCCAAACCTCTGCTTGGACTTACTTGGCATATGCTTAGATAGAAGGTATTGAATAAAATCAGACTTTTGGCCTTGCTTGTTTGTCTTCCTGCTTGTGTTTTTGATATCTCTCTCCTGAATTTCCTGACCAAAATTTCCTATCAATAAATAGGCTCTGTGGCCCAGAGGCGGATTAAGGTCGGTTGAGGCCCCAGGCACAGAAGAAAATATTGGGCCCCTTAAAAAAAAGAGACAGGGAAAATAAAAATACATGTTAACCATATTTTATGCTGCATAGTAATGAAGCCAAACTTGGTGTCATTAAAAAAAAGTGTAAAGTTGGGGTTTTGCGAGGCCCTTCAGAAGTCCAGGGCCAGGGCGCATGCTGGGTGTGCCCGCTGTTAAATCCGCCTCTGCTGTGGCCAGACCTCTTAGGATGAAATTCTGTGTTCCTTACCAATGAACCTTGAATAAATAACTGTGCTTCAGTTTCATCCTACATAGACTTAGGATAATGATGGTATTTACCTCGTAATGTCATTTGTGAGCACTATATGAGTAATAGACATGTAAAACACTTAGCATAATATCTGGCTCATTACAGGTACACAAAAATAAATATTAGCTGCTTTTATTATTATCCCCCTCCTCCCATTCCCACAGCAAGCTCTTCCTCAGTAGCATTTTACTATGTGCCTTGTATTTGATTACAGGCTGATTTCTGTAACTATTCACAGGTTTCATCTTAATTCAAAGCTCCTTGAAGCCACAGAGTGTATATTGTTTTTCTATTACCTGACCCATAGTGCCTTGCACACAACTGTGCTTAATTAATATTTATTGATTAAATATGTATACTTTTGGAGGAGCAATTATGAAACCAGCATTTATAATACAAATCTGGTTTTTAGCTGTATAATTTTTATCCTTGATCTGGTTGAAAACAAACTGTAATAATTACATTTCAGGAGATGACGCATTCATGGCCTCCCCCTCTAACGGCTATTCATACACCATGCAAAACAGAACCTTCCAAATTTCCTTTTCCAACTAAGGTAAGTAAATAAAATGTGTCTTTGATACTATAAGAAAACTCTAAATGGCTTGACTAAAAGTATATGAATTCAAAATTGTCTTGCCATTCCCATTTTAGTGGGAGACAGACAACAAATGAGAATAGGTAAGTTCAGCTAGCCATAACTGGTATGAAGAAAATAAAACCGATAGTGGACTCGAGAGTGATTTAGATTGAGAGGTACTTGAAAAGCTTGGAAGGCAATATGGGGAAGAGTGTTTTAAATTTGTTGCAAACTATTATGGTATTCTAGGCTACAGGTAGTAAGATCTTGTCAAACTGTTGTCTGAAAAACTCCTTTCCATAGGACATAGAAACCATCTTTATGTCTTATGAAAAAGGTTCCTCAGACAAAAATTCCAGTCTCAACTAAAATCAGCATATTTTTTTTTGACATTAAATTATGCAAGCATACATTCTCCTGTGTAGTTGGACCAGGACTTCTAATAATAGCCTTCCTAGTTCTGTCTCATCCATCTCATCTAACCCTAACCCTTTGTAACACTTTTTTTTTTAAATTCTCACTCGAGGTTACGTTTATTGGTTTTAGAGAGGGCGGGGGAGGGAGATACATTGATCGGTTACCTCTTGTATGAATACCAACTGGCTATCGAACCCGCAACCTAGGTATGTGCTCTGATAGGGGATTGAACCTGTAACCTTTGGTGCAGGGTGACGCTCCAACCAACTGAGCCACCCAGCCAGGGTCCTTTGTAAGACTTTTCATATGCATTTACATGCTTATGTATGTAATCATTACATGTAACCATTTTCTCATTAATTTCTTTACAGATTATTGTTCTGTAGTTTTAATCAGTCAGCAATATATCTTAGAGTGCTTTCCTTGTTATTATACACGTATATATTACCTATAGATTATAAATAGATAATATATTACATAGAGAGGTATATCATTTTTTTAAATTGCATCCATAGTATAAATGTATCTTATTTAGCGTTGTCCCTTTGGTATTTAAGTTTGCCAAGTTTTCGTTTCTGTAAACTTTAGTTTAGGGGATATCTTTATTCATGCCTTCTTGCATGCATGCAAGTTTCTTTTGGGAAAAAAAGCAAGAAGTAGAATTACTGTGTATTGGAAGTGTATGCATAATATATACTCTTATATTCCTTCTCTTAACTTTTGTATCAGTTAGTGCTCTCACTTGTATTCCCTGTTTTTCCTCACCTGCATTTGTTATTTTAACCACCAATCTTTTGGGTGAAAAATGGCATTCCATTTCTTGAATTGCTAGTGAAGTTCATCAGCTTCACACATTTGTCATTCGTTTGATTTTTGTATGGATGAATTTGTCAATTTCCTCTAACCTTTGAGGTTGCATCTTTTACCTGTGAATTTTAGAAGGATTTCTATTTTTTGTTTTATGTTGTTTTGTCTGAATTCTGGATTCCAATTTTCTTTTACTACATGTTACCAATGTATTTCCCAGAGTCCTTTTTAAGTTTTATGGTCTAGAAGGTTTTTAATTTTGATGAATAAATATCTTTTACTTTCTTGTAGCTTTTGCTTTTTAATTTACTGTTAAAGACTATTCATTCCATAGGATTATAAATATATCCTTTTATTTTTCTTTTAATATAATTGCAGCTTAGTTTTTTCTGTTTATATTTAATCTGGTTTATTTTTGTGAATGATGTTAGGTAGAGATAGAACTTCCTGCCTGTATGTGTGCCATACCACTCTTCTACTCGTTGCACCTTATCTTAGCCAAAAGGCCAAGAAGTGACCTTTTACTTTTTAAATCAACTTTTACAAATGAAAAATGCACATGTATACAAGATGCAATGTGAGTTTTAATAGATGTATGTACCTTTGTAACCACTACCCTAATCAATAATTAGAATATTTCCATCACTCCTAAAATTTCCTTACATTCCTTTGCAGTCCACCTCACTCACCACTGACCCCACACATTGTTGATTTGTTTTATGTTCTTTTAGATAAGTTTTGCTTTTTCTTGAATTTTATATAAATGGAATCCATTCAAGTGTTTACTTCTTTTGTATATATGGCTACCTTCTTTTGGTCAGCATATACTTTTGGAATTCCTCCATGTCTTGAATGTATCAATAATTTGTTCCTTTTTGAGTTCCTTTTTATTTCTGTTGTATGAAAATACCAAAATTTATCTATTCACTGGTTGGTGAACACTTGAGTTTTTTCCAGATTTGGACTATTAAGAGTAAAGTATAGCCCTGACTGGTGTGGCTCAGTGGATTGAACGCCGGCCTGCGAATGGAAAAAGGTCACCTGTTTGATTCCCAGTCAGGGCACATGCCTGGGCGCCATGCCAGATCCCCAATTGGGAGTGTGTGAGAGGCAACTGATCAGTATCTCTCGCACACTGATGTTTCCCTGCCTCTCTTTCTCCCTTCCTTCCCTTCTCTCTATAAGTAAATAAAGAAAATCTTTTTTTTTTTTTAAGAAAAAGTATAAAAATTAACTTAAAAGTCTCTGTATGGGTAAATACAGGGTCATATGGTAAAAAGTAGAATTACTGGGTTATATGTTTTTTTAATTAAAAAAATTTTTTTAATACTCACCCAAGAATATGTTTTTATTGATTTTAGAGAGAGAGAGGAAGGGAGAGAATGGGAGAGAGAGAGGAAGGGAGAGGAAGGGAGAGAATGGGAGAGAGAGAAACATCAATTGATTGCCTCCTGTGCTTCCTGTCCTCACTGACAGGGGATTGAAACTGTAGCCCAGGTACGTGCCCTGACCAGGTATCGAACCTGCAACCCTTTGGTGTACGGGACGATGCTCCAACCAACTGAGCCACCCAGCCAGGGCTACTGGGTCACATGTTGAGTGCGTATTAAATTAATACTAAGCTGAAAACTAGTTTTCCAAAGTGATTATATCAGACTCCTACTTCTTCCCATCCCATCTCCCAGCAGGTGTGATAGATTTTGTTCTCCCTCCTTGCCTAAATTTGGTATTGTCAACCATTTAGTTTTAGCCATTTTACTGGGCAGGCATATCTCATTTTGGTTTTAATTTGTATTTCCCTGGTGACAAATGATGTTGAAGTTTTTTTACATGAGCTAATTAACCCTTTTTTTTTTTTCCCCCCCCAAAAATCTTTTGCCTTTTTTGTGTGGGTGGTGGTGGTGGTGGCAGGGTTGGATGTTTTGTATGTGCTTTTTTCTTTTGTCTTTGGTTTTGGTATCAGGGTAGTACTGGCTTCCTAACATGAGCAAGGAAATGTTCCCTTATCTTTACTTTCTGAAATAATTTTTAAAATATTAGTATTAATTCTTCCTTGAATATCGAATATAATTCAACAGTGAAGCTGTCTATCTGGACCTGTAGAGTTCTGTTAGAAGGTTGTAAATTGCAAATTCAATTTCTTTGTTAAGCATAGAGCTATTCAGATTTTTTATTCCTTATGTGAGTTTATTTCATCTAAGTAGTCAAATTTGTTGTCATAGATATAGTTACAATATATACTTATTCTTTTAATGTCTATAGGATCTATAGTAGAGTTCTTTTCCCCCCTGATATTAATGATTTGTATTTTTTGTCTTTGATCATTCTAGCTAGAATTTATCAGTTTTAGCAATAATTTCCAAGAACCATCTTAGTTTTTCTGTTTTTTACCTCTTTGATTTTTGCTTTTATTGTGACTATTTTCTTCTTTCTACTTATTCTGGGTTATATTTGCTCTTCTTCTAACTTGTTACGGTGGAAACTTAGATTATAGAGTGGAAACATTTCTTGTTTTAAGTATTTAAAACGACTGATTTCCCTCTAGGCCCTGCTTTAGTTGTATCTCATCAATTGTGATATATTGTGTTTTTATTATAATTTAATGCAAAATATTTCCTAAGTGACTTTTATCCATGCATTATTTAGAAGTATGTGTTTTTATTTTCAACTATTTAAGGATTTTCCAGATATCATTTTGTTAATTGATTTCTAATTTATTCTTTTCAGACAATATATGCTCTATAATTTCAGTCCTTTTCAATTTACGTAAATGTTTATGGCCTAGTATATGATCTTCTTAGTGACTGTTTCCTGTACATTAGATAGAGTATGTTCTATATTGTCAGATCAAGTTGGCTGGGAGTAGTTAAGTAATCTATATTTTTACTGACTTTCTGTGTACTCTTTCAGTTGCTGAAAGGAGTGTTAACATCTGCATCTGTATTTGCTATCTGTTTCTTTTGGTTCTGTCTGTTTTTAGTTCATGTATGTTGTAGCTTTGTTATTAGATATAGCATTCAGGAGTGCTGTGTCTTTCTGATGAACTGATCCTCTTTTTAAGTTATGAGATGTCTCTTTATATATGTTAATTAATGCTTGTTTTAAAATCTACATTGTCTGATATTCATGTACGCACTCCAGCTTTCACTTAGTCTCTCGCATATTATTTAACAACTATGCCTCTTTTTTTAATTATAAAATTAAAGCTTGAGTTTATTAGAAGACTTTGAATATAAGTTCATAATTCTGGCTAATCCCTACGTTTTCTTTTTTGGGGTAACAGTTTTATTGAGCTATAATATACGTATCATTGAATTCATCCATTTAAAATGTACAATTCACTGGTTTTTAGTATGTTTGAGCTGTTTAACCAGCAAGACTATTATTTCAGAACATTTTCCTCACCCCGAAAAGAAACCCTGCTGAAGGATTTTAGCAGTTAGTTACCCTTTTATATCCTCCAACCATTCCCCACCCCCCAGCCCTAGGCAACCAAACACTAATCTTAAGTTATATCTCTATAGATTTACCTATTTTGGATATTTTATGTAAATTGAATCATACAATATACAGTCTTTTGTGACTGGATCTTTCACTTAGCATGATGTTTTCAAGGTTCATCTATGTGGTAGTATGTATCAGTACTTCATTTTTTATGACTGAATATATTTTATTAAAGGTTTTATTTAATTATTTTTAGAGAAAGGAGAAGGGAGCAAGAAAGTGAGAGAGAAGCATCGATGTGAGAAACATCGATCGGTTGCTTTTCATACACGTCCTGACCAGGGACTGACCGCAACCCAGACGTGTGCCCTGACTGGGAAACAAACTAGCAACCTTTCACTTTGTGGGATGGCGCCTGACCAACTGAACCACACCTGTCAGGGCTGACTGAATATATTTTGTTATATGGATATATCATACTTTGTTTATCTGTTCAGTTGATTGATATTTGGATTGCTTTCAGTTTTTTGGCTATTAAAGCAAATGCTGCTGTAAACATTAGTAAAGTGTTGGCGTAGATGTGTGTTTTCTTTTTTTTTTTTTTTCCCCTGCCCCTCTGATGTGTGTTTTCAATTCTCTTGTTTACATACCCAGGAGGAAATGCTAGGTCATATGGTAACTCTGTTTAATATATGAGGAACTGCCTAATGATTTTCTAAAGTGGCTGGTCCATTTTCCATAACCCAGCAACAGTGTATGAGAGTGTGAATTTCTCCACATCTTGGCCAGCTTGTTATTATGTTTCTTTTTGATTATAGCTAGTTTAGTGGATGTGAATTGGCATGTCATTGTGGTTTTGATAGTCATTTCTCTGATGGTTAATGATGCTGAGAATCTTTTCATGGTCTTATTGGCCTTTGTATATCTTATTAGGAGATATATCTATTCAGATATTTTTCTGATTTTTAAATTGGGTTGTCTTTTTAATATTAAGTTATAGGAATTCTTTATATATTTGGAATGCAGTTTCTTATCATACATGTTTTGCAAAAATTTTCTCCCATACTGTGGGTTTCTTGATGGTATTCTTCAAAGGCTTTAGAGAGAGGAAGGAAGGGAGGTAGTGACAGAGAGAAACATTAATGTGAGAGAAACATCAATTGGCTGCCTCTCTCATGTGCCCTGACCAGAGATCAAACCTGCAACCCAGGCATGTGACCTGACCAGGAATCAAACCATCATTCTTTCAGTTTGTGGGACGATGCCCAACCAACTGAGCCACACTAGTCAGGGCTTGATGGTATTCTTTAAAGCACAAAAATTTTTAATTTTGATGAAGTCCAGTTTATTTTTTGGTGTCATAGCTAAGAAACCATTGCATGCATGATCCAAGGTAACAGATTTACATCTATTTTTTTCTAAGTTTTAGAGCTTTAAATCTTACTGGGTTGGCTAAAATGTTCGTTTAGTTTTTTTCCATAAAGTGAAAGACACATTTTTTATTTTGGCCAAAAACTTGATTTGGGTATTTTGAGTATGTCGTCTTATCTCCCGCATGGTATTACGTAGACTGTTCTCAACTTCAACTGGTCTGCCCAACCACAGAGCATCATCCAGGAAGAAATCTCCAGCACAAAACTTCGCAAACCACTTTTGACATGTTCGATCAGTCACAGCACTTTCTTCATACACTGCAAACATCTTTTTTTGCGTTTCAGTTAGATTCTTACCTTTCTTGAAATAATCAAGCATAATATGCTGAAAATGTAAGCAGTACAAGAGCCATCTTAAAGATAAAATCAAACAGACTTTTTGGCTAACCCAGGATACTTAAGTCTTTGATCCATTTTTAGTTCATTTGTGCACTTCGTGTCAGGTGGGGTCAGACACTCATTCTTTTGCCTGTGCATATCCGGTTGTCCTTCCATCACTTGTTGAAAAGACTGTTCTTTCCCCATCGAATTATCTTCACACCCCTGTGGAAAAATCAATTGACCATAAATGTGAGGCTGTTTTTATGGACTCTCAATTTTGTTTCACTTACTCTATTTCTTTTCTTTTTTTAGATGACAAAAGGCAGGTATTAATTTTTCAATGTCCCACATTCGGGGAAAAAAATAGGGCTTCTTTGGAGGAAGGTGTGCCAGGCACATCTCACCTGTCCAAAACCCTTTTGCCCATTATACTTAGTTTGGGCTGAGGGAAATATTTTAGGTTTCCCCCCCTCTCAGACCCCTGGGCCCTTTCTGTCCAAGCCATTAGGATAGGAAAGAGAAACCAGTTTTAAAGTCACTCACTCTATTTCTTGATCCTTATGTCAGTACCACACTGTCTTGATTACATTAGCTTTGTATGAGTTTGAAATCAAAAAGTGTGAATCTTCCAGACCTGTTCTGTGTGATCACCCCAGGGTTTACAATATCACATATCACAATTACTTTTAATCCAGCAACTTATGCTGCTTGACTACACTACCTGCAATTACTTCTAAATAATATATCATTTCACATATAGCTTTATGTCTCACAACAGTATAACTTCATTTTCCTCCTTATATTCCCTGTGCTTTTATCATACATGTTACTTACCTATATGTCATAAACCTCACAACACATTATTTCCTGTATTTTTAAAAAATATTTTTTTATTTTCTCTCTTTTAATTTTATTTTTCAGTTACAGTTTACATTCAATATTATATTAGTTTCAGATGTACAGCATAGGGGTTAGGCAATCATGTACTTTACAAAGTGATGCTCCCAATATTTCAAGTACCCACCTGGCCCCATATATAGTTATTACAATGTTATTGACTGTATTTCCTATGCTATACTCTATATCCCCATAAATATTTTGTAACTACCAATTTGTACTAATAAGTCCCTTTCATCCTTTTTCACGTATCCCCCCCACCCCAGGCAACCATCAGGCTGTTCTCTGTATCTATGAGTCTGTTTCTATTTTGTTTTTTTAATTTGTTCTTTAGATTCTACATGTAAGTGAAATTATAATGGTATTTGTCTTTCTCTGTCTGACGTACTTCACTTAGCATAATACCCTCTGGGTCCATCTGTGCTGTTGCAGATTTTAAGATTTCTTTTTTTTTTTTATGGCCAAGTAATATTCCGCTCTATATCCACTTGTCTATTGATGGGCACTTGAGTTGCTTCCATATCTTGGCTGTAAATAACATTACAATTAACATAGGGGTGCATATATTCTTTCCAATTAATGTTTTGGATTTCTTCAGATATATGTATACCCAGAAGTGGAATTGCTGAGTCATAAGGCATTTCAATTTTTTACTTTTTGAGGTATCTTCATACTGCTTTCCACAGTGGCTGTACCAATTTAATTTCCTCCCAATAGTGCACATCCTCACCAGCACTTGTTGTTTGTTGATTTATTGATGATAACCATTCTCACAGGTGTGAGGTGATATCTCATCGTGGTGTTATTTTGCATTCTCTGATGATTAGTGACTGAGCATTTTTTTTATTTTTTTTATTTTTTTTTTATTTTGGTTTTTCAATTACAGTTGTCCCCTTTTCCCCCAATTTCTCTCCCCCACCCAGCCCACCCCCTCTCCCGCAATCATATCCCTCCCCGCTGTCCATGTCCATGAGTCCTTCATACAGGCTCTTTAATTAAACCCTTCCCTTACTTATCCCCCTTCTCTCCCTCTCCCCTCCCCCCTATTGACTGCTACTCTGCTTTTTGTTCTATTTAGTTCCTTTGTCTGTGTTGTTCTCTGAGCATTTTTTTATGTGTTTATTGGCCAATTTGTATGTCTTCTTCGGAGACGTGCCTATTCAGGTTCTCTGTCCACTTTTTAATTGGATTGTTTGTTTTTTTGGTATTGAGTTGTGTAAGTTCTTTATAGATTTTGGCTATTAACCCCCTATCAGATGTAGTATCATTGATGAATATGTTCACCCATTCAGGGGGTTGTCTTTTCATTTTGTTGATAGTTTCCTTTGCTCTGCAAAAACTGTTTAGTTTGATGTCCCATTTGTTTATTTTTTCTTTTGTTTCCCTTACCCCATGAGATATATTTTAAAATATATTACTAAGGAAACTGCCTGAGGTTTTACTGTCCATGTTTTCTTCTAGGATTTTTATGGTTTCAAGTCCAACATTTCAGTCTTTAATCCATGTTGAGTTCTTGTTTATGTTGTAAGACAGTGATCTAGTTTCTTTCTTTCTTTCTTTCTTTTTTTTTTTCACATATCTGTTCTTGTCTCCTTTGTCAAATATTAATTGACCATACAGGCATGGGTTTATTTCTGGGCCTTCTATTTTGTTCCATTGATCTATATGTCTTTTTAAAATGCAGTGCCATACTGTTCTGATTACTATAGCCTTGTATAGTTTCTTATCGGGTAGTAAAATACTTCAAACTTTGTTCTTTTTTCTCAAGATTGCTGTGGCTATTTGAGGTCTTTTCCATATAATTTTTTGAATTATTTTTTCTAGTTCTGTGAAATACACCATTGGTATTTATAGGAATTGTGTTGAAACTGTCTATTTATTTGGGGAGTATGGACATTTTAATGGTGTTAATTCTTCCTGTCCATGAGCATGGTATATGCTTCCCTTCATTTGTATCTTCTTCAGTATCTTACAATTTTCCAAGTACAGGTCTTTTACCTCCTTGTTTAGATTTATTCCTAGGTTCTTTTTGTTGTTGTTGTTGTAAATGAGATCATTTTCTTAGTTTCTCTCTCTGATAGTTCATTACTGGTGTATAAAAATGCAACCAATTTTTGAATATTTATTTTGTATCATACTACTTTATTGAATTCATTTATCAGTTGTAGTGGCTTTTGGTGGGATCTCTAGGGTTTTTTCTATGAAGTCTGTCCAGAAGGTATCCAGCAATGTAGTATGAAAAATAGACATTTATTGAAGAAGATATAAAGTACAAAAACATTGTATATAGGACAATGACACCTCAGTCTTTTTCAAAGTAGGCACCTTTCAGACCTCAGACATTTTTCCCAATTGCCATCAGCTGTCCTGTCATATTTTCCTGAATCTCATCGACCATCTGAAATCTCTTCTCTTTCAAATATGATTTTAGTTTTCTGAAAAGCAGGAAATCACAGGGCACCAAATCTGGACTTAAGGTGGTGGAGGCCTGAGTCACCTGGGTGATTTTGATGTTTTGCCAAAAAACTCTGCATAAGATATGATGTATGAGCGGGTGCGCTGTCGTGATGAAGCTGCCAGTCACCACTTGCCCACAGCTGCGGCCTTCTGAGTCATCCGCATAGTTTCCACGGAGGAATGCTCAAGCTTAATACAAAATTTGATGCATATTCATTGCTCTACTCGCTCAGTAATTTTGAATGGGACAGCCATACATAGTACACATGCTCACTCAATGGTGTCTGCCACCCTGCTGACTAGTACAGTGAAGTTTTCATTGTAAATGCATGTGCATTTCAGTCCACTCTCCTTGGCTGCCAGGTTACATTGATGTTGCCCAAACCATTCTCGTTATATTAATAGTCACTGGACTTTTTGTTGACTGACCTCGGTATATAGTCTCATGTCATCTGCAAATAATGACAGTTTTACTTATTTGTTTCCAATTTGGATGTCTTTCTTATTTTTTTGTCTGTTTGCTGCAGGTAAGGCTTCGAGTACTGTGTTAAATAAGAATGGTGAAAGTGGACATCCCTGTCTTGTTTTTTAAGAGAAATCTTATTTTTTCCTCATTGAGTATGATGTTAGCTAATGTTTTGTCATATATATGGCCTTTATTATCTTGAGTTATATTCCTTCTATTTCCACTTTGCTGAGAGTTTTTATCATAAATAGGTGCTGGGTTTTGTCAGATATTTCTTATATTTTTAAATAGTTGAATATCTTCTTAATAGTAGCTTTATTGAGGATTAATTGAGATTCAATAAATAGTACCTAAAGTATATAATTGGGTAAGTTTTGGCATATGTGTACACCTGTGAAACCGTCACTCAATCAATATAATTAGCAAAGCAATCACCCCACAGTTTTTTTATGATTCTTTGTAATGCTGGTTTCCTTCCAGTCTTTGCCCTTTCTGTCCACTAAATTGATTTGTCACTATAGATTAGTTTGCATTTCTGAGAAATTTTTGTGATTCTAGTCTTCCTAAGTGGGTATGAATTGGTAGCTATCTCATTTTGGGTTTGACTTGTATTTCCCATTATGAGAAATAATGTCAAACATCATTTCATATGGTTATTGGCCATTTGCATATCTTCCTTGGAGAAATATATTTCCAGATCCTTTTCCCATTTTTTATTGGGTTAGTTGTCATTTTCTTTTCTTTAGTATGATTTCCATTTTCTAAAAATTTATTGTTTTTCTATTACAGTTTTCCCACTTTTTCCCCCATTGCCCCCCCATTCTGCCCACCCCTTCTCCCACAGTAAATCCCTACCCCGTTGTCCATGTCCATGGGTCATTTATACTAGTTCCATTTTATTTTTTCCCAGAAAACTTTTCTTCAGTTCTTAAGGACTTAGCTCCCTACATGGGCTTTGGTGGAGATTCTGGGGCAGCACCTGAAGGTCTAAATCAGAGTGGGGGTATTCAGTCCTTCTGAGTTGCACAAAAATGGTTCCTGATTACCTTGTCCAACTCTCACAGTAATGCAGTTTCACATACAGCTTGGAAAGCACATAGGTGTCAAAGACACTCACTTTTCAAAGGTCCCTAACAGCTAGGGCCTCTAAGATGTTTTGAATGACTAACTTTAGATTTTATTTGTTTATTTTTAGAGAGGGGGGAAGGGAGGGAGAAAGAGAAGGAAAGAAGCATTAATGTGTGGTTGTTTCCTGCGCTCCCCCAACTGGGGCCTGGCCCTGCAATCCAGGCATGTGCCTTGACTGGGAATTGAACTGGCAACCCTTTGGTTCACAGGCTGGCACTCAAACCACTGAGCCACACCAGCCATGGCTCAAATGATAAACTTCTTAATGGCCTGGTCCTTGGTCACACATCAGGTGCAGTTGGTGCAACAAATGGGCTTCACATGGCCGCGGCCTCTTTGGGCATGCTTGTTGTTTCTTCTTTTCTTGGTCATCTTGGAAGCCAGGACCTGAGAGAGTTTGGTTATTTGTTTTTTTAAATGGTAAGAGCTCTTTATATATTGTAGGTATCACTCTTATCAGATACATGATTTGCACATATTTTCTCCCATTCTGTGGGTTATCTTTTCACTTTCTTGATGTGTCCTTTGAGGCACAAAAGTTCTTAATTTTGATGAATTTTAGTTTTATCTATTTGCTTATTTTGTGTCTTGGGCTTTTGGTGTAATATGTAAGAATCTTTGCCAAATCCAAGGTCATTAAGATTTGAAACTACATTTTCTTCTAAGCGTTTTGTAATTTTCGCTGTTAAATTTAGGTCTTTGATTCAATTTAATTTTTTCATATTATCTGAGGTAAACATCCTACTTCATTCTTTTGCATATAGCTTTCTGTAGTTTTAGCTCTTAAATTTAGGTCTTTGATTCCATTTAATTTTTTTATATTGTCTGAAGTAAGCATCCTACTTCATTCTTTTGCATATGGCTATTTAGCTGTCCCAGCACCATTTGTTGAAAAGACAATTCTTTCCCCATTGGGTGGCCACTCTTGTTGAATATCAGTTGACCACAGATGTAGGTTTATAACTTCTTTTTATTAGCAAAACTGTATTTTAGCTTTCATACTGTTTGGATTACTCTTTCACAGATAATTACGTTATTAAAGGAAAATTATGCTTATTTTTAAATAGGCATTTAGGGATGTTTGTGTAATTATAGTAGTACATAGTGTACCATAGACTTAACCTAGAAAAAATGGACAATGTACACGTATGAAACAGCTATTCCCATCATGACACTTGAGTGTGAAAACTCATGTTTCACACAGTGCATTTTGGCTTCCTTTTTATTGGTGCTTCCCAAGTACCAGGCACTATGCTAGTATAGAGCTTATAAAGATGTATATGACAATCTCTTCAAGTTACTAATTGTAAACTGGGAGCAGAAAAAGGGAGTAAAATGACATGGGAATACCATGTAGAGTTTTTTAGTCCATAAAACAGGTATATTTTGACATTATATAGGTTGTACAGCTGTTTTCACCCTAGTATGCATTTTTGGGTATTACATTAAAAAAAATAAATTCAAACATTTTTTTAAGACCAAGAATCTTTTCTTTTTTTAAAATCCTCACTGGAGGATATGTTTATTGATTTGGGAGTCAGGGGGAGATGGATGTGAGCAAGAAACATCGATCGGTTGCCTCCTGTACGTTCTCCGACTGGGGATCAAACCTGCAACCTAGGTACGTGCCCTGACCGGGGATCGATACCACAACCTTTTGCTGTATTGGATGATGCTGCAACCAATGGATCCACTGGCCAGGACAAGACTGAGAACCTTCCATTTGCTTTTCTAGGGCTCGAAATTAGCATAAAAGTGCCATGGATGATGCTGAAAAGAAATGAATGATAAAAAGCACTATTAGGTCGTTTTTCGCTTTTTGTATTAAGCTCTGGGAAAGTCCATTGTTGACTACAAAATTGCTGAGGCTGATCAGATGCAATCATTAGATTCTCTCGTGGTTTTTAAAAAAATGCATTCTTAGGGACGCAACATAATCTTTCATTGAATTAGCTGGAATTGAATATTTAATGAAGCATTTTTCACTACTGAAACATTTTCACTTAATGTTACTATATAATTTATTTCCCCTTTATCTTAGGAGTCTCAGCAGTCCAACTTTGGCCCTGGAGAACAAAGTGAGTATTTCTTTTCCTCTTGGTTTTATTGAGCATGCATTTCTCTTGGTCATATATATTGCTTTAATACTTTTTGCATATATTATCCAAATTTTTATGATTTGATGTTTAGTAATGGGTTGAATTGAATCTTGATACGCTTACAAAGTGAAGAATTATAGACCATTGGAAAGCAAAATTAACTATTTTTTAAAAGATATTGTTTATTTTTAGAGAGAGGGGAAGGGAGGGAGGAAGAGAGGGAGAGAAACATCAATCATTGCCCCTTGCACACCCCAGCCAGGGACCAGACTGCAACCCAGGCATGGGTCCTGGTTGGGAATTGAACAAGCAACCTGTTGCTTTGTGGGATGATGCCAAACCAACTGAGCTACAACGGTCAGGGCAAAATTAACTTTTTATTATTGAATATTTGAACTACAAAGTTCATGGATTCAGTTTGACTGGCACTTTATAAATCCAAGAGCCATTCTGTCTTTCCGTCTCCTTCATGAAGATACTTGGTTCTATGATAGCAAAACTCCAGGTAAGAAGGAGTCACTGTTGCTTACAATGGCTCCTCTCTTCCTGTATTTATGTATTTACTCTTTTGGTCTGGGAAGAAAGCCTGCTGTTTGCTGCATAACCTCCCTCCATCTTCACTCTCTTGGTTTCTCAGAGGAACTTGATGGGAAGATAGCCTTAGGGAATTCAAGCATGGTTCTCAGACCTGATAGTGGCAAAGTTGGCAGTAAGGTGAGGAACTGTAGTAAATGTCCAGGCTTCACTATGTAGCTCTGTTAACAGAACAAATGCTCTCCTTGCCAAGAGTAATTCTCTCTTAAGTAAGGTAGATTTATACTGGTAATAACCTATTTGGGGAGGTAAATATGTGGAACTTTTTGATACTTAGCATGTTACCTTTAGTGATCTTAAAGATGAAACTAGAAGAATATCCCTTTTAATGTTAACAATTTTATCTATATATCCATTTCTTCTGTATTAAAGCTGTTGTTATAAGAAAAAGGGACCTGATGTTGAGAATAAACAGAAAATAGTTAGTTATAGACCAGAGAGTTTACAGTTTCTCTCTTAAAATCTTTTAAGAATTTAAAGAATGTTGTATCTTTACATTTACCCCCTGACCTCCTTTCTCTCTCCCCAAAGCTAACTATTGGAAAATGGGGTCATAAGCTGTGCCTACTCTTTGTTACCTGTGTTGTTTACTTAATTTATTTTAGAACTGTTTTTGTATCAGCATAAAGCTCTAGCTCATTCTTTGTAGCATTAAAACTGTGTTATATTGAATGAAGGTATGTACCATAGTTTGTTTCAGTAGTCCCCTCTTGATGGACATTTACCTCTAGATTTTGCTGTCACAAACTATACTGTTATATAATAAATATCTGTGTGTGTTTATGTTTGTGTATTCCTCCAGATATATGTGAAAGTAAATTCCTTTTATTATAATTACTCATTGGATATTTGCATTTAGCAGTATTGCGAAGATAATATTACCAGATTGCCCTCCAAAAAGATTGCATGAGTTTATAGTTCTACCAACAGCTTATGAGCATGCCTATTTCTACCAGTGCCTCCTATTATCTGACTTTAAAGTGTGAAAATTTGATGGTGAAGAATTATATCTTATTTTTATTTTTATATCCAAAAATATCTATATTGATAGATATTTTACAATCTAAGTAACCCTACTTCGGTCGCTGATTTCTGCATTCTTTTTATTCTAGAAAGATACAATCCTTCTTCTAAAACCTCAAATGGGCATCAGTCTAAGTCGTAAGTTTATTGCTTAATAAGTTTGATGTTTGTGTTTTTTGCAAAACATCTACATGTAGTACCTGGATATTTAGAACAACACTTAGGAATATATACCTAATATTTTAAGGCAAGGGTAGGCAAACTTTTATGTAAAGGGCCTGATAGTGAAATATTTAGGCTTTAGGGTCCAGATGTTCTCTGTCCCCAACTATTCATCTCAATCATTATAGCATGAAAGCTGCCATTGACCATGGGTGTCTATGGCTGCATTCCAATAAAACTTCCTTCACAAATAGGTGGTGGTCTAAATTTGGTTTGTGGGCCATAGTGTGCTTACCTTTTGTCTGAGATTACAGATTTTTTCCCATCTCTTCGAGATATGTATTTATGTTGTGTGTATTGACAATTTGTTTTTAATAAAGAAGACATAAAAAAAGATAGGATTCTTCTTTGTAGGCCCTTCATGTAGCCTCTAAATGTAGACTATTAAAGCAGTGTAATGTCTGCTGTTATTAATCCTTTGAGTGCCAATGTCACTGTGAGCGGTGCTGACAAATTTTCCCAAAAGTGCGAGCATTGCTTCCAGTGACTCTTTTTTTCCGATGGCTATGAATGTAAATAACAATGGAATAATTTGTATTTATGCTTTGTTCCTTTCTCTGTACCTCACGTTATATATTGATATAATTTTTCTCATGTTGCAAATTTCAAATTACGCATGGCACTCAAAGGGTTAAACTTCCTTACTTTTATTTTGTAGATAGAACCTGGAGTATACATCAAAATTCAATAGGGTAGTATATTAGATGATAATAAACTCCAAGTCGAAGAATGATCTCCTGAATTCCTGAGACCACAAGTCATCTCAGTGAATAAAACAAAGTTCTAATATCGCCAATAATAGTGCCAGCACCATGCCATAACCACAGTCTATACTGATAACCTCAGCCTCTTCAGATGACCATAGGGAGACCTGAGAATGAAAATATATGAGTGTAACAAGTCCCACATTATTCCTGAAGAATTCAAATTATATTTCTCTTTATCATATTTATTCATATGTGAAGAACTAATGGGAGCCTACTGTATATATGCATATCACTTTGGTTGCTGAGGGAAAAGCAGGCAGGACCTTGACTAGTTTGGTAAAACTTTGACATATTCACATGTCAAATCATAAGGGCTGAGGGAATTCAAAGTAAGATATTTGCTTACAGGAAATCAGTCACGGAGACACACTAAGCCCTTGTCCAAAAGAAAACTTCTTGTTTTCTGTCCCACTTAATTGGGCCAGCCTTAAAACACTTTTCATAATTCTATAATTATCTGATTACTTTATTTCTGTGTCAACTTTTATGTGATACTCTCAATTTGGAGTCAGATTGAGAAATCATGTTAAGCTTTGAGGGGAAAGTGTAAGTAGTTATTAGAGTGAAAGAATATTTTCTTTCCACTGATTGGAGACTTATAAGGTTTTAAGAAGAAAAGTAATGGAACTACTACTGATCATGAGAAATTAAAATGTTTTCTAGTTGTAATTCTCCCTAAGCTTGTATTAATTTTTTCTCTCCTGTAAAAAGGCAAGGAGTGCTTTATGGTCTATTACTCTTTTTTAATTTTAATTTTGACTTTATGGCCTTAAGAAATATATCTTTGTGTTTTTTAAATTGTTTTGAATTCAGTCATAAAAATTGAGAACCTGGGGTTTATATTTAATACATACATGGTCGTTCTCTGGTATAGCCAGATTTTTTACCCATAATTGTTACTTTTATATAGGGTGCTCATCTTTCGTAGTGAGACATTTATGAACTAGAACTTTGAGTTTGTGTTCTGATTTTCACATTTACCCAGTTGTACAAATCTCTTCACAAAACATTGGGGACAACAAAGGAGAATTGCTGATGCTTTCATTTTATCTTCCTTCTTTTTAGGAATTCTATTTCTCTAGTGGACTTTTGGGTATGAGTACAATAATTTGTTTTCATAATGAATGTGTGTGTAGCGAAAAAGTAGAGATAATAAAAGTGAGTATAAAAGTTAATACAAGGTGGCTTTTATTAATTAGAAAAGATAGATGAATATTTTACTTTTGGAAAAGTTAGTTTCTGAAATTTTAAATGACTGACTTCTGAGTTTTTACTCTGGATGTGAACCAAACCAGACAGAATAAGACTTACTGATATTTTTGCTTTGTTTTTCAATTGAATCTTTGGCTACCACAGTCATTATTTCTAGAATTCTTAGTAGATATTTAATACTCTGGTATGCTATAATAAATTGTCCCAAAAATAATAATTCTTTCTGCCTTTTCCCACTAGTATGTTAAAAGATGACTTAAAGCTGAGCAGCAGTGAAGACAGTGATGGGGAACAGGTGTGTCTACTACTACATGATTTTGCCAGTCTCATACAGTATTTGTTTTCATTGTTTTTTAATAAGAATTATAATGATTCAGTTATTTAAAATAAGTTAATTCCTGCTTTCCAACATTGGAATGTTGTAGTTTTCTGTTCTATCTTTAAACCTCCATTTTCTTTTTTTTTTAATGTGTTTTATTGATTATAAAAATTAACTTTTCCTTGATGCTTACCATGGATCAGAACATACTTATGAAGCATGAGGTTGTTGACAAGAACTATTAACAAAGCTTTTTATCTTATCCTGGCAATTATTTATTCTTTAAGTTAGAACAGTGTGTTGTGTTACTTAACATTGATGCACACATTAGAGAGACCAGTTTTTCTATGAAACATGTAGAGATACTTGTTCACATTAAGCAAATAGAGTACTACATATTCATTCATGGGTTTCCTTTCATGTTTTAATCTTAGGATTGTGATAAGACAATGCCAAGGAGTACACCAGGAAGGTAAGCATCCTTTTATTTCTTAAAGTCAGTTGCCAGATTTGAAAGCTTTCCTGTTGTCATTGTTTTTTTTGTTGTTGTTTTTTTTTTTTAAACAAAACAACTTTTGGTCATTTATATGTTTTATCTCTTTTAGTAACTCTGAACCTTCGCACCATAATAGTGAAGGTGCAGAGAACTCCCGGGATGATTCTAGCAGCCACAGTGGATCTGAAAGCAGCTCTGGGTCTGACTCAGAGAGTGAAAGTAGTTCCAGTGACAGTGAGGCCAACGAGCCATCGCAGAGCGCGTCCCCGGAGGTGAGCAGGGTGGGGGGCCTTCCATGGGGCTCTCAGGACTCCTGGCAGTGGCCAGTGGGGAGCTGATTCAAATATAAAAGGTGAAGGAAATGTTACATATTTTGACAAAAAGAAATTGAACTGTGTATCTTGGAGGATACCTAGGCACTTCATTTTCCTTATTTGAACATTTAGGCTAGATTAAGAACTACTCGAGGTCATATTTCAGGTCATAAAAATACTGGATTTGTTTTTGTTTAGGCTATATTTTGTGTCTTAACATGGTAATTCATATTATGTAGTTATTGTGGCTTAAAATAGTCTTATAGTATAATTTTACTGTAGGTTGCTAAAATGATTAAAAATCTCTCTTGGTACCTATATTATTTGTTTACTTTCTGGATAACTAGATGGATTTTTTAATTTTTGCCTTTGAAAATGGATTCTTGACAGAAATATTTAATATTTAAAGGCCATATATAACATTAAGCTTATCTTCTCATTCAACTGATTATAGACCTAATAGTCAATATTCAGCACTTTGCCTTGATTCATTCAGAATTATGAAAAACATATACCATGAGGCATTGTGTTTTCCCTCTTCCTGAGACCGCAAAGGAGGGAGGAGAAAGCTACAATACTGAAAAAAGCATATTTATTTCTCTTTCAGCCTGAGCCACCACCAACAAACAAATGGCAACTTGATAATTGGTTGAATAAAGTGAACCCACATAAAGTATCACCAGCTTCTTCTGTGGACAGTAACATCCCATCATCTCAAGGCTATAAAAAGGAAGGCCGAGAACAGGGCGCTGGGAATAGCTACACTGATCCAGGTGGACCTAAGGAAACGAGTTCTGCTACCCCTGGACGGGACTCCAAAACCGTCCAAAAGGGATCAGAAAGTGGGCGTGGGAGGCAGAAGTCTCCTGCACAGAGTGACAGTACAACACAGAGGAGAACTGTAGGCAAAAAACAACCCAAAAAGGCCGAGAAGGCAGCGGCTGAAGAGCCCCGCGGAGGTTTGAAGATAGAAAGTGAGACCCCCGTAGACATGGCTGCCAGCATGCCCTCCGGCAGACACAAGGCCGCCACCAAAGGTTCAAGGAAACCCAACATAAAGAAGGAGTCCAAATCTTCTCCTCGCCCTTCAGCAGAGAAAAAGAAATACAAGTCAACAAGTAAATCTTCCCAGAAATCAAGGGAAATCATAGAAACAGATACCTCATCCTCAGATTCGGATGAAAGCGAGAGCCTTCCTCCCTCCTCACAAACGCCTAAGTACCCTGAGAGTAATAGGACTCCCATTAAGCCCTCCTCAGTGGAGGAAGAAGATAGCTTTTTTCGGCAGCGAATGTTCTCTCCTATGGAAGAGAAGGAACTTCTCTCACCCCTTAGTGAGCCTGATGACAGGTACCCACTTATTGTGAAGATTGACCTGAATCTCTTGACTAGAATACCAGGAAAGCCTTACAAAGAAGCAGAGCCACCCAAAGGGGAAAAGAAAAATGTGCCAGAGAAGCACACAAGAGAGGCTCAGAAACAAGCTTCAGAAAAAGTTTCCAACAAAGGCAAGAGGAAACATAAGGTTTGTAAAAGGTTCTGTTGTTGTTTTTGTTTTTAAACATCAGAATCTGAAATGCAGTGGAAATCTCAGCCAAAAACAACTAGTTGAGTCATAGCTTTGAGGGAAATAGAGGGTGAGCCCAAGGCCCATTGGAGGCTACAGATGGAATAGTCCCCTGAGGACCACTGTGCCTCCCCCTGTCTCCCTTCATAAAGCAGCACAATTTCTAATTGGGTCACAGATGAGCCAGTGCTTCTGTTCAGAGTGTGTGCTGGCCAGTGTAGAGGTGAGAGTCACCCTGGCCTTCTCGACATTCTTCAGATTTTGGTTTGAAATGTCTGCAGTTGGGATATGCACTCCAGGTTGTCACTCTTCTCTCTCATATCAAACCAAGTCACATTTTGTAAATTACAAATTCTAGCTAAAAGAATAGACTCACCGATTTTGATATGTCCTTAAGAATTTCACCAGTCCACTGTACATAACTATACCCCAGCTCTTTTCCCCTTTTGAACACTCAAGTCCACAAGTTCAGAAATGAAAACATTTGCTGACACATCTCTAAATGCTTCCAAGATAATTTGAATTTAGAAATGAAGCTTGGTGTATATATTTGTTAGCCTTTTATTGACCCAGGAAATGTGAAAACTCACAGAATGTCTATGACTGGAGGACAATAGACATATAATAGAAAGAGCTGAACAACTTAAATATTTAGATGGAGATTCTTTGAGAAAAACAGGTTGATCATCTTGATCTTTTCAGATCTAGTGAGGAATTTTTATTTTATTTATTTTTAAATTTATTTTTGGATAGAGGAGAAGGGAGGGAGGAAGTGAGGGAGAAAAACATTGGTGTGAGAGAAACATCTATCCGTTCCCTTGTATGCTCCCTGACCAGGGATAAACCTACAACCTAGCCATGTGCCCTAACTGGGAATTGAACCAGCGACCTTTCACTCTGTGGACTGATGCCCAACTGACTGAGCAATACCAGTCAGGGCTAGTGAGGGATTTTTAAAAAGAGAAAAGTAAATTTTAGTAATCTGTTTGAAGAACAGTGTAATTTTTTGATACATAGATGTGAATATAATTGTAAAAGACTGAAAGCATGAGCAGGTAAACAGATAGGTACCAGGTTGTCTCGGAACAAAACCGCAATCCCAGTTGACCTTAAGAATTTCACATAGAAAGATAAGAAGAATACAGCATTTTCTTAAAACGAAGTGAGCTAGAGGTCTTTCCTGTCTTTTTCTTAAAATAGTACTGTGTGCAGATGATGAGGTGTATTTGGACAAACTAGGATAATACTTGTCTCCACTTATTTTTGAATATATTTTAAAATTTGAATTTCTAGAAAACTGAAGCTTACTATCTCAGTGCTATAGCTAATGAGTTTCCATTATTGTAGTATAGCGATACTTTATTCAACTAGTAAGCTGTTTCGAGCTGCTGGCCCCTATGGCTCACAACCTTGGATTGTTGGGTGTGAGCATGGGACTTCATTCATGGAATTACATGAAATAAGAGCTTATATATGATAGGCTCTGCTCTTCAGAAAACTAAGGTATGGAATAAAAAGATGGTCCTTTTGTGCTTAACAAGTATTACATGTTCTTTATAAGATTTCAAATGTTTAAAATAGAGAAAATGAAGGTCCTTTTTACTCTTTTGTTTAAAAAGATATTACTTATTAGGAAATATCCCCTTCCTCTAAAAGAAGTGCCCCATATCTCCTCCCCTCCCTTACATCTCACTGGATATATTCCTCCCAAGTTTTCTGTAGCAATACTTGTAAGTCAGATTTTGATTTTATAAAATAATATAACACCAGGAAACTTAGTGATGATTTTTGAGATTGGTGGCTTTGGTGAAATTAAATGTTGGGCAATTCCTTAAGATAAAGCAGATGATACTGACAAGAGGCCCAGCCAAGGGTAATGAGGGATGTAGATTTCCTTGTTCTCATGTGTTCATTTTTAACCATTTGCGTAGGGCAGCGATTTTCAACCATTTTCATCTCATGGGACACAAGTTAATTAAGAAAATTTGGCGGCACACCAAAAGTTAGTTATTTTTTTTGCCAATATGACCAGAAAAAAAAAAGGTATAATTTTGAATCATTCACACCAGGTGGCTGTTGTTGTGTTGACTATTATCATTCTTTTATTTGACAGTCTAAGGGAAAAGAGGTCAGTGCTCTGATTAAATAGTCAGGTATTGCATGTTTTAAAAATTCTTGCAGTCCTGTGCCCTGATATTTAAAGCAAATATCAGATAGGAAAACTTAGATTCACCCAGGAAAGTAGCGTTGGCAATTATAGATGTGCTCATAAGTTTTGTTTTAGCCAAAAAAGGTTTTCAAAAATTATTAGGCTTGGCTTATAATAAAAAAGATGGACAGTAGCTAGTGTTGAAGGTGTAGATGAATTGGAATTTTCAGCAGTGCTGGTGGGCATGTAAAATGATGTAGCAGCTTTGGAACAGCGTAGCAGTTCCTCAGAAAGTTACAGCATTATCTTATGTCCCAGATATTCCACTCCTAAGTGTAGGGGTGTGTGTGTGTGTGTGAGAGAGAGAGAGAGAGAGAGAGAGAGAGAGAGAGAGAGAGAGAGAGAGAGAGAGAGAGACAGCCATCCCCCAAGAGAAATGAAAGCATAACTTGTACTTGAATGTTCTTAGCAGGATGGCCATCAGCGTGGATAAATAAAATGTGGTATATCCATACAATGCACTACATATGTATATTCAGCCATAAAAGGAAATGAAGTACTGATACCTGCTACCACATGGATGACTTTTAAAATGTTGTGCTAAGTGAAGGGAGCCAAACACAAAACGCCACCCATACTATATGATTCCATTTATATGAAATGTCTACAATAGGCAAATTCATAAAGACAGAGTATAGATTAAAAATTGCTAGTGTCTGGGGATATAGAAAATGGGTAGTGACTGCAAATGGGCACAGGGTGTCTTTTTGAGATGACGAAAATATTCTAAAATTGGTTGCACAGCTTGTAAATATACTAAGGGCCATTGAACTGTGTACTTTTAAATAGTGAATTTTATGGTATGTGAATTATATCTTAATTATAATTTCATTTCCCTCCCCCTGAAATCACTAGTCTGAAAAAATGCCATTTAAAAGACTACAGGAAATTTGTTTTAATATTTCGGTTCTGTTTATCTAAAATAGGAGACTTCTACTGAGCCTTAAAACCTAATTCACTGAACATTGGTTAAATGAATTATTTTACTTCACATTTGTCTTCTTGCAGAAGCCTATCATGGATAAACTGTTTGGGGGTGCCTAGTTCTGGAAACTAAAATTAAATGAATAAAGTTCAAACCTAGCAGCTCTCTTTCTGTTTTTTACCCAGAATGAAGATGATAACCGAGCCACTGAGAGCAAGAAACCCAAAACAGAGGACAAGAATTCTGCAAGCCACAAGCCATCCAGCAATAGAGAGTATGTTCCAAAAACATGTTACATGCATGTTAACATGTATGCCCTTTGCTCTTGGGTACTTTCTAACATGCTCTTAGAATGTCTTTTAGCAAGTATATGTCATATATATATATACACACACACATACATATACCAAATAGTGGGAGCTTTTGCTTTTAGCTAATAGGGATGGAAAGCATTTAAGGTTCAGTCACATCTTCTGCTCGTTTTTTTAGTCGACTAGGGGTAAGTATAGGATAAGAATTAAAGTAAGGCTTTACTATTTTCTGCCTAGATGACAAGCTTATCTGTAACTTCCAAGGGACTAATTACTAATTTGTGAGCATTAGTATCTTCATTCATCATTCGTCTTTTTGTTTGGTTATTCAGACAGTATTTATTGAATACTTATTGTACGGCAGACCAAGGGAAAGGCCCTGTGTATACAACCATAGGGGGAAGAACCAGGCAAGATGCATGCCCTCATGAAATTTACAGCTTTGTTTTGCAGAAATCATATGTTCTAGTAATCTTATAAGGAAAAACAAGTTTGAAAGCAGGCAAAGAAAAACGAATAAACTCCATCCAGCCCTATGACTATGTGGGGAAATAAGGGCGTTCCTTTGATTTGGCAGGTCATCTAAACAGAGTGTGTCAAAGGAAAAGGATTTGTTGCCTTCCCCTGCTGGGCCTGTTCCTTCAAAAGATCCAAAAACAGAGCATGGCTCTCGGAAGAGGACTATTAGTCAGTCTTCTTCCTTAAAGTCAACTAATAACAGCAATAAGGAGAATAGCGGCAGCAGCAAAAGCAGTTCCTCTATGTCAAAGCAGAAGAAGACTGAAGGGAAGACTTCCAGTAGCTCTAAGGAGGTCAAGGTAAGACACTTGGGGGCCTGAGTCTTTCGAAAATCAATTTCATTGCCATGTGACTTTTCCAGTGTGACACCCGTGCTTTGAAAATGTGTAAACATTTCATTAACCCTTTGAGTGCCGTGCGTAACTCGAAATTGGGATCAACCTGAGAAAAATTAATATATAATCTGAGGTACAAAAAAAGGAACAAAACATAAAATATGAATTATTCCATTGTTATTTACATTTATAGCTATCGAAAAAGAGTTGCTGGGAGCGACGGTGGCACTTTTGTGAAAATTTGTCAGCATCACTCACAGCGACATTGGCACTCAAAGGGTTAAATTTATAAGCCTGTGCATTTTTACTCTCAAAATGTCATGTTCTTGATAATAAACCTATGCAGTGGTCTGAGACCAGAAAGCAGCAAGTCAGCTGGAAAAGTTGGTTATGGATAAACAGTTGATTATGAGCTAATTATAAATAGCTCCAGTTGCTTCTCTATGGTTTGAAATTGGCTTCGGACTTTTTAAAAATGGATTTTACAAGCAAGTTATATTACATAAAGTGACAGAGCAACTGTTTGGCTTTGATTCATGAAGAAAAAAAATTCTTTAACTCAGCTAACACTGGAACTATTCCTAGAACATGATCATATGTAGGGGAATATTCTTAATGCATGTAGATGGAAATTAGTGCAGCCTAGAAAAACCTTCTTTGATCTCTCACCCCCAGTTTATTTTACCAGGTTATTTGCATTGCTTTCTAAATGTTCTGAACCAGGAGCAAATTCTCTGACAAAGTTAAGAAAATACGTAGATATCATAGAATATAATTCACTGCATTATTATTTGTATCTTAAATAAGGAAAGGTTTGAAAGTTGAAAAATGAGACTGTTGAAGGCAGTTAATCGTGCTTATTAAATGTGGTAATTAAGCCTTTTAAATTCAGGTAATTTTAATTGTGAACATCTCAAATGGAGATACACAGAAGGGTTTCTCCAGCTGGCACCCTCGTGGTGTCCTCAGGGAACCTGGGAGTCCTGTTGGCTTCCTTCACTGCTCCAGATCTCTACTTCCTGCTCACTGGCTCTTTCTCCATTTCCCATCCTTTAACTGTAGGAATTTGAGGCCTGTATGCTTAGTTCTTGAAACCTATTATCTTTTTCTTCTTCTTAAACACTTATTGAATAAGCTCACCTGCTTATTTGGCTTCTGTTATTTTGCAGATAAAACTCACTGCCCGTTCTCTTCCTCATTGGTTGTCAGCTTCTTGAAAGCAGGGATTTGTATCTTACTTGTTTTGTATTTTATTCAGCATTGAACTTAACAAGTAATCAGGAAATATTTGTTGGATCTAATGTAGTTATTTGGTACTCTGTTGTTATCAACAAACTATAAAATAGCGACCCTAATCACTTTAATTTCAAGATCTTATGGCATTTACCAGTTGTTAAAATTATTACTGTTAGTCTTGGCAATTTCCAGTTGAAACAGTTATATATGGATTTATTAAAGAAAATATTTTTTCTTATTGATTAGAGAGAAAGAGGAAAGAAGAGAGAAAGGAAACATCACTTGGTTGTTCTAGCGTTCACTGGTTGATTCCTTTATATGCCTTGACTTGGGGCTCAAACCCACAACGTTAATGCATTAGGACAATGCTCTAACTAACTGAGCTACCCAGTCAGGGGTAAAGAAGAATCGTCGATGTAGTTAGAAAATATGCTATTTCTTTTATCAACTAAAAGAATGATCAACTAATAAGGCAAACCAAAATTACATATAATTTTTATTTTGTTTTTCTAGATATTTGCTCATATTTTCAAATTTGTGAAAATGGCAGAGAGCTGTTCATTATAGTGTTGTACTATGCTTTTAATATCTGTAACATCTCTACTTATATTCCTCTTATATTCTTAATATTAGCTGTGTGCCATCTCTGTTTTTTCCTTTATGATTCTCATCAGAAGTTTATCAATTTTACTTGTCTTCAAAAAAACAGCCTTTGTTTTTGTTGATTCTCTGTAGTTTGTTTTCTGTTTCATTAATTTATACTCTTTATAATTTCCTTTCTTATTCATTTTGTTTGTTTTGCTAACTTTTAGAGATGGATATTTCATTAATTTTTAAATTAATTTTAATCCTTTCTTCTTTCTCTACTATAAGCAGTTAGACTATAGATTTCCCACTAAATACTGCTTTAGCTGCATTGCACACAATTTGGTACATAATGTTTTTATAATGCAGTTTAAAATGTTTTCTAATTTCCATTTTATTTCATCTTTGACCAACAAGTTATTTAAAAGTGTGTTACTCAGTTTCCAAACATACAGAGGTTTTCAGTTATCTTTTGGTTAGTCTTTCTATCTTAATTGCATTGGAGCTACAGAGTGGTGTGCATGGTAGTAACCTTAAAATTTGTTAAGATGTGCTTTATTCCTATAAAGTATATGGAAGATTTTTAAAATTTCATATTTGTTTTAAAAGAATGTGTATTCTATAATATACCATAAATTTAATTAGATTAATCATGTTTTCAAACCTTTGTCCTGACTGACATTTTGTCAGTTTGTTGTTCTATTAATATCTGCTGGGAGAAGTTATTTCCACAAGTATACAGGATTTATTTATTTTTTGTAGTTCTGTCATTTTTTTACATTGAGATACACTTCATACATAACATCAGTTTCACATGTACAACATAATGATTTGATATATGTATATTTTGTGAAATAATCACTACAATAAGTAGTTAACATCCATCACCACATAGTGATTTTCTATATCACACACATACAATTTTTATATAATAAGGTATTGAAATATCTGGAAATTTTTTTTATTTATTTTTCAGAAACTTCAGTTTTCCGTCAATAAATCTAAAGTTAGGCACTATAAGAGCTATCCTAATAATATTATGTTACGTTGCAATATAATATTCAGGAATCCATTTCATAAACATGCAAACTTTACTATGAAGAGCTTAGGATTTTATCAAATCTTAGGACTTTTTTTTCATTCCTTGAAGTAAGCTGTAATGAGTGGAAATGAAGAGCTCATCATACAAGAAAAGAAAGGAAATGGTTAACATGATTCCTTTTAAATGGATTTTAAGCACCAGTAGTAAAATTATTTATTACTGGGTTTTCTGATTTTGAAACATTCATGCATTTGTAGGCTAAACTCTACTTATTTATGATGTTTTATTATGGAAAGTGTATATTCATTTTATTAAAGATAGGGTTGGATGGGGATGCAGTCATAGCCCTGGCATTACAGGGCTATGTTGATAGGAAGCAAAATAAAGTTTAAGAAAGTGGCTAGCCTTTTGAAATCTGACAGATCTGGATTTAAAACCCAAATTCCAGGAATGCCACTTAAAAGTTGTTTGAACTTGGGGCAAATTACTTAACCTCCTTGAGACTGCTGCTTATTCTATCCTATTAGCAGTACATATTTCATAGGATTGTTGAAGGAGTAATGACTGTGCTAAGTACTTAATTAACAGTGCATGGCAATAGGTAAGCACATAGTAAATGTCAGATATTATTATTACTGTTTTTCTTGGTTGCCTCTTGCACATGCTGCAATCAGGGATCCCCACAACCCAGGCATGTACCCTGATGGGGAATTGAACTAGTGGCCTTTCACTTTGCGGGATGACATCCAACCAACTGAGCCACACTGGTCAGGGCTGTGTACTATGTCTCCACAAGTGCTCCTCAGTCAGTGCCTGGCACATAGTAGATCCCTAATATTAGAATGAAAAATTTTGATTATTTAAAATGGACTTAATGTGTAAAAAAGATGTTTAGAATCTGAAAATTTTAAATTTTGTAACAAGAAGATTACTGAAGTCAGTGGAGTTTTGTTTTGCTTTTACTAGTGGCTTAGGAAATATTTTTAGTTTAACTTTAATCTCACAATTTTAAACATAGTTATATATATTTTCTTTGTCAGGAAAAGGCTTCAAACAGCTCCTCTAACTGTCCTCCATCTACACCAATCCCTGAAGCTTCTAAGCCTCGGAGAACAAAGCTTGCCTTTGATGACAGGTGAGCTTAATAAGGTGTTTTATGCATTCAGGAAATCATACCAGTCAGCATATAAGAAACTCATTTTCATTTCTATCAATTACTAGAATTCGTACTTGTGTTGTAATTTACAGAATAATCAGATTTTAATTTGAAAGGTACCCACTAGCCCCAAGTATCGCTCCTTTGACTTATCTCAGTGACTCTTATGGGGAATGTGAATGACATGTCTTCCTGTGCAACCTTCCTGCTGCTGCTCTCATTGTTTAAAAGAGGGGTGTTCTCAGATATGTAAGAGTAATGTTGATTTTCCCCTCCATTTGGATAAAAGATTATTCCTCCTATTTAATCTTTTATTTACTCTAAATTTCTCAAATATCTTGGGTAAATTAGTATTTAATACTAGGGCGCTTGATTTCTGTTTCTAAGTAGAAAATTTTTGCCATGAGTTGGCCAGAACTATGTATGTTCTTAACCCAATGTAAACATTTATCAGACAAAAACTGAATCAAATGTTTTAGTAATAGCTCATTGTCTTGAGGACATTAAAACTTAAGAGATGCTAGAGACTAAAATGAACAAGTGTCATTTATGAAAAATATTTATCACATTATTTAAAATAAAAATTTGCATTGCAGAAATTACTCAGCAGACCATTATTTACAAGAAGCAAAAAAGCTAAAGCATAATGCAGATGCATTGGTATGTAAATATTCTCTTCACATTTATATAGTTAATCAAGTTAACTAAATCTTCACTTATTGTTTCCAAGCTATATTAGTGCAGCTCTAATTACATTTTTTCTCCTTTCTTCAGTCTGACAGGTTTGAGAAAGCTGTATACTATCTTGATGCTGTGGTATCTTTCATTGAATGTGGGAATGCATTAGAGAAAAATGCTCAGGAATCCAAATCTCCATTCCCCATGTATTCAGAGACAGTGGAGCTCATTAAGTAAGTGGGAAAACTTGCCACATCATTGGCAATATTATTTCTCTGGTCTGTCTAGGAAGGGAATGATAAAACTAAACAATCATGCACTCCGTAACAACATTTTGGTCAACAGCAGACCACATACATATATATGACAGTCCCATAAGATTATAGTGGAACTGAAAAATTCCTGTCTCCTAGTATAGTGGATCTGTGGTAATGTCATAGCGCAAAGCTTTGTTTGTAGTGATGCTGGTGTAAACAAACCTAATGCACTGCCCGTCTCATACAGTTATGTACAGTACATAATACTGGTTTGTGTGTTTGCTATACTTGTTATCATTATTTTAAAATGTACTCTTCCCGTTTAACATATGAAATGTTTACTGTAAAACAGTATGCCACGTTATGCGGGCAGCTGCCTCATACATCTTGCATTTACCCCTTCTCCTAGTTGCATCATTTTCTCTTGCCCTTGATTTACTCTTGTGTTGTTTTGTGCAGTAACATACAGGCTTGTAGCATGGGAGCAATCGGCTGTAGGCTATACCGTCCAGCCTAGGTCTGCAGTAGGCTGTGCTGTCTCGGTTTAAGTAAGCGCATTCTACGATATTCACACAGTGATGAAATTGCCTAATGACACGAACGTGTCCCTGTCGTTAAGCATCATGACTATATATAATAGAGCTAAAGAGAATGCTTAATCTTTTATTATCTTTGGATAAGGAGAACTAGATACTTCAGTGCATATTTTTGCCTTTACGCAGGTTAGATTCTAATGTTTTGAGGACTAAGAAAGAAGATCAGGTTGAAATACTTTGTGTCATTTATTTATTATTTTAACTCACAGATACACTATGAAGCTAAAGAATTACTTAGCACCAGATGCTACAGCTGCAGATAAAAGACTTACAGTACTTTGGTAAGTGTTGTGTATTCTAATCTCTCCTAAGTGACAGGCAGTTCCACAATAAAGTGTGCTGTGTATGCATTTCTGAAAATTATCCTTGAATCAAAGGTCCTTAACTCAGTCCTCAACCTATTCTGGATGGGTAAAGTAGAAAATAACTCTGATTCCTGTTGAAAGGTTTTAATAGTTGTCAGTCTCTGTTCCATTGCCCTCTTGACAAAAGCCTTGGTAGAGTGGGACACATAAGAGCTCTCCATTGTCTTAAGTGGTCACTTTTCTGGGCCCTTTTTTGGTTTCCTCTCTCACCATTCACATATACGAGTATGCCTTTCCTTGTGGGATAAACGGTTGGCTTGCTCAGAATAAAGAATGTGGTTTGTTTGCTTGTATTCCAGGGAGGTGTAGCTGTTCACTTGTTATAGGTATTAACTGCACTGGGCACTGTGTTTAACAGCTGGACGTGCTGCTGTGGATAAAACTGGCATGGTCCTGTTTGTCACAGGGTCTAGTGTTTAATGTGAGGAGACAGAAACTAATCAAATACCTACAAATATTGAGTAGTTTGAAAGAAAAGTATATATAAAGGTAAGGGCAGAGGACAGGGAGACCTAGTCTTAGGTAGAGGGAACATGTATAAGGACTGGATCGTGCAAAGAACCTGGAAACTAGGGAGGAACCAGAAGAAGACCAGTGAGAAATGAAGTGACAGTGACCAAAGAGGTAGGCAGTGGTCATCATGCAGGGCCCTTGTTAGCCATGTTAAGACTTATGTATATTACCTCAGAGTTATAATATTTATAGTTGAGTTTACTAGTTTTTGTTTAATTTTAGATTGCTTATAATTTGATCTAGAGAGTCTGCCCCTCAGCAATTTATTTTTAAATGCATATGTTATAATACAATTACATGTTGGGTCCTGTGGGTGAGGTTTTAATTTTTGAATGTCAATAAATAGGAGGCTAGTCCTGTGTCCCTTTGTCATTTCTAGGGTGTGTATGGTAATAAGAACACCGTGTTTGGTTTTGCTTAAGAGTCAGTGTTATCGATCTTATGCCTTGCTCTGCTTACATGAGCCAGTTCTATACTCTTGCACAATGCACAGGCAGTCTGTGCAGATAAGGCCAGAGTGTGTCGTCCTGTAAATAAGCTGCCCTTTTCCATTGACCAGCCTGCGATGCCAGTCTTTGCTGTACCTGCGGTTATTCAAACTGAAGAAGGAGAATGCTCTGAAGTACTCAAAGGCACTGACGGAGCACCTGAAGGTAAGTGCCAAAACGGAAGATCCATTTGCTGGGAGACGAGTTTGTAAAGTCTTCTACCCCCACTCCAAAGTGCCCTCATGTTTTACATACCATGGCAAGTGCAGAGAGGGAGCTACTGTTTGGGAACTTTCAAATAAGTTTGAGGTTTCTTGGTAAGTTTTCAAATGCACATATATATCTGATTATAGAACCTATGCAGCCATATTCAGTAGCTCTTAACATCTCACTAGATGTAGGCTATTTTTATTATGAAACCTGATTTATGCTTTTAAAGTGGTCTTTTGTATTTGCTACTTTCTTTCCTTAGACTTATTATAGTTTTCTAAAATGTCTTTCTATGATTTTTTTTCTTTAATAACAACATATAAATCTTCCTCAAATCCTGCCCTATTTATGACTTGGAATCTTTCAGTAGCTTACCGTTGCCTGGAGGATAAAGTCCAGGCTTCTTACCCTGACCTGCCAGGTCCATCTCTCTCTTATTCCTTATCTAAACCTGTGGTCCAGGAAAACTTTATGAGTCACATACATTCTCTTTTCAGCAGCCTTTATATGGAGTATGACTCACCTGTCCCCTCTTCTTTATTGGTCTGAGTGTTACTTATTCTTGTTTCTCACTTAAGTCTTCTAGAACACCCCAGCTCTTACCTGTAGCTTATTTCTATTACATATTTACCTACACACACACATACATTTTGGATTTTTAAATTTACAAGACTCCTTAAGATCAGTTCTGGCTCAGTGCCTTGAATATATTTAGTACTCCATAAGTAGTTAAAAAAATTTTTTTTTGTTAAGTACATTCTATTTTCTCCACAGAATTCTTACAATAATTCTCAAGCACCATCACCTGGCTTAGGAAGGTAGGTCAATTTTATTCTATAAAATACTATTTGGGACAAGTTTATTTATTTTTATGTAAAGGTGGAATGGGTAGGGTCTAATTTCCGAAAATGGTGCGATGATAACCTTTTAAGAAATTACAGCTATCTCTAATTAAAAGTATTTTAAAATATCTTATCTTTTTTATAAATTGAAATAGAATAATGAACATAATCTTTAAAAGATTAGAGAGGGAGGAGGGGCCATTTCACCTGCAGAAGTCTCAATTTTTACTGCACCTTTACTCGTCTCAGAGGGTGACATCTGTAGGTACTTGGGTTTTATCACAGTGGGATTATCTTTACTAAAATCCTGACACTGCCAGAGTTAACACTAGAGGCACGATGGTGGGTTCTCCTGCATCTCCATCTCACTTTCATACCACTCTTCTCCCAGAGGGAGGAAAATACCATGAAACCTTTTTCTTAAGTTTATCTGTTCAGTTAGCATGTTTGAGTTCATTGATATTTTGTCTTTGCCCTTATGTAGTTTTTAAACCAAATTTATAGTTCCAAAAGTGCAAATAAAAATATTTTTAACAACTAGTTTCCTCCTTCCAAATTTAGTTTGATTTTCCTTTTATTATGGTCTTGGGCATTTCCACAAATTTTAGTACTACTGAAATGAACCTGCCAGCTTTCAACATGTGTTTTCAAAGAACTATCTAATTGACAGAAGCTTGAGATGATTGCAGTTGATTGAGAAGGCTGTACCTCTTTGTCAGCTCTGAATAACTTGGTTAAACTAGGAAAGTACCAGAAATTATGGACTTCAAAATAAGATGTTCCCATATACTACCCACAATTTTTGTGTGTGCTAAATTGTTAATTCCACACAACTTTTCACAAAAGAATTTGAAAAGTACCTAAATATATGCCCATCGAAAGTGTGTTGAGCTGGAAATGAGACAGTCTAACTTATTAAGTCTTTGAACATCTCTTGTTCTGTTGCCATTTATTAAAACAAAGAGTTCAGATAAAATGATAATTCACAGTTGTCTTTAGTGAATGAAGTACTTATTTAGAAGAAATTGTGTTTCTCTGGGAACCCTTTTAAGTTTAAAAGAACCTTTAAATTTTAAAAACCTTCAGCTGGGCCCTTCCTAAGAGCCCATGTTACATTGATTTCCTCATGTTCACAATATCCATATGAATAAACTCTTTGTTTCTTTGTGTGTAGCAAAGCTGTTGGGATGCCTTCCCCTGTTTCTCCAAAGTTGTCACCAGGCAACTCAGGAAATTATTCTTCTGGGGCCAGTAGTTCTTCAGCAAGCGGTTCTTCAGTGACCATTCCGCACAGAATTCACCACATGGCAGCCAGCTACGTGCAGGTTACATCTAACTTCCTCTATGCCACAGAAATCTGGGACCAAGCTGAGCAGCTCTCCAAAGAGCAAAAAGGTAGGATGGTCTTTGGAGAAATTTTGAGGGGAGGAATTGTTAAAAGGAGATTTTATGATCTAGTTTTAAGTAAGTGTCTGGTCTGCATTTTTAGTTTATTATCTAGTCTAGAGTTAATTATAATAGGTTGCCAATCTCTGTTGCTCAGTAGTCACGTTGAATGCACTAAATTTGGTCAGACTTTCACTATATACTCTTGATCAAACTAAACTAAAAATAATGTTTGGTCTAAGACAAGTATACCTTTGTTCTGGTATATTAAACGCAGCTCATACTATAAAAATAATAAAGTATATGTTCTGTTCTAGGATGGTTAACAGTAAAATTGTCTATATGCATAGGATCACATCCAGACATCTTATACATATGAGATATTGTAAGAAAGTATGTTCATACTGGAGTTTTAGGTATACTTATGTGATAGGAGACCACAAAACGAATAGCTTTCTAGCATTTTTAAAATATTTTTAAAATTTTAAAATTTATTGTTTTAGAGAGGAAGGGAGAAAGAGACAGAAGGAAACATAGATTTGTTGTTACCACTTATTATGCATTTATTGATTGATTCTTGTATGTGCCCTGACCGGGGATCAGACCTGCAACCGTGGTGTATCCAGATGATGCTCTAACCAACTGAGCTACCAGCCAGGCTCTAGCATTTTTTAATATTAGATCACTTGAAACTTTGTACTTTAAGTTTGTTGTCTTCCAGATTAAGAACAGTGAGAATTATAAAGTATTTAAGGACTTTACAGAGAAGTACTATATAAATACCATGTTATTTTAGTAGATGTTATTAGCATATGTGTGTGTGTGTGTGTAGATTGTTTGTAGAGAAACACTAGTCAATCAAATGTCCTTTTGTCAAAGGGTACATTTGTTTACTTATAGTATGAACAGATAATCAGATGAAAATGAAAGATTTCTATTTCTAAAGAGGGGTAATGGTGAAGAAAGGATTTAGAGGAACCCCAACATCTAACATAAAGTTGTGTTTTTAAAACCTACTTTGTTTCTTATATTTTAAATATTGTCAGTATTGCTCAGAAACCATTAGAAATCTGAAATTCTTTAGTCACCCCTACTTTACTTCCCATTCTTCTCCCTAATGCAAGTTTCGTAGCCTCTTTTCTTTTCCTTTTCCTTTCCTTTCCTTTCCTTTTCCTTTTCCCCTTTTTTGTATGACAGTTTTTCAAAATTGACTAAAGGAAACAGCATGATACAATGAACCCATGTACCTTTCATTCAGCTTCAGCTTCAGTAACACAACATTTTGCTAATCACGTTTCATCTCCCTTACCCCGCATTCTTTTCCCCTGGAGTATTTTAAAGCAAATACCAAATCATGACATTTCACCTGGGTACTTTATATGCATCTTTCGGTGACAGACTTTTCTTTTTCTTTTAATCGTCACTAAGGACATGGCTTATTGATTTTAGGGAGAGGGCAAGGTAGGGGGAGAGAGGGAGAGAAACATCAGTGTGAGGGAGAAACATCAGTCAGTTGCCTTTCATACACACCTTGATCGGGGACTGAACCCGCAACCTAGACATGTGCCCTGACCAGGGATTGAATCTGTGATCTTTTGGTTCATAAGACAATGCTCCAACCAACACTGGCCAGGGCAGATGATAGACTTTTCAAACACATGATCACCATGCCTTTATCACAACTATGCAAATTAACAATAATTCCTTTATATCTTATTATACCTAGTCTACCACCAGATTTCCCTATTATCTCAAAATGTGCCCCTTTTTAATAGTTGCATTTGGTTTAGACAGGATCTAAACATTGATTGATCGATATCTTAAGTAGCTCCCCGTCTTCCACTTCTTTGTGTGGCCATGCCATTAAAGATCAGGGAGAAACTGGGCCGTAGACTATGTCATATTCTGGACTTGACTGCTTGTTTTCTCATAGTGTCATTTAGCTTGCTCTTCTGTGTCCCGTATATTTCCTTCGTACTAATAGTTACATCTTGAGGCTTGATTAGACTCAATTTTATTATTTTAGATAAGAACGTTTCATAGGTGGCACTCTAGATTTTCTATTACATCATAGTATAAGGCATGCAATGGTTATCTCTTTTTTCGTGATAATAAAATCTGACTGTTGATTCACTTATGTGGTGTCAGCCCGGCTCAGTTTTTAATGTAAGATTCCCTATTAAACTTAAATGTATGCTTTTAGCATCCATTGATGATTATTACCTACATTTATTATTCCGTTAAGAAATAGAAAATGCATCAGGAATTTTCTATTTTGCTATTCCTTCTACATTAATTAGCTAGAATTCTGTAAAGAAGACCCCTTTCTCCTCAACTGTTTGCTTACTTCTCGCCCTGTTTGAGTAGGCTGAGATCTTTGTCATGAGAATGAGCCCTTTCTCTATGCACGCATAGTTGCTCTTTATTGTGTGAGTCCTACATCTCTCTCTTCTCCCAACATTGCACTGGGATCAATGTTAGGATACTACATCCCCCTCATCTCCACACCTGCCTCACATGCACATCGCCTGTATTTGTTCACATAGGGAGAGGAGAATCCTTTTATTTCCAACCCTTATATTTTTACACTACTATCTAAAGCATGGGATTTATCAGCATTGCATGGCATATGATTAGAGCAGAAAGGTTGGATACAGGCTGTCCTAAGTGTCTAACCTCACAGGGGCTTGTATGGGGAAACATGCTTCTTATACAAAAACAGTGCACAGAGAATGTTGTGAGTAATAACACACTGTAGTACTAGGTGTCCATTTTAATAATGTTCACTGCATGCTAACAGTTTATCATTTCCATCAGTGGAATTCTGCTTCTGTGTATAACACCTAATTCACGATCATTTAAAATGTTTGTGACCTAAGGAAAAAAAAAGAGATTATGTTCTAAGATAGGGACAGGTATTTTAGTGTAGGAGGGTGTTTTTCGACTTTATGAATACTACTTTATAGTCTAGACTAAAAACTTTTTAAGCAGTGACTCAGAAAGAGTGTACCTCATTTAATGAGTGTTTTTGGTTTTCTAGAATTCTTTGCTGAACTGGATAAAGTAATGGGCCCTCTCATCTTTAACGCAAGCATCATGACAGACCTAGTGCGTTACACCCGGCAGGGGCTGCACTGGCTTCGCCAGGATGCCAAGCTGATATCTTGAACTGAACACATTCTCGTTGCCTCTGATTTTCTCCACAACACTGTGTTACATCACGAAGGAAGACTGCCATAACATGCCACCTAGGCGACACTAAGAATGAGGAATGGTTTTCTCCTCCCTTGTTCATGTGTTACTGGTTTTTACAACACAGAGCCGTCATGTCAGTTGACCCCTTCAATATTCCCGATATGAAAAATTATTTAAATGCTTTGAAATCTGCAGCATATTGATAAGATGGTTTCAGTTACCTGTAAGAAGATTGAAATTCCAGTTTAATTCATAACTAACCAATTGAAAATTTATTTATTTTAATTTTTTTAAGTTCCCACATTGGGGCTAGTTTAAAACTTTAGTTATTTTTGCCTATAAATTTATCCTGTTAAATATTTAGCATAAATTTAATGTAGGCATTTTTATTTATATACTTTGGGAGTTTTGTTACCTAATAATATCTTTTTGTGGTAGCTCTTCTCTAAGAGTAATAGTTGGTTCATCTAAAATATGGACATGTTCTTTCTGTACCTACTACCTGATAATATTTCAAATCTTAACTGCAGTTTTATTAATGCAGAATTTATACTTAGTATTAAGGATATTCTTCTACATATGAAAATCACTTAAATATGAAAAGATAGCATTCTACATGGATGTAAAATGAAATATGTCTGATTTGGTATGCATTATTTCAAGAACTGTGAATGTGTGTTAATAACACTAACAATCACAAGGTGACTACAACTTGCATTTAATGCATTACAGAAGAGAGCAGGCAAACTTTCTAGGAGAAGCATATATGAAGGGTTTCATAAAAGGACAATCTTGAACTTTATGGGTTTTACTAAAACCATGTGTTCTTTTTTGTTACTAATTATTTGACAATTGAAACAGTAAGTTACTGTTGAGCAAAGGATGAGCAAACTCTTGAAAGTCGCTGCCTATATCTTTTTTATTGTTGATGTTTAAAGGGTAAAATCTCTTCAGATTTCTCATTAAAAATATCTTTTCCCACACAAGATTGTGATGCTCTGATAGGAGCATGCAGTGACTGATACAGGAATGGGCTGGAGCTTTGGTGTGTGTGCTTCTGTTATACAACTTAAGAGTTCTGATGCCTGATGTAGAGATGATGGATTTTTCCTTTTAAACCTGTTTTGTAATCAGTCCCTTTGTATTATGAAGGCCCTTGTCAATGATACATGTTTCTGATAGGATCAGAAAATTCACACTAGAAAAGTATCTAACTTGGTTCAATGTGAGCTCTCTTGGGAAGGGGTGGGAGTTAGGGGTATTGCTTAAAAAGCCAGCTCTCTAAGAGTTGTATATCAAAGTACCTTTTCCCATAAGGTGCATATAAGAGTCAAAGGTGAGAAATATTTCCTCTATCTTGTTTTTAGTGCCCCTATCATGTCTGGTGTGCCTTATAAATCTTACCTTTAAATGAAGACTCTGGACTGTTTACAAATGAAGTTTCACACTAGGACCAGATCACCCATACGCTTACGGTTGGTTTTCTGCAGTAACAATGTTAAATTCTCTCTCCTTTTAAAATCTTCTTTCAGGATCGCATAAAGATTAATTCTTTCAGAAAAGCTAATGTTTTGGTACATGACTTAGTCTAACCTATTGAGTAATGCTGCTTCAAATAATAGGTTGTCCTTCTCCCCATTTGAAAAATGAATCCCTCCAATCAGAAAAAAGGATTATCCTGCTATTTACAGGTGATTGCTAAGATTTGAAATGAGAAAGAAGGGATAGAAAATCTCCAAGCCCAGTGGTGCAGTGGATTCTCTCTGTGTTAGTCTCTTTTACACTTATTTATGAAGCTAGAGACATTTCATTGTCCTGTGGCTTCATATATATAGAGCTTCTTAACTGTTTTGTACCTCGTTGTTTTTGCATATCATTCAAGAATGATATTTACAAGTTATGTTGACCTTTTTTCCCTTGGAGAAATCGCCTCTGATATCTTTCTAACTTAATCTTCATGTTTAGGAATAGTTTTCCTTAAGAGAACAACTTCCCAGTGACCATGGTAGTTATTCAGTAGGGAACTTGCCACTGGTAATCCAGTGGACATATGACCTTACCTTCTCTGACTTCTCTGACCCCGATTCCTTCATTTGCAGTGATATCCTAGAAATGGAAAATGTATCCTCTGAGCTTTAGTTGGTCAGCAACAGCAGCCTGTGGGCACCGCTGAGTTCCAAGGTGCTCTAGTGTCTTGTGTGTCCTGAGAGGCAGCAGGAGAGTTTTTGGGGTCACCCTGGCATTTTGTTAAAGCAGAGTTTCCTGCATGTTTTATGGTGCTGCTCTAAGATACTCTCTCTAAAACTGTGTCGATTCTTAGAGAGTGAATTTTTCAAGCTTTTCAGTGGTGGTAATGGGTAATGGATCAAAGTTCTATCCTAAATAATTGAATTTTTAAGGTAATGGTCTGTGGAAACACCACTTCCTCTCTTGAGTCCATTTCAGAAGTTCTGTCTGTGTCTTTATCTGCTCCAGCACAGGTGACCATTCCTCCCTCCTCAGTAGGTGTCTTCAGTGTTCTCCAGCCATTTAAAACTGAATTTGACAGGTAGCTAAAATTTTACTTAGACTGAGACTTGTACTTAATAATAGCTAATTCTAGAAATAGCAACTATTTAAAACTTCTCTGTTGACTGCTCTTTAAGGCCACACTTATACGCCAGGAGGCAGCATCCTGCACCATTGGACTCTTCACAGGCAACCAATGAACAGACTGCATGGATGAAGTTGTTGTATCGTAGTCTTGCCAGCCTGGGCTGGGCTGTGGAGAGGGCTTTCCTCCAGGCGATTCAAGCTTCTCCAGTCCAGTCCCATTTCTAGAAATGGGAGCGTTCAGCCCATTTCTTGCCTCTGTGCCACCTTTTTCTGGTCATGTAGCCAAGAACTGACTTTAAAAGCAATGAGTACCTTCAGTAAATTTACAGCTGTAGTTTCTGAGGAGTTGTGGGGGTTGACTGACCGTCACTAATTCTCCAGTGTAAAAGCAATCCAGAGTAATATGTGCAGGTGCCCACACACACCTGTGCTGTGGGGCGCTCTCGCACTGGTGGGTCCCTGGGCATCTTGGCTGCGCTTTGAATGACACACTTGTGGCTTTATTAGATTCACTGTTGTTGTTTTTAATTGTTTCCTTTAATTAAAGAAAGGTTTAATCAGCTAGCTCAGATAGCATCATTTTGTGTTTAATGACAGAAACTTTGGGAAATTACCTTTATTGAATGAGCTTGCATTGTGTAGCAAGCGCCTACAAAAGGCATCTGTTCTAAATGAACGTTCTGGCCCTGGAGGCCGGCAGCACTCTGCAGCTTCAGAGCAGCTCGTGGGCTCTGCAGTCCGTGATGCCCCATGGTGCAGAGGAGAGGTGCGCTGTGCACTCTTCTAGGTATGAGGGTATGCAACTTTGGACTTTAAAACTATGTACACATGCTTTATATATATGTATGTATGTATGTATGTATGTATGAAACATGAAATTAGTTTGTCAAAAACGTGTGTGTTTAGTATTTTAGCTTAGTGCAACTATTTCCACATTATTTATTAAATTGATCTAAGACACTTTCTTGTTGACACCTTGAATATTCACGTTCAAGGGTGCAATGTGTATTCCTTTTAGATCTTTAAAGCTTAATTACTATGATTTGTAGTAAATTAACTTTTAAAATATATTTGAGCCCTTTTGTAGAATAACAGGGCTCTTACAGGGTGGGAAAGATTTTAATTTTCCAGTTCTTAATTGGACAAAACGGCCTCATGTATTTTGAATTCAAGGAGTTTGCTTCTGGGTCTCAGGAACATCTACTGGGAATGACTGATTTTAGGCAGATTGTGGTGATGTTTTTAAATTGAGAGAGCATTTCAAATCCTGTAACTCCTGTTCCCTAATTATGTGGAACATAGATTTCATTTCAATGTCATATATCAATGTGTTGGAGAGGCAGACTTTTTTTCAGTAATAAATAATATTGCACATTTAAGGTTGTATTCTGTAAGATAAATAGAAGAGCTAAGTATGGAATGACTTGGAAAATGTAGTGACAAGAGGCCAAATTGGTCATGTTTGTGAGCATATCTTCCACCTACTCAGTGAAGGAGAGATTTAGTTTGGACCCCCTAGACCCTAGAAATAGGCTGGCAAGTGACAGGAAGCAAGTTTTATAGTTCCTAAAGCAGTTGCTGATTTTATTCAGTTGCACCCTGGGGTTAAATAAAAAGAATGTACTGTCTCCAGTAAAGGGAATGGAATGAATATCTAAGTCTCTTCTTTTTGATAGAATTTGGCCACAGAATAAGGTGTCAGAGTTAAGTCTAAACCAAGTCTTGTAGATCTTTAAGCATCGTAAAATAGCCCAACTAATCAGGTAATGAAGTTGACTTCGGGAATGTCAGCATTTATCTCTCCTTGCTGCCATTGCTCAGCTAAACATAAATTGCCATTCTTAAAAAGAAACAAAAAGTACTCTAGATGAGCATGAGGGGGAAAAAACAATTCCCACCCAGAAATTCTAGTACTACTCAGTTTTGACCTTGTCTTGCTTCCACGTGGAGTTTCTTTTCAGCTATTCACTGATGGGTATTTTCTGCCTGCCATGTTCTTCTCTGGAAAATATGTATCTCTTTGGAAATGCTGCCGTTCAAGTCACTGCCATGATTATCCATACTGTTGAGTTTGTCGTTGCTGTTCAAGAAGTGTCCCTATTTTACAACTTGATGCACACACCTGGCAAGTCATTGACATGAGCATTCAACAGTACTGGGGTTGGGGTTGGGTGGGCGGGGGCAGGGCTCACCAACAGAGTTGGCCTAAGTGGCAGTGCCTGGAAAGGCACCCCCTTTGAGGACCAGATATGGGGTTGGTAAGCACAGTCATGAAAATTTCTATCTAGCCTCCGTTTTGAATGGTTTTAGGAAATTTTGTATATGGAGGATGGAAATGCTTATATATTTATTGAAAATTCTTTTATTTGAAATTAGAATTATTTGGTGAATAATGGTTTGATATTTGGGGAGGGTTTTGGAGGGGAGGTAGCACCGCTGTTGAATTAGAAGCCTTGTTGATTCTGCAGAAAGGTACTGTTAGTGTCTGATTGGATGCCTTTGTTTTGTACATGATCCAGATCTTTGTTTTACATTTCTCTTGCCCAAAATATTTAGGCATCTGACATTTTCAACCAAAATTTCAATTATATACTGTGATTTTATTTGTTGCAATATGTTAAAATTTCAGAGGTACTTTGGGGTTCAAAGCTAGGATTTCTAAGTCAGTATGTGCATTTCACATAATAAAGCTGTTAATGGTGAGCAAAGTATTATATACTAACTAGATTTTTCCACATCTGTATAATATATTATATGTATTTTGTGGTATTGAGATTATAGAAAGTTTAGAATGTCAAACATGCGTTTAATGTGTATTTTTAAATAAATTTATGGCAATTAAAATATTTGGAGACAAGGGTATCACATTTCAATTTGTAAAGATCTTTTTAACTCTACTGTGTCATTAAGATGCTTTGTATAATGCCAAACCATAGCTGGAAAAACTAAGTTTAATAAATATTAAATAGATTTTCTGTATTAAAGTTTATAAACATTGTCAATTCTCACTTTGCCCTTTTCATGTAATTTCTGTTTTGTGTTTTAGACTCCAGTGCTACTCTTCTTATAAAGTCTGGTCCCTCCAGTCCAGGTCTCGTTTTCTGATTACAGAAATTCTGTACTTTTGCTGGCCATGAGTTCATGGGTCTTTTTGCATAGATGAGACTTTGCCCTGCTCCAACAGAAATCTCAGACAAATCCTTTTTGCTCTTCTCGGTGCCTTGGACTTTTACTGTTTTATTAAACTAGATTTTCTTCCAGTCCTGCCTTCTGTTCAGTCACAGACAAACGTGGGCACATCATCGGGTAGGTATGCCAACACTGCCCATCTTTGGCAACTTACTGAAGAGCTCTTTCACAAGGAGTGAAGGGTTAGGATTCAGGGCCACAGCTTAGGAACTTGCTATCACATAGGTATTACTAAACATAACTGAAGCCTGCTGTGTGTTAACTCTCACTACGTTTGTTACTAGTCATTGTTAGTTTTCAAGACTGAGAAATAATGCATCATTATTAGGCAGTGCTGTCTTTTTCTTTCCTGTAGTATACAAAACCCCTTTTCCCCTCAAAGCTTAAATTCCAGGCCACCAAAAATTTCAAATTTGAGATCTTTAATAGTATATGTAGAAAAATAAACTCTTAAATTGACAAGTTCAGTTATGCTCATCAAAATATCAACACTCTAAAAAGAAACGGAGACCAATTTAAAGCATACATCTGTCTTTAAATATTAAAAACACAAGATTGCTTCACTTAAATGTCTCCAGCCATCATGCAGTTAATCAATATTCCATAGAACGGAGCATTGTTGTGAGCGCTGTCCTCCTTTCTCCTGGTTTGTGCATCATTCCTGGGCCACACTCAGGGAACATCGTCTCTTTCTGAAGGAAAGGAAAAGGTTCATAAGACAAAGGGAGCAGTGCCCAGAGCCAGCCTGCCGTTTCCTCCCTCTGGTTGCTCTCCCTAGTCTTAGGGAAGGCTGCAGGGAGGGAAGGTGCTCCTCTCATGGCACCTGTGTGGAGCCACTCTCAACTCCTGAGGGATTCTCCAAGGAGGGCCCAGCCTCAAGTCCTCCATCCCAATTTTATTCTTAGTTCTGTGTGTGCGCTGATCTCTGCCTAGCTTCCCAGGCCTCTGGCTCAGCACTGCTCCCAAGTTTGTGGAGTACCTGCATAGCCTGGTGACACATTCGGAGTCATCCCGGCAGGAGGCTCCAATGGGCCTGAGGGAAACCCCTCTCCAAAATGGGGTCATTCTCCGCAGCCTTCTGTTTGCTGAACTCAGTTCCGGAATTGGGGAGCCATCTACCTGTAGGGCAAAGACAAATTCGCCTCAGGTAGGGAAGAGTTCCGCCCTTACCCAGGATGCTGTAGATTGAGCAGAGGAGCCATCCCTTGGGACGGACTGTGTCTGGCTCCGGTTCTGCTCACAGCACTCCCGCCCCCACATCCTCATTTGTATCCTTTCCTTACCTGGCCCCACAGCAACAGGCAGACCATGAGCACTGCAAAGAGTTTGAGGTGCCACATCTTTACACGGGGGATGCTGGCGCCTGGAAGCCAGGGACAGTCCCACTTCCTTTTATAGACTGAGATCTGTCTCTTTTATGGTTGCCAGGTGACATGGGGCAAAGTTTATTTTTGCACTCGGGTTGGTTTAATAAGTTAATGCCTACCAGGGGAATGTGCTCAAGGCCTGCCTTTCAGGCACGTTGTATTTACTGATCCCCGATCTGGACTTTGATTATGTTGCTGGCTTGGACTCTTTCACCCATTTTAGCAAAAGTCAGCACTGCCCTCTCCCCTGTGGAAGCCACGTGAAGCCATTGAGGTAGGCCAGGCATCTAGCCACATGTAGATACCAAAATAGCTCAGTGAGATCACTTTAATCAAAATAGAATTCTGAAAATGAGGTCTTCAGAAATAGTGTTGACTCCTTGCAGGCTTTTCAAGGAAAGAGGCACTGAGCTCTCATTGCAAGCAGTTGGATAACTTATCTCCCTGCTGTGGGACGACACTTCAGCAAACGAGGTCTGCAGTGCCCCAGCCCCGCATTTGTGTAGATCGACTGTCACCCTCATCTTCTGCTCCAGATGATCTCCCTTGAAGAGTGGAGACCCAGCTGTGGAAAGTTCAAACTCTTTTGTCTCCCTGTCCTCTCCCAGGGGCAGGGCCATCAGGACTGATGTGGGACTTATGTGAACCACAGGTGAACTGAATGAGTAGACTGATTTGTTTTGTGAATGAGTTGGGAGCGAGGACTCCTGAATAAGTGGGAGAGCTGGTGCTGGGAACAAACCACATTGCAAACCCCTGACTTAACGGGCTTCCCTGCAGTAGGTGACTAGGGCCTCCCGAAGGGCGTGTCCTCCCAGCAGCCTCCAGGAAGCAGGCCTAGGGCTGAGCTGTCTCCAAAGCCCAAAATTCCTGCTGGCTTCTTGGGGCATGAACCTAAATCATGAGTAGTTATGGGTACTGATGATATGGGCATTTTAATAAATTTGGGGGGAAAAGTGTGCATTCTGAGTAAGGAGATTTATAGGACTTTAGATCCTCCTGTGACCTAGAAGGATTAGCCAAGAAAACAAATGCAGCGATTCCTTCTCTGCCTGTCATCTCCCTGGAAACTTCGCTGATACCTGTTTCCAAGGCCCGTCTCACCTTCAGAGGTCGGATATTTGGTGAGAGCCTACCTGTTCACCAAGGAAAAGTAAGGAGATACGGCACCGCTGACAGAAGGTCGCCAATCCTCCTGCCAAGGGGGAGGGTGGTATGGTGGACCTCAGAACTGGGGTTGTGCAGGGTGTCACCACAGATCTGTCTGTCCTGGTTCCAGTCCTCGCAGGACCTTGCAGCCAGGCCTGGAGGGAAACACTGCTGCCTGCACTTTAGGAACATTGAGAAGCAGACCTCTGCCAAAGCCACCTACCCATTCCTGCAAGTGTGCGACTAGTTAGCTGCTCCTTCCCTTTACCCCGAGCTTGGGTCCTGAATGACCCCAGGTAGGGGCTTAACAAGGAACTCTTGTTGGGTGGGGAGGAGGCTACGTGGTGACCTAGTGAACATTGGGTAAGAACAAATCCGATTAGATAAGCAAAAGACTGAACAACGTGATGTCCTAGAGCCGGTTGGGCCTGTGGACTCTGTCAGCCTCCCATAATCGGCCTGGAGCGATGTGCCAAACGAGATTTGAAACTGCTCATTCCAAAGAGGGGCATTTCCCCCTGATCCTCCATTTCTGCCTTCCTGTACTCCAAGCAAAATCAAACTAGCCTTTTGTGTTAATAAAGCCAATACCACAGCCAAGGTGAGGGTATGGTGGACCTCAGGACTGGGATTGGTCAGGGTGTCACCACAGATCTGTCTGTCCTGGTTCCAGTCCTTGCAGGACCTTGGAGACAGGCCTGGAGGGAGACACCACTGCTCCAGTTCCCTCCCTGTACATGGAGAAAAAAAGGACCATTCATTGTCGTGGGTGTGACAACACTGCAGAAGCCTCTGTGGCTCACGCCTCTTTCTTGTCTGCCACTTCCTACCAAAACTAAAGAACCATCGGTTATTGCCGGTAGAAGAACGACTGTTAGGGGTTTAAACTAACCCTGTTGTTTTAAATCAAACTTAAAGAGTGGCATCCAGGCAACACTAAACTAAAGTGACAGCTGTCCACAGCCATCCTATACCCCTTGAGTGGTTGTGAAGACCTATTCCTGAAACTTGATAAAATAAAAAAACTGAAATGTCATGGGCTCTCTGCAATCAAGTGTTTTGCTGAGTGAATAAACACATAACTACATGTTCCTTCCTCCAGGAAAAGGCCTAAGAGCCTTGAGGAATTTCAGCCATAAGAATGCTTGGCTGGGAGGTGGGAGTGGGGTCTGGGTAGGGTAATTGACTACCGGCCAGCCATTCCCCTCCTTGGGCTTTAGTCTCTTGTCCTGTCCATCAGATAAGAGGAGATTCCTGGGGCCTCTCAGGCACTGACATTTGGAGGTTCAAGTGATTAAGTTACAAGAAATTGAGACTGAGGCACATTTGCTGGTTGATAGCTTGGTTAATGCTGAACACAGCTGCCAGGGAGTTTCTGCTTTGGAATGAAATGGGAGAAAGAGGCTGTGGTACAGGAACAGATGTTTGAAACACATTCAAGGTGGAGAAACCATTAGAGCTTGGCAGTAACTGGAAACTTTCGCTGTTCCTGAGCAGGACATGTCTTAATAAAAAATGACTTTCCTGAAATGGGAAAACTTTTCCAGGTGAAATTTCAACAAAGGGTCAAAGTGTATTTGCTTTTTTCCTGGCTGGAGCTGGCAGACTCCTGGGCCTGCACTAGGAAGACCTGTATCTCCAGGACTATTGTTGGCCAACTGCAGAGCTCCCTTTGCCACATCCTGCAGCCCAGAGGTGAAAGCCCTGGTTGGGTTAGGAGCACTGCTAGGTGAGAGAAGGGCAACACAAACGAGTGGTTGTGCCCCCAGCGGCGGGTGGAGGAGCTGCACCCAGGGCTGAAGGACCCAGGTGGGCGGGTGGGTGGGTGGGTTATATGCCCTGAGGCCCACAGCAGTGGCCCCTCTTTCTTTGAGATTTTACCCATTTCCTTTTCTTTATGGATTTCTACAAATAGTCTCTAAAATGATCCCAAATCATGTACAGGAGCAGTGAATTATGACAACTCACCACAGCCTACCACCACCGCCACCTTAGCACCCTGCTACACAGAGCTCTTGTGTCCCCAAGTTTAGGGGACACCTTTTGGTGAAAGGCAGTCTTCACAGCCTTTAAGTTTCATCTAAAGGCAGCAGCGCAGCATGCATGGGGCTTGCTGCAGGGGCTTCTCAGTAGGGTACTCGGGGTAAAAGGATTCAGACCAACAAGTTCAGTGCTGAGAAAGGCTAAGTTTGACTTTCAGCTGGCATTTCCAAAGGAGTCAAAGTTTGAGGATAAAATGAAGCCAGGAAGGTGGGAAAGGGTGGCCATCTCCCCTAGGAAAGTTTAGCTCGGGGCTGAAATCAGAGGGAGAAAGTGAGACTCATGAATGGCTGTGGTCCTCCCCTGGTGTGTGAAATCTGTTGAAAGTGCAGTTATGGGTGGGTGCATGTACATCGTTTTCAGGTCCACAGCACTCATCACTCTTCATGACCCAAAGGTGCTGCAGATCAGGCAAGCCCTGAGAATAAACCCTGACAAAGAGCCAAATGGGAAAATTAAACCATGTTTGGTGAGTTTTCATCACATCACCATCCTTTAAGCCTACACCACTTGGCCGAACTCATTTCGTGTTACTCATTTCAGAGCAACCCTATGGCTTTGTATTAACACATCTTTTTCACGGGCAACAAGTACAAAGCTCAGGAAGGCAGGTATGACAGAGGAAGCAAGTGAAAGGGTATGGGCCCAAGGCTGTCACTTGGCCATTCCTCCTTATCCTGCCTCACAATCAATGCAATTTATCTTACCAATTTTTTTTTGTTTGGAAGTATTTTAACTTGGTTCCTAAAAGGCAAGAACAATCATTAGAATAAGGAGAGGTACAGCCTGGGACAGAAGCTGAGCTACAGTGAAAGCTACTGCTCTGGGCCAGCAAGTGTTGTTCAAGGAGAGGAAGTTTCTAGAAATGAAGCAGGGAAGCAGAAGCCTAACACTGCCAACACTTAACACCACTAACTCCTGTTGAAAGTAAAAAAGGTGCCTTTTTGAGTTAGTCGTGATCTCCGCGTTCCTGTGTCCCTGCCAGCGCTGCCAGCATTGCTGCCACCCTTGGGGCCCCATGGGCAAGGGGACGGTGGTGGGTATGTTACAGCAGCTGATGACCCCCATGATGCCTGGTGACGCAGGCATTTCTGCCTTCCCTGAATCAGACCACCTTTTCAAGTGGGTGGGACCACCCCTGGAACAGCTGGCGCAGTATGAGAAGACCCGAGGCATAAGCTCACCCTTGAGTTCCCCAGGGTCTACCTGTACAATGCACCCACAGTGAGGTTCCTCACCCCCTGCTCCCACCCCAATGTGGACAACGAAAGGATCATGTGCCCCGACATCCCAAAGGACAGTGGTCTGCCCTGGACATCAGGACCATCCTATTCTCTATCCACCATCAGGACCATCCTATTCTCTATCCACAGCCTACTAGAACCCAGCACTGATAGCCTGTTGAACACACAGGCTACAGAACTCTGGAAGAACCTCCCAGCCTTGCTAAGAAGTACCTGCCAGGAAACTGTGCAAAACAGGTCTCCAGCCAAGAGCCCTGACCGCTGTGCAGTCTCTCCTTAAGAGATCTTCACTTTTTCCTTAGATGGTCTGTCCTTGTCTTGATTTCTGTATAGGACTGTCTTTAGCTGTGGCTTTTTTCCCCCCTTATTAAGTCTGTGGTTGAGGCCCTGTAATAAATATATTATATACTTTTTTTTAAAAAGGTAATTCAAAGGCTGCAGAACATGGGTAAACTTTTTCCATAAAGGGCCAGAGTAAATATGTTGTGGTTTATGGGGCATATATGACTACAAACCAGTTAGCAACCTGGTACAAATAGCCAGGGTGCTGCCCCGGGTCTACAGGCCAAGGGGTCGCATCTCCTTGTATAGCTGACTCCCTCTCGGGCTAAGGAACGACTACCTTAGGAGGAAAGGCAGTATAGCCTTACTTTACGAGCATAAACTTTAGTGCCAGACTCTACCATTTACTGCCTTTATAATTTGGGGCAAATGACTTACCCTCTCTGTGCCTGTGTCCTCATCCACAAAACGACTGGAATGATAGTTCAAAGGTAGTTCTGAGGTTTAAAAGAGCTTCTTTGTGTAAAGGGCTAAGAAGAGTACCTGACACATAGTAATGACCATATAGTTAGATTTTAGTCTAATTACAGGAGCAGAGGGTCAGGAACTAACACTCCCCAGTCCATGCCACTCACAGCTGGCCAGGGTGCAGGAGTGGCTGCAGCAGTTTCTTGTAGATTACACTGTAGAACAAGGGTGAGCCCCATTCCTTCACCAAACTCCCAGGCTAGCCAATGTTGTTCAGGGCTCATCTGGGGAAGGGAGTTCATGAACTTGAACATAAGCAAGTCACACCAAGGACTCTCTCTACTCGCAAAAATGCAAAACCACAACATTGCAGCCTATAAGAAGTTTATTGTGTCTTCAGGACCTTACAGTGTAGACTCCTCTTCCAGAGAAGGGCCTTTCAGAGGCAAGGAACCATCCTCCAAATGAGTTGCTCATTTGTCGTTTTCATAGGCAGCCAGATTCTTCCTCTTGGATTTCTCAAACTCCTGGGTCCCCCATGTGTAGACAAGATAAAATGCTACAAACGCTTTAAAAATAGGAAGTGAGAAAAACTAGTGAGCATATATAAGACAAAGGGGTTCCCCACCTTCTCTGAATCACAACAGATTCTGCTCTGGGGTTTCTTGTTTAAAAATGAAAACAAACAAACAAAAAAACATTTTTAAACCAGATGATCAAGAAAGGTTAATTACACAACCATTTGATAGGTGACCAAAAGAAAAGGGTACCTGGGAAACAGTGTCACCAAACCTTCCCGATCTCTCCCTTATGGCACATTTAAAATTAGTTAAGGTAAAAAAAGAAAAACAGTAAATATTTTTGATGAGACAGTGGAGATAAAATTAACAAACTTCATCACTTAACCAATTCACAATGTTATGCAACTATCACCACTATCTCCTGCACATTATCACAAAACAGTTCGTCGCTAAGAAGGGAGTAAAGACCTCAGAGGGAGACGGAGTCGCACAAGTGACTTTGGACCACTCATTTAAGTTCTCCGTGACTCAGTTTTCTCATCTGTAAGATGGGGACGATGATATGACTAGTTCAAGGACCCTGAAGAATTTTTAGTGGGAAACCGTGTGTACGGCGAGCGCTCCGCGACGGGCCCACAGTCACCACGGAGAACCGGAGTCCGGCCCCCGCCCCCGCCCCGGCCCAGGCACTCACGCGGCACAACGCGCAGGATGGACGCCTGGATGCGGCGCAGCACGTTGGGGACGCCCTTGGTGATGTAGTGAGGGAAAGCCTGCTGCTCGAAGGGCGACAAGCTGTAGGTGATCACATGCCGCACCCGAGTCAGCTTCCCAAACTCGCGGCCCATGGTGGCGGCGGCGCCTGCAGGACCGAGGGCGGACAGGTGCAGGGCTCAGTCCTGGGACGCGCCGCCCGCACCGGGACAGGCCTGCCCCCGCGCTCGTCGTCCTCCCCAGCCCAGGTGGCGCCCACCCTCCCAGGGGCCACAAGGACCGCGCGACCGGACCCCACTCCCGCACCAGGGTCACCTCGCCCTCCACAGCCGCGGGATCCACCGGCCTCTGTCCGCCACTTCCGGTAGAACCGGAAGCTGGCCTAGGAGGCCGTGAATCACTTCCGGGCATACTATTTTCCCGCTGTCCCCGGGGGAGGCGCCGTTGCCCGGGTTTTGGAGGAAAGTACTCCGGCGGGGTGACTGGCTGGGCGGTACCTGGGCTGGGGGATGGGGCCTAACGGAGGATGGTCGTCGGGCGCGCTTTGGAGCCCCGGGGCAGTCCCCCGGGCTCTCACCCTTCTCCTCAGCTCTCCGTCTTGGAGCCGCCGGACGTGGTGGTGTGCTGAGGGGGACAAATAGGTGATGAGAAAGGGGCCCGCCGACCTCGAGGGCTGCGCTGGCCTGGCGCTGAGCACCTGGGAGCCCTCCACCTATGGAGAACGCCCCTGAGGCTCGAGTGGGTGCCTCCGCACGGCAGCGCACGCCAGGTTTTACACCGTCTGGCGCGGTAGCTGAAACCCGGCTCGACCCCAGTACCAAAATCGGGGACTCAGATCTGGGTCTTCCCTTTGCCGCCGCCCCCGCCGCCGGGGACTCCACGGGAGGGGTGTAGACTTCCCCAGGGTGGAGTAAAAACGTTTCCTCAGATACAACCACCAGAGCCCCCAAATACTTGTCAAGCAATTGATCACGGGCTGCTAAGTGGCAGTAAAAGACGAGGCTACCCGCATGGCATCCAGCTCGCGCCACTTCCCCGTCCCCAAGATGGAGAGGGTGGAAAGAGGGATGGGGGATAAGTCGTGACGCCCTCCATTCTCCCCTTCATTGCCGGGGTAGGGGAAGGCGAGCGACGGTGCCCGTGGTGGGTTACCTGTGGGGAAGGCGCTTGCTACCTAAGGACGCTGCTGCCCTGTGCAGCTGACTGTTCTGCAGCCGCGGGGTCTGTACATGCGTTCTTCATGGAATTGCTGGCCATCTTATAACCCTGCTTCTTAGCCAGAGGCCAGGTAGGCTTGGCAGGCCAGGAACTTAAGCGTTTATTTTTAGAAAAAGGAAGGGTAGAGAAACATCAATCGATTGCCTCTCACGCACCCCCAACCGGGGACCTGGCCTGCAACCCGCCTGGGAATCGAACTGCAACCTTGTGGTTCTCAGGCTGGTGCTCAGTCCACTGAGCCACAGCAGCCAGGACTGATTCAGTATCTTGCACCAGGAGTGTGGGTTGCCTTTCTGCCAGCACAGTCTCTTTAGGGGTGGCACTGGATATCCCCGTGTTTCTGCTATTCATGGCTCACCTTTGTCTCATTTTTCTAAAACATGATCTCTAGCCTGGTCTCAGCTCCCAGGTGAGAACATAAATACTTCTAACAGTTAAGAACAGTAATACCCTAGGAAATTTGACCACCATTTGAGTGATTAACAAAAAGTAAAATTTTCATGTACTTGCTAGCACCTGCAAACGTCTCTAAACCTTTTGACCAAACTGTACAGGTGAATGTGCAGACAAAACGAAGTAAAGACATCAAGATATTATATTTAAAAATGAGTCAAGGTCAAAGGTGATGTCCTCTTTTTTTAAAGCATATTGCTGTACGTATTCCAGGTCCATATTCTCTACTAAGCCACCTGGGAGAACTGGGCAACCTACCAGTTCTCTGCTCTCTGGAATTTCAATGCCATCTGTGACTTTCCCCCACCCTCCAAATCAATATGTGGTAAATAGTTAATCTAAGCACCAGAAAGTGGGAGAGATGGTGAGGATGAAGAGACAGGAAGGGGAAACGTGATACTATAAATAGCATATCCACAGATCTTCCTATCATCATGAATAATTAGTTAGCTTTTCCATGTGCCTTGGAAGTTTCAGCAAGCACCTAAGGAACATGTTAAAAATCCTAATTTCAAAAAAAAAAAAAATGCGTGATTTCAAGATCATTTCTTAATTTCTCTTAGCCTTTCAGCTACATAGCTGGTGCATTAGTATAAAGATAACTTAAGAGGTTTTAAATAAATGAAAGAGGAAAGCAAAATAACCAAATAAACCCGTATCTAATGAGGACAAATTGGATAGTGGGTTGTTATCAGCTGTTTGATACACAGCTGATAAAAATTATCTTCAGCTAAGCATCCTTGAGGTCTGATTACAGAAGTGACCCTAGCCCACCCACACACCTAAAATTTATTTAAGAGATCAACCTAGGCTCTTACTAGCTTTTACGTATGGTTGTGTTCCTTGCTAGTTCTTGCAAGCTATGGCGCTCTCCAGCAAATTCCTTTTTTGGTTTGGCTGCTTTTCCTGGCTGTGTTTTCCTATTAGCCTTGGTTCTCAGGCTTCTAGGGGAGAAGCTCAGATTGCAGTTAGTGCTAAATTGGAATTCGAGGCTGAACCTTGGTCCCTGCTGCAGCCTCCAGGTGGGAAAGACAGATCTGGCCCTGTTTCCCCTCTCTTACAAGTTTTGTGTGATGGGCAAGGTGGGGCCCCTGGGCTGCAGCCAGACTCCAGAGCTCTGCGCTACATGAAGAGGCTCTATAAGGCGTATGCTACCAAGGAGGGGATCCCTAAATCCAACAGAAGTCACCTCTACAACACTGTTCGGCTCTTCTCCCCTTCTGTCCAGCACAAGCAGACCTCTGTGGACCAGGTGACAGGTCTGTAGGAGCAGATTGGTTAATGGGTGGAGGGAAGACGTTAGACTGGGCTGCCCTTCAATTACAGAAAGGAGCTGGGCCTTGCTCCTTGAATTGCAGTTTACTTTGCATGATACTCAGTATCATGATTCAGACAAATCTAATACTTGGTCTTATTGTTCCTTCTAGTGCTGTCATGGGTCAAGGTGGGCTAATATGATAGAATGTTAGAGCTAGAAGAGACCTAATGGCTCTAGAGGCCAAGGAAGGTGCTACTGGAGCAGGTTGACATCTTGTACAAGGTCACAAAATCAAAACTGGAAGCCAGGTATTTGGACTTCCCAGTTGTTTATTCTTCCCATTCTACCAATGCTGGCCTGAAAATGTGCCTAAAATGTCTCATAGCTATGGGTATTCTTTGTCACACAGGCTGTTTTCCCCTGGCTTGTTACTTTCTGTGAGAGGAAAGCTAAGTCTTGGTTCCAAATAGTAGGTCCTTACAAGAACAGAATCAACAGTTTGAGTCAGCACCTTGGTGAGTGTGTGTGGAAGAAGCAGTGCTTATATATTTATATATATATTTATTTTTTCAGTATTCCATGGTTCTAACCCAATAGGTCAGTGGTGGCTCTTTCAAACCCTTCCTCCTTCCTTGGTGTCTTATTTTGGTGGTTTTAGAGCCCCCTTTGTTGTCCATCTCAAATATTTCAAATTAATGTAGACAATTAAGCATTCTTTATTAATGCCACCCATTAAGGCTTAAAATGTCTGCTTAACAAGCCTGGTAAGTGTTTTTTATTATAGTTTTCCCTTTAAAGACTCCCGAAGAGAAAAACATTTTTTTCCTTATTAGCTTCTTCTATCTTTGGAGCGAATTAATTAAGATTCTAAAACTTAAGAATGTGTAATAATTCTCTTGTTTAATTCACCACCAAAGCTGTTCTGACTTTCTGGTGAGAAAATATCCACCAGAAAATATCCATTTGTAGTTTCTGGGAATTAGCTATGGTCCCAATTACCTGTATCTTCTGTATAACTCACCCCCCGCCCCCACCTTTTCTTTGAGGTTTGGGGAAGTGGGAAAAGAGGAGGGAGAAAGCACATTCTGAAATACTAATTCCTTGATTTGACTTCCTGTTCTTTTCAATTTTTTTGTATTCAAGCACTACTGGTGGATTGTTTTTCTCCGCAGGAACCCTGCCATCAGTGGACCTGCTGTTTAACCTGGGTCGTGTTACTGCTGTGGAACACTTACTCAAGTCAGTCTTGCTATACACTTTCAACCACTCAGTTTCTTTCCCCGGTGCTGCTAAATGCATGTGCCACCTGGCGATGAAAGAGCCAGAGTCCTCTAGCAAGGCTCTCCCTAGAGCTCCACACTCCTTTTCCTTGAAATCACAGTTTGAATTTAGAAAGAAATACAAATGGGTTGAAATTGATGTGACTGCCCTGCTTCAGCCTCTAGTGGCCTCTGCCAAGAGAAGTATTCACATGTCTGTGAATTTCACATGTGTGAAAGACCAGCTGCAGCACCCTTCAGCACGGGACAATCCCTTTACCCTGGCTCCCCCTTCACTGCTTCTGTATATGAACGACACAAGTGCTCACACTTACCACGAGTGGCATTCCCTCCAGAATGAAAGGAGCCCTTCACAGGCTCCTGCCCAGAGAGGTCTGTCTGCCTGTCCCACGGGAAAAGAGGCTGCCAAGGAAGTAAGATTTACCCGTCACCGGAGAGGTCAGGACACTGTCAGCTCAGCATTGAAGAAGCCTCTGGTTCCAGCTACTTTGAATCTGAGTGAATACTTCAAACAGTTTCTTTTTCCCCAAAATGAGTGTGAGCTCCATGACTTTAGACTTAGCTTTAGACAACTGAAGTGGGACAACTGGATTGTGGCCCCGCACAGATATAACCCTCGATACTGTAAAGGGGACTGTCCAAGGGCAGTCGGGCATCGGTACGGCTCTCCAGTTCACACCATGGTGCAGAACGTCATCTATGAGAAGCAGCTCGACTCCTCAGTGCCAAGACCATCGTGTGTGCCTGCTAAATACAGCCCTTTGAGTGTGCTGACTGTTGAGCGGGATGGCTCAATCGCTTATAAGGAATATAAAGATATGATAGCCACTAAGTGCACCTGTCGTTAACATATGGTCCTCTAAACTAAAATAATGATCCTCTTTGGCAAAGTAAATGCGTACATGTGCCTTCAGGACACAGCTTCATGCATCACATCGCTGAATATAATGCAATATGTCTTGTATGAGGAGGAATCTGTATAGATTGGTGCATTCTGTGGCGTCTATCAGTGTAAAGGGATAATATTGCCTTTTTTATTTGCAAATGTAAATTAATTATTTTGGAGAGCTTTCGGTTTCTTTCCTTAAGCAATTTTTTCCTTTCCATAAGAGTATTGTTTTTGATGTTAAAAAACTTAATTAGCATTAGTATTGGATGGAAGTGTGCTCTAAATAGACAATTCAGAGTGTTGTAGTCTTATTTAATAGAAAAATAAATTCCTGTCAATGGCATGAATGTTCTGTATGTGTGTTTATTAAATAAAGATTGCTTTTATGTGGTGATTGGGGAGGTAGAGGAAGTGTCTAAAAGCTAGTTTTGCCTCAACTTTTGATCTCTTTCAGAGTAAAGGAGAGGCTAACTTCTTTACCTAAATCCTGATGAAGGGAGGTTCACTAGGTCTAGAGAGTATGCAACAAAACCCATTTCTGTTGCATCAATGCGACTGGTACGCACTGTACTAACTTTGCTCATTAGATGGCTTGTATAAATTGCTCCATTCATATCGAACAATATAGCATTTGTTCTATATATTTAAAGGAAATTGCCTTGCAGAATCTTTCCAAGAAAATGCAGTGTTAAAGAGTTTTTAAATGCATTTTCTTCTTTATGTATTTAGATCTCTGACCCTATGGAAGGAAGTCAAGGAGCATTTTTGTTTATTTTTTCCAATTTCCCTTAGCCCCCATCACTCCACCCCCGCATATTTTTTTCCAGGTGGACTTTGGACTGTTTCCACTGATCAAGCTGGCAGTGACAAGGTTATATTACAGAAGGGGCCTTGTTTGGATATGAGGGCTTATATGTGAGTTTTTAATTTACATGAAGAGAGCCCTAGGGGCACAAAGGACTAATGTAGTGGTTTCTGTTTCAGAATTTCTAAAACCTAGACTACAAACCAAAAGTATCTCCTAGGTGTGAGAAGTACTTTCCATTCTTGTAAATGATGTTTTCTTAATGCTTAATGTCTAACTAAAGAATCAGCTTGGTGGTATTGAATCTGTCCATCAGGTTGTGGGGTATTACTGTCTAAACAATGCTGTCTTCCTGCCCATGACCATGGGATGTTTTCCCCTTTACTTAGATCTTCTATTTCTTTTGGAAATATTTTGTAGTTTTTAAGTATGAGTTTTGTACTTTTTATTGTTAAATTTATTTCTAAGAATTTTATTCCTAAATGGATTTGTTCATTTAATTTTGGGATTGTTTCCTGGTGCTATCATGCATACACATTACAAACCTGCCCATACTGACATAGATGTTATGTTTTCTGCTCATGATTTTTTCCCTTCAAAAACATTTTCAGAAAAATGGGACTGAAGCAAAGGGAGAAATTTTAGGTAGTCCATTTTCCAAATAACTTTATCATCTTGTTTAACTTGAAGGCGTCATTATTCTTTGGTAAAGGAGGCCACAAGTTTAAGAGATAAAGGGTGTTTCGGGGTTTTGTATCAATTGCCATTCTTAGGAGTAAAATATATCTGGAATGGAAAGGTCATGAGTAATGGTTGGAACATACAGGTAAACTTATTTGAAACTAAGTCCCCCTTAAATATGGCTGTTTTCAAATGGACCGCAGGAAACATGAACTTAAGGGATTCCTCATAGTTCCTCAGTTACCCTAAACTGATTTAATTTTCATTTTTCTGAAACAGGAATTTGTTTTGTTTTTGTTTTTTATTTTTTCCATGGCCTGGTTCTGTGGCTGAGTGTGGAGTGTCTCTGCAAACTAAAGGTTTCAAAAAAGATGAAGGGGAAGTTCTGATGGCCGTTAAGCTTTTGGGTCAATGCCAAAATTAGGACCAGAAAAAATAGTTCACCCTTATAGGTAAGTTCCAAAACTGACTTCCTTAAAAAACACTTTTGCATAGTGTTTTGATGTTGTAGCTGAGTGATGATAGATAGCTTGAAGAGCTAGAAACTTGGCTTTTTTTGTCTTATTTTTATAGAAGGTTGGCTTATTTTGTCTTATTTTTAGGCTTTATTTGTAAATCTAGTTTCTCTCATTCAAAAGACAGTGTTAATAGTCAGGGCTGATATGTCTGCTAAATTTAAACTTCAGAGATTCTCTTCTACACAATTGAGGAGGATATGCTAGTCTCCCAACTGCTTCCTCCATATGAAACCTGTTTTTCTTGGGTTACCCTTATAAAAGCTGCCACTTTAGAAGATAAATGAGAAAGGACAGCAGTGATTTAAATCTGGAAATTTAAGGATGAGGCCACATCTGCCTTAAATAGATGCATTCAGCTTTGGTATTTAGTCCAGATGAGATATGCGGCCACCTAATGTGATGAGTGCCTCAGTGTGCCACAGAACAATGGGGCAGGTCAAGGGCTGGTTTTACCTCCAGTTTCCTGCTCTTTATCGGTTTCAATCAACTCCTGTGTTACGTTGAATACTTTGTATTTTGCTAATCGGCTTCAAGAGCAGCAACTACTCGGACTTGGTTAAGAGCTCAGTTTAGACAGTCTGTGGGAAAAAGAAAGTTGCTCTTTAATGGGGTAAAGGAGGAAGTATTCATGGTTATATAAATGATCGAAGAAAAATGCTCAGATACAAGACCTGGTTTATAGCAAAACTTTAGTCAATTTTAATTTGTAACTTTGGAGCGATTGCAACTTATAATAAATGAAGTGAAATTATAAAATTTAAATATTCCTTTAAAGGATGTGAGTCCCAATAATGTTCCTAAGTATGTAGATTGGCTGAATGGATTGGTACAATAGGAACGCAGATTGTTCTGTCCATTAACTCTTATCTAAAAAGAAGGAAAATAAACACAGTCAGGAAATTGATACTTCATTCTTTACCAGAATTGACAAGTCAGGTAGGTTCTCCATGTCCACGTGTAGTTAGTTACTGCCTGATGCAACTATCCTTCCTCAAACACAGATTTACTGGTCAGTTTTTGGAAAGGGCCTTGGTTTATTAGACCAGAACTATTTCAGTATCCATTTAAAATACGGGATTTTATAGATGGCCTAACAGTATTTTTTTGTCCCTCCTTACTGTAATGCAATTTGTATGGGAGAATTGGGTAACTGTTATATGTGGATAAGTGTCAACTGTACATTTTGGGCATCCTAAGTGCTTTGTGAGCAGTTTACAGAGTTATTTATAGACCTGTCTTTCCACGTTGGAATGCTTCGATAGGCAGTATTAGAGTTCACAGCCTGTGGCTGGATGTCATTTTGGCATTCTCAGAAATAGTGAGCTCATTGAATAAATATTTATTGAATACTGACTATGGGCCATGTGCTGTGTGTGGTTAAGAACAGAGTCTAATGTTCTCAGCTTCAGAAAAAAGATATCATATACCAGAAATGGCAACTTCCTTTATTAGCCTAGGTTCTATCAGTGAGTATCTGTCAACCACAGAATATTCTGTGGAGGAATACGTTTTGGGGTTAGTACTACAAAAGCAGGTTGAATAAATTATTAAATTATCTTACCTTTAAATTAGAATTTTTTAAACCCTCACCTGAGGATATGTTGATTGATTTTAGAGAGAAAAGAAGAGGGAGGGAGAGAGAAACATTGATCGGATGTCTCCCAAGGTGTCCCAACCAGAGATTGAACCCACAACCTAGACATGTGCCCTGATTGGAATCAAACCCTGCAACCTTTTGGTGTACAGGATGATGCTCTAATCAGCTGAGCCACCCAGCCAGGGCTAGGTTAGAATGTTTCAATTAAGTGTTTTATTTTAAGGTAATTGTAGATTCACATGCAATTGTGAGAAATAATAGATCTATGTAGTCTTTATCCAGTTCCCTCAATGATGACATCTTGCCAAAGCACAGCATACTATCACAAGTAGGGTATTGACATTGATATACTAGGTTAGAATTTTTCACATTGAAACTCGAATCGAGGGAAATGATGATCCTAACACCAATGAAGTTTTGATATCTCCTCATGGAATTAGTGGATCAGTATTTTTCCATCTTCTATCACACATCACCTCTACCCATGAAACTTTGAGCCTGTCTCTTTACCACTATTATACCAACAACTAGAAGAATACCTGACATGTAGTATTTGCCCAATAAGTATTTATTGAATAAATAAATTTGTACCTTAAAAGGCTCAGAGTGGGGAGAGGCAGACAATAAAAATTTAACACCATGACACCCATGTACAGGGACCTCTAGGCAGAATAAACTTGTCTTCTAACACCAGAAAGACCTGGTATGACTGGCAGGTGGGCAAGGAGGACTAAGTGGAATGGCAGGTAGGGTGGGAGGAGATGAAGTTGAAGAAGCAGACAGACATGATGATACAAGACCTTGTTGACCAGAGCGAGGAGATTGGATTTTTATGCCAAGGTCAATAGGAAGCCATTTAAAAATGTTTAATCAGAAGTCTGAAATGATAGAATTTTTTTTTTTTTTAAAGATCTCTCCAAGGCTGGGTGGCTAAGCTGGTTGGAGCATCATCTAGTAAACCATGGTGGGATGTGGGTTCAATCCCCTGTCAGAGCACATGCCTAAGTTGTGAGTTCAATTCCTAATAAGGGCACATGTGTATGCGGGGGATGCAGCTGATTGATTTTTCTCTCACATTGATTCTCTTGCGCACTGTCTCTCCCATGGTCTCCCACTAAAATCAATAAGCATGTCCTCAGATGAGGATTTTTTTTAAAAAAGATTAAGTGTTCTGTGTAGGGTCATTTGGCAGAGACTAGTCTGAAACAGGGAGAGCTTTGGGTTTGGGGGGCCCTTCTCATGGTCCAGGTACAAGATGATTCTGGCATGGACTCCGGGAGTGAAGATGGGGATGCAGAGAAGTGAAATTGGAATTCATTTTAGTGGCTCTCTTCTTTGTTGTTTGGCCTATCTCTCTGGGGTTGCTGGATGGCAACCTGCTGTATTAAGAGAAGAAATTGATGTTCTTTTTTTGATTCATTTTTACTTTTAAAATATATTTTATTGATTATGTTGTTACAGTAGTTCCAACTTTTCCCCCTTTGCTCCCCTTTGCCCAGTACCCCTCTTCCCTCCAGCAATCCTACCCCACTTAGTTCATGTCCATGGGTTGCACATGTAAGTTCTTTGGCTTCACCCTTTCCTATATTATTCTTAACATCCCCCTGTCTATTTTGTACCAACCAATTATGCTTCTTAATCCCTGCACCATTTTCCCATCTTCCCCCTCCCCCCTACCCCCTCCTAGCTGATAACCCTCCAAATGATCCCCATATCGATGATTCTGTTCCTATTCTGGTTTGCTTAGTTGGATTTTGTTATTATTTTTGAGATTCAGTTGTTGATAGTTGTGAGTTTGTTGTCATTTTAGTGTTCATAGTTTTGATCTTCTTTTTCTTAAGTAAGTCCCTTTGACATTTCATATAATAATGGCTTGGTGATGATGAACTCCTTTAGCTTCACCTTGTCTGGGAAGCTCTTCATCTCCCCTTCCATTCCAAATGATAGCGTTGCTGGATAGAGTAATCGTGGTTGTAGGGTGCTTTTTATCCCATTGAATACTGCTTGCCAGTCCCTTCCTTTGTGCAAAGTGTCCTCTGAGAAATCAGCTGATAGTCCTATAGGCAACTCCCTGTAGGTAACTCTCCACCTCTCTCTTGCTGCCCCCAGGACACTCTCTTTATCTTTCACCTTTGGCATCTCAGTCATGATGTGTCCTAGTGTGGTCCCCTCTGGGTCCAGCTTGCCCAAGACCCTCTGTGCTTCCCAGACCTGTATGTTCATCTCCTTCACAAAATTTGGGAAGTTTTCCTCATTTTTTTCAATTCTTGCTTCCTCATTCTGCACTAGTTGACTGTTTGTTTTTTCCTTATGTTCTAAATCATTTATTTGAACCCTGGTTTCCTTCCCTTCACCATTGGTTTTGTGTGGATTTTCCTTCATTTAACTTAGCATAGCCTTCACTTCTTCTCTTATGGGTTTGCCATACTCAAGCATATCTCTCAAGCCTGTGAGCATCTTTATCACCAGTGTTTTGAATTCTGCGCCTGTTAGGTTGTATATCTCCTCATCTGTTAGGTTGGCTATCTCCTCGTCACTTAGTTCTTCCACTGGAACCTTGATCCGTTCCCCCTTTTGGGCCATACTTCTCTGTCTCCTCATTCTGACAGGCTCCTGTGTTTGCCTCCGCGTCCCAGGTAGAGTTGTCACTCCTGTTATGTTGTAAGTGGGGGGAGCCTTAGGGATTGGTCAGTGCAGGGTGACCTATTTCACCATGTTGTGGCGCTGTATGTGGGGGAGGGGTCAGAGAGGGAACAGTGCTGCTTGCCCAGCACCTGCCTCTTTTCCAGGCACCTCTCCCACTTTGTATGGGACTGATGCCTCTCTAGTTGTTGCCCTGGCCATAGTTCCCAGAGTGGATGAGTCTGTGGATGTTCTAGGACCATGGGGGCCCTTTAAACAAGCGGATTCTGCTGAGACTGGCAGTTTCTGCCTCCATCCCAACCCCCACTGGTCACAGTCAGAAGCAATGAAGCTTGATTTTCCCCAGTGCTGGGACTGTGGGCTTTGAGGTATGGTGAGGAGCTGGGAACGCTCCCCAGGTGTCCCTCCTGATTTTTTAAAACATGTGACTGCACTTTCCACCAGCCTGCCGCTGCTGCCGCTGCTGCCACTGTTGCCACCACCACACCGCGTCCTCTCCGCCCCGGCTCCACCACTCCTACCTGTCTGGATGAGTATTTCTTCTTTATATCTTTGTTTGCTGGACTTCCATGCAGTTTGATTTGCTGGAACTTCTGGTTGTTTCTAGTTTCGAGGTAGTCGTATTCCTTCTTAGTTGTGGGGGGAGACGGAGCATGTCTGTCTATGCCTCCTTAAGAAACTGATGTTCTTATGGTGAAAGTAAAGCATAAAACATATCTCATGTCCTGGCTTCATACTCTCATCCTCATGAAGTATTTCTTAGTCATCATTTTTCTGCATTCTGTTTGTTTTCTTCAGTGAGTTTTGTTTCTATTTGTTTTGGTCTTTGCTTTTCATGTGTGTCTATAAGTGTAAGGCCCTAGGAAGCCACTGGAAGTGTGCACAAGGATGGGATGTGTTTTAACAGGCTCTTTGGTTTGAGGCTTCTATCAGTTTCTATAGGTTTCACCACAAAACTATTATCCAATCTTCTGGTGGGAGGAAGAGGGGCAAAGATACACACTCAGCTGCTGGTGTTCTCAGAACTCTGCAGTGCAAGGGGCTGTGAGCTTTCACCTAATCTCTTCCCTCAAGCTCCACCACATCTGGAGTTCACCTGTCTGGATTCAACTTTTCCACAGAAACAATTGCCAGGCTTGTGGTGGGTTGGAGGAGAGGCGGTCACCTAGCTGCTTTGGATGGGGGAGCATACACTGGGGTTGAATGATTCCATCCACAGATTCAGCCAACACCCACTGCCGCCTTCCATGGTACACGGCGTCTTCATTTCCTGAGCTTTCCCAGGGTCCTGCACTCTCCTCACCTATTGTTTGCCCCATGGTTATATTTGAGATTCACTTGTTCTAATGTTAAGGGGAGGAAGTAGAGATAAATTTGTGTGTTCAGTCCTGCAAGTTAAAAAGAGGTGCTATAAGCACCATGTAAAAGCCCTTGTTCCAACCTCTGCTTAGAGAAAATGGATAAGAAAAGTCTACAGCAAATTGTAATCCCTTTGTGACCTGCAAAGACCTTTCTACATGTTCCCTATTTGATGGCTTCTTTTAACTTCTCCATCTCATTCTTGTACAGTTTGGGGTAAGAAAAGTAGAACTATTTCCAAGACAGGAGCACATCCAATACTTGGATTGCTTACTGTATTTAACATAAAATGTACCTCACTGGATAGTTTTAACTAGTAGGACCCAACTACTTGCCAATAAGTAAACTGAAGTTTTGCCTAAATGTAGGAAGACTGAGTTCAATTGTTACCTTTAGAAAAGGGGAAAACAGGCTTAACAGTTTATTAAACTCAAAATAAAGGTTAATGTGGCAAGCTCCCATTGCATCACTTGCCAGGAAAATCTGTGCTGTGAACTTTACAAATCATTGCATGATTAGAGAAAAAAGTGACCAGGATCACAGGTTTTCATTGTGTTCGTGCCCTTGGCCATTTCCAGTCTCTGAAGTATTTGTAAAGGGCTTAAGCAGAGCTGTGGAGATGAAGGAACCTTGGAAATTTACTGAGTTGTTGCCACACAGGGAGTGCTTCCTGGGACCAAAGGGTTCATGGCTTCCTCTCACTCAGTCTGTCTCCCACAAAACTACATGCAAATGAGATTTTAAAAATCCCCAGTAGAACAGAACTTGGTTTATTGCCACTCATCAAGAGCATACCAGAGAGAGAAATCATAGGCGCAGTCGAAGGAACAGAGCAGACTAAGGAAAAGCATGGGCTTGGGAACCACTCTGGCTGGACCTTCGGGCAGTGAGTTTGCTCATCTGTAGAATGGCTCTAACAAGAGAACCTATATCATAGCATCGCTGTGAGAATTAAATGAGTTAACACATGTAAAGAGCTTAGAACAATGTCTATCAAATAGATTCTCACTAAGTGCTGCCTTTATTATTATTATCTTAACCAAGATGCTCTGAAGCTGTGCTTTCCAATATAGTAATCACTAACTACATGTGGTTGTTGAGCATTTAAAATGTGGCTAATCAAAATTAAGATGAGCTGTACTTGTAAAATATACACCAGATCTTGAAGACTGAGAATGCAAAAAATAATGTAAATATCTCATTGTTATATTGATTACGCGCTGAAGTGATAATATTCTGGTATATTGGACCTATTTGGATATCTTAAATATGTATATATTAATATATTAAAATCAATTTTACCTGTTTTTATTTTTAATGTGGCTATTAGATCATTTAAAACTACATATGTAGCTTATGTTATATTTCTATTGCACAGCGCAACTGTCTCTTCTTGTATGATTTCACTCTAAACTTCACCCTGATATTGTGCCCCTCGGTAGAGCTCATGGCACTTCTAAAGTACACACATTATATATTTATTACTTAATCTGATACATTTCCCTCCTCCTACGCAGCAGCTTTCTCTTTTGAATAGTGATACTCAAATGTACTTCTTTCCCACTATTAAACTGTCTAAGCATGGGGTCATCACTGATGGTAAGAAACAAATCACAGCTCTCGTTGGTGAAACAGGCACAATATGGGGAGCGAGGCACAGACTGAGATATACATGAAACATCCGTGATTTCCTGTAGCTGCCTTCGGGGTGCAGTTTTCAGGGGCTGTCTGATGATCTGCCCACTCTCGTCGAAGGAACAGATGGGACATAGTTCTGCCAAAGAATACACTGGACACAGTTCTGCCAAAGTTCTTTTTCTTTCACAAAACTACACACGTGAAGCTGAGAACTATTGTACCGTGTAGATACACATGTGGTGTCAGGGTTAGGATATGCCTTGACTTGGTGGGTTCTGAGAGTAGTTTGTCTTCATTCTACTTATGATTTCATCAAGGTCAAATTGGTTAACAGGTAGCACTAGGCTATATAGTTTTAAACCTTTTGCATCGCTGCTACAGAGTCCTTAAAATAGTTAGTAGACTTAAATTCACCTTCAATAGTAATTTGTTAAAAGTCATGTGACCTACGTGCATATAAATATCGGAACATGTGGCCCACAGGTAAAACTCAGATAAGGTGGCTTGCAAGATGCTTTTAGGTCTGTGGACAGATGGGGCTCTAAATTAGTGGGTAAATTAGTGTGAGAATAGGTGAACCATCTTTCTGCATTTAGAAACACACTTAAAGTGTCAGGATGATGCCCTAGCCGGGTGGCTCAGTTGGTTGGAGTGTCATCCTGTGCACCAAAGGTTTCAGGTTCGATTCCCGATCAGAGATTGCAGGTTCAATCCTCTGTCAGGGTGCATTATGTGGGCAGCCAATTGATTCTCTCTCTCCCTCCCTTCCGTCCTCTCTTTCTAAAATCAATAAACATGTCCTCTGATGAGGATTAAAGAAACCTCAGGGTGATTAGAGCCCTTGGAAGCCACTTCTTGCTTTGTATATGAAGATCTTGAGCAAGAATGGGCCAATATCAGCATGTATATCCATACATACACATACAGAGAGAGACATTCACACACCATTAAATTTACCATTTTAAAATGTGCAACTTAGTGGTTTTTAGTATATCATAATTTTTAGCACAAATAACAAAATTGTGTATTGCTATCTAATTCTAGAATATTTCCATCATCCCAAAAAGAAACTTCATACCAAGCACTCACTCCCCATCCCCCATTCTCTCAGCAGCTAGCAACTGCTAACCTGCTTTCTGTCTCTATGGCTTTGCCTGTTCTGGACATTTTATATAAATAGAATCATATGATGTGATCTCTTGTATGGTTTCTTCCACTTAGCATAATGTTTTCAAGGTTCATCCATATTGTGGTAGCATGTATCAGTACTTAATTTCTTTTTATGACAATAATATTTTGTAGCATGGAAATGTGACATTTTGTTTATCCATTCATCTGTTGAAGGCCACTTGGGTTGTTTCCACTTTTTGGCCATTATGAATAATGGTGCTATAAACATTCATGTACAAGTTTTTGCATGAACATATTGTGTTAATTCTTTTGGTTTTATACCTAAGAATGGAATGGCTAGGCTGTATGGTAACCTGGTTTAATTGTTTGATGAATTGACAAACTGTTTCCAAAGCCACTGCACCATTTTACATTCTCCCAGTGATGCATGAAGATTGAGTTTTCCTTGCAAACACTTAATGTCTCTCTTTTTGATTATACCCATTCAAGTGGGTGTAAAATGGCATCTCACTCTGATTTTATTTTTATTTAATTTATTAGAGTGACGTTGGTTAATAAAATTATATGGGTTTCAGATGTACAATTTTATAATACATCATCTGTATATTGTATTGTGTGTTCACCAATCTAATCATTGTGGTTTTGATTTGCACTTGAGATTGAGCATCTTTTCATGTGCTTATTGGCCTTTTGTCTATCTTCTTGGGAGAAATGTCTATTGAAATTCTTTATTTTTTTTTAATTTTTAAGTATATTTTATTTTTTTCCAGCTTTTCTTTATTGATTATATTGTTACAATAGTTCTAATTTTCTCCCCTTTGCTCCCCTCCACCCAGCATCTCCCTCCCCCAGCAATCCCCCCCACCAAGTCCATACCCATGGTTCGTAAAAAATAACTATCCCTCCCTCTCAGATATTAAGACCCTTTGTAATCTTGTAAAGGACAATGGGCGAAGGTCTCAAGCTCCTCTAGCTGCTTCTAGCTGGACATGGTCGTCGTCCTACCTACCCTTGGGTCCAGAAATCCCTAATAATAGTGGGGGTGTGGAGGGGAGGGTGGCCTTCCCACATGGGGAAGGATCGTGCAGACTCCAGGTCAGTTGGCTGTCTCCGGTCAACGGCGTGCTTGGTTTAGCAGGCTGGCATCCTTGTTGTGTTCTGGGGGCAACAGATTTGGCAACAGGGTTAAAAGACATCATTCAATCCATAACTACTAGATGACAAAAGACAGGGATTAATTTTTCAATGTTCCACATTAGGAAAAAAAAAAAAATGGGCTTCTTTGGAGGAAGGTGTTCTAGGCACATCTCACCTGTCCAAAACCCTTTTGCCCATTATATTTAGTTTGGGCTGAGGGAAATAGTTTATGTTTCCCCCCTCTCAGACCTCTGGGCCCTTTCTGTCCAAGCCATTAGGATAGAAAAGAGAAACCAGTTTTAAAGTGAAGCCCACAAACCACCCCATTCTTCCCCAACCCAGCCATTTAGTTCAGCCAAACCACTGAGTCTCAGGAGGCAGCACTGCAGAGAGGATTAAGTGAGGCTTATGCATACAGACAATCACTCAGGTAATGCAGTCATAGGTTTATGCCCTTTGAAAACAGAAAACACATGTTAATTTATGTAACATAACCAACAAACAAGTCTCTAAATCTGTAAGTCTGTCTTATTGGGAAGACATCCAGTTGCAAGGCACTTGACATTCTACTTGCCTGCAACTTGAATCTCTTTGGTGATATCACAGACATGGTTTAATTTTCAAGTGAAACCATATTTTAAATGAGAAGAAACTTTTAAGACGGTTAGCTGCCCTACTTTACAGTCTACTACTGATCATTGTGATTTACCTTGAATAGTGATTTTTCTCCCTAAGATTACCCTCCTTGTCTTTAAAGGGACTACATTAAGTCCATTTTTAATTTATCCTGTTCATTTGCATAAACATAACAAGAGCAGCAAATGATCACTTATGATCTTGAGTTCTGCTTTGCTGGAACTTACCCAAGGAACATTTAGGTTGACCCTCAGTCTGCTCTTCAGGGCACAGAAGCTGGGCCATATACCTGGCATTCATCCTTGCCTGTACACACCTGTCCTTTCCAAGTCTTTATGGTTTTCCATTGTGCCTTAAGGTCCCTTCTAGCCATCTTTCAGGAAAACAACCTTCGTTCCTTCCCTGGGGAGATTGCTGCGGACCACACAACCAACCATGGTAGCAGGCCTTTTATCTCAGGGGCTTTTATTACCTTTGAAAGTCATTCCCAGTTCCTCAGGGCTTTTTGGTAACAACCTGAGCCCAAGTATGTCTCCTTTAGGCTTGACATTCCAGTCAAAGACTTGGTAAAAAAAAAAAGGAACCTCTATTAACAACTGGTCTTATTAGTTCTATGCAAAGAAACTTAAGTCATTACTTACTTGTTTAGAATGCCAAACTCTGGAGAGATCAAATAGGGAGAAAAATATACAACGTGAAGGAAAATCTTTGTCATAATATTCACTGAACTGGCATTTCCATTCTTCATATTTTCATTTTTCCCCCACTAAAAAAAATTTTTTGTTTGTTTTTCCATTACAGTTGTCTCACTTTTTCCCCCCTTGCTTCCCTGCACCTTGCCCCTCCCTTCCCCCACGTTCAGTCCCCACTCAGTTGTCCATGTCCTATTCAAATTCTTTTGACCATTAAAAAATAAATTATTTGTCTTTTTATGGTTGAGTCATAAGTAGTTAAGCATATTAAGCACTCAGTTAAATCACTGTCCTAAAAAGACAAGAGGGTTATGGTTTGACTTTGTTTTTCATTCTTTTCTAGTACTTACAAACTTTTTGAAAAGAATCTGTGTTCATAGACTGAACTAGAACCTCCTGCCATCACTAATATAGCTCATTAATCTAATCCTAAGAACCAAAGCAGAGAATTTGGAAATCCAAATGCACTCTCCTGGAAAAATTAGCTTCAACCCATGGCAATAGTTCCCAGGCCTGTCTTTACTGTGCCCGAGCGAGTGGCTGAAGTCTGGGATCTAATATTGCTTTACACTTATTTCCCCCAGTGAAGACTAAGGCGTCTGCCCACAGGCAGAGCCACCAGGCCCTGCAGGGTGGCTGAGGCCAGAACACAGAGGGCTAGCCTGCTGCAGCAGGATGGAAGGGTGCTGCTGATTTCCCTCTGGCTCTCGGCTCTTAGGATATGTGTCCTCCGTCTCTCACATTAAGCTATGGGCAGATTGTTGCATGGACACTCAATAATTGCTTGCTAATTAAAAGATTCCTTTTACACAATTACTTCCTTAGGAGGGCTGCTTAGTGTCTAGAATGCTGTTTGTATAGACTCTCCCTCACACCTCCCCCAAAGCACACATTCACACACACACACACACACACACACACACACACACACACACACACACATCACTGGGTCCAGGAGACCAAGGCCATCCTTGGGATGTTGCTATCAAATGTGAACACATAGAATGGAGGAAGGGCACCTCTGTCCACCTGAGATCCAATCTCCCACATGCCCTTACTCAACAGCACTGATGTTAGTTCTGAGCTTAGGGCTGCCAGGCATGGCTCTTTCCTTCAAGAGCTCGCACTCTGTCTAATAGAGCAGACAGAGCAGTCGTCGGCAGCCGTCCGTCTCGAGAGACGATGGTGTAGCTTCTTAAGAGTCTATCTGCACCGCCGAAAATGGCTGTGCAGTCCGACTCGGGAGTGACACGGTATCTGTCTCCTCCCGTGTTGAATCGACATCATGCGATGACGCTGAAGCTACAGAGCCTGGGCAGGGTAATATGGAGGGTCTGCTGTTGCCCATGCAGCAGACCCCCCCTCTCTTCGCAGCTGAAGGGTCCAAGGGAAAGACGGAGTCAATACAGCTTGGCTTCAGGTGCGCCGCAGGAGTTGCCGGTGTTGACTACAACGTCAAACCGCCTTAGGGACTCCGGCTCCGGATTTTCTGTCGGGGTTTACTCCCTTAGCCTTTCCCCTGAAGAGGTATGCCGCAACGCAGCGGAGGTTTTTTGGAGTCAGAGTTTTCCTTCTCTGATGTGCCCTGACTGGAAGATCGAACCAGCGACACTTAGCTCGCAGGCCGACGCTCAATCCACTGAGCTAAACCAGCCAGGGCTAAGACAGAGCAGTAAGTAAGCACAAATTCTACAGTGTACTAATAGGTGGAACAGGGAACAATAAACTCTGCCTAGGGGTTATCAAGGAAGGCTTCACTGAGGAGGCGATCAGGGGTTGTATAACTCAGCATCATGACAGGTCCTTTACCAGGGCCATTTGCTAGTAGGAGAGGGAAGAAAAGGGGGTAGTTCAGCATATGCCAACCCTCTGTAGGGGCATCTCTGGGATGGGAGCCTATGCTTCTGGGTCTGCAGCCAGGCCCACTTTGGCCTGACATCAGCTTGGTCTCTTGGCCCATGTTGGTGTGAAAAACCAGGTAGAACCTAGCCAACCCTCTTTAGTGCAGGCATAGGAAAAAACACCCGACCTCTAAATTATCTAAACTTTGATTTTCTGTTTAGCAAGTAAAATCTTGTTTTTGTTTGTAGAGCAATGTTTATGCCTTTGAACCAGGAACTTGCCTGCCCCGTGTTTCTCCTGCACTGCTTTGTCCTGTTTTCTGAGCTCCTGGGTTAGAGACTGTGTGACACTTGTTAGAGGGTATCCAGCCAGGCCACGGGGCAGGGACTGCATCACAGGGCAGCTGCAGGGAGCTCTATTGCCCTCTGGCCTGGTGGTTGCTTCTTCTAAGGCAAGAGTAGCTTGGAAACCCAAATCTGGCTCAATTATCCTCCTGCCTAGCCCTGTCATCTCAATATTAATAGGTATTCATAGGTTCTGTATAGGAAACTAATTAGTTTTAAATAACAGCTGCCAGCTGTGCCTGACTCACTCCAAAAGGAATGTATTGGAAGGAGGTCTGGTGGTTCGCAGAACCAACTGGAGGGCAGGAGGACCAGGCTATGAACACAGGCAGGAACCAAAGGAGGCTGAGCAGCGAGAGCTGGACCCACGTTAGGACCACCCGTGAGGTGAGGGCTTGATAGTGTCTCACCTGCTCCTGCCTCTCTGTGTCCCTCACATGAGACTGCCAGTCCCAGGGAGAAGCATTGAGCCAGGTCTCAGCCTGCACCGTGGCTAGGCTGGCTCTTGCAGTGGGAGGAGGGCTCTGTCTCCCCCAGACCCACACAGTAGGGGGCCCCCTAAGAAGGGAGTGAGCAGATGATCGCTGCAGCCCTGCCTGGGGGAGGAGGGAGCCAAGTTTAGGGGAGAGGCTACTGACATCAAGAATGGCAACCATGGGAGGCCACGGTATGCAAGGCCGTTCTTAGAGATAAAAATGGGACTCAGATTTAGTCGAGATTGTACTCTCCACAGGAGATGTTGATGTGAGGAACAGTAATGTTAGCTGACCTCATTTACAGAGGCCTCCTGTGAGCTAAATGTGTGTGATGGAATCTCACCTCATTTTTACCTGACAGTAGTACCCATCCTTTACGGAGGAGGAGATGGAGGCCCAGGAATGCTGGGCCATCTCCAGGGTGCTGCAGCTACCGGCGTTCACATGTAGGCCTGCCAGGCCTGGGGCTCATGCTCTCTTCTGCGCTGCTTTCCCTTTCCCCAGGGTTCACTGTGCATGGTGAGGAATCGTGGAGTGTCTGATGAACCTGTGTGAACCCATCTCTGCCCTTTCTAGGCAATTGCTACTAGTTGCTCTTTGCCCCAAAATTCCTTTGGTTTCACCTACCTAATAGACACAACCTGCCTTCATCTTGCTATGTTATTTGTTAGGAAAGTCGGAAGTAACTTTCTATTTATTTTGTTTTAACATCTCTTAATGCTTCCCTTGAAGTCCAAAGAGCTTCCAGCTAGATTGTATGTGTGTGTGTAGTCACGTTCACCCCACATGGGGTCCTAAAAACACACGGACCATGATGAATAAAGTCTTTTCCATGTGAGAACCTGAACAAACAGTTTAGTTAAAATCAGCAGAGTTTTCACCCTGGCCAGGTGGTTCAGTTGGTTGGAGTGTTGCCCCGTTCAACAAAAGGTTGCTGGTTTGATCCCAGATCAGGGCACATACCTAGGTTGTGGGTTTGATCCCCTGTTGGGGTGTGTACAGGAGGCAACCAACTGATGTTTCTGTCACATTGATGTCTCTCTCTCTCTGTATCTATCCCCCCTCAACCCCCCACAACTTCCTCTCTCTTTAAAATCAGTAAACATATCCTTGGGTGAGGATTTAAAAAAAATCAGAATTTTCTAGGTGAACATTAAGGACATGCATTATCTGCTTCCAGAGCCAGGGGCCAAAAATTCACCCCACATGCACATGGCATGCTGTGACCCGTCCTGCCCAAGTCCAGCATACACCGTCTTTGCACAGCCCTGGGCCTGGAGCTCTAGAGTTGAATTGTTCTCCCCTTGAAAATGCTGACCAGGTGACTCCGTGGCAAGCAGAGTCCTGAGAGGTTTAGCTGAAACAGAAGGATACTTTTAGCAGCGGGCTTTTGGGAGACCCTATCACCCTTTTGCGGGGGCCTGTTAATTCCCGGCCTTGAGCCAGCTGTTGACCTCGCTGAGCAATGCTGCAGGGGTCTAGCTCAGAGCCTGAGTTAATTTACATGCTTGCAAACTGAACTGAAGCATACAGGGAACTTTTCATCTGGGTCCCAGGAGACCAGAATAACAAAGTAAAAAAGCTCAGCTGACCTCTTATCTGTCCTGGGTCCACAGGAGTAGGCAGAAGAGAGTCTGTACCCATCTGTCTCATTTGCCCTCTCTTGTCCAAGACGTGTGGGTAACATCTGAATGAGAGCAGATCGGGGGATGAAAGGGTCCCAGGCCTGGAGCCAGGCTAGAGGACAAAAGCTGAGTTACTATGACCAAAGCAAACAGAGACTGGCATGTCACCCAGTGTCTGTAGGGAAAAGGCGATATATTTGTACTCAATAAGAATGTGACAGCCCAACATTCTTTTCAACAAACTGCTGATCTGAAAGGGAACTTCAATTCAATCCCTGGGACAACAAGTCCCTACCCAACCTCACCCAGAGATCTTGCCTGTCAAGAGTCCCCGTAGGAGCGGGTGAGCATCATGCTCCCTGCACTTTCTTCTTGTGGCTGTCTTTCTGTAAAGCCCTGTCTTTGGAGCGATGTAGTGAACTCAGAGCATAATTAAAAAGCAAACAAACTTGCCCCAAGGGAACATTTGCAACTTAAGCAGACATTTGTGTATAAGCAGTGATTCATGCTGTATTATATTTCTGAAAACAGACAAAAGGTTTCTGCCCTCTAATGTACTTTAACCAATATATGACCAGCTCTGAATTATTAAGACAGCTAAATAGCTGCTGTCTAAAAGAGAGATACATCTGCTCCAACCATGAATTATAGATTCATCACTATCACTGACAAAGTGAAAAGACATAAATTTGGGGAAATATTTGTCACACATAGGGGGAAAAATGTTAATTGCCTAAATATATAGAGATTTTATAAAACAATAAGAAAAAGACTAATAATCCAATAGAAAAATGGGCAAAGGAAATGGACAGATCACAGAAGTTAATGCAAATGGCTTTCAAATGTACAAAATTTTGTGTAATTTTATTTATTTATTTATTTAAAAAAAGGAAATTAAAGCAGTGAGATAATATTTTAACCTTTCAGATTTCAGAGATCAAAAGTTTGATAATGTACTGTGTTAACGAGGATGTAGGAAAATAGGCATTCTCATGTATTGATGGAAATGTAAATGATAAACCTCTTTGTAAGAAATTTAGCAATATCAACCAAAATTGGAAGTTTACATACCCTCTTACTGTGTAGCAAACTATCCCAAAACTTAGCAGCTTGCACATTCACAATCATTTTGCTTATTATTTTGAGGGCCAGAGCCTGAAGAAAGGCTAGGTTGGGCGGCACACAGATCATGCCTATCGTGAAGATGCAATTATTTCCTAAATTCTTCAATTTCAGAGGATGCATTGCTTTCTAATATCCGAATTGGTCCACCAGAAATTCACGTAGCCCAGGTTAGGAACTCCTATCCAGGAAGTGGGGACAGTGAGGGGATGCAACAGTTTTTCCAGGAGATGCTCATCTACAGGAACTTGGGCAGCTCTTCCAGGTCAGGTCGCACCCAGCCCAGCTTGTCCAGCACACATTCATCAAACTTTGCCTGCCTTTTCTGATCCATAGGCTGTCAGCTGCGGCAGCTGACACTATAGGATCCACTTCCAATTCATCTTTTAGGGATTTATCTTATAAACTAACCAATGCGAGCAAAGGTATGTGACCAAAGGTATTCACTACAGAATTGGAAATAGGAAAAGATTAGATTCACCTAAGTGCCCATCAATAGGGGATTGGGTTAAATACTCAATTTATTTGTGTCCATGCAATGAATAATGATGCACATGTTTAAAAAAATGATACACCTCTATGAACTGATATTGAATGAGCCCCAAGATATAACATGAAGTAAAAAAGTCAAGGAGCAGAAACTCTTGCAAAGGTACCTACAGAAAGAAATCTTTTACAAGCCTCTTAGAATAAACCACTGGAAACCAAATATGACACAGCCCAGGCATATGTCCAGCTGTTGAGGACACGCACAGAGGGAAGTCCTGACTGGAGTCTTGCTGCTGCTGCTCACTACTCAACTTACCCACTCACTTTCTTGCCCTGCTCAATCTGAAGTTCAAGTCCTGTTCTGGGAAGGTGACATCCCAGCCACATACTGCAGTTCTTTTCTCTGGTCATGTGAAAATTGCCTTTGGAATCAGCCATCATGGAGTCAAATTTTGCCTGTACTGATTATGAGCTACTTGACCTTGACAAGATATTTAATCTCACTTGTAAAGTGGGGTTATAATGACACCTACTTCTTAGGAATAACAAGGTTACAAAAAAATAAGTGAAGCACTTAGCATAGTGCCTGGCAGCAAAGATGTGGTCTTTAGCATCCAAACCATTGTCACATCATGTCCCCTAAGTCCAACAGAGAGTGGGCACCAAATCAAGAAGCCACAGACTTGTAAGGTGGACAGTGCTTTGGTATGGTGTCATCAATTCAGGTTAAAAGTGTCAAACCACATGGAATGGAGGCCCAGCACCTTCCCACCGAGCAGCTCCTTGAGCTAGGACCTGGCTGGGAAGATCAAAGACTATGGCTCTAACCCTGACTAAGCTTAATCACCTAGAAGGCTCCTTTAAAAAAAATTTGTTTTTAAATTTATTTTTAGAGAGAGGGGAAGGAAGAGAGAGCGGAAGAGAAACATCAATGTATGGTTCCCTCTTGCACACCCTCAACTGGGGGCCTGGCCTGCCACCCAGGCATGAGCCCTGACTGGGAATCGAACCGGCGAATCCTTTGGTTCACAGGCTGGTGCTCAGTCCACTGAGCCACACCAGCCTGGGCTAGAGGGCTCTGAAAAGAACTCTTCCAGGCCTGGGAAAGTACTGAGATACCAAGGTGCACAGGCATCTGTCTTCTTACATGGTAGAGAAACGTGATAAACATGTACATGTCTCCATCCTCTCCACTGCCACTAAGGGAGACTCCAGCTTTGCAGCAGTTTCTTCCCCTTCCTCTCCAAGATTCTTTGGGCTTTTGTAATTAAGGGACATGAAATGCCAATGTCTTCCAGGCAAAGACCACCAGGAAGACACTTGCAGTTGAACAAACTGTGTTTATCGCCTGTTGCAATGAGGGGAACCATGGGCCATCTTGATAAGAGGGCCCTGGAAAGTGCTTACAGGATTTGGGCTTCTATTAGTGGAGAGTTAAGGAAGCAGAGCTTTTCTCAGTGTTGGATGCTGTTGGGAAGCAAGAGCTGTGACTGGGTATCTTAGCAAATCTTATGTAGGAAGACAAATGGCTAGAGCAAAGCTAAAGCTACAACTGGTAAAGAAACAGCAGTCACCCCTATTAACCGGGACAGAAAGATGTTTGGTCATTTTTGTGACATGGACAATGTTCATGGTTTATCTGTGTCCAGCTCTGGTTACAGAGTGGTCTTGTTTTTTATCTCAAACTGTCCTGGTTACAGAGGACCTTGTTTGGTGTTAATGTCCTGTGAAATTGTTTAGGTGCAACAGAACACCGGAGCCTTGACTATGCATGTCAGGGGAGCTCTTAGCAACACCAAGGTCTAGCGGGTAGCACCAGGCCAACTTCTAGAAGTCAAGCACTGCTTTTCTCTTCCTCAGAAGAGTCCAGGAGAGAAGTGTCAGGTGGGATTTCTGTTTTCCAGGAGTTGGGCAGAGAGGTTCTGTAGCCATGTGCGAGAGAAGTAAGGACAGGAGGGTCGAGTGGGTTCTTAAAAATGACAGGACACTGTGTCCACTTCATGGTTTTCACAGAATGTTTCTTTTTAATGTAAAATTTAAAATAGAAATTAAAAATGAGCAACTTTGAGTTGCCTTTTAGTTGCTGGGCTGTGTTTCTTCTCTCGTGATACTGCTTTGGACCAACCATGTGAGTCAGGGTCTTAAAAGGGTGAGCTCTCAAAGCCAAACACTCCTGAGCCACTGTCACAGAGCCGAGCTGGCTCCAGCTGAAGCAGATGGCTGGGGCACGATGGTGTTGGAAGAAGGGGCAGAACCAGAAGGGCACCAATCCGAATCCAGGCTCGAATGCCTGCTGCCTCCACCTGAGGAGATCCAAGAAGACAGAGCCCCCCTGGGCTCCCAAAAAGCAGCAGCCTTGACCGCTGGTCTGACTTCTGGGTCTCAGTTATTCCCCACCAATAAACCTTATCATCTAAGCATGTCAAGATGAGGAACCTGGCCCCTGACCCCAGGCATGCTGACTCTGTGGGAGAGGGAGAACAGCCCACACCAACAGCAGAGAGACTTGGGAGCTGAAGGGGCTCAGCAAAGGGCCCCCAGCCCCCTTCCGAGGATGGAGGGATGGAGCATTTCTGGGCAGAGCCAGTATTCATAGGATAGAGGCGTGCAAAGCAGCGGTGGGAGAGACAGAGGACCCAGGAGGGGGGAAATGCGTGGAGCAGAGTGGCAGATGCATGCAGAGCGTATTTTGAAGATAGAGGTGCCCAAAGGCCAGGACCTTGAGACCCAGACTCCATCCAGCCTGTGACCCCTAGCCAGCCACAGGGCATCTGCATATGTCCAGCACGGGAAGGAACCACCGAGCGCAGCAGGAGTGAACACACAAGTCAGCAGTCCCTGCGCTGGCCCAGGTGGCTGGCCAGGAGCGCCTAGACAATGCAGCGTAGTGAAAGAAATGGAAACAAAGGGGGCAAAAACAGGGGAAAGAGCCCGCGGTGGGAGTCAAAAAGTTGGAAGAGTTTTGGAAATAGGGCATCTGTAGAGCTGGTCAAGGGGTACGTTACCACCCGAACGGAACTGTGCTTAGGGCCAGAGGCAAGAGTCCCAGGCGGGTCTGCTCTCTTGGCCATGCTTGAAAGGAAGGGGGTGGCCGTCCGGAGGCCTTGGGGCCCGGCCTGGGCCTCCCCCCAGAGGGGCTGGAGGGGGTGGGGGCCCAGGGATGAGGCTAGCGCACCACGGGCGCTGACGGAGCGGGCAGGCCAGCGCAGTGTTGCCCTTCCTCCCCCAGTGCTCCTGCTTCTCCGGCTCAGAGCAAGAGGCCTGTGCCCCGCGAGGAACTAGAGCCCACCCACCCCTGAGCCCGGGGCTAGCCACTACGAAGGTGCAGGTGGCTCCCCGGGTAGCGCAGCTGCTTCGAGCTCCCGCCCCTGGTGGCCGGACGTGGCGCCTCCCCCGCGGCGACCGGAGCCTGGAGGTGGGGTCCGGAGCCGGAGCCCGGGGCTCTGATGTCACCGCGCGGCCGCGGGCGCCCATGAGCACCTCTCCGGCTGGAGCTCAGGTACGCGGCGAGGCGGGGGCCAGGCAGCGGGATCGCGTGGCGGCGGGGTCGGCCATCCGCTTGCCAGGAGAAGGCAGGGTGAGCCCCACTGCGAGGGAGGGCTGGGGGGCCGCGGTAGCTGCGGGGCCACGGGGCAGTCAGTGCGACATTGGGTACGGAGGGGTGGATTCCGCGCTTCCAGTGGCGTCCCTGGGGCCGGTGCTCTTCGCAAAAGGCTGGAGGCGGGCATGAGACCTGCCCGAGGCGAAAGCTGCCGGTGGGGTGGGGTTAGGGGCGCTGGAGCGCTTGGGAGGCCAAAGACCGCCAGGGTCTTACTCCACGACCCTCCGCTCCGCCCCTGTGCCGGGGACCACCGGAGCTTCCAGGTCCCTCCCGCCCATGACCTCGCTGCCCCCCAGCTTGCGTTCTGAGTCCTCCCTCCTCGACGGCAAACCCAACAGGAAAGGCCGAGAAATGAACCGGCCAGCCGCCATCCGCTCTCCCAGCGTCCCCGGGACCCCGCTCCACCGCAGCACCGCGTGACTCTGCCGCCCCCTGCGGACGCCAGTCCTGGGCCCCTGTCCTCCCTCGCATGCCTGGACTCAGAGCTTGAATCCTCAGGTACGTAGTCCGACCACACCAAGGCCTGCTGCCCCAGATGCCATCAGCATCCCGCATTTCCTGCGCGACATTGAGCGGGAGGCTCTGGGAGAGTGGGGGAGGGGCGCTGGGGACTGGGAGAGCCCTGGGACTTTCCCGAATGATTGCCTGGCCAGGCCTAGTCTGGGGTGCTTGGATTCAAGACACCGCGCGGGACCCAGAAACTCAGTCTGGCAGGGAGACTGCCTTGCAGGAGTGTCCCCTCAGTGAGCCTAGTACTGGGGAGAGCCATCCCGGAGGGGCGGCCTGGAGGACCTCTCTAGAGAGGTCGTATGTGAGGTGGCCTTTGAGAGAGGTGCCACTTAATTCCTGACCACTGTTGGTCATGTGAGTCTGTCTGCCTTTCTGGCCCCCTTGCCTGGATCTGTCTTGGTATAGTTTTACCCACTGGAAGCTGTCTTCATCTGTATCCCCAGCAACCTCTAACTGAAAACCTGGGCCAGCCTGCTGGCCTGGTCCAACCTCCCCCCTGAAGTCCTGACCCACGGCGCAACTTCTCAACTACCAGACTTGCCACCAACACTGCAAAGCCCACAGGCCCCAGACTGAGTGAGCCCTGGGCCCCTGGGCCGGTCCCACCTCAGCTTCCTACTTCCTGAGCCTGGCACCACACCTCCCAGGCCCCAGTGTAACATGCTGAAGTCCTCTCTCTCCTTCCTCTCTTGCTCTTTCATTCAGGTGACACTTATTGCACAAGCCCTCTCCCACGCCCCACGGGACCCCAGTCGGGTGGCTTTCTGGCAGGGCATCCATTCTGCTGCCCTGCTCTGGTGAGGCTTTGGCAAGAGAGCTCTTCGAGCCGCATCCTCTGGGCTTCATTGCAGGCCCTGGCTCTGCAGCCCAGCCCACAGCTGGCACTAACGCTGGTGCTGGGGCTCTTGGGCTGGGGCCGCCCCCAGCCCCAGGCACTGGCTGCACCACAAGAGGCTCCCTGTAGCCAGACAAGTGTGAAAACTCCTTACTCTTTGTGCTGAGGCCCCAAAACATAGTAAAGGAGTTGGACTCTCCTGGCGTGGCAGGTTCTGCAAAGGTGTGAGCCTCCTGCATGGGTATCAGCCCGCTGGGACCACCCTTGCAAAAGCATCCCAGAGATAAGTCAAGGGCTGTAAGAAAATAGGTACATACCACATTGTTATGATCCGCTCGAGCTGTTTTTATTTGGTGAACTCAGAGTTCTTCTGTCAACGCCGTGGCTCACAAGTAAGATAGAATTTTCAAGGCCTTTTTTGAGGAAACATCTTTGTGCTTGAACCAGCACCCGTGCCTATAGGTGCAGCAAGCCGACTGCCCTGGACAGGCATGGGTGATGTGAGCCAGAATGACTGGCACTCCCAAGCTGGGATCAGAAGGGTCAGAAGAGAGAGGACTAGTGTCTGGGCAGCTAGGATGGGTTTCCTAGAGGAGATAACGGTCCTCACAGGGCAGGGCTGCTACTTAGGGCAGCTTGTCTTCCTGAAGTCCAGAGTGGAAGCCCTCTGCGAAAGAGGTCCCAAGCCTCAGTGTGAGGCCCAATCTGCACGGCTGGCCTTAGTGAGCATAAAGATGCCTCCAGGGGGTTGAGGTCAAGGTGGTCTGGTCCCAAGATGGTCAGCTGAGAGCCTCTCCAGGGAACACTGCAGGCACTGCCTCTCCCGTTAGGAAATGCTGTATCCTCTTACCGCTAACCTCCCTACCTGCCCTGCTCAGCAATCTGTAGCATGTGGGGTCACAGGGAAGGGGGAGGGAGGGTGATCCTAAGCTCCAAATAGTGTCTGGGAGGCTCAGATGAGCCTGCTTTTCAGTTCCTGCACCAGCTGGGGGCATCCTCCTCTGCACTCCCCTCCCAGCAGCTCAGAGAAGGCAAGTCCTCCTCCTAAGTCCCCTAGCTCGTTGGGAGCCCCAGTTTCCCAAGACTCAAAGCTGCTCTTACCTCTGACCGAGGTACACCCACCCAACTCTTGCACTGGGGAGGTATAGATTTCTGGTTGGTCCTGCTCAAAGCTGTACTTGCCTGCTTTTTTGGTTCCTCATAAAGCATGAGTATGCCTCACCCAGTCTGCCCCCTTCCCCAGAGAAGACAAATAGGGAGGAGAGAAGAGGGGACAGAAGCCAAGGAGCCCTCTTCCTTCTCCCCCATCTACTCCTTACAAGTTGGCTCCTTCCCTTGCCATCCAATAAGCATTTCTTTAGCATCAACTACAGGCTGGGTACTCAGGGTCCAGAAATGAGTGAGCAGGGGGCCTGTCTTCAGGAAGCCCCAGGTGGGAATGGGAAGAAGGAACCACAGGCAAGCCAACAATTCCAGTGCAGGGTGATGAGGCGTGTGATGGGGGAAGTTCGGGATACTGTAGGGGACCCAGAAGGTCAGGAGACCTCTAAGCTGAGCCCTAGTGGAGAAGCAAGAGTAACAGAACAAAGAGGGAGTGAGCTTGTAATTACCAGACAAAAGGCAGTCTCCAGAAGCAGGGACCGTGTTGTACTGGAATCCGCCAGTTGTTTGAGGCAAGGTGGGGGCAACTGTTTCCCACAGTGGAGTTTGGGCTGTGTTGGAGGCTTTGGGCAGCTGGGGAACCTGGGGGGTGGAGGGGACTGCATTTCAGCAGGGTTTCCTTCTAGAAAATTGGTTCTAGCTGCAGTAAGACTGGAGGCAGGCCCAGATTCCAGGCAGGGCTCTGCTCCTACCAGCTGTGTGCCCCTGGGCACATCATTCCCCCCCCAGAACCTCAGTGTCCTCATCTGTAACATGCAGATAGCAGTAGGGAGGAGCAAGGCAAATATTTGTATAAAGCATGTAGGGCTGGAGTGCAGCTCTGGAGCTGCCCCTGCCCCCTGCCCTGGCTCTTCCCCTCCCCTTTCTTGGCTTCCCAGTCATCTTAGAACGTTCTTGACCATTGTTTATCAGGGAAGGATCACATGGAGAAGCTTAACAAAGCGCCCGGAAGCAGCCCGGGTGGGACAGGGCTGGGGAGGGAAGGAACATGGATACATTCCCAGTGCTCCAGAGGATACTAGCCAGGAGAGCCCCAGCAGGGAATGGGCTGGGGGCCAATTCCTTTCCCTAAGCTGAGGCCTTCAACCTCCAGAATTGCTCCCTGGGGTTGGCCCTATTGCCCATGGCATCTCTGATCTGGAGGTAATGCCAGCGCTTGAGACGGTGTGACTAGAGAGGGTCAGTGTAAGCAGACTGTCCTCTTACTCTGAGCTCCTCACCCATCTCACCATCTATGTTTTTGAAGGCCCCACGGAGCCAGCCGGCCCAGCGCTCATCTGCACAGCCATGGAGGCCCTGGGCCCCGGGGACGACCGCGCATCCCCAGCCTCATCCACGCGCAGCCTGGACCTGCGGCGGCTGTCCGTGCGCGCCGACTCGGCCTACAGCTCCTTTTCTGCGGCCTCGGGCGGTGCCGAGGCGCGCACGCCATCCCCAGGGAGCGATCTCCTTCCGTACCTAGACTGGGACTACGTGCGCTTGGTATGGGGCGGCCCAGCCCCCGCCCGGATCAATGCAGCCCTGCATGCCTCCTCGCAGCCCCGGCCCGCGGCCGCCGCACACAGTGGGCCTTGTCCCCCACAGGTGCAGGGGGCCCCGGGGGTGCTCAGCAGGCAGGCCACCCCACTTCTGTACGCGCTGGCAGCCGAGGCGGAGGCCGCAGCGCGGGCCTCCGAGCCGCCCAGCCCTCCGGCCTCGCGGGCTGCCTACCGCCAGCGGCTGCAGGGCGCACAGCGGCGAGTCCTCCGGGAGACGTCCTTCCAGCGCAAGGAGCTCCGCATGAGCCTGCCGGCCCGCCTGCGACCCATGACCCCCGCGCGGCCCCCGGCTGCGCATCCGCGATCTGCTTCTCTCGGCCACCCTAGCGGGGAAGGGGAGCCGGCGCGCTCCGGGGTTCCTGCGCCAGGCACTGCCGGCCGGGGCCATCTCGCCAACCAGCAGCAGAATTGGTGCTTCTCGGAGCCAGGAAAGCTGGATCGTGTGGGTCGGGGCGGGGGGATGGCCGGGGAATGCTCAAGTGGGGCCTGCTCCAGCTTTGGCCTCACCAGGCCAGAGCCTCAGGAATTGCAGCATCCTGCGTTGGCAGAGTTCGAAGGTCACCAGATCAGATGGCTGCCCCGAGGCATAGGGGACCCAGAAACCCGGTCCCTGAAGCTCGACCTCACCTACAGACCTGCTCGCAGGAGTCAGAGCGCTTCAGGGGAAGCTTTGGGTCCCTGGGGAGACCCAGGAGGGGTCATGCCCATTGTCCAGGTATGGAAGAGAAGGGTTGCAGGCTTGGGGTGGGGGGGCATCTGGAAGACTGAAAACTGGAGCCACAGTTCATCCAACCTCTGCCTTTCCAGGCTGTGTCTCAAGGAGCAGAACCCCCCAGACCATTATTTCAGACCAAACATTCCAGGTGAGAGACATGGATCACTCTTGGGAGGAGGCGGCTTCCATAGCTCTTGCCCAAGAGAGCAGAGCGCCTCATTCTGATGCTGTCTTTTGCAAACCAAATCCCCAATTGCCTTCCTTCCTGGTCACTGTGGTCAGTGTGGGGTCTCTGCCTCCAGGTTCCTGACTCAGAAGGAAGCTACAGTGGTGTGTCCTGCAGAGGGTCGCCAGAGCAGTCCCACTGACTGTGAGCACAGGGTCCCAGAGACCTGCATGGTGTCTGCCCGACTCCCTTCCCTTCCTGATGATGATGTCTTCCTGGAAGAAGCCCCGCTGGTCAGGAGATTGCCTCTAGACTCCCATGCACCCCCGGAGCTCCTAACCAGGTGAATTCTCTTGCTTGCAAGCAGAGCGCAACACTCACTTCCCACGCATAGCTACAAATTGCCAGGGGTGGGGGCACGGAACCCCCTCCTAGCAGGACCCCGAGAGCCTGGGTGGTGGGGTGAGGACTGGTGGCCCTTGGAGACCACCACTGGTCTTCAGCCAGAGCTTTTCTTAATTGTGTCTCTTCCACTTCCAGTGTCCATGCCTCTGACCTGCAGTGTGGAGCTGGTAAGGCTACAATCCTCTCAGAGCCCCCCCACCACAAGTGCCCAGAGAATGCAGCAGCAGATGACCGCTGGCAGGGGGTAAACAGTTCTGTGGGTGTCTCCAGGCCCACATGCTGTAGCCCCCCTGGGAATGCAAATGGTGACATCCCAGCCATTGACTCCACTGGACTGCTGATGACTGACTTCCCTGCAGCTGCAGAGAGTGACTTTCTCAAACCTCTCCCAGTGGGTGCCCTGGGACCTCCAGGCAATGATACCCAAGGGTCTCCTGATGAGACTGCCCCGGTTTGGGGCACTGGCCAGTCTGGTTCCCAGCCAACATGGCCTAGTCCCCGCCTGGAGGAGCTGGTTCAGGAGCTGGTCAGCCTGGATCCCTCTCTGAGTGACACTCTCACCCACTATCCCAGCCCAGAGCCACCTCTGGATCTGCTGGATGGGCTGATTCCTCTAGCTGAGGTCTGGGCTGCAATGAGACCAGCCTGTGGCAAGGCTGGAGAGGAAGCTGCTGGTACTTGGGAGCCAGGGTGAGTGAGGGTCACCAGCAACGCAGGAGATTCTGAGCCCCTGCAGTATGGGGCATGACAACCCATGAGCTCTGGCTTTATCCCCAGGTCCTACCTATCTAGCTCCATCCAGCTTCTGCCAACTTCTCAGGAGGAAACAAGGCCTGAAAACCTTACCACCCACCCTGTGTCTGAGCCAAATAGCAGCATCCAAGCCAAGAAAGTGAGTGTGGTGGGGCTGGTGGAAGGTGGGTGGGACAAGAGACTGGAGTTTGGCTTAAAAATCTGGCCCCAGCTTTAAGTACCCACGCCCTCACTGCAGGCGGAGTTGGCGGACCTCCTCCAAAAGATGCTGCAGAACCTTCAGGCTGAGCAGGAGCAGCTGCAGGGGGCAGCCCAGACCTGGGCCAGGCGGGGAGCTGCGCTGGAGGCCGCGGTGGGCCAGGCCTGTGCACCCCGCGAGCTAGAGCGGTTCAGCCGGTTCATGGCTGACCTAGAGCGTGTGCTTGGCCTTCTGCTGCTACTAGGCAGTCGCCTGGCTCGCGTACGCCGCGCACTGGCCCGGACGGGGGCAGACAGCGACCCCGATGAGCAGGTAAAGGGTTCAGGCTGCGGGAGAGCAGGGCAGCGATGCACGCTCGCCCTGCTCACCGTACCTCTCCCCGTGGGCTCCAGGCCTCTCTGTTGCAACGACTTGGGCTCCTGCAGCGGCAGCAGGAGGATGCCAGGGAGCTGAAGGAGCATGTGGCGCGGCGCGAGCGGGCTCTGCGCGAGGTTCTGGTGCGGGCACTGCCTGCTCGGGAGCTGCGCGCCTACTGCGCCCTCCTGGCCGGCAAGGCCGCTGTCCTGGCCCAGCAGCGCAGCTTGGACGAGCGGGTGCGGCTCCTTCAGGATCAACTGGACGCCGTCAGGAGCAGCCTTGGCCATCGACCGCCATCTCCCAGGCTGGCCTCCCTCCCGGGGAACCGTCCTCCCGATAAACCGCCCTTCCTTGCTCTGCTTATTTAGTTATGGCGGCGGAGGTGGGGAGCATTGGCCCTTGCCGTTCACCCACGCCGCTGGGGGTGACACTGGTTTCTTGGGTGCTTCTCCCTCGGGGTGGGGATGATCTAGGCTGGGCCCTTCCCGGGTACTTCTTCCAAGTATTGTCATGTGGCCTTACCCAAGTTTTGTGGATTATTTGGTAATTAATTTATGGATTTTATAAACTGCAGTATTCACTCTTCTTGTAATGAGAGAAGGGCTTGGTCAGAGTGGAGATAAGTCCGAATCTCAACTGAAGATGCAAAACAGCCTCTTTTTCCTCTCAATAAAAACTGATGTGAGAAGTGCATATGCCACCCAGTATGTAGTTTGGGGGAAGGATCTTGTTTACTGATTACAGACACCAACCCTGCAGGACTAGAGCTGGAGAGGGATTTGTTGGAGGGTGTCAGTGAGGTATGGAAATCTAGGAAGACTGGAGAACCAGGTTTACAAACAGTTGGGACCAGGGTATGCTAGGCCCTTAACTCCACTACCAGTGATCCCTCACTGTTCTGGTGACCGCATCACCACCAAAGCCAGGCCTGATTGGCTGAGTCCAGGTCTCCTTGGCCGGTTTTACCCAAGCCACCAACCTCAGTGGTGGCAGTGGGGCACTGCCTCCCTTCAACACTCAATGGAAAAAGTCCCCAAATGGAAAATGAGTTCAGATGCTCTACTGCCTAAGAACCCTGACAAATGTTCAGTACATTTGGACATTTGGGGACATTCATTCCAAGAGCTTTCTTCCTCTCCCAATTGTGTCATAAAAATAGAGTTTCTCCTGCTCTCCTTCGAGACTCCACTGTGTCAGGAAGGCTTGAGGAGGGCATCAGGGGATGGGAACAGGCGGTGAGGCATGGGGACATGGAGACCTACCATGTGAGGGCCGAGGACCTGGAGAGGCAACTCAGCTACGTGCTAGAGACACCCATCTGGGGGTGGGTTGGGGTTGGGAAGGAGGAGTTAGGGGCTGAAGCAAAGGACACACACTCTTCTCTATTTGTGCATCAGCCCCGTGTGCACAGAATCACTGTTAAGTTCTCAAATATATGTGAAAAATCTGCTTTAGTATTTATAGCTGAAAATGCCAAGGAGAAGAGCATTGTTCATGCAAACCTTCAGCATATTTTTGGAACTTGGGCACATTAAAAGGCATGTATGTGTGTATTTAAAGCCAACTGACCCCAAAGTGAGAAATCTCTGCTTCTGGACTTGTTTTCTGATCCGTTTTGTCACTAAGTGCAACTGACTGGGAATTTTAAATGGTTGTATTCATAGCAAACAAATTAGTTATAACAGTCATGCTATTGAGCACAGAACAATGCTCACACTGTGCCTTCTTATAAAAAATATATGGGGCTCCTGCTGAAGCTGTTGTGGGTTCTAACATTATGCTTTGAACACTGGGCAGAGCCTCTGCTCCAAGGCCTTCAGTCTAGCAGGGCAGCTGGCTTCTAGATGCGTTCTGGATGGAATCTACTTATTTCTGACTTTTGCCCTGTACAGGTGCCATTGCATTCTCTGGTTGTAATATTCTTAGAAACACACTTAATGGGGTCCAGTAGGCCAGTGGAAATGGTGTATTTCAGACAAAGCACTCCCAGGCCGCCATGGGCCTCGGGGCCTGGGGAACAGCATCTGCCATTGTCCAGTTAAATTGCACTTTGGTTCTGTGCTGAGTTTTTCCATGGGGAAATACGACGCTTCTCTGCTTGTCCCTACCACATCAGGGGAGCCACCAAAGTAGATGGACACCAACTGCACCGTCCTTTCACGTTGCCTCTGTCTCCTTCCTGCCCCAGTTTATCTCCCTCCCACACCGTTATTCCTTCGCACGGCAAGAATGAGCCACCGTAGGTGTTCAGTGTTGGTACCACAGACCACAATACTCGCAGGGCCCTCGGAGCCGGTGAATTTCATCCTCCAGGACACCGCCAGCAGAGGGCACTGTTCTCACGATGAAAGCTGCTATCTACACTTGAACACCTACCTGCAGCTCCCCCAGCTACCAGGCCCTCTGGGTAGCCACTGGGACTTTGCCTGGCCGTGCAGAGCAGTGTTGCTGCTGGGCGTTTTTGCTTCATTCGGAAAGCAGTTCTGGCGAGGCAGCCCTGGGAAGGCTGGCTCGCTTTCCTTTGTTGCCGGTTAATGAGAAGCGAGGGGGAGGGAAGCCGGGGTTGTTGATCTCGAGTATCAGTATCGAGAAGACTTACTTAGTCCTCCAGGGTAGAACAGAGGGTTTCACGGTTCTCGGTTGGGGTTTCTGGCTCCACCTTTTGAAGTCCCCTGCGTCCCCCGCCTGCTAGTCTGGTCCCCGCTGCCTCCCGGCTCTGCCCTGGGCCGGCCTGGGCCGGCGAAGGCTGGGGTTGTTGCTGAGCAACAGACAGCCCAATGACCGCCTCCGCGGCTCGCCTCCTCAGCTTCCGCTGCTGTTCCTAATATGAATGTAATTGGTGTACTTTTACCTTCAGTCTGCAAATTGGAAATGCCGGAGGGAAGCAGTGTTCCGCGTGCTCCAAAGCGGCGCGCAATCTGCCTTGAACAGCCTGCTCCGAACACCACGTACCTCCTCGAGCGGCTGGCGAGAGAACCTCGGAGATCCTCACCGCCAAAGACCGTGGTGCTGGCCATTCACATGTAAATCGCAGGCTTAAGAAGGAATTTAGGTCAACTGTAATTGAGGGCCAAAGAGAGGGGAGGTGAAAGGGAAATCTGGGGGTGGGGCTGGGGGACGGCAATTGCTATAAAGCAACCTTCTTAACCACCCTGCAGTTATTGCCACAGCTTGGCCGCAGCTTTTTGTTGTTGTTTATTTTTAGAGAGGGGAAGGAAGGGAGAAGGAGAGGGAGAGAAACATTGATGTGCAAGAGATGCATCAATCCATTACCTCTCACACACACACAACTGGGGACTTGGCTCACGACACAGGCATGTAACCTGACTGGGAATCGAACCGGGAATCTTCTGGTTCGCAGGCCGGCGCTCAATCCACTAAGCCACACCAGCCAGGGCTTTGACCATAGTTTAGATGGCCACGTTGGGTAGTTTACCTGTTGTCTTTGAATTTTAAATCAGCATCAACTTCCTACTCGGACTTTTTCTGGAGGAGCGGTCTGCACGTACCTACTCGTTGTCTGTGTGTGTGTGTGTGTGTGTGTGTGTGCGCGCGCGCGCGCGCGCGCACAGGCATCTCTCTCTTGCTCTCCCATTCTATCGTTCTCTTTCCCCAACCCCCTCCCTTCTCCCTCCCCTCCTCCTCCCTTTCTTTCTCCCTCTTCCTTCTTTCCTCTTCCCAGTAGTCACACCTGAGGCCACCTCTGCTTCAAAGTTCAAGTGCAGAGGTGTGGCAGTTCTGGAATGACAAGGCCAGGACAGAGGTCCAAGGCAAAAAGCCATCTGGAGAGCAGAAGTTTATTTATGCAACCATTTTAAATGGTCAAATAATTTCTTCCAGAAAAAGGCCCAAAAGAGGGGAGAGTGCATGTCTTGGAGGTGCATAGCTTTATAACTGTAAGCTGAGGGCTGAACTGCGACTGTAGTTCTGGAAGGCGGGGGTAGAGATTCAAGAGGAATGTGAATTAACAAAGACATTGTTGATAGCTATTTTAACTAAATGGATATTACATAAAGAATATGGAATAATTTCCCCTTGTTGGAATACGATTTCCCTAGCAAAGTCAATTGTTATTTATGTAGACATTTATTAACACGGTAAAAGAATGGTGAAGCAAAACCACCAATCTGAGCTTTTTTGTTCTGGAGTGTAGCCAGATACCCCTGTGGAACCAGCTTGGCAGCCCTGGTAATATTTCAGGTTGGTTTGCAGTTAACAAAGAGCTCTACCTACTCATTTCCTATGCAAATCTCCCCACAGGCTGTAGCATAGGTACTGCCAGTCTTATGTCCCACAGAAAATAGCGATGGAGCTTGGAAAACTGGGTGACTTGCCTGATGTCACTAAATGAGTAAAGGGCTGAGATTGAGACCACCTTGCTTTTCTGCAACAGGACATTGTAATGGGAAGAGCACAGGATGCCATCCCAGGCTCATCCTTACCTAGCTGTGAGGCCTGAAAAAGTCATTTACAATTTCTCTAGGCTTCAGTTTCCTCACTTTAAAATCAAGATGCTAACAGTACCTACGTTCAAGGTTGTGGGTAGTGCCTGCAAAGTGTTTAGAACTGTGCCTGGCACTTAGTGAACAACAGGTCATGCATGCATTCCCCACACCCTGGTCTCCATTAGGTAAGTGAGACACGCTCAACCACAACCTCCAACCTTCTGCAAAGGAAATATAAAACTTTATTTAAAAGCTTGCTCTGGACAAGACTCATGTATCTATTAAACATCAACAATTTTCCCCATTAAAAGGAGTGATTCTCTGCCCTGTGAGAATTCTAACCAGCTCAATCGCCTTAACTTATAAACAATTATAAGTTAATTGCGTGTCAGTTGGAAATACCCTTCCGCAGGTGTACTTCCTTCTAGGTGACATATGGTTCTTGAAACCTTCCCATATGTACACCAATCCATAGTTTCCTGCTGACTTACCTTACAGCTGCAGAAAGTCTTGGCCTGCGATGAAAAAGGTGGTTTCTAACACCTGAGTTTTAGGCTTATTGGTCGTAAACTCTTCCCAAATGTTTTACCTCATTGAGAAGGCTCCCAGCACACCTTTGGCAACACAAAGATTCTTCTGGCAGCTTGAGTAACCCTCCTCTGATTTCAGTGTTCAATAAACATTAGTTATTGTAATTACTACCCTACTGGTTTAGATTTTGATCTTTCTCAAGGTGAGTCATTACTGTGTTTGTATGACCTTTGTTACCCTATTTTAAGTCAAGCCTCTCTTTTACCATGAAAATCTCTAATATTTTATTGTCTTATAGACTTTCAGTCACTCAGATTGCTATAATTATTGCCGCCCACAATTTTTCTGCAGAGGCAGAAGACTTCATTTGCATTTTTAAATAATTTATGCAGATTAGCTAGAGTTCCAGGCAAGGAAGAAGGTGGGAAGGGTCAGATCAGAGCTAACATTTATCTACCATTTTGGCTACTGTATCCACATGTGGTTGACTCGGTTTATTTTGCAGAGCTATTCAAGTTCTTTCAGAAATAGAATGCTTGAAAGTGGCAGAAGAAAGGTGAGGAGAATAGGAAGAAATTAAGTAGATAAAAAAAGAAGAAAAGAGAAATACAGTGGCAACAGGGGGTGGGGGAGATGGAGAAAGATATAAGGGAATAAATGGTGATGGACGGAGATTTGACTCGGGGTTGTGAATATGCAATACAGTGTAAAGGTGATGTGTTGTGGGATTGTGCACCTGAAACCTGTATAATTTTGTTAATCAGTGTGACCCCAATAAATTCAATAAAAAGGAAAAATGATAATAAAGAGAAAAATACAGTGGCAAGAGCTGTAGAAGAGTCAAGGGAAGTACATCATCACATAAACAAACAAAATGAGAGATTGTTTATTTCATTGCTTAAGTCAAACCATTCTATGAAGGACTGCCTTAGATAATTTTAGAAGCCTCACTGATATATATACTCGTATATGGCAGAGGAGCCCCACTACACTGTGCCACAAAAGCGATTTGATATAGCTAATGATATGCAAACACAATTTGCAAAAGCAGAGCATTACTACCATTTGGTATTTTAAAAGACTGAGCAAATAGATTCCACATCTTTAAAATAGAAAAAGAGCCATTTTCTTGAACCTGGGAAATCCTGGCAATACCTACAAAACTTTTTCAATTACAGAGAGGAACAAAGGTCCAGAAACACTAAATCACCCTCGAAGGTCACTGAGCAAAGAGATTCTGCACCTACTGTTTTGGAATAAATTGTTTGCTTTCAAATGGCTTTAAAAAATGGATATCGTGTTCTTTCTACTTATACAGAACTTTCATATAAAATCCTTAATTGTATTCATTACTATTTCAGCAGTTATTTTTCTGGGGTAATGCTATAACTTTTTTTTTTAATGATGGCCCAACTTTGAAATATTCACCTACTTCACTGAAAGGCTCAGCCAGATTTGAAAAAAACCACAGATTCAGAAACATGGTACAACAGTGCAATTCACATAAATCACACTTAAAACAATTAAATATTCATGCCAAATCAAAAGAGCCACCCACCAGTGCCAAAGACAGGTGTTTATATTTCACCATAAAGAAAAAAATCGCTAATTAAAAGTATTTGTCCAAATGTCCCTTTTCTCTTGTTAAATCACCTTTACTCCCAAGATGCACTTATTTCCTAATACTTAGCATTCACAGTACAAGTAAAATTAATGACATTTACAACGGTCATATTCTGTGTTCAAGACTCTGGAATCTTCATTGCCTAAAATGAGGTAGATAAACATTTATGGGTTTTGTTGGTTGAGGCTAATTTCCTTTTGATCTATTTAAAAAAAATATTTTTTTTGTTTGTTTGTTTAGGGAGAGTGGAAGGCAGGGAGATAGAGAGGGAGAGAAACATCAATTGTTTGCCCCTTGTAAGCCCCAGCCAGGGACCTGGGCCACAGCTCAGTCATGTGCCCTGACAGTGACATTTTGCTTCCCTGGACAATGCTCAACCCACTGAGCCACACCAGCCAGGGCAATTTCCTTTAAATCTTGATCATTATTTTTTAAAATAGAATCCCAAAATCTTTACCAAAGATTGAAAATGTCTGAGCATTTTGCCTAAAAAAATGGAAAAAATATAATTTCAAAAGGTTATTATAAAAGTTGTTTTACCTCATTTCAATTTAAAGATGGAATAAAAGCATCCAATTACAAAACCACTCGTATCTTAAAGCTGACAAACCATCCAGCCTCACACAACACATAAAGAGACCCTTGTGACTAGCTCCGGCTTGGGAGTGTATAGATGCAGAAGCACTGGGTTAACTCATTCAGGGGCCAGACCAGCTGCTGCCCCTTAACTTTTAATCCTACATTTCAAGTCTCCTCCAAAGTTTAAGCCTGACTTCTGGCGTTCTTCATAGGAAGCTCACTGAAATCTTGAATCCCACCTCTGGAGATAAGTCAAGCTTCAGAAAGAAGCTGGAGGCATAGGCTCACCTGGGTAAAACAGGGTGCAGTGGACAAGATTAGAAACTGGATGGAGTTGAAAGTGTTGGGCTGCCTTCATGCTCAAACTTACACTGTGATGGGCAGGCCCAGTTAGATCAACCTCAGGGACTGTCAGGCTGTGGGGGGCAGGCTGGGCATTAAACCAGCGAAGGGCACCGGAGTGGACCGACGAGGGATTTCTGAAAAGGCCGGCGCGCCACTGCGGGCCTTTGTCCTTTTACGAGGAGCTATGGGCGAGGCACCCAAGAACTTGGTGAAGGAACCCGACTTCCTCACGCCTCGAGCCAGGTCCTGGAACATCAGGTCGTCTGCCAGGACGCCCAGAAACGCGCTGGTGGTGGAACTTAGGATGGTGGCGGCCACCTGCACCGGGCGCCGGGCCGCAAGACTGCCACAGCCACCACCGATCGCATTGGGTTCGGCAGAGCCTTGGAGGCCGGGGTCGCCCAGCAGGCGGCGCAGCGCATACGAGGCGCCCTGGGGCAGGTACTGGTAGGCCCGCCGCCCGCTGTGGTCACGCACGTGCACCTGTGCACCCAGGCCCACCAGCAGCACCGCGGCATCCTCGTGGCCGTGCAGAGCCGCCAGGTGCAGTGGCGTGTAGCCGCCGTGTGAGCGCGCGTTCAGGTTGATTGGCACGCCCCCCCGCTGCGACACCTCCACCAGCTGCAGAGCCATCTCACGGTCCCCGCTCTTGGCGGCCCAATGCAAGGCGGTGAAACCAGACATGAAGTCACGCTTCGCGGCCAGGCCACCGTCGCGTAGCAGCAGCCCGTGCAGCTGGTGGGTCCAGCGGCCAGTGGCCGCCCTCACTAGCCACTCGTGCTCGGCCGGCTCCAGGGGCACGGCAGACGGTGGAGGCGCGACGGGCACTTCTTCGGTGTCGGGGCTCAACAGGCGCGGGCAGGCCCGCGACAGGCGCCTCAGATGCGGGGAGCGGCCCGGGCCCGGGCCGAGGCCCAGGCCGGACTCCTCCACTGAGAGCCGCCGCAGGAGCGGCGGAGAGCTCCGCGGGCTCGGCTCCTCCGACAGCTGCCGGCGCATGCCCTGCTCCTCTGCTCGGATGCGGAGCGCTGCGGGCCCCGGGACGCAGCGCACCGGCAGCATGCAGGGCTTCTGCGGAGGCACGCGGCGAGGGGGCGTTGGCGGCCTTGTGGTCGCCCCAGGTCCGGATTCCGGGTCTGGCGGCTCTGCGTGGGGTAAGGCGGCCTCCGACGGTGCCCTAGACGGTGCAGCCACGTCTGCAGGGAGGCCCTCGGAGAGGTGGGCCGGCCCCAAGGCTGGGAGCCCTGGGTCGGAGGGCCGCCCTGACTGCTGGGCTGGGGGGCTTAACAACCGCTCCCCAGTCTGCTGAGTGAGCTCAGGGGCTGGAGCCCCAGGGCTGTCCCGTGGCTCCGATGGCGGGGCCGGGTCCTCAGGTGCTTCCGCCGACGGCTGCGCCGAGGCCAGGCATGCAGCCCCCGAGGCAGCGGCTTCCACGTGTGAGAGCGACGTGATCTTGGACGGCGGCGCTAGTCGCTCGGCGGTGCTGGGGAGGCAGGAGGGCAGCGGCTCTGGTCCCTCTCTGGGCCGCGGCTTCTTCAGCACCACGAACTTGACGCCGTCGAACTCCTTCACCATCGCCACGTCGTTGACGAACTGCTTGAAGCGGTCCCTGCGGGCAGCGCGGCCGCGCGGATCGCCAGCATCCAGCAGCGGCTTGAAGCGGCTCAGCAGCTCCGAGTTGCGCACCTTTCCGCCGTGCTCGTGCAGGAAGCCCAGCACCGCCGCCTGGCTCACCCCGGCGGCCGCGGCGGCCGCTGCCGCGGCGAGGGCCATGGTCAGTGCTGCCCGGCCGCCCGCCCCCGCCACCGGCCTCCGTTCCCGGCTGCTGGGGCAGGTGGACGGCCCGGCGCCCCCTGCTACGCGCCGGAGCCGGGGTTCCGGGAGCCAAGTCCGCCTCGGCCAGGCTCACCTGATCGTGTCCACCGAGGCTGGACGGGCGTGTCCCTGCAGCTCGACCGCGGTCAAATCAGCGCCGCAGCGCCTGGGTGTCTCCGGGAGCAAGGCACTGGGGGCCGCGGCGCGCGCCCACCTCCGCAGCAACGCCGGCCCCCAGTCTTCGGGGTAGGTTTCTGCCTTTATATTTTGTCCAATGGGCGCCGGGCTCCATCCCCCGCGTTCGGTGCTCGTTTTACAGGTGACAGCTGCCACCAGGACCTTCAGGGAGCGGAAATTCTCCACCGCCGCCCCACCCCATCCCGGGAATTAAAGGCGCAGTGCCATGCTGCTGCTCAGCTCCGGTTGCTAGGTGGGTGTGTTTCCCAGGGATGCCGCGGTCGACCCACGAGGCAAGGTTTTATTCCTCTAAGAAATGTTTAACCACCACAAAATGCCGGGAGATTACTTAAAAGCAGTCATATCTTTAAAGACCATCAGCACTTCATGCAATTTACAGCAAAGATGATTTGCTGTGCGTGGTAATGTATGTTACCCCAGGTTTAGAAAAGATAGTTTAAAAATTAAGTTTCTCATGATAAAATAATACATTTTCATAATGGAATAAAACCACAGGAAAACATAAAGAAGAAAAAATATCACTTCAAATCACCATTAACGTTTTGAAATATTTTTATTCTCTCCCGTACACGTTACACATGTGTATGCTTTAAAGTAAGAATGTGAAATTGGAATCATGCTATGTTTTAAAAACTTCACTTAATCCACAAATATTTGTTGAGCACCTTATTTATGCCAGTACCCTTTCAAGTCGTGATACATCAGTTAGCGAGACAGGTAAAGATCCCTGACCTAGGGGAGCTCACAGGTGGTGGTGGGGGTACGGTGGGGTGGACAGCAGTAATATGGTGAATCTGAAAATTGTATAATATGCTAGACTTATACTATGGAAACAATAACGCAGACTAAAACAGAGGAGGGGCTGGGTGCAATTTGGAACCTTGTGTTCAAGGTAGAACTCATTGTGAAAGTCATAATTAAGCAAGAACTTGAAGTGATCAGGAAGTTATGTAGCTAGGTGGGAGGAGAAGGCACCACCAGGACAAAGGTGGGATCAATTTCTTAATTTACAAACACAATCCTACAAATATATAACCAGAGGCACCATACCTTAGTACTATAGTTAGAGCAAGACTCTGGAGGCAAAATTCCACACCCGTATTCTTGCTCTACCATAGGCTACTGGCTTGACTTCTCTGTGACTCAGTTTTCCTCTCTGTAAAGGCGGATGATAATAGTAGTATAGTACTTACTTCATTAGGCAGTTGTGAGGATTCATTGAGAAAATAAACACAAAACACCTAAAACAGTGCTTGGCCCAGAGTAAACATTCAAATTATTTTCAGATGTGTAGCCACTACTGTTATTAATACTTGTTGAAAAGAAAAAGAGAATGGTAAAATGAGAATGATTCCCTTTCCCTAATACCCAGAGGCCATTTCTGTCTTCAGCCCTGTTTCCAGAATGCATATGATACCATCTTTTCCTCTCACTTTAATATTTTATTGCAAGCATTTCCCCCAATGACAATATTCTTTTAAAAATATGATCATGAAGCATCACATAAACATAGTATCACACTTTGCAAATATATCTTAAAATATATCTCTCCAACTTCAAACATGTACAAAGATTTAATTTATTAATAGGGATGATTTCATTAAAATTGAGTGAGATTGGGCCACATATCTATCTTACCAGGGAATATATCTGGTATGAAAGTGTAAAAACTCAATCTTTCCAATTCATGGCTGGGACAGCATCCTGTGCCAATTTCTTCTTTAGTGTATCTGTTTTGTGCTTATTCATTACACCGCATAAGCACCAACTTAACATAGATCCTCCTGTTTTCTATTTGTCTACAGTGCAATTTAGCACACCTTTTAGTGGCTCTTAATGTTTCCCTCGTATACATTTAGTCTCAAGACTAAAATAGAAGTAGATAGGAACTATGTCTTAGAATAACTCAGTGCCCTGGACTCAGAGTCTTAAGGACCATTTGAGCCAACCACCTCTTTTTACAGAATTCATTGGGCACCAGTCAATCTCAGAAAAGATGATTGAGAAGCTGAGCAGACAGTTTTGAAAGCGTTGAGTTAGAAAGACAAAAAATTGGAGTCCTGAAGACACCAAGGAAGGGGAACCCTGGAAATTCCCCATGCTTTGGTTTGGGTACCCAAAAAAGAGCAATACACCATACATAAATAAACCCTAACAATGGCAAAATCCTGCTTCAAATCATCCCATCCTCAGATTTAGGTGAAGGTCATCCAGGACTTCTCGTGGCCCTAGCTTCCTGCTAGAAGCAAAAACATATCCTGTCTGGAGAAAGACCGTCTTAGATCTCACTTTACCTGGCATCATTTTTCAAATACTGTTTCTGGAATTCCATAAGAATTCAACCAAGCAGAAGGAGAAATAATACAAAGGGATCACAAACAGAAAAGGAGAATACAAAGTAGATAAACTCTCATGGGATGCAGATAATAAAGTCACGAGACACAGAATGTTTAACATGATTAAAGAGATAGCAGGCATAATGAAAAGTTAGACAGGGAGCTGGAAACTATTACAAAGAACTAAGTTGAAAAAGACATCACCGAATAATATAATAATCAAAATGAAGAACCCCAAGATTTTTAACAGTACAGTAAGTCCAGTTAAGGAGAGAGTTAATGAACTGGAATATAGGTCTGAAAAAAGTATTGAGAATAAAACATAGCTAAACTAAAGGATTTTTTTTTAAATAGAGAAAAACAAAGACAATCCAATCATAGTACAAACATATGGAGAAAGAAACCTCACTGAAGAGGATGGAAGGAAAAGGTGCTCAACTAAGTAACCATGGAAATGAACAGAGTCTGTAAGACTGAAGACAGAAGAAACTGTGCATACACGCTGTTCTGTGGTTGGTAAATCGTGTCCCACAGGATACAGGTTAACAATTCTGAATTTGCAGTACTCGCACATGGGAATTGCGTGATTAAGTAAAGGAATGGCAGACAGTCGGAACAGGTTTCTCATTATTGCAGAAGAACTTTACAGATAAGCAAGGGAAAATCTAAAACAATCCCTGTCTTAACAGATTAGAGACACTAGTAAGAATTCCTATTTAGCTTAATATGGAAATAGCTGGGTATGCTATGGTTATGATATTTATACGTATACTGTTATTCTTGATAGATACACATATATACACAGGTTAGTGTACACACACATATACTCCTGCTCTGTCAGATGGGACTAGAAGCAGTGTCACATAGTAGCAATGGGCATACCTAGCACCCGGGTCTTGATTTCTAATACCATTATCCAATAACAGAAACCAGGACTCCTTGGCAAGTACCATTTCTTATTCATAGGTGCTTGTCCTGAGGTTTGTTTACTTTTCATTTGAAAATAAAGATTAGTGAGGGCTTGAGGTGGTTAAAGATAACCTAGCACTAAACTGAGAGCTTCTTTTTGTAGTAATTAAAAATACTAAAGTAGACTTGGAAAGGAAGTCACACTGTGAACATGTGAGTCTATGTGACTTCACCTTGATGCCCTTGCTTCTTAGAATCATTGTGTATATTATGACGTCTGCCATGCGGTGAGGACCATCGGCCTAAAGCAGCTCCAGCAAATGGACTGAGTATGAGGCCTCCTAAGAGACCCCAGAATTAGAAACTTCACCATTTTGTTCATAAGGCTTCACAATGTTCGCCGGGGCGCGTACATCCCGGTTCAAGCCCAGCCCAGCTTTACACTGTTGTTGCAGCACAATCGTTCACCACAGTCCCTTTTTCACTCCAATGTGTCCTGACGGGGGACAGTCCCCTGTATGGTCACAGGGTTGACGGTTCACCTGTCCACCATTTTCTGAGCACCCACTCTGGACCTGGCTCTCTGAGAACGAGGTGAAATACAAAGGGGAGCGACACAGTTTCCGGCCCCCAAGAACTTGGGGATGGAGGATGAGGGCAAGGGGGCAAGGGAACCACTGAATGACAAATGCAAAGTGACGAGCCACACGCAGGCCTAGGCCATATGCTGAGATCTCAGGGAAGGGGGACAGATGCATCACAGGACCACGGTAGGTTCCTCAATGCCCAGGGCAAGAAGGTCAGCTGATCAGTGATGGAAGAACAACGAATCGGCTCTGCAGAGGCAGGGAGGGCTTTCCCTCTTAAAACAATCGATTAATTTGTGTTCCTAACATGTTCAGGGCACTGGGGTGGTAAGGATTAAAGTGAGAAAGACACACAGTTTCTGACTCACATTTCTTCAGCAGTTATAGGAAAACCTGCCCTGCCTGGTGAATCATATTATGTGTAGGTAGTCTTGTAATATGTGGAAATCAGTAAAAATCTTTGCAGAAAAAGAATATTCACCATAATTGACTGGCTTTAAAACATAAATTGGATATTACTTCCTTGCTTAAAACCCTTCATGGGTTTGATCACTCTTCTCAGAGTAAAGCCCACGCCCTTCCCGTGGCCCAGGAGCACTGCCCTGTGTCTGCGGCCACGTCTCCTGCAGCTCTCACTCCAGCTCACTGAGCTTTGGTGGCCTTGAGCTCGGGTGCATCCTAAGCCTGGAGCGCTCTTCCTCCAGCGCTTCACAGGTCAGACTGTATAAAGGGAAAGCCCCCCGGACAATGACACCAGCCCAGAGGGAAGCAAGCAAAGCCAGCAGGTCGGGACAGGTGGCTCCTGCTCATGTCACAGAGCACCCAGGCTGCCAGCCAGCTGCCTGCTTCGCCCCCTGCTGGGCCCTGGTGTCAGGAACCTGCCCAGCATGCCCAGACCCTGCCCCTGGCCCATGCTGACCCAGGGGCCTTTGCCCATAAAACCACATTCCTAACTGTTGGGAGTTCCCGTGGCAAAGCCCACGTATGTACCACATCACTGCACGCTTCTCAAACACCATGTGCTCAGCCCCAATCTGTGTAGAGAGGATGAGAAACAAAGACTCCAAAACATTTTTCTGGATCCAATCATCAAGTTTATTTCAAAATCTGCAAAAACCAAGAACTGTATGAAGAACCACCACAAACATGGGAGCAAAGGGGAGCAGGGGAGGGGACAAGGGCCCCAGGAGAACACAGTCCATGAGATGCGGGATCCCCTCCTGGTGGGGGTCCCGTGCGGAGAACGCTGCGGCAGCTCGCACTCGGCGTCGCCCACCGGGCCGGGCCCTGTCACCTGCACGCGCGCACGGTGTCATGGTGTCACGGTGTGCACTTCCGGCGCCGCTCTCACCGCAGCTGTTTGTCGTCCTCCGGGTGCCGTGGGCCGCCCACAACTTCAGAACTTATGTTGGCGCGACTCTTTTCCTTCTGCGCCGCTGCTGGCTCGTGGACGGCCCACAGCACACACACTTTAAGAACCTCCGGAAGATCCTGCGAACCGCCCCCCGCCAGCCCCGACTGGGGGCAGAGGGAGAGCCCGGGCTCCCGCCGTCGGGCTGTGCAGTCGGGACGCGGTTCTCCTCGGCGGGTCCTTCCGGGGCTCCTGCGCTGTTGCCGGCGCTGTCGCGGCGGGGGGCGGTGGGGGAGCCACGGGGGTCACACTGGGGGGCGGGGCTGGGGGTGGCCATCCTGGCCTGGGGGCCGGGGAGGGAAGTGCCGGTCCCGGACGCCAGGCTGGCTTCCGCTGGGGGAACATCCGTCCTTGACCGCGGGCGGCTTGAGGGACCAGCAGGCCCCGCTGTGTTCTCCCCGCCGCTGGAGACGGGGGAGGGGCAGGGCCTAACCCGGATGGTGCGGGCCCTCATCCTGGCGGTGGTTTTCAGAATCAGGTAGGTTCCCATGACCCTGTCATATGTCCTTTGGGTCAATGACCTCTGGATCTGCCCCTTTCCGAACCCCATCTCCTCCATTCTGCCTGTCACCTCGGGGTCAAGGTCACCCCAGCGCGGCTCGATGTACGGCCTCAGTTCTTCCCCCCAGCCCATGTTGACCCATGGGTCTCGCATCACGTCGTCCAGGGAGGGCCTTTCCCTGGGGTCGAGGGTCAATAATTTTTGTAAAAGATTTCGACCTTCTTCGGATAGAGACAGTGGTACCTGGAACTCCCCACTCAGGATCTTACTCTCCACGTCCTCAACTGTGACCCCCTCAACTGGCAAAACCCCCACCATCATCTGAAACAGAACTACCCCCAGGGCCCAGACATCCACCTTCGGGCCGTCATAGCTGACACGCCGGAAGATCTCTGGAGCCATATAGGGCGGGGTGCCACAGAAGCTGCTTAGTGTGTAGTCCACACAGTCCCTAGCAAACCCAAAGTCTATTATTTTGACGTTCCTCTCACCGTCCATCAGGATGTTTTCTGGCTTCAGGTCCCGGTGGACGATTTTCTTCAGGTGACAGTACTGAAGTGCCGATACGAGCTGCCGGAACATGGGTCGGGCTGCTGACTCGGTCATGGGGCCGCAGTTTTCCAAATAATCGAGTAAGTCCCCTCCGCTGACATGCTCCATGAAGAGGTACCTTTTCTTCTTGGTGGTAATCAGCTCAAATAGCTGTGCGATATTTGGGTGCTTTAGTTGCTTATGACAATCAACTTCTTCAAAATAATCACTCTCAAAGCACTGAGTAATGATTTTGACAGCCACCTCTGTGTCCGTTGGCAAGTGCGTGGCCAACCACACCTCGCCAAAGGACCCACTGCCAATGGTGCGCAGGAGCATGTAATCGCCAATGGTGCGCTCCTGAAGGTCAGCGGTGGCTGCTGTAGCCATGGTGGCTACAAGATGAGACAAAAACAAAACAAAAACAAAAGATAAAACAAAAAAAAAAACAAAAAAAAAAAAACGAAAAAATAAATAAATAATAAAAGATAAAGAAAAACAAGTAAGAAAAATTAAAAGAAAGAAAAATAATAAAGGAAAAGAAAAAAATGCAAAATAAATGATACAAAACCAAACCAAACCAAACCGGTAAGCAAAAGAAAACAAACTCGCAAAGGAACGGCAAGAGGCAAGAACAAAGCTCGCAAGTCCTAGTCCAACAGGTCACCACAATCAGCTCCCTGGGCTCTAACGGACAAAATCTCAGCCCCGCCACGGCAGAATATATAGGGTGGGCTTTGCAGTTGCATCACAGTGGCGCCTATGAGGTCAGAGCAGGGCGTGGACCAGGCGTGCGTGGGTGGGGGTAAATTACAGTGGTTTTCTCACCTTTTGGTCTCACAACCCTTTGGCTCTGGAGTAAAAAAAAAGGGATTCCACCTCCCCACCCCTGCCCAATGAGCTTCTTGTTTATGTTGGATATTAAAGATTGATATTTACTTTATTAGACATAAAAGTAGGTAAGTTGCAACAATAAAATAAAATAGAATAAAATAAAATGAAAAGTCTTAGTCTCACGCTCCAGGTCATAGTTCAAATATCATCTGCTTAGAGAAAAACTTTCCTGACCCACCCATTCCTACCTGCCTCACCCAGCCCACCACATCTGTCATCTTCGCAGCACTGACCACAGGCACCTGGTTCTCGTTCACTGTCCGCCCTTCCCACGAAGGCAGGAGCATGACGGTGGTCTTCCCTGTGTCCAGCACGGTGAGTGGCAATAAGACAAGTGGTTAATAAATAGACAAGTTTGGGGTAACAAAAAACTACATGGCAAACTATTTATTTAATCAAAGTGATTCATTAAAATATTTCCCTCAGCCCAAGCTAAATATAATGGACAAAAGGGTTCTGGACGGATACGATGTGCCTGGCACACCTTCCTCCAAAGAAGCCCCTCTTTTTTTCTCCCTAATTGGGGACATTGAAAAATTAATCCCTGCCTTTTGTCATCTAGTAGTTATGGATTGAATGATGCCTTCTAACCCTGTTGCCAAATCTGTTGCTGCCGGAATACAACAAGGACGCCAGCCTGTTAAACCAAGCACACCGTGGTCTGGGGACAGCCAGCTGACCTGGAGTCTGCACGACCCTTCCCCATGTGGGAAGGCCACCCTCCCCTCCACACCTCCACTCTTATTAGGAATTTCTGGACCCAAGGGTAGGTAGGACGATGACCACGCCCAGCTCGAAGCAGCTAGAAGAGCAGGAGACCATCGCCCACTCTCCTCTATAAGATTACAAAGGATCTAAAGTCTGAGGGGTGGGGGATGTTACTTTTTTTATTGTTATAAAAAAATCAATTAATGAAGTAATTCTAAAATAATGGTAACATAGGAAAGGGAGAAACTGGAGATTGCATGCAGGAACCATGGACATGGACTGGGGAAGGGAGGGATTGCTGGGGGAGGGGGGTGCTGGGCGGGGGGGGAGCAAAGGGGGAAAAAATGGAACTATTGTAACAATATAATCTATAAAATGTAATAAAAAAAAAGCTGAGCAATCTAAAAACTTCAACAGTCAACCCCTCTACCAGGGTTTACACCCATATCTAGCCTTTTATGTACACTCTATACTGTTCAATATGATAGCCACACATGGCTTTTTAAATTGAAATTAATTAAAATTAAATAAAAATTTAAAAATTCAAAAAAAATCTCTTAAAAATTCATGTTCTGTCTTCACTCAGCTTTGGAACAAATAAGATAGGAAAGAGGAGAGCTGAAATCTGGGTTTCCAGGTATGTGGGCGCTTGGTGAGGCTGAGGAAAGGCCAAGTGGAGGGAGCCTTGCTCTAAAGATTCAAGAAGATGATCCGTTCCTCCCTCCTGTGGTACTTGCTGGGGGTGCGATGAGTTTGGATCTGCAGTGAGGCTGCAACGTCACTTTACACTCTGAACATCCCTTTCCAGATTACAGAAAGGACATCCCAGGTGGCCCTGAGTAAGCCATGGAGGTAAATTTCTGCGTTACTTAAATGAACCATCTCTGTGGAGAGAAGTGATGATGAAGCTGGTTAATTTCCATTTGTAAACACCCTTGGAAACCTCTGGATGGAACGACTTCTGCAGAGGTACAGAGGGTGCGGTGACATGTTGGCTCCAATTCTACCCTTTTATGGTGGCACGGGGGGAGCAGGCAGTCTTTGAGGACACTGAGGGGCAGTCTCTGGCACGTTTTATTCAGACTAATGCTGAAGCAATTTTCTTTTCAGTATATGGAGTGTGTTAATCACATGTATACATTTCCTAGGAATTATTTTCCTTTAATACGTCTCTGCAAAAGTCTCAGATTTGTGGAAAAGGGACTCTTTAGAGGGATTTGCCTGTGACCTTTTCCCTCCCCAACACTTCAGTTTGTTACTTTTTACCTTATGTTGGTGCTGCTTGGCCCTATGCATGACAATGTCTGTGGCAGAGCTGACTGGGACCCAAAGGACAGTCATTGCATCAATTATAGACAGATGTTTACAAGTGACAGAGATTAGAATAAGCTCAGAAAGGAGAAAAAGGAGAGAATTTCAAAGAAAGCTGCCAGTTTACGACTTATTTATATCCGTTTATAAAACTGGTGTTAATAGCTTCTTAAGCGATAATACCAACAAAATAGAACATTCTTTTACATTTTATTGATTTATTTTTAGAGACAGAGGAAGGGATGAAGAGAGGGAGAGAAACATCTATGTGCAAGAGCTACATCAATTGGTTGCCTCTCACAAGCCCTCAAGTGGGGACCTGGACTGCAACCCAAGCATGTATGTGCTCTGACTGGGAACCGAACCAGTGATTCTTTGGTTCACAGGCCGGCGCTCCATCCACTGAGCCACACCAGCCAGGTCAAGATAGAACATTTTCTGAACTCTTTCAGCAACGTCAATACACACCCAAAGATGCAAAACTGTCAAGGCAAAAGCCAAGCTTTGGGTAACCCCAATTTGAGGTACCTATAGGCTGGAGTGTTCAATTAGGTGAATGAGGTACAAGTTAGGGCTTTTTGTTTTTTGTTTTCTTTTTAATAAAAAACAAATTCATGGATTGGTACCCTTTAACCTTGCAACTCAGGGATTAGTTCACAATATGCAGTGTAGTCCACTCCAGTGAGGCCGGAGGGAGTCCTTGTGGGCATGTTTCACTGACGGACCATGTAGCCAGGTTGTGGGCTGTGATGCTTGGTGCCATCTCCCAGAAGGGCACTGTGGGAAGACTGCCCTATGAACTTGCACTGATTTCAGGGGCCTTCGTAAGTTCTTAGCAGGAAGTTAGAAGGTCTCCTTACTTAAGGCAAGTCCTCACATTCCCTGATCTAACCTCACAGGATAGCCCTTCTGGTCACAAGTTTAGAAGGGGACAGTTGGTATATACCAAAAAGAATTGATCTTTAATTAAGCAATACCAAGGGAAGGCCTTTAGGCCAAGGTAGATTAAAAGAGTCAACAGATTTTACCAATTGAATTTTACGCATCTGGTCAGTTTGTTCTATCAAACGAGAGGGCTGGGGGTGATGAGTACGATAAAATTGCTGCACTAGCAGCCAAGTTTGCACACCCGGGGTAGGATTTGTCTAGTAAAACGGGTTCCCCAATCCCTGTGGGATCTGTGGGCATTTTCCAGGTAGCAAAAGTCTGACTTTCCAGAAGTATTATAGTAACAGCTATGGTTGTAGCCCTACCCAGTGAAAACACACATGGATCATCATTAATACACTTTTATCCTTTGGGGGCAATTGGGTTGAAAGCCACTTTCCAAACATCAGGTGGGCCTAATTAGATTTAGTTCCCCCTTTTCTAAAGACAGATTCCCTCATTTTAGTTATGCATTTAATCATCGACAGGAGGCCATTGGCGTCACTTGAACACCAAAAGATATCTCCAATTTGGGGTGCGGTAAGGGAGAATACGTTTTCTGTGAAAGTAGCTCAATGGTGACAGAGCACGGCCGTGACACACCTCAACTGTGACAGCAGGTTGTGAAGACAGGACTGTTAGGCAGCCCTAGGGCCAGGAGTCCCCAGAATGAGGTGTCCTGAAGCCAGACCACTTTTCCAGTCAGACAGTGACCCCTAACTGCCTGGCCCGCTCTGCCCCGCACTGCACTGGGGTTCCCCGCTCTGCTCCAGTGAGACATCTTCAGTGTTTTAGCTCCCGCCGGGGAAAGGCAATCTTCAGCCTTTGTTGGGAAGGGAAAGTGTGCTCTCAGAGTCAGAAGGGAACTGACTTATGTAGACACAAGTCCCCATCCCAGGTCCCCAATTGGTCCATCCTCATGCCAATGAGGACTCCAAATCCTCGCAGTTTGATTGGTCCAAAAGGCACTGTCCTGGTTGGTCATGATGGAGCCACTCTGATGGATCAATAAAGAAGCTGGTGGGGAAACAGCCATGTAGGTCTGAGTAGATGGGGAAAGCCTCAGTCCTGCTGGTTGAAACAGGACTCCGGGCGCTCCTTTAAAGGCCAGCTCGGAGGGCAGAAACACACAGATGCGGACAGCGCAGGGCCAGCTTTTCCCAGAGCGCGGTGTGCGTGAAAGGGCCCTGTGTCCAATGGCTGCTGGGCTCATGTGTTTGTTTGTTCATTTGTTTGTTTTTGTTGTAGTTTTAACTTGAACCCAGTTAAGCCACCAGGAGTCCTTCTCTAGGCATCGTCTTTCTCAGGCTTCACAAAGGTCAGGTCAGACTGTCACAGAAAAGCACAGTGAGCACAAGGAAGGTATCTGTTCCCTATGACCCTCATTTTCGTATGTAAACTGGGAATGGTCTGACCTGTTGATATTGTACTGTTAATACAATGTCCTACGTGAAAGACTTTGAAATCTGTAAGGTCTACTACATGAAATGCGTTCATCAACAGAGGCAAAATGTAGCCAACATAACGACCTATTTGATGACAAGAGAGTAGGGTTTTCTCTCTCCACCTAATCTTTTCCTTCCTACCTCTACCAAATTATTTAACAGATATTTACGAAGGGCCTAATGTGTGCCAGACACTGTATTAGGTGCTGAGAATACAGCGGAAACTAGTCAGATGAGATACCTTGTGGGGCAGGGAGTGGGGAGACATTCAATGAACGTGTAAATAAATAAATGAGCAATTTCAAGGGTGAGAAGTACCGAGACCACAATGATGATTACAGAAGAACTTTCCGACGAGAGAGCATGAGGGCCGCAATCTGAATGATCACACAGTCTCTCGCGCAGAAGAAACAGTGGCAAGGGTATTCCAGAGAGAGACAACAGAAGCAGCAAGTTTCTAAGACCAGAATGATCTTGGCATGTTCAAGACACGGAAATAAGGCCCCCACAGAAGCGGCACAATGACTGAAGAGGGGGGTTTACAAGGCAAGGTGGGCCGGCAGGACGTATATGGAGGGTCCTGGAGACTGTGGTGAGGAACTTAGATTTTATTCCGCATACAGTGGAAAGCCATTGGATAGCTTTAAGTAGCAAAGTGGCTTAATCTGACCTCCATGGTCAGAATCTCTGATAAGATCAAGTAAGGGGGAAGAGTCTTTGTTAACATTGTAAGACTAATTTTTTTTTTTTTTTTTAAGAGAGACAGGCGATATTTAGCTTTAGAAAGGTTTTCCAAAACGGAGACTCACAGACATATCAAACTCAACATGTGTAAGATTGAGATTTCTCCCCAGCAGTCTTCCTTCCTTCAGAAACGGTCACTACGTGCTTCCAGTTTTCAGAACAAATCCCATGAAGCCATCCTTGACTCACCCAATTGGTCGGCAAAGCCCGAGCCCCTTTCTCACCTTCTCCATGCTACGACCACGGCCCCCGTCCCACTCAGCCCCTGCCCGGGCCATCACTCGGGCCTCCTCACCATCTCCCTGCTTCCCGCCCTGTCTCTCTTAGGTCTGCTTTCAACACAGCTGCCAGAGGGCGCCTGCTGAAATAAAAGTCAGGTGATACTATTTCTCTGTCAAGACCCTCCATTGTTCTCTTACTTCAGAGTCAAGGTCAGGGTCCTCACAATCCCCTAGGAGGCTTGAAAACGTCTTTGCCACTTTCTTCCCAAAGCTCCTGCCAGTTTTCTGCTCACTTCCTCCGCCCCTTGAGCACTCTTGCCCGCTCCCACCTGAGGCCTCTGCTCTTCCTGGCCCTCGTGCACGCAATGTGTTCTCCAGATACACGTAGCCTCTCCCTTTCACCTCTTTTAGGATTTTACTGAAATTCATATTCTCGATTGAGTTGGGAATTTAGTTGTGTGTATAGAACAATATATATTTTAAATGAATACTTAGTAGATGTAGCTCGAAGCCAAATTTGGCTTATTTTTATCCTAACAACTTCTACAAAATAGGGACTGTTTATTCACTGAGTAAATGGACATAGTCTGATGATTTCTTAATGCTACCTGGAATCATATTCAGTGCCTTTTTGATAACGCACTCCTAGGCATAAATTTACAAATCCCTCTTTGTAGTGAAGAATTCACCTTAAGTGACTCTTTTCTATAAACACAATGACAGGGTTCAACTAGCTGGTATGAAGCCTGATTAAGACCAGCTCTGCCCAAATGATTCCTGGGATTCCTCATTATTACATCACTTCCTTCAACTGCTTCCTCACTGTCCTTGCGATGGAGGCCGGAATCTTGACCATGGCTCCACAGTCTGGACCCGGCACGTCTCTCAACCCCATCTGATGCCCCGCTTCCTCTTTGCTCCCTGCCTTCTGGACACTCTAGACTTCTCTAATGAACATGCCTTTCTTCCTCTTGTCTTGTGACTTGTGCACACGGTGGTCTTTTTTTGCCTGGAATGATTTTGCTACCTCCTCCTCCAGGAACTGTGATAACTCCTACACTTTAAGTCCCACAGCAACCATCACTTTAAGGACATTTTTCCTGACTTCACTCAAGAGGTAAAATACTCCAACCCCTCCTTATACACTCTTATAATAACATGGTCCTTTCCTTAAGAATTTCCATCATAGTTGTGACTTTACATGCATTAGTTTGATTCTTTATTTTTTAATCTCACTCATGAAACTGGACGAGGACAAAAACTGTGTGCATATCGGCTCCCCGAACCCCGGTATCTGGCACAGAGCCACATCCATTTAAGACACTCAGTAGTTACTTGTTAAAATATGTCAATGGAGGAATAATTATTAAAATAAAGAAATAAACCAAAGAATCGCAGTTTTGGTGTCTAAGGGTCTCAGTCATCTTTGAACAGAATATCATCATCATCCCATATCCAGAGCTTTTTAAACCGATTATTTCCAGGCTCCCAATATGATGACATGTCCCCCAAATACGAATCATGCATAATTCGCATGTGATTTTCAGCTTTCAATGAGCTTTCACTTTCATTTCTACATTTCAATCAATGTACTGATAAAGGATCTGGAGATCAAAATGCCACATAGTTAACAAGACACAAAGTTAAGCCTAAAATTCTAACCACACCAAAACTCCCACAAAATATAAAAAGGGAAAGGTGAGGAACTGGAAATTGGGTCCTTATTCCAAAGGCCCAGGGGAAATGTATCTAAAAATATATCTCTCCAACTTCATACATATACCAAGATTTAATTTATTAATAGGGATGATTTCATTAAAATTGAGTGAGATTGGGCCACATATCTATCTTACCAGGGAATATATCTGGTATGAAAGTATAAAAACTCAATCATTCCAATTCATGGCTTAGACAACAATCTGTACCAATTTCTTCTTTGTATATCTGCTTTGTGCTTATTTGTTACACTGCATAAGCACCAACTTAACATAGACTCTCCTATTTTCTATTTGTCTACTGTGCAAGTTAGCACACCTTTTAGTGGCTCTCCACTAAAATAGAAATAGATAGGAACTATGTCTTAGAATAACTCAGTGCCCTGTCCTCAGAGGCTTAAGGACCATTTGAGCCAACCACCTCTTTTTACAGAATTCCCTGGGCACCAGTCAACCTCAGAAGAGTTGACTGAGAAGCTGAGCAGAGATTTTTGAGAGCGTTGAGTTAGAAAGACAAAAATGGGAGTCCTGAGGACACCAAGGAAGGGGAACCCTGGAAATTCCCCAGGCTTTGGTTTGAGTACCCATAAAAGGGCAATACACAATACATACATAAATCTTGACAATGGCAAAGTCCTGCTTCAAATCATCCCATCCTCAGATTTAGGTGAAGGTTATCCAAGACTTGTAGCGGCCCTAGCTTCCTGCTAGAAGCAAAAACATACCCTCTCTGAAGGAAGACCATCTTCGATCTCACTTTACCTGACATCATTTTTCAAATAGTTTCTGGAATTCAACAAGAATTCAACCAAGCAGAAGGAGAAATAATACAAAGGGGTCACAAACAGAAAAGAAAAATACAATGTAAATAAACTCTCACGGGATGCAGATAATAAAGTCATGAGACACAGAATGTTTAATATGATTAAAAAGATAGTAGGTATAATGGAAAGTTACACTGGGAGCTGGAAACTATTACAAAGAACTAAGTTGAAAAAGACATAACTGAATAATACAATAATCAAAATGAAGAACCCCAAGGTTTTTAACAGTACAATAAGTCCAGTTAAAGAGAGAGTTAAGGAACTGGAATATAGGTCTGAAAAAAACTATCGAGGTTAAATCATGACTAAACTAAAGGATTTCATTTTTTAAATAGAGAAGAACAAAAACCATCCCATCATATTACAAATGTATGGAAGGGAAAGGTGCTGAGCTAAGTAACCATGGAAATGAATGCAGTCTGTGAGACTGAAGGCAGAAGAAACTGTGCATAAGTGCTGTTCTGTGGTCGGTACTTTGTGTCCCACAGGATACAGGTTAACATTCTGAGTGTGCTGTACACGCACACGGGAATTGGGCAATTAAGTAAATGAATGGCAGACAGCTGGAACAGTTTTCTCACTATTGCAGAACAAGTTTACAGAGAAGCAAGGGAAAATCTAACAGATTAGAGACCCTAGTAAGAATTCATATTTAGCTTAATATAGAAATAGCTGGGTATGCTATGTTTATGGTATTTATATGTATACTGTTATTCTTGATAGATACACATATATACACAGGTTAGTGTACACACACATATGTTCCTGCTCTGTCAGATGGGACTAGAAGCAGTGTCACATAGTAGCAATGGGCATACCTAGCACCCGGGTCTTGATTTCTAATACCATTATCCAATAAAAGAAACCAGGACTCCTTGGCAAGTACCATTTCTTATTCATAGGTGCTTGTCCTGAGGTTTGTTTACTTTTCATTTGAAAATAAAGATTAGTGAGGGCTTGAGGGGGTTAAAGATAACCTAGCACTAAACTGAGAGCTTCTTTTTGTAATAATGAAAAATACTAAAGTAGACTTGGAAAGGAAGTCACACTGTGAACAGGTGAGTCTATGTGACTTCACCTTGATGCCCTTGCTTCTTAGAAACATTGTGTATATTATGACGTCTGCCATGCGGTGAGGACCATCGGCCTAAAGCAGCTCCAGCAAATGGACTGAGTATGAGGCCTCCTAAGAGACCCCAGAATTAGAAACTTCACCATTTTGTTCATAAGGCTTCACAATGTTCGCCGGGGCGCGTACATCCCGGTTCAAGCCCAGCCCAGCTTTACACTGTTGTTGCAGCACAATCGTTCACCACAGTCCCTTTTACAGTCCAGTGTGTCCTGACGGGGGACAGTCCCCTGTATGGTCACAGGGTTGACAGTTCACCTGTCCACCGTTTTCTGAGCACCCACTCTGGACCTGGCTCTCTGAGAACGAGGTGAAATACAAAGGGGAGCGACACAGTTTCCGGCCCCCAAGAACTTGGGGATGGAGGATGAGGGCAAGGGGGCAAGGGAACCACTGAATGACAAATGCAAAGTGACGAGCCACACGCAGGCCTAGGCCATATGCTGAGATCTCAGGGAAGGGGGACAGATGCATCACAGGACCACGGTAGGTTCCTCAATGCCCAGGGCAAGAAGGTCAGCTGATCAGTGATGGAAGAACAACGAATCGGCTCTGCAGAGGCAGGGAGGGCTTTCCCTCTTAAAACAATCGATTAATTTGTGTTCCTAACATGTTCAGGGCACTGGGGTGGTAAGGATTAAAGTGAGAAAGACACACAGTTTCTGACTCACATTTCTTCAGCAGTTATAGGAAAACCTGCCCTGCCTGGTGAATCATATTATGTGTAGGTAGTCTTGTAATATGTGGAAATCAATAAAAATCTTTGCAGAAAAAGAATATTCACCATAATTGACTGGCTTTAAAACATAAATTGGATATTACTTCCTTGCTTAAAACCCTTCATGGGTTTGATCACTCTTCTCAGAGTAAAGCCCACGCCCTTCCCGTGGCCCAGGAGCACTGCCCTGTGTCTGCGGCCACGTCTCCTGCAGCTCTCACTCCAGCTCACTGAGCTTTGGTGGCCTTGAGCTCGGGTGCATCCTCAGCCTGGAGCGCTCTTCCTCCAGCGCTTCACAGGTCAGACTGTATAAAGGGAAAGCCCCTGGGACAATGACACCAGCCCAGAGGGAAGCAAGCAAAGCCAGCAGATCGGGACAGGTGGCTCCTGCTGATGTCACAGAGCACCCAGGCTGCCAGCCAGCTGCCTGCTTCGCCCCCTGCTGGGCCCTGGTGTCAGGAACCTGCCCAGCATGCCCAGACCCTGCCCCTGGCCCATGCTGACCCAGGGGCCTTTGCCCATAAAACCACATTCCTAACTGTTGGGAGTTACCGTGGCAAAGCCCACGTATGTACCACATCACTGCACGCTTCTCAAACACCGTGTGCTCAGCCCCAATCTGTGTAGAGAGGATGAGAAACAAAGACTCCAAAACATTTTTCTGGATCCAATCATCAAGTTTATTACAAAATCTGCAAAAACCAAGAACTGTATGAAGAACCACCACAAACATGGGAGCAAAGGGGAGCAGGGGAGGGGACAAGGGCCCCAGGAGAACACAGTCCATGAGATGCGGGATCCCCTCCTGGTGGGGGTCCCGTGCGGAGAACGCTGCGGCAGCTCGCACTCGGCGTCGCCCACCGGGCCGGGCCCTGTCACCTGCACGCGCGCACGGTGTCATGGTGTCACGGTGTGCACTTCCGGCGCCGCTCTCACCGCAGCTGTTTGTCGTCCTCCGGGTGCCGTGGGCCGCCCACAACTTCAGAACTTATGTTGGCGCGACTCTTTTCCTTCTGCGCCGCTGCTGGCACGTGGACGGCCCACAGCACACACACTTTAAGAACCTCCGGAAGATCCTGCGAACCGCCCCCCGCCAGCCCCGACTGGGGGCAGAGGGAGAGCCCGGGCTCCCGCCGTCGGGCTGTGCAGTCGGGACGCGGTTCTCCTCGGCGGGTCCTTCCGGGGCTCCTGCGCTGTTGCCGGCGCTGTCGCGGCGGGGGGCGGTGGGGGAGCCACGGGGGTCACACTGGGGGGCGGGGCTGGGGGTGGCCATCCTGGCCTGGGGGCCGGGGAGGGAAGTGCCGGTCCCGGACGCCAGGCTGGCTTCCGCTGGGGGAACATCCGTCCTTGACCGCGGGCGGCTTGAGGGACCAGCAGGCCCCGCTGTGTTCTCCCCGCCGCTGGAGACGGGGGAGGGGCAGGGCCTAACCCGGATGGTGCGGGCCCTCATCCTGGCGGTGGTTTTCAGAATCAGGTAGGTTCCCATGACCCTGTCATATGTCCTTTGGGTCAATGACCTCTGGATCTGCCCCTTTCCGAACCCCATCTCCTCCATTCTGCCTGTCACCTCGGGGTCAAGGTCACCCCAGCGCGGCTCGATGTACGGCCTCAGTTCTTCCCCCCAGCCCATGTTGACCCATGGGTCTCGCATCACGTCGTCCAGGGAGGGCCTTTCCCTGGGGTCGAGGGTCAATAATTTTTGTAAAAGATTTCGACCTTCTTCGGATAGAGACAGTGGTACCTGGAACTCCCCACTCAGGATCTTACTCTCCACGTCCTCAACTGTGACCCCCTCAACTGGCAAAACCCCCACCATCATCTGAAACAGAACTACCCCCAGGGCCCAGACATCCACCTTCGGGCCGTCATAGCTGACACGCCGGAAGATCTCTGGAGCCATATAGGGCGGGGTGCCACAGAAGCTGCTTAGTGTGTAGTCCACACAGTCCCTAGCAAACCCAAAGTCTATTATTTTGACGTTCCTCTCACCGTCCATCAGGATGTTTTCTGGCTTCAGGTCCCGGTGGACGATTTTCTTCAGGTGACAGTACTGAAGTGCCGATACGAGCTGCCGGAACATGGGTCGGGCTGCTGACTCGGTCATGGGGCCGCAGTTTTCCAAATAATCGAGTAAGTCCCCTCCGCTGACATGCTCCATGAAGAGGTACCTTTTCTTCTTGGTGGTAATCAGCTCAAATAGCTGTGCGATATTTGGGTGCTTTAGTTGCTTATGACAATCAACTTCTTCAAAATAATCACTCTCAAAGCACTGAGTAATGATTTTGACAGCCACCTCTGTGTCCGTTGGCAAGTGCGTGGCCAACCACACCTCGCCAAAGGACCCACTGCCAATGGTGCGCAGGAGCATGTAATCGCCAATGGTGCGCTCCTGAAGGTCAGCGGTGGCTGCTGTAGCCATGGTGGCTACAAGATGAGACAAAAACAAAACAAAAACAAAAGATAAAACAAAAAAAAAAACAAAAAAAAAAAAACGAAAAAATAAATAAATAATAAAAGATAAAGGAAAAACAAGTAAGAAAAATTAAAAGAAAGAAAAATAATAAAGGAAAAGAAAAAAATGCAAAATAAATGATACAAAACCAAACCAAACCAAACCGGTAAGCAAAAGAAAACAAACTCGCAAAGGAACGGCAAGAGGCAAGAACAAAGCTCGCAAGTCCTAGTCCAACAGGTCACCACAATCAGCTCCCTGGGCTCTAACGGACAAAATCTCAGCCCCGCCACGGCAGAATATATAGGGTGGGCTTTGCAGTTGCATCACAGTGGCGCCTATGAGGTCAGAGCAGGGCGTGGACCAGGCGTGCGTGGGTGGGGGTAAATTACAGTGGTTTTCTCACCTTTTGGTCTCACAACCCTTTGGCTCTGGAGTAAAAAAAAAGGGATTCCACCTCCCCACCCCTGCCCAATGAGCTTCTTGTTTATGTTGGATATTAAAGATTGATATTTACTTTATTAGACATAAAAGTAGGTAAGTTGCAACAATAAAATAAAATAGAATAAAATAAAATGAAAAGTCTTAGTCTCACGCTCCAGGTCATAGTTCAAATATCATCTGCTTAGAGAAAAACTTTCCTGACCCACCCATTCCTACCTGCCTCACCCAGCCCACCACATCTGTCATCTTCGCAGCACTGACCACAGGCACCTGGTTCTCGTTCACTGTCCGCCCTTCCCACGAAGGCAGGAGCATGACGGTGGTCTTCCCTGTGTCCAGCACGGTGAGTGGCAATAAGACAAGTGGTTAATAAATAGACAAGTTTGGGGTAACAAAAAACTACATGGCAAACTATTTATTTAATCAAAGTGATTCATTAAAATATTTCCCTCAGCCCAAGCTAAATATAATGGACAAAAGGGTTCTGGACGGATACGATGTGCCTGGCACACCTTCCTCCAAAGAAGCCCCTCTTTTTTTCTCCCTAATTGGGGACATTGAAAAATTAATCCCTGCCTTTTGTCATCTAGTAGTTATGGATTGAATGATGCCTTCTAACCCTGTTGCCAAATCTGTTGCTGCCGGAATACAACAAGGACGCCAGCCTGTTAAACCAAGCACACCGTGGTCTGGGGACAGCCAGCTGACCTGGAGTCTGCACGACCCTTCCCCATGTGGGAAGGCCACCCTCCCCTCCACACCTCCACTCTTATTAGGAATTTCTGGACCCAAGGGTAGGTAGGACGATGACCACGCCCAGCTCGAAGCAGCTAGAAGAGCAGGAGACCATCGCCCACTCTCCTCTATAAGATTACAAAGGATCTAAAGTCTGAGGGGTGGGGGATGTTACTTTTTTTATTGTTATAAAAAAATCAATTAATGAAGTAATTCTAAAATAATGGTAACATAGGAAAGGGAGAAACTGGAGATTGCATGCAGGAACCATGGACATGGACTGGGGAAGGGAGGGATTGCTGGGGGAGGGGGGTGCTGGGCGGGGGGGGAGCAAAGGGGGAAAAAATGGAACTATTGTAACAATATAATCTATAAAATGTAATAAAAAAAAAGCTGAGCAATCTAAAAACTTCAACAGTCAACCCCTCTACCAGGGTTTACACCCATATCTAGCCTTTTATGTACACTCTATACTGTTCAATATGATAGCCACACATGGCTTTTTAAATTGAAATTAATTAAAATTAAATAAAAATTTAAAAATTCAAAAAAAATCTCTTAAAAATTCATGTTCTGTCTTCACTCAGCTTTGGAACAAATAAGATAGGAAAGAGGAGAGCTGAAATCTGGGTTTCCAGGTATGTGGGCGCTTGGTGAGGCTGAGGAAAGGCCAAGTGGAGGGAGCCTTGCTCTAAAGATTCAAGAAGATGATCCGTTCCTCCCTCCTGTGGTACTTGCTGGGGGTGCGATGAGTTTGGATCTGCAGTGAGGCTGCAACGTCACTTTACACTCTGAACATCCCTTTCCAGATTACAGAAAGGACATCCCAGGTGGCCCTGAGTAAGCCATGGAGGTAAATTTCTGCGTTACTTAAATGAACCATCTCTGTGGAGAGAAGTGATGATGAAGCTGGTTAATTTCCATTTGTAAACACCCTTGGAAACCTCTGGATGGAATGACTTCTGCAGAGGTACAGAGGGTGCGGTGACATGTTGGCTCCAATTCTACCCTTTTATGGTGGCACGGGGGGAGCAGGCAGTCTTTGAGGACACTGAGGGGCAGTCTCTGGCACGTTTTATTCAGACTAATGCTGAAGCAATTTTCTTTTCAGTATATGGAGTGTGTTAATCACATGTATACATTTCCTAGGAATTATTTTCCTTTAATACGTCTCTGCAAAAGTCTCAGATTTGTGGAAAAGGGACTCTTTAGAGGGATTTGCCTGTGACCTTTTCCCTCCCCAACACTTCAGTTTGTTACTTTTTACCTTATGTTGGTGCTGCTTGGCCCTATGCATGACAATGTCTGTGGCAGAGCTGACTGGGACCCAAAGGACAGTCATTGCATCAATTATAGACAGATGTTTACAAGTGACAGAGATTAGAATAAGCTCAGAAAGGAGAAAAAGGAGAGAATTTCAAAGAAAGCTGCCAGTTTACGACTTATTTATATCCGTTTATAAAACTGGTGTTAATAGCTTCTTAAGCGATAATACCAACAAAATAGAACATTCTTTTACATTTTATTGATTTATTTTTAGAGACAGAGGAAGGGATGAAGAGAGGGAGAGAAACATCTATGTGCAAGAGCTACATCAATTGGTTGCCTCTCACAAGCCCTCAAGTGGGGACCTGGACTGCAACCCAAGCATGTATGTGCTCTGACTGGGAACCGAACCAGTGATTCTTTGGTTCACAGGCCGGCGCTCCATCCACTGAGCCACACCAGCCAGGTCAAGATAGAACATTTTCTGAACTCTTTCAGCAACGTCAATACACACCCAAAGATGCAAAACTGTCAAGGCAAAAGCCAAGCTTTGGGTAACCCCAATTTGAGGTACCTATAGGCTGGAGTGTTCAATTAGGTGAATGAGGTACAAGTTAGGGCTTTTTGTTTTTTGTTTTCTTTTTAATAAAAAACAAATTCATGGATTGGTACCCTTTAACCTTGCAACTCAGGGATTAGTTCACAATATGCAGTGTAGTCCACTCCAGTGAGGCCGGAGGGAGTCCTTGTGGGCATGTTTCACTGACGGACCATGTAGCCAGGTTGTGGGCTGTGATGCTTGGTGCCATCTCCCAGAAGGGCACTGTGGGAAGACTGCCCTATGAACTTGCACTGATTTCAGGGGCCTTCGTAAGTTCTTAGCAGGAAGTTAGAAGGTCTCCTTACTTAAGGCAAGTCCTCACATTCCCTGATCTAACCTCACAGGATAGCCCTTCTGGTCACAAGTTTAGAAGGGGACAGTTGGTATATACCAAAAAGAATTGATCTTTAATTAAGCAATACCAAGGGAAGGCCTTTAGGCCAAGGTAGATTAAAAGAGTCAACAGATTTTACCAATTGAATTTTACGCATCTGGTCAGTTTGTTCTATCAAACGAGAGGGCTGGGGGTGATGAGTACGATAAAATTGCTGCACTAGCAGCCAAGTTTGCACACCCGGGGTAGGATTTGTCTAGTAAAACGGGTTCCCCAATCCCTGTGGGATCTGTGGGCATTTTCCAGGTAGCAAAAGTCTGACTTTCCAGAAGTATTATAGTAACAGCTATGGTTGTAGCCCTACCCAGTGAAAACACACATGGATCATCATTAATACACTTTTATCCTTTGGGGGCAATTGGGTTGAAAGCCACTTTCCAAACATCAGGTGGGCCTAATTAGATTTAGTTCCCCCTTTTCTAAAGACAGATTCCCTCATTTTAGTTATGCATTTAATCATCGACAGGAGGCCATTGGCGTCACTTGAACACCAAAAGATATCTCCAATTTGGGGTGCGGTAAGGGAGAATACGTTTTCTGTGAAAGTAGCTCAATGGTGACAGAGCACGGCCGTGACACACCTCAACTGTGACAGCAGGTTGTGAAGACAGGACTGTTAGGCAGCCCTAGGGCCAGGAGTCCCCAGAATGAGGTGTCCTGAAGCCAGACCACTTTTCCAGTCAGACAGTGACCCCTAACTGCCTGGCCCGCTCTGCCCCGCACTGCACTGGGGTTCCCCGCTCTGCTCCAGTGAGACATCTTCAGTGTTTTAGCTCCCGCCGGGGAAAGGCAATCTTCAGCCTTTGTTGGGAAGGGAAAGTGTGCTCTCAGAGTCAGAAGGGAACTGACTTATGTAGACACAAGTCCCCATCCCAGGTCCCCAATTGGTCCATCCTCATGCCAATGAGGACTCCAAATCCTCGCAGTTTGATTGGTCCAAAAGGCACTGTCCTGGTTGGTCATGATGGAGCCACTCTGATGGATCAATAAAGAAGCTGGTGGGGAAACAGCCATGTAGGTCTGAGTAGATGGGGAAAGCCTCAGTCCTGCTGGTTGAAACAGGACTCCGGGCGCTCCTTTAAAGGCCAGCTCGGAGGGCAGAAACACACAGATGCGGACAGCGCAGGGCCAGCTTTTCCCAGAGCGCGGTGTGCGTGAAAGGGCCCTGTGTCCAATGGCTGCTGGGCTCATGTGTTTGTTTGTTCATTTGTTTGTTTTTGTTGTAGTTTTAACTTGAACCCAGTTAAGCCACCAGGAGTCCTTCTCTAGGCATCGTCTTTCTCAGGCTTCACAAAGGTCAGGTCAGACTGTCACAGAAAAGCACAGTGAGCACAAGGAAGGTATCTGTTCCCTATGACCCTCATTTTCGTATGTAAACTGGGAATGGTCTGACCTGTTGATATTGTACTGTTAATACAATGTCCTACATGAAAGACTTTGAAATCTGTAAGGTCTACTACATGAAATGCGTTCATCAACAGAGGCAAAATGTAGCCAACATAACGACCTATTTGATGACAAGAGAGTAGGGTTTTCTCTCTCCACCTAATCTTTTCCTTCCTACCTCTACCAAATTATTTAACAGATATTTACGAAGGGCCTAATGTGTGCCAGACACTGTATTAGGTGCTGAGAATACAGCGGAAACTAGTCAGATGAGATACCTTGTGGGGCAGGGAGTGGGGAGACATTCAATGAACGTGTAAATAAATAAATGAGCAATTTCAAGGGTGAGAAGTACCGAGACCACAATGATGATTACAGAAGAACTTTCCGACGAGAGAGCATGAGGGCCGCAATCTGAATGATCACACAGTCTCTCGCGCAGAAGAAACAGTGGCAAGGGTATTCCAGAGAGAGACAACAGAAGCAGCAAGTTTCTAAGACCAGAATGATCTTGGCATGTTCAAGACACGGAAATAAGGCCCCCACAGAAGCGGCACAATGACTGAAGAGGGGGGTTTACAAGGCAAGGTGGGCCGGCAGGACGTATATGGAGGGTCCTGGAGACTGTGGTGAGGAACTTAGATTTTATTCCGCATACAGTGGAAAGCCATTGGATAGCTTTAAGTAGCAAAGTGGCTTAATCTGACCTCCATGGTCAGAATCTCTGATAAGATCAAGTAAGGGGGAAGAGTCTTTGTTAACATTGTAAGACTAATTTTTTTTTTTTTTTTTAAGAGAGACAGGCGATATTTAGCTTTAGAAAGGTTTTCCAAAACGGAGACTCACAGACATATCAAACTCAACATGTGTAAGATTGAGATTTCTCCCCAGCAGTCTTCCTTCCTTCAGAAACGGTCACTATGTGCTTCCAGTTTTCAGAACAAATCCCATGAAGCCATCCTTGACTCACCCAATTGGTCGGCAAAGCCCGAGCCCCTTTCTCACCTTCTCCATGCTACGACCACGGCCCCCGTCCCACTCAGCCCCTGCCCGGGCCATCACTCGGGCCTCCTCACCATCTCCCTGCTTCCCGCCCTGTCTCTCTTAGGTCTGCTTTCAACACAGCTGCCAGAGGGCGCCTGCTGAAATAAAAGTCAGGTGATACTATTTCTCTGTCAAGACCCTCCATTGTTCTCTTACTTCAGAGTCAAGGTCAGGGTCCTCACAATCCCCTAGGAGGCTTGAAAACGTCTTTGCCACTTTCTTCCCAAAGCTCCTGCCAGTTTTCTGCTCACTTCCTCCGCCCCTTGAGCACTCTTGCCCGCTCCCACCTGAGGCCTCTGCTCTTCCTGGCCCTCGTGCACGCAATGTGTTCTCCAGATACACGTAGCCTCTCCCTTTCACCTCTTTTAGGATTTTACTGAAATTCATATTCTCGATTGAGTTGGGAATTTAGTTGTGTGTATAGAACAATATATATTTTAAATGAATACTTAGTAGATGTAGCTCGAAGCCAAATTTGGCTTATTTTTATCCTAACAACTTCTACAAAATAGGGACTGTTTATTCACTGAGTAAATGGACATAGTCTGATGATTTCTTAATGCTACCTGGAATCATATTCAGTGCCTTTTTGATAACGCACTCCTAGGCATAAATTTACAAATCCCTCTTTGTAGTGAAGAATTCACCTTAAGTGACTCTTTTCTATAAACACAATGACAGGGTTCAACTAGCTGGTATGAAGCCTGATTAAGACCAGCTCTGCCCAAATGATTCCTGGGATTCCTCATTATTACATCACTTCCTTCAACTGCTTCCCCACTGTCCTTGCGATGGAGGCCGGAATCTTGACCATGGCTCCACAGTCTGGACCCGGCACGTCTCTCAACCCCATCTGATGCCCCGCTTCCTCTTTGCTCCCTGCCTTCTGGACACTCTAGACTTCTCTAATGAACATGCCTTTCTTCCTCTTGTCTTGTGACTTGTGCACACGGTGGTCTTTTTTTGCCTGGAATGATTTTGCTACCTCCTCCTCCAGGAACTGTGATAACTCCTACACTTTAAGTCCCACAGCAACCATCACTTTAAGGACATTTTTCCTGACTTCACTCAAGAGGTAAAATACTCCAACCCCTCCTTATACACTCTTATAATAACATGGTCCTTTCCTTAAGAATTTCCATCATAGTTGTGACTTTACATGCATTAGTTTGATTCTTTATTTTTTAATCTCACTCATGAAACTGGACGAGGACAAAAACTGTGTGCATATCGGCTCCCCGAACCCCGGTATCTGGCACAGAGCCACATCCATTTAAGACACTCAGTAGTTACTTGTTAAAATATGTCAATGGAGGAATAATTATTAAAATAAAGAAATAAACCAAAGAATCGCAGTTTTGGTGTCTAAGGGTCTCAGTCATCTTTGAACAGAATATCATCATCATCCCATATCCAGAGCTTTTTAAACCGATTATTTCCAGGCTCCCAATATGATGACATGTCCCCCAAATACGAATCATGCATAATTCGCATGTGATTTTCAGCTTTCAATGAGCTTTCACTTTCATTTCTACATTTCAATCAATGTACTGATAAAGGATCTGGAGATCAAAATGCCACATAGTTAACAAGACACAAAGTTAAGCCTAAAATTCTAACCACACCAAAACTCCCACAAAATATAAAAAGGGAAAGGTGAGGAACTGGAAATTGGGTCCTTATTCCAAAGGCCCAGGGGAAATGTATCTAAAAATATATCTCTCCAACTTCATACATATACCAAGATTTAATTTATTAATAGGGATGATTTCATTAAAATTGAGTGAGATTGGGCCACATATCTATCTTACCAGGGAATATATCTGGTATGAAAGTATAAAAACTCAATCATTCCAATTCATGGCTTAGACAACAATCTGTACCAATTTCTTCTTTGTATATCTGCTTTGTGCTTATTTGTTACACTGCATAAGCACCAACTTAACATAGACTCTCCTATTTTCTATTTGTCTACTGTGCAAGTTAGCACACCTTTTAGTGGCTCTCCACTAAAATAGAAATAGATAGGAACTATGTCTTAGAATAACTCAGTGCCCTGTCCTCAGAGGCTTAAGGACCATTTGAGCCAACCACCTCTTTTTACAGAATTCCCTGGGCACCAGTCAACCTCAGAAGAGTTGACTGAGAAGCTGAGCAGAGATTTTTGAGAGCGTTGAGTTAGAAAGACAAAAATGGGAGTCCTGAGGACACCAAGGAAGGGGAACCCTGGAAATTCCCCAGGCTTTGGTTTGAGTACCCATAAAAGGGCAATACACAATACATACATAAATCTTGACAATGGCAAAGTCCTGCTTCAAATCATCCCATCCTCAGATTTAGGTGAAGGTTATCCAAGACTTGTAGCGGCCCTAGCTTCCTGCTAGAAGCAAAAACATACCCTCTCTGAAGGAAGACCATCTTCGATCTCACTTTACCTGACATCATTTTTCAAATAGTTTCTGGAATTCAACAAGAATTCAACCAAGCAGAAGGAGAAATAATACAAAGGGGTCACAAACAGAAAAGAAAAATACAATGTAAATAAACTCTCACGGGATGCAGATAATAAAGTCATGAGACACAGAATGTTTAATATGATTAAAAAGATAGTAGGTATAATGGAAAGTTACACTGGGAGCTGGAAACTATTACAAAGAACTAAGTTGAAAAAGACATAACTGAATAATACAATAATCAAAATGAAGAACCCCAAGGTTTTTAACAGTACAATAAGTCCAGTTAAAGAGAGAGTTAAGGAACTGGAATATAGGTCTGAAAAAAACTATTGAGGTTAAATCATGGCTAAACTAAAGGATTTCATTTTTTAAATAGAGAAGAACAAAAACCATCCCATCATATTACAAATGTATGGAAGGGAAAGGTGCTGAGCTAAGTAACCATGGAAATGAATGGAGTCTGTGAGACTGAAGGCAGAAGAAACTGTGCATAAGTGCTGTTCTGTGGTCGGTACTTTGTGTCCCACAGGATACAGGTTAACATTCTGAGTTTGCTGTACATGCACACGGGAATTGGGCAATTAAGTAAATGAATGGCAGACAGCTGGAACAGTTTTCTCACTATTGCAGAACAAGTTTACAGAGAAGCAAGGGAAAATCTAACAGATTAGAGACCCTAGTAAGAATTCATATTTAGCTTAATATAGAAATAGCTGGGTATGCTATGTTTATGGTATTTATATGTATACTGTTATTCTTGATAGATACACATATATACACAGGTTAGTGTACACACACATATGTTCCTGCTCTGTCAGATGGGACTAGAAGCAGTGTCACATAGTAGCAATGGGCATACCTAGCACCCGGGTCTTGATTTCTAATACCATTATCCAATAAAAGAAACCAGGACTCCTTGGCAAGTACCATTTCTTATTCAAAGGTCCTGATCCTGAGGTTTGTTTACTTTTCATTTGAAAATAAAGATTAGTGAGGGCTTGAGGGGGTTAAAGATAACCTAGCACTAAACTGAGCTTCTTTTTGTAATAATGAAAAATACTAAAGTAGAATTGAAAAGGAGATCACAGTGTGAAAACGTGAATCTATGTGATTTCACCTTGATGCCCTTGCTACTTAGAATCATTGTGTATATTATGACGTCTCCCATGCTGTGAGGAACCATCAGATTAAAGCAGCTTCAGCAAATGGAGTGAGTACAAGGGTCTTCTAAGAGACCCCAGAATTAGAAACTTCACTATTTTGTTCATAAGGCTTCACAATGTTCGCCGGGGCGCGTACATCCTGGTTCAAGCCCAGCCCAGCTTTACACTGTTGTTGCAGCACAATCGTTCACCACAGTCCCTTTTACAGTCCAGTGTGTCCTCGTTGGGGACAATCCCCTGTATGGTCACAGGGATGATGATTCAGCTGTCCCTCGTTTTCCCAGCACCTACTCTGGACCTGGCTTTCTGATAATGATGGGAAATACAAAGGTGAACGATGTAGTTCCCAGTCCCCAAGACTCAGGAATGGACGATCAGGGCAAGGAGGGCAAGGGAACCACTGAGTGACAATACGAAGCTACGAGAGTCACATGCAGGTCTATGCCATATGCTGCTGGGGTCTCAGGAAAGGTGACAGATGAACCAGAGGACCATGGCATGTTCCTTGTGCCCAGGGCAAGAAGATCAGCTGATCAGTGACGTGATGACAAGCAATCAGCTCTGTAGAGGCAGGGAGGGCTTTCCCTTTGGAAACATTTGATTAATGTGCGTTCCCACATGTTCAGGGCATTGAGATGGTAAGGCTCAAAGTGAGAAAGACACACAGTTTCCACCTTACATTTCTTCAGGGGAGCAGGGGAGGGGACAAGGGCCCCAGGAAAACAGTCCACGGAGATGCAGGATCCCCTCCTGGCGTGAATCCCGTGCAGACAGCGCTGCAGCAGCTCGCACACCTCTGTCGTCCACCGGACCAGGTCCTGTCACTTGCAGGGTCTGTGTCCACCTCTGGTGCTGTGGCCGTCCACAACTTTAAAAATTATGTTGGCTTGACTCTTGTCCTTTTGCAATGGTGTTTGTGAGCACATACATTTCATGAAAAACCTGAGGATCCTCCTAGCCACCCCTTGCCAGCCCTGGCTGGGCCCTGAGGGAGAGTGGGGGTCCCATCATCAGGCTCTGCATCCTGGAGGTGGTTGTCATCAGTGGTTCCTTCTGGGGATCCTGCAGTGTTGCTGGTGGTGTTGCTGCTGGGGCTTGGGGTGGGGGCAGTGCCACCAGCATCACACTGGAGGGCTGGGCTGAGCGGGCTGTCCTGGTCTCTGGGCCCGGTAGGGAAGTGCTGGTCCTGGACACCAGGCTGGGTGCAGAAATGGTCATCCTCTCTTCCAGGCTGGATGAGGACATGGTGGAGCTGGGTGCTGGTGGTGGTTTGATGGTAGGGCAGGGTTATGGTTAGGGTTAGCGTAGAAACTTGATTGTTTGTATATAACAATATTTTGTTTTTGAAATGAATATATATGTAGCTCAAAGGCAAAGTTGGCTTATTTTTATCCTAAAGATTTCTGCAAATAGCCACTATTTATTCATTGTGTAAATGAACATAGTCTGATGATTTCTTAATGCTATGTGGAATTATATTCAGTGCCTTTTTGATAACACACTGCTAGGCATAAACCACGGAATGACACATACTTACTTTCACATTTAGAGAGGATTAAAACTAATTTTTTCAGAGAATCCTGTGATATCCTTTGGAATAATGAGAAGGATCCTGCAGTGTAACAGAAGCAGAATTAGGAAAGAATTGACTTCTATTGTTGCCTTGGGGATGTGTTTCCTGTACAAATCCAGTTCTAGAGAGGTCAGGAAAAAGGGGAGAAATCTTGGAAAGGCTGTAAAAGAACAGGGCAGAGTCAAAAAGTAAATCCTCTGAAGGAAAAAATAGGGCGGTAGAATTTTCTTTGTTGTTCCTTGCCAGCAACCTAAACTGTTTCTTCTCTGCTAAAGTTCAAAGTCCAGATTCAGAGGCAGGTCAAGTCCCCACAAATTCCAGAGTGAAATTTTCAGCCCACCCTTCTCATTTAATATTTTCATAAGCGTAATCAGGACTTTAAATGGATACATCAGTTTTTGTGGATTCTGGAGAAACATTGATGAGAATGATAAGCAATATGCACTTCATTCTCTCTGCCTCCTCATCCTCAGTGACTGGGTTACCATGCCATGGCCTGGCATTTCAAGCCTTCTCGAATCTCTCTGTGGTAGGCAGTCAGGCATAATCAGAGTGAGGATGATGGGCCAGGAACAGAAGGTCACCAGGGTGGAAAGCCTTGGTGCCTATCAATGGGCAAAACTGTGAAAACAAGGATCTCATCCCCCAGGGCAACCTCTTCTACCCTAGTACATCACTGGCCATGTGGTTTAACCCCCCTGAACTTTCAAATCACTATCATGTTGTTTGGAAGCTCTCCTGACCTTTCACGTTGCTGGTCATGCTGTTTGGAGCCTCCCCTGATCTTTCCTACCCAGAATGTCGCTAGGAACAAGGGGTCAAAGAGTGGCTTCATGCAACTCCCATGAGGGCCCTTGCACGACCAGTCCCTTAAGCATCAAGGCTTAGGAGTAACATCTAGGGCCTCAGTTGTGGTTCGGCTCCAGGCACAGAAAAGCAGCAAAACCAGACAAGTGATGCCTGACTGACATCAGGACCAGATGCATTGACCAATGATCCCCCTGCCTTGGCAGTGATCCATCAGTGGAGACCATGATACTGAAAGGACACATTTGGAAAACTGATGAATATTCCATCAAGATCCTCCCCGAGACTTCCCAAACCACAGGGAGAGATAGCCTTTAAGTATTCTCCTAGAGAGCTCCAGCTGAGCTCTTAGGGGGGCCTCTAGCCTGAATTGCCAATAATGCAACATCCATTTGAGCCTGACGTTAACTAGCCTCAGCTGACATCTGACCTCAACCTGAAACTGCCCAGCTGTGCCCCGTCAACCCACAGAATCATAACAAATTGTTTTAAGCCACTACATTCTGCAGTGGTTTGTTATGTAGGTACCGTAATGATGTCCATTTTCACCTAACAAACCTGGAGGTGAAATGCTTGATTGTGGTCTCTGTGCCAGTTAAGTGGAGGAACTCCTACTTGACCCACCTCCTTCTGGCCCCAAACTCTGCATTGCTGACCACTAAGTACAGGTTCTCAGTCAATACAGCTGTAATCGCAGAGTCGTTACTACTGTATTTCCCTGGCGTCAGACTCGAGCTGCTTCCGGCGCAGCGACACTGTCACGGGACAGGACTGCCCCTACCCTCTTCCTAAGCTGCCACTCTTAACATGGTGGCCGTGCGGTGACGCCTGCGTCCCACACCCACAGGGTCCGGGTGCGGGCCCAGCTCCGGGTAACAACACGCCGGAAATGCCCGGGCGGCGGCGGAAGCGGAAGCGCGCGGCGGTGGAGGCCGCGGGAAGCGTAGGTCGCGATTTTCCTTCCTACCGAAGCACAGATAACAGACGGAGGGCCGGCGTAGGTGAGGCAGCTGCCGGTGGGCCCGCGAACGGGAGGCTGGCCGCAGAGCCGGGGGCGCGTGCGGCGGGATGAAGGCGGCTCGATCGGACCTCCGGGGCTCCGGGGCTCCCGGGCTCCAGACGCCTGAGCTGTCGGTGTCGGGCCCCTGTCGGGCCTGTGGCTCCCGGGAAAACAGGGATTGGGTTTGTGGTTCTTGGCATTCTGGGCCTTAGTTGTGGGGTTTGTTTCCTTGTCTGAACCTGGCCCAAGATACCAGCATACGGAACACGCTCTTGCTCTCGATTTCTTGAACAAAATCGGGGTTGTTGGCCTGAACACATCGGGGGACCCCATCCCATTCCGGGCGTCACCAATACCACGATGTTAATGTTAGTTAAATCAGTGTTTAAGCCAGTCAGTTGAAAAAGGCCTGTACTCAGAGTACGCAGGGGATGTCCCTAAGCCGGACCCAACGGATACATCCTGGAGAGGCGGCCAGCCCTGGGATCCCGGGCCCCGAGTTCTAGTCTTGCCTCGTCCACCTTGCCCAGGTCCATTACCTTTTCTGTGGCACAGTTTGCTTATCGGTGCAATGAATGTGTTAAATGCTTCTGATGTCCCTCCTGGCTCGGAATCAGATTCTTCACTCCCTCGCAAAGAGTCTTTTCCTTGGAGACAGACCTAAAAAGCATGTGTTTCTAGCCAGGAGGTCACTGATGAGAGATGTCTACCTTGTTTTTCCCACATGCCAAGCCGGCGAGGGCAACTGGCACTTAGGACGGTTCCTGTGCAGTAGGAATCTCTGCCCCGAAGACTTTGTTTATAAACCAATAACAGCAATGTAAAATACACTAGTGTGAAAAGTAGGAGACCTTTTTTGTTTGTTTGCTTGTTTGTTTTTTCTGTCTTAAAACTTGCTCTTAACTTGTTGGTTCCCTTTGGGCAAATCTCTTTGTGAATTTGAGATTTTTAATCTGGCAAATGAAGGTATTGGATTAGGTCACTGGTTCTTAATCCACTTTCCCATGCACCTACCACAACTAAAGAATGAAATAATGGTTTTGTAAGGCCATGATTTTCTAGGGGAGGGGTAGGATGGGGATTGGAGGGTATATATGTAGTCATATAGATTAATCTGTGCTTGTAATTTTCACCTTTCATTTTTGTCAGTTACTAAGACTCTTTCCCTCTAAAATTTGCACTGCTGTGAGTCTTCTGTCCTCTTTAGGTGAAGAATATAGACGGGTGTGTGTTTGTTTAAATGACTGTGCCCTGGGGGTACACACTTTAGTAAAAAAGATACTAGCATAGAATGGGACAAAAAGAGCAGCTGTATTTCAATAAGGTAAAGTGACAGTGAAATAAAATTGGACGTGGATCCTTGCTTCATTTAGAAGTGGTATTTTCTGACTTTATGGCTCAGAGCAATACGGCTTACCTCTCTGGGCCTCGCTTTCTCATCTGGAAAACGAAGGGTTGGACTGGATGATTCTTGACCTTTTCCGCACTGTAATGGTTTTTGTTTTTGTTTTAAATGTGTGTGTGTGTGTGTGTGTGTGTGTGTGTGTGTGTGTGTTGTGTGTGTGTTGATCTAAGCAGCTTGGTGGATGTGGTGTGGCATTTCTTTAGGAAGGAGAGGCGATCCTAGGTAGAAGACATTAAAAATTTTGATGTGAGAAATGTGGCCAAATTAAGTGACACACAAGGTTACTTTACCATGAGTATGCTGAAGCCCATAGAAACTGAAGAAAGACATTAGAAACCTGAAGGGTAGGGAAGCCCTTTGACCAGATAGGATATTGAGAACATTGGGAAGTTTTAAATGGGAGAAGGTATTTTTGATGAGGGTAGTGAAAAGTAATTTATCATAATACTTGAAATGACTGAGTTGTAAGATACTGGTGGTAAAACTCTTAACTCCAGTTTGAGACTGTGAGCTTCATGGGAAGAATGACTGTCACCACCTAGCACTTAGAAGGATGGATTACTTAAATGAGGGATGGACGGATAGGTAGTAGCAATCAAGAAGGGGATTTCCACAGAGAGTTGTTATTAGTTAGATGCAGAATGAGAAATTGATATGCAATGGTGAACATTTTGTAAAAGAAGAAGTCCCCAAGTTTTCTGGTTAGTTGTAAGGTGTTTACCTCTGTCCTGTAAAGGGTAGAATAAGAGACAAACACATATCCTGGAGGGTCTGGTTGATTGAGGAAAGGAGTAATTAGAATAATTTAGGGATGGAGGAGGATGTTGACAAATTGAAACAGGGATAGGAAGATATTTAGTTGTGACATTGAGAGAATAAAGCAGCGAGTTTATGTGGGTCTCTTGTTGATGTCAGATATTGTGAGGATTGTGAACAAGAGCTAAAGCCTCTGTAATGGAAGTAGAGGGTTAAAGGGAAAAATAAGCTGATGTTGTAAGCAAGGAAATGTTGGTTCTCCTCTACAAGAAGTGGAGGTAGCCTTGAGGGCTAAGGATTAAAAGACTGGGACAAATTTGGGAGCAGCCAGAAAGAATTGAATGAGTAGAGAATAGTGTAGTTTTGTTTGGGATCAGAGGAGCTTTGAACTGGCAGATTGGAAGAAGACCATGCACACCTAAGAGAAATTGTGTTAGGGAAGGATCCAAGTTTAATGAGTACTCACAAATAACACAGGGTTGATACATACTTGGAATGTACCTGGGCCACCAGGACAAAAATGCTGCTTCCTGTGGCTAAGGTCGGCTAAACAGCCAGCCGTAGAAGTAGGCTACCCCGGGCAGTTGTAGGCTCCCGTGTGGAAACCTAAAGCAGATGGACCCAAACCCAATATGTGAAGGAGGATGCAGTCAGCAGCAGTTCTATCAGAGCACTCAGAAGTCCACCTCTTAGCATTGGGGTGCATCTCAAAAGCAGGGAGACGGCTGAGGTGCAGAGGACTGACTTGATAGGATGTGCAGTGTGGGTTGAGGAGTCTTAATCCCAGCCTGAGCTCTGACACTTAAACTATGCCCTCAGCAGGTGATTTACCTTCTCTGGTACTATTTGTCCATCTGACAATTGAGGATGCCAGTCTTGGATAGGGACCTCTGGGTGAGCTTCGCTATGTCTGGGAAGTCCCTGAAATTGTATGTATGTAATTCAGTGTACATGGGCCTGGGTATGTTTTGTTTTTCTCTTGGGGCGAAGATGTACAGCTTTCATCATAGTCTCATATAGGTTTAGGGCCCAGAAAAAATTAAAAACTGTGCATCTAGGTAGACTCTGAAGGCCTCTTTGACTTTTAACATCCCGTGATTCTGTAGTTCTGTCAGAATGACATTTCTTTGAGTTTTAGAGATAAGCCCCCAGAACCTGCTAACTTTGGAAATACCCAGTGCTGCACACTCCAGAGTCTCCACATTTTTATACTCACCTGTTGTTTATACTCAGCTCTCCCTTACCCTCCCTGACTCCTCTGCAGGCCAGCTCCCATGTGCATCTTTACTGCTGATAACTGCAGTTTCTCTCCTTTCCACTTCCCCTTTTAACCTGCTGCTGCTTTGACCTTTCCTACTTCGTTTAGTTTCTCAAGTGGCAAATGGTGATGCTTTGGAGATGAAGGTAGGAAGAAACCAAGACATAGAAAGCTACTCACGACAAATTTCTCTTCTCACCTTGCTTATATCTCTTGTTCCACTGCAATAAAAGCAATTAAGAGAGGGCGTGCAAGTGCAAGAGAGACACCTTCATCAGTTGGGACTCTGCGTGCCTTGCACACAGGGGTACCAGGCCTCTGTTACTCCGTGCCTGGGATGAGATGCTTAGCGTGGCTAGTTGATATTTCACATAAATGAAGATGAAGCTCGGGTTAGTTGAAACAAGTTTGGTGCCCTTTATAGAGTTTTAGTGGTGGCAAGGGAAGTCTTTTAATGTAAGGAAAGATAAGTTAGTTTTTAATGAGGAAGCTTTTTATCTCCTGGACATTTGCAGGGGCACCTAATTGGACTGGAGAGGACTGATGGCTTAGAGTAGGGGGGCGAGAGGGTAGTCACTGCTCGACCTACTGCCAGGTAGGTAGCTCACGTGACCAAGTCTTCAAGTCTAGCTACATGACCAAATCTTTAATTCTAGGCATTGTGTGGGAAATACACATACAATTTTACCTAATCTTTTGTTCGTCCTTCTCAGGTAGGCCCTTCAGTAGTGTTAGTGCCTCCTGTAGGTTAAACAGATTTTTGTGGGCTTGCTGAACCTGAATGTCTGTATCATGTTGTCTAATGGCATATCTGCAATTAAATGTTTCTCTAAGTTTCAAACAAGTGAACTTTTATCAACTCAGTCTACTTGGTTTAAAAATTCAAATGTAGGTTGTTTGCTGGGGCTGCTAAGTCTGATGCACACAAAACCACAGCCTTACAAAATAAAAAGGAACAATAAAAGGTGGAATCATAGATGAGGGTATAAATTATAAGTGATGTAGATTTGGTGAAGAAATAGAAGGGAGAAGGGCTAAGAAAGATTTTATTTAAAGGATGAAAACCCAAGAACATAGTTTCTGTGAACGGTTAGAGTTGTTAAGATTCTTAATGCTGAAATGTGTTAAAATATGCTAGCTAGAGAATTAATCCATGCTTGGATTGCTCTATACTAGTTAATAGTCTTGTCGAGTCATTAACATGCAGGGTAGCTGTTTGTGATGTGTCCTTACTGGAATAACATGTGATTGCATTTTTGCCAGGGTTAAGGCTTGTAGCTGCGATCCTTGGACGCTGTGGTAGCAAATAGGAACAGGAAATGGTCCTTAGGAGCCTTGGTGTGACTGGATGCATATGGAGTAGTAATGAGAAGACTAATGAGTATTCATACATCAGGCACTTGAGGATTTATTATGAGCAAGAACTTGTCATCACCCAGAGGCAGGAGGCTGAGTTTCTTTTCCTTTTCCTGGCAGAGCCACGATGTATAAAATACTATACAAGTTGCTATAGAAGATGCTCCTGGGGAGCTCAGAAGAGGGGGTGAGTAGGGGAAGTTTTCACAAAGGACTTAACATTTACACTAGATTTTGAAGGCAGATTTATAAAAAAAGAAAGAAAGAAAGAAATAGTGGATTTTTAGGCAAAAAAAACGGGGGGAGCATTCTAGTGAGAGTCAGGAGCTTCTTATTAGGGTTGAAAGATAATGTTTGGGGGTACTGAGTGTCTAGAGGAACAAGTGGTAGGGTTGAAAGATGATTGGAAAGGCGGCCTGAGACCAGATTGGAAAGATTTCATCCTAGAATCTGGGATTCCTTGTAAGCTCATTTGGTCATTGTTTGTTTTTTAAGATATATACATGACCAATCTAAAATTTTCAAACAATGGAGAAGAATATGAAGAGTAAACCTGTGTTTCCTACTTTCCCGAACCTCTATTCTCACTCTCCAGAGGTAAACACTGGTGATATTTTATCAGACTTCTCAAAATGTCCCATGCAAACATAAAATATATATATATTTTTTCTTTTATGAAAATCCAACATCTTGCTCTTTTCACTTAGCATGCAATTAGAGGAATGTTTTAAAAAGATAACCCTAGCTGCAGTGTGGAGTATGGTATGGTAAGCATTTATTCAGCAAATTCCATCTTGTAGGCCTACTGTGTGGCAGGCTTTGTTCCAGGCCCTGGGGATACATGGTGGACATCATTTAGGAAGCCATTGCAGTAGCTCAGGGAGGGCTGACAGAAGCCTCAAGGCCACTAGGAGTGGGTGCAAGAGCAATATTGTGGTAAAATTGAGGAGGAAAGCAAACAAGTGACTGGGAAGTGAGAGGTCTTACCTTGCATGTGAAGAAATTGATGCTTGGTGAAATTGAGTGAATTGTCTAGGAGTACAAATTAGAAGCCAGAACTCCTGGTTCCTTGGATTTTTGCTCATTTTAAATAATTCAGTTTCATATTTTCTGCTCTTCAGAAGATGGTCTGTGCCTTTGTGTAATTATTTATATTAATTTGAATGCAGTCTGTACTATTGTAATTACCTTTGTCCGTCTATATTTTAAAATAAGTATTGTTTTACCTAGGTTTTGTAGGGGTAATTTCTGCCTCTGGTTTGCTGCTTTAGTCTACTCTGTTCTCTGCTTGCGTTCAGGTACTTTGAACTAAAGTAACCAAGAGGGGGGATTTGCTCTTTGATACTGGAGGTAACGCAGCAATGGGTCCACGAAAGAAAAGTGTTAAAACGTGTCTCGTGAATAATGACATCGCTGAAGAAACAGCATCAGATGAAACGAAGGACTACATGAATCAACTTTCACATGAAGTGCTTTGCCATATTTTTAGGTAAGATTATTCCTTTTGTTGCAAAGTCCTGTTGGACAGCCATTCTCTAGACTGTGTTCACATTCTAGGCTTCTTGGAGTTGTTATTGACTGAAAGATTGTTGACTTCTGCTATTACAGACTGTGTGTACATAACGTAGTGTTTCTGACTTTTTCAACTATAGCCTACAGTGAGAAGCACAATTTTGCTCAGTAGACAGATATATGTAAGTGATTGAAACAGAAGTTTTGTGAAATAATACTCATCATTGCCATATGCTGTGCAAACGTGAATGTTGTTTTGTGGTAAACTTTTAAAAACTATTTTTTAAAATATATTTTTATCCAAACTGCATTATAACAATGAAGAACAAAAAAAAAAAAGAAAGAAAGAATGAATGAAAAAGAAAAGAAAACTGTCTTTCTAGTTTCCCCTGCTCTTTTCTTTCAGTCATTATCCATTCAGTAAACGAATCCTAATATAGTTTGTCTCTGAAGTTGGAGACCTGAGTTTGAATCCTGAGTCTCTCATTTACTAGCATTGAACCAATGATAGATATAAAGATGTTATAGTAAGGATTCAATGAGATAATGCTTTTAAAAGCACTTCAAACACTGCATGGCCTAAATGCTTGGTAAGTGATGATAGTTATGATTATGTTCTGCCTTTTTTATATTGCTCCATGGTCTTCATAATTATCACTTTAGTCCTATGACATGCTAATTAGCTTTGTCCTTGTTTTCTGACATCTGGATTGTTTCCAGTTTTTCTCTTACACAATTAACTTTTGTAAGCCTCTGGATATTTGATTATTTTAGATTATTTACGAGGGGAAATTTTCATATGAAGTTCTTAGAAATGTTTTGAAGTTTTAAAAATTATTGAATATTTGTAAATTAAGACTTTAAAAAGTAGCAGAGCTACTTTAGGGAGCCATGGCCACTTTATTTTTTTTTCCTTATATAAATGTGTATTAGTCTTTATCTTCTTCAGCTTGTTATTCTGTGACATGGTGTAGTTTTTGTTAGTTCAGTTCTGTTTGGGAATAGGAGGTCCAATTAAAGTAACAGATTTTTTCTTAAACATAACAAAATGATATTGAAGTTCATCTTACAGAAAAAAGTCTGCTAGAGTAGCCAAAATTTTTTGGAAAAAAATTTGAGTATCCTACCAGATACTCGAATATATTCTAAAATATTCAATAATTAAAGATTTGGAATTGGAGAAGCTATCCAGACAGTTGGTTAAAATAGACAAACTCCATATGTAGGCTTCATATGTAGATTCAGATATATTTGGGGATCTAGTTTATGATAAACTTGGAATTTTCACCAATGAGGAAAAGCAATGTGGATTACTCAGTGATGATGTCACAACCCGAAAAGCATTTGGAGAAAATAATAAAAGCATGTTCTTATATCTGACAACTAAATTTTAAATGCGTCAATGAAATAAACAATAAAGCTATTAAAATTCCAGAAGAAATCATAGGTAAAATTGTTTCCAGGCATGTGTGTTAGATTGTTAGATGTTTGTTGAGTGATAGGAGGACATACTATGAACAGATTGGACCATTTTTTGAATTGAGAGTGGATCAGATAACATTTTGCAGTTGAAACAATATTCAAGTGGAAGAGAGTCAAGCAGAAAGATGTTACTCTGGTTCTAATGGAGACTGCCAGAATGTAAAGAACTGAACTAAGCTGAATGCCTTAATTTTGTATAAGCTATTTATTCTTTAAAAATGTTTATTTTTAGGCTTCTAAAGTTTTTATCTGAGCACCTATGTATTAGTTTTTTGATAACTACTTAGCATGCTTTCATGAAAGAAGAAAAACCATGGTTTCCTTAAAGGAAACCTAATCTTTGCTGTGTGTGCCATGTTAAACACATCTTTTCTAAAATGTATTTGATCTGCCTTTTGAACTCAGCCCATTGACTATCTTATCTATGAAGAAAAAAAGAACTACTTTTTCTAAGGGTAAATGTGATATAAGATAAACTTCATGTGATTACTGATCTATTTGTATTTAAAGGGAGTATGATATTAAGTCAGGCAAATTCTTTGGATAACAATGATTTGGGGGAAAATGTTTTAGTGGCAAAACTTGATTTAGAAAACAAATTCAGTAGTTTTCATTGTTTATAAAATGTGTAGTTGTATAGTTTCTAAAAAGTATCCTATTATAGCTAAGTTATGGAGCCTAAATTAAGTTAGCAGTAATACTTTTATTTATTTATTTATTTATTTATTTATTTATTTATTTATTTATTTATTTTACTGTGTGGTTGCCTCTCACTCGCGCCAATACTTTTATTTAATAGAGAAATTGATTTGATTTAATTCTCTTTATTTAAATAGTTTTAAAGGGGAAGGGAGTGGAACCAGAGGTAGAAAAAAAATGGAGTAGAGAAATATTCAGCAGACACACATGAACTTTTCTTTTAGAATTAGCTTAATTTTTCGGAATTTAGACTCAGACCCAACTGTATGGGCATCTCTGCTCTTCCTTCCTCTTACCTAGCTGTGGACTTTTTGCAGGTTAACTTTTCTGAGCCAGTTTAACCACTTGCAAAATAGAATAATTATAGCACCTACTTTATCAATGAGGGTTCCATCAGGAAACAAGATACAGGCAGTTGGAATTTGAAGATAATTTAATGAAGGGACTATTTAGAGGTGTGGGTAGGGTTAAGGGAATCAATGAGGGAAGTTGAAGAATTCAACTAGGGGATTGACCAGAAAGAGCAAAAGCCTTTGCCTGGGCCTGACATTGGCCAAAGTCAACTGATAGCAAGAGGGGTAGAGAACACAGCAGAGCGGAGGAGGGAGGAAAGGCTGGGGGCGGGCTGGGTGGCAAACACTGAACAACCTACCTTGTAAAGTTGTGAAACAGTGACTTCTGTGTGTGACACCATACCAGCTCAATGAAGAGCAGTTTTCACGTTTTTTAAAAAATTAATCTTGTGTGTGGAGGGGTGTTGAGAAAGAGAGAGAATGAGATTTTCTGATCTTCAAAAATACATATATTAGTATTTCTAAAGACAGAACAAAAGTAGAGGTTAATTGAAAAGTTCAGGAAGGAAAAAGAGTGGGAGGTTGGAAAAGAGGAAGTTGCAGTTCAGGTGATGTGTTCTCACTTAATGCTTATGCAGTACTTTTATCCGAGTGTGTGATCTAAAAGGTAAAAGATCTAGGAAAACTGTATACTGGAAACCCAGTGTGCACATCTGTTGGTGGAGAAAATAGGTGAGTTTTTGCAGGGGGTGGGTGTTGAGGGAGCAGAGGAATTTTCTAGCCACTACAGAATATGGATTCTGTAAAAGCTATGAAATAATATTGGCCATGTTCAGATCTATCAGTACTCTCCATCTTCCCTTATCATCTTGCTTGGAAATGCACTGAGTTTTTTTTCTTCCTTTTATTTTTTATTTTTATTTTTAAATTTTCTTGGTCCTTAAAAACTTAAAAGGAGAAAGGCAGGTTCCATCAAATGCCCTATGGAGGAAGTGCAATACTTTATTTGCATACTTGAGTATTTGCTGACTTAACTATTTTTAGTAAAAAACCATATATGTATGTTATTCTTAAAACCCTATGAATATTCATTCCTAAGGTCTTATTTCATTTAAGGAGTAGGAGAATGGAAGAAGGAAAATAACCCATCAGGGAGAAGAAGTACTTAGCCAATTGATAAATCTGAGTTTCTTTCTCTCACAAAGGTACCTCCCTCTGCAGGATATCATGTGTTTGGAATGTCTTTCCCGGAAGCTAAAGGAAGCGGTAACCCTGTATCTGAGGGTTGTGAGGGTTGTGGATCTCTGTGCAGGGCGGTGGTGGGAGTACATGCCGAGTGGTAAGTGCATTTAACCTGTAAGTTTAGTTTCCTACTGGAGACTAACAGTAATGTTTCCATCAAAGGTTACTTGTCATCAAATGTTATGTGTTGTCTTGAGACAGGCAATTGGAATCGCCGTGTAGGTAGGGAGGCAGGGTTTTGTGTGAAATATTTTTCAGGGTTAGTTTGATAAAATACATTTTGCCTGATGCATTACTGTCTCAGCAGCCTCTTTTCATTTCCTGTTTCCTTAAGGAGCTGTATCAGCCTGTTCCACAAATATATGATCAGAGAATGTTATTGAGCCTTTTATTAACTAAATATATGCTGATCACATTAGACAAAGTGTCCTTTGTTTTATGATGCAGGTTTTCATAGTTTTCCTGTACCCCTTGATGGCATCTGCTGGTTAAACAAATGTTGACCAGTTCTTCTAAAGCTGCTCTAGTCAGCCACATCTGGAACTTGAATTTCTGAAGTACTTTTAAAAGGCCTGTACTAGGTCTTGGATATTTTCAAGTAGGGCATTGGCCTTGCACGTAAAGAAGTCAGAGTTAGTAGCCTGACCACAGCAAGTGGACCGCAGATAAAGAGACCACGAGGAAAGAAAGCTCATGATTTCAGTTAAGCAGAGTGTACCTGAAAGGGAAGAATTGAAATTAAGGGCCAGTCAGGCATTTTTTCAGTTAACATCAGTCCGTTAATTAATGCCGTTTGGTTACTGTTGTTTAGCAATTTTCAGTGTCTTTTTTAAATGTCAACAATATCCAGATCCTGATATTTTGAAAATGTGATGGGGCTGGGAACAGGGAGCCTTACTCAATGCGAAGGGCTGAGGAGATAATCATCTTGCATTGTCTTATTATGTGGAACAGGAGAGACTACCTCTGGAATATTGGAATATTGTACAGCTTGGGGTACTATATCCTTTTAAGAGCATCTTCAGTCAACTGGTAACTTACCAGTTGGCCATAGTTAGTTAACAATATATACTTTTTGCCCAGCAAAGACCTGAGGCTAGAGTTTAGCTTGGTAGAAGGCAAACCACAGTTGTTTTTAAATACTTGAAAGAAACCCTCCTAAGGGAAAAGGATTCATCTTATTCTGGGGAGTGATCATTTATTGCAGGAAAGAAAAAAATAGGGCAGTGTGGAAAAGACTGCTATTCCTTCTATTAGATCTGCTTTAATGGAGGTTAGGCCAGCGGGAATTCTGGAGTTGGGATCGATGCACTATATAAAGAAGCAGCATAGGAGAGCTCGCAGTGGGTACAGTTTCAGAAGAATTTGTATGCACACTGCTGACTTCTTTCCGACTGTGCTACATACCTGTGCGCTCAAGGCTTCCCATTCCTGCAATGAATGTAAAAAAAGGGTCAAAGCAAACCGTCTCTAGCTTAGAATAGGCTTTCACTCACTGCTTATTAATGCTATCCTGGGCTGTTCTCTGGTGTTTAAACCCCAATTCTTTATATAATAATGCTAACTAAGGTTTTATATCTTGATAGTGCATTATGGTTTTTATATGTGATCTCTTTGGATTCTCATACCATCTCTGTCAAGAAGGTAGAATTTTACCCACATTTAGTGCGAGGCAATGTGTAATGTACAACAAAGGAGGGTGGGCATTGGCAATGGTCAGATTTAGTTCTGCATTTGGGCCCTGCCACTTGGTAGCTTTAAAATTCTTTCAAGTTCATTTTTTTTACATTTGTAAATGGGGTGATAACCTTTTTCATTGGGCTGTGATAATAGATGAGAAAACATGTAAAATGGTTAACACATTGAATGGCTCAGTCAGTCGTCGTCGTCGTCGTCGTCGTCGTCGGCAGCCGTCCGTCTCGAGAGACGATGGTGTAGCTTCTTAAGTGTCTATCTGCACCGCCGAGAATGGCTGTGCAGTCCGACTCGGGAGTGACATGGCATCTGTCTCCTCCCGTGTTGAATTGACATCTTGCGATGACGCTGGAGTGTCCTCTCCAGTGGAGCTGAAGCTACAGAGCCTGGGCAGGGTGATATGGAGGGTCTGCTGTTGCCCATGCAGCAGACCCCCCCTCTCTTCGCAGCTGAAGGGTCCAAGGGAAAGACGGAGTCGATACAGCTTGGCTTCAGGTGCGCCGCAGGAGTTGCCGGTGTTGACTACAACGTCAAACCGCCTTAGGGACTCCGGCTCCGGATTTTCTGTCGGGGTTTACTCCCTTAGCCTTTCCCCAGAAGAGGTATGCCGCAAGGCAGCGGAGGTTTTTTGGAGTCAGAGTTTTCCTTCTCTGATGTACCCTGACTGGAAGATCGAACCAGCGACACTTAGCTCGCAGGCCGACGCTCAATCCACTGAGCTAAACCAGCCAGGGCAAGGCTCAGTCAGTAAAGATTACAAAACAGGGTAATAATATGAACTGTTATAATTCCAGAGAGACCAGGTCATTTCTGAGGTCCCTTCTTACTCTTTCGTTTTATGATTCTAAAGTTAACATATCATCTGGACTAGCCCTGTATAAACAGAACAACTTTTGAAAACCTGAGTATGGAAGACTTAGTGATTTGGGGCTTCATTTTTATTAATAAGAGTTAATATTTTTATTTGTCATTAGTGAGCAGACAGTTGGCTTTCTGACAGCCTACATTAAAAATAAAAGCCCCAGATAATAAAGTATCATCTGTATGAGACGTTTCTCCCTACTTACCTCACCAGCACCTCTGCTGTGGAAGTAACCTGCCTCCTTTTGTTCCCATATGGCTGATTCCCATTATGTAGCATGACTGGTAACACAGATAAATAGCTGTCTGTCAGCTCAGTATCCTCACAGCTTGGATCACTTATGTTTTTTTCACTAACTTGCATCCATCTATCTTTTCCAAAAGAATGAACTGTCTAAAACAGCAATGTTCAACCAGTGTGCCATAAGAATTTTTAAAACAATCAATACCTGACTGTTTAGTCAGGGGCGCTGACCTCTTTTCTCTTAGATTGTCAAAAAAAAATGGCATCAGCCAACACAACAATAGCCATCCAGTGCAAATGCCCTGTCTTGAACTATAAACATATAGGTTATATAATAGAGTTACATCTTATTGGTCACGTTGCATAATGAGTTTGCATCTGTTAATTCTTGGTACCAGAAATCCTTATATAAAAGTATAGGCAACTGATTTTTTAAAAAGTCACATTGGAGCAAAACGTATAGGTAATTGCTATTATTATTAATTTTTTTTTGTAAATAAAAATTATATCTTATTTTTTGGTCATATTGACAAAAAAATACAATTTTGATGTGTTTTAGAATTTTAGTAATTAGTTTGTGTGTGCCATGAGACAAAAAAGGTTGAAAATCGCTGTTTTAAAATGTCTAGGGAGTGATAGGTAAACACAGGACAGAGGAGTTATTAGGAAATGGTCAGACTGAGAGAAGCTAGGTTGGGATGGGATTTAGGTTAGAACTGAGCTTTCTGTAGAGAAGATCACATCTTACTCATTTTCTTAGTTGCCTGCTCCACAGAGCCCTTGAGGTTTTGCGGACTAGACAGTGCTTTTGGGGGAGGACAAAAGTGACTAATATATGTTGACAAACAAAAAAATGAACTTGGCTCTAAATATCTTTGAACTTCTCAGGCTTCACAGACTCCAGTTTTCTGACACTATTGAAGAAGATGCCAGATGTCGAACAACTATATGGCCTTCACCCTAGATACCTTGAGAGGCGAAGGGTGCGCGGCCATGAAGCTTTTAGCATTCCAGGTGTTCTGGAAGCTTTGCAGGCATGCCCAAACTTAGTGGTGAGTGCATCTAGCAGAACATTTGACATCAACTCATTGATGAAATAAATCGAAAGAATGATAACACATGTTCACTCACAGGCTGATTTCATCCATAACAAACTTAGGCTCCATTGCATGCTTAACATTTTATGATACAGAAATAGAAGCTTCGGATGCTAAGTTAAAAGCCTTTCTTATGATATCTTTGGCATTATTTTCTAGGGTGTGGAGACGTCTCATTTGGAATTAGTAGAATCCATTTGGACATATATGCCACATGTTCACATTTTGGGGAAGTTTCGGAATCGTAATGGAGCATTTCCAATTCCTCCCGAAAATAAACTGAAAATTCCTATAGGAGCAAAAATTCAAACTTTACATTTAGTTGGTGAGTACATGTTTCTTGGGTTACTGTGGCCCCTTAAAATGCCACATAACTGAATATTCACTGAAAGGAAATAAGGAGAATTATAGAAATGGCTTTGTTGATTAATGATGGTGAAAGATATGCTCGTGAAACTTGTATAAAAATTTCCCATTAAAGATCCCAAGGTGGGGGTGGGGGAAATACTGCTTTATAACCAGTCTGTTCCCTTTTTGAAGCTAGTTTGAGTAATTTTGAAAGTTGTTGTGGTCTTTTTTTATTTGTTTTTTTTCAATGAGCTAGAATCCTGTCATTGTTCTGTAATGTCCACCTTTTGGTCCTAGCTCTACCTTCTAGACCAGAGCCCTCCAGTATAACTTTCTGTGACAATGGCAATGTCCTATGTTTGTACTATGTCATATGGTATCCACTGTGGCTGGTGAAACAGAGGAACTGAATGCTTTATTTTATATTAATTTATAAAATAGCCACATGTAGCTAGTGGCTACTTTATAATGCAACTCAGCTCTAGAACATTTCATAACGAAGAGAAATATACTTAATTGTAAGGATGTTTTATTAATAAAAATTTTTATAATAAAAATCCTCATTATAGCTCTTAATCTACTTGTGTCTTCTCCAAGCAGAAAGTTCCCCTATATTCTTTAGCCCAGAGCTAGTGGAAAACTCTACTACTTCTCTGTCTCCCTGAAAAATGGGGAAGAGATGGTCTTTTTCAAAGTCACCTTATTTGCAGTCGTCACAGTATACATTCTCTGTCTAAATAGTCTCTAATATTATATCCCAACAATTTCAACCTCAGTAAATAATAAGAACAGATATTTTCTCAAACTTAATTTGTTGTCTTTGGCTTAGATTGCTGAAAGAAATTTGAATTACTCCTGTTACTATAGTCTAATGTTTAATATTCAGCAGATGCTGAGTATCTGCTGTGTACCAAGCATTATTCTGGGTATTTTGGGGATGGTCTAAACCTGAAATTTCTGAAACAGGGTCAGGTGGTGAAGAGATAGGAGTGGGTCTTAAATAAGACTTACGTGCACAATTATGGAAGAAGAGTAAAGTTCCCCAGCAGCCATTCATTTACAAGATCAAGAAGTGGTTCTGATTAGGGACCTGGATCTCTAGTTTGAAATTGGGTTTTTCGGTAATATAATATCTGAGGTTATAAGCTCTGTACAGTCAGAGACTGTATTTTTATATCTTTGTATTTTCCAGGATTCTTGTCATAATTCACTGCAAAAATAAGTACTTGGTAAATTTCTTTGAAATGCATTAGTTCATTTGATTAATTTAACAGTTTGACATTGTGATGGTGATACAAGTGTGGGTAGTACGTCAGTGAACATGCTGGGGAAGACAGGTAATCGTGTTGTTCACAGAATGGATCGGGGGCAAAATGAGGATTGGGCACATGATATCATTGTCTGAACCGTTCTCACCCTTGCTCCCTTGGGTTTCCTAATTAGAACTACTGTTATCATGGTAGATGGTAAACGTACCTTTGTGAATTCTGCGTCTTGAGTCTTAATCTGTACCTTACTTGCTCTGCTTTTCTTCCTTTCCTCTCATCCCCGATTTTGCTTCCTGTCTGTTGCCACACAATGTGTATGCATAGTTCAAAGTTAAAGTTAACCGTGCTTCTCTGGGAGGACCAGGTTCAGGAGTCATCCATACAGTAGAATTTAGCTCTGAAAGAACCAGGCATCCAGCCACTCCAGTACTGCTTTCTCCAGTTGTGTTGCTAGCAGGGCTTCTGTTGACTCAGGCTTAAGCGTCGAATTAAACTAATGCCGGCTACTGCTTGTGAAGTACCACTGCCCAGGACCCTTGGGTTTCTCTCAGAAACTTGTGTCACGTCCTCGGCTTTTCTCTAGCCTACAGTGTTTATATTCTTGGGCAAGTTCCTCAGGCTGCTTCCTTCCATTTAGAATTTACAAGTTACCTGTCTTCTTTCTTTTCCTATACTTTCTGACTCTTCCTCCCACCTTATATCCCCTCCCCTTTCTTCCAGACATAGTCCTCTGTGGGGATGATTCCTAGCTTTGAGCCACTCACGGATCAGAAGGATTTGAAATATTAAAGTACACGACTGACAGGTTTCTCCCTTTCTCAGCATCATGGTGACTGGCTCTTACCACACATTTACAAATCTTTAAGATTCATACATTTGTAGAAAGAGCTCTAATCTCTGTCTCTGGATATCATCCAGAAATCATGATATTTAGAGCCAGCTAGCCTGCCTTTGTGCTGAGAAGTTTTGTTTTCTCATTGGCAAGATAGTGGGCATTGGTAGTCAAATAGTAATTTGGTATATTGTTTCTATGTCTTCTGAAGTTTGCTTTCAGTAACCTATTTTCATTTTATATCCACAGGGCAAATATATCTTGGGGGGTTTATAGAGTTATGAGAAAGATTTACCTGTATAAAATATAGAAGTACTTCTTTAAATCCTATCTTCCTGTATGCTTTTTCTAAAGAAATAACAAAGTACTAGTCTGTTTATGGTTTTTTTTTCAATTGTTCTTTAAAGAAGCCAAACTTGATAGACTTTAATTAGGTAATTTGTTCTGATAAAAATACTCCTGAAGGATATATTATCAACTTGAACTTAGACACAGAATACAGACTCTTGAACTTAGACACAGGATACAGAATTTCTTGCTGATTTTCTTGTTTGTTCTTTTTTTGTATATGTTTTAGGGGTGAATGTTCCTGAAATTCCTTGTATTCCAATGCTAAGGCACCTTTATATGAAGTGGGTAAGACTCACTAAACCACAGCCGTTCAAAGACTTTCTTTGCATCAGCTTACGAACGTTCGTCATGAGGAACTGTGCAGGTAATGGGACATAGTTATGGTGGAACTATACTTATGCTATTCTAAAAATAACCTAAAGCAAAATCCACAGCTACATTTGTAAATGAAATTATATTTTGCTACTACTATATTATATATTTGTAACTTACTTTGTGAAGATAAATATGCTTTTTGTTTTAAGGACAGTGGATACATGGTTTGTGTCTGACCCGTAATGGGGAAAAGGCGACACCACATCTCTACATATTTCTAAGCACTTTGGCACTTTTACTTTTTACAGGATTGTTTTATAGATTTCTGTTTGCTTTCTTTGTCTCTGGTCTCCTAATCATTCTGCATGTAAGCAGTTGTCTGATGTTTACTTTAAAGCATAAAACACTGCTTTGATGTTGCTAGTTTTTTAATCAGAAACCTCCAGTGTCTCTATTTCCCGAGAGTGTCAGGTGGAAACGATTCTGCATTAAAGTTTGTAATAACCAAGGCCCTTCTTGATATTTTTGTTTCTGACGTCTTTCCAAGCTACACTTTCTTTTGTAGTCAGATTTGCCTCTGCACTGTCTACAAGCAAATCATCATTCACTTTAGGGTCTTTCTTTAGACTCTGTATTGTCTTTTTATCCTGAGTTCTGTGCTTCCTTCCTCCCCTGTACTTGTACACACCCTTCAAGTTGTGCCTCCTTCCACTTCCTCCTCCCTTCTTTCTTTTCTATATGATATAGAAGGTCTTGTGTTGTACTTGATATGTTCTGCCTTTTTATATTTCTATAATTTTTCATGTTAGTTTTATCTCCATGTCAGTCGCAAGCTCTTTGGTAAGACCAAATCTTTTGTGATGTTCCATACACTGAATACAACACGCATTACACAGAGACATGTTTGAGTGATTAAGCAATTTTACTTGAATGAAGGACCCAATTTTCAACTTGGCTTTTTCTCCCTTAGTTATTTTGAGCTCAGAACTATTAAGGCTTCAGGGAATTTATTTTTAAAAAATACTAAACATCTCTCCAATGTTACTGACAAGTTCTTATGCTAAATATATTTTGAACAGGGTAATGTTTTCACTCTACTATAATAAGTATAAACTGGAGAGAGCCAACTACTTGGTTGTCATTTTCCAAAAAAGAATTTAAGTAATTTTAGCTGCTGATTTGAAAATTTATCTTTAAGTCTGTTTATCTCATTTGATTGAATTTTTTTTTTTCCCCCAAGGTCCTACAAATTCCTTGAAATATGTCCCTTTAGTAACAGGCCTGGCCTCTGCCCGAAACTTGGAACATTTAGAAATGGTTCGAGTTCCTTTCCTTGGAGGTCTTATTCAACATGTAGTTGAAGACAGTTGGAGATCAGGTATTTTTATTTAGTTACTAAATATTTTTAAAATAATTTAAAAAAATCATTAAGCTTTTATTTACTTCTCTTTTGAATCTTCAAAAGAAAATTCTTGTTAGTAATGGCACTTTCTCTCTAGTGTATTTTATGGCTAATAAGTAACCATGAACACTGGCTAGTATTCATTTTCATTTTATGCAGTGTTAAACCTTTTTAAAGCATGTTTTCTGGTTTGTTAATACTTATTAGTTAGTAATACATCTGCTATATTTGGAATATATCTGAGAAATGTTAAACATGGATATTAAACATGGATGTCTAATGTACTTTGGATACCTTAGGCCTACAAAAGAACTCAGATATTGAAACATGTTTTTATGTTTATCACTTGGATATAGATCTATCCATTGATGATGGTTTTTAAAAGAAAAAACATTTTATTGTTGAGGTCCCTTAATCATATTTTAAATAATGATATAAAATAGAATGCTCTCCATGCTAATCATCTAATTGAAATAAAAACACCAAGAAATTTGGCTAGCTAGATAATTAGTAGTTGAGAACAAAAATCTAACTTTGAATATTCAAAGTATAAATGGAAAATCATCAAGTACCATTGTTAACAAACCCTATTAACAATAATAATGATAATAATACTTGAAACCCAACAGAAATACATACATATATATGTTCATGAGGAGAGTGTTCAAGATTGTTTATAGTAGCATTGTTCATAAATACCCCCAAATGGAAACAACCTACATGCCTACCAGCAGTAGCATGGAAAATTAAAATGTAACATGTGCTTGCAATGGAATACTGTATAACAATGAGAATGAACAAACCAGCTATAGGCAAGAGTGGATGAATTTCATAAACAAAATGTTTAGTAAGAGAAGCCAGACACTAAAGTGTATGTACTGTGTGGTCTTATTTATGAAAGTTCAGAAAAATCAGTCTTTTGTGAAAATTCATGTACTGTATACATTAGTAATTTATATACTTTTTATGCTCTGTATTTACTAGTTTTAAAAACATGAAACAAAACCAGCTGAAGTTAAAGTTGTGCTGATCTTATTCCTTGTAAATATGTTGGAGGTTCATACTTTGGCCACAAAATGTCAGGATCCCTTGTTTACAATTCCCTCGTGAGCTTCTGGCTTTCTGAAAATTCTTACTTAAAAATTAATAATTTGGGCTAATTTTCAGATGCTATCAGAATGCCTTTGCAGAATGACGGTATCTGTTTTCGATTTAGGAGTTGATTAGTAGTCATAATTGGTTCTGAGATATTAATTTGAGTGGAAAAATAAACTTAGATTTACTTTTAAACAAATAATTTTCTGAAGTGTGAATAAATGCTTTAATAAAAGTGCTGTGATCAAACAAAATGTCTTGTTCCTTTTCTCCTTTAGGTGGTTTCAGAAACTTGCACACCATTGTTTTGGGGGCTTGCAAAAATGCTCTTGAAGTAGACCTTGGTTACCTCATCATCACTGCTGCGCGTAGGTATGTTTCCCTTCACCTGTATCTTCTGTCATAGGATTCTGTGTTTTTTTCTTGTTTTTACAAAAATGTACGTGTGTGGATATGATCATGCCTTCTTGAGACCTAAAATACACAGGAATTGTTTAAATAGCAGCAGGGGTTCACTTGGTGGTAGTCTTATGTTACAGTGGAGGACCATTTAAGCTGCTCCTTCAGACCCAGCAGCTCTGAGAGGGGCTGGGCTCCTCAGAGAGAAGCAGTCAGCTGTCTGGAGGTGCCTGAGAGTCCAGCACAAGTCGGCGCAGACACTCGTGCCTCAGCTGCTCAGAAAGCGTTGTCTCAACTGTGATGGTTTTCTGAATCGCTTTAGTTACATTGGAGATGTTATTGGCTGTTGAGAAACAGTGTTTAAAATCAGCTTTTTCAGGTCCTGACCTTTTAACATCTTTATATTTTTAACACATTTCCATTTCATTTTATGCCCCATTTCCCATTTCCCATGTTATCAAGACGTTTACCTCTACTTTTACTTCACTATGTTATTTAAATTGAATTATTTTTTATTTTATTCAAAACAAAGTCTTTTCATCAGTAGAATATTAAGAATATAAATAAAACAAAACTGCTTCTAAGTTTGAGTAAGTAGTTATTGTTACCTACTGTAGAACTGTACTCTCTGTTAAAATGGGACTTAACAGTTAGCCTAAAAAAGATGTTAGAAAAATACCAGCAGCAGATTCTTATCTTGACTTAATCAGGTTTAAGAAAGCACTGGAAAGGATATACGATTCTTATGGTGTAATTCATTGTTATTTAATAGAACTTCATTGTACCACCTAAGATGTGCCCACACTTTGCAGAATGCCCCTTTAAAGGAAACATCTCTGATATTTTTTAATGGAGGGTAGAAAAGTTGTTTGCATTTGACACTTCAGTGAGGTAAACTTCTTTCGGAGCCTTACATTAGGAAGAACCTTTGATTCTGGTTGCTTTTATTGTACTGTGATACATATCTCTTGTTCATAGGTTGCATGAAGTTCGGATCCAGCCTTCCCTCACCAAAGATGGCGTCTTTTCTGCCCTAAAGATGGCAGAGTTGGAGTTCCCCCAGTTTGAAACCCTTCATCTGGGATATGTAGATGAGTTTTTGCTGCAGAGTAAGACTTATCCCATTTTTTATTCCCTAGAATTGCTGTAGGGAACTTACTAGACAAATAGAAACCTTTATCGGGATGTTCCATATTATCCTGAATATAAGACAACTTATAATCTTAGGTGCTCTCACTTCTTGAAAAAGAAATTATTCATTTAAACTTGAAGTGTCAGTGATTATTTTTTTCAATATTGCCTCTGATTTTAGCATGATACAGAAAATATAGTGATTATCAGTATACCTCCCCATCAAAAAATTCCTTATCTACATTTGATATTGTCTCCACTCTTGCTGCCCAAGTTTCTTTTCCATTCTGCTTCATTTTTTTCACAGAATGTCATCCTTGGTTCCATTTGTTGAATTTGATCTGCCACACTTCTTGAAGCTTTTGATGGTCCTCTCAGATGAGGTCCCATTCCCTGCCCATGCTCTTCATTTCCATAATAAGCCCACTGGGGCTTCTGGATTTCCCAGATAGTGTGAGCACATAATGGTCAGTATTCATTTAATGATGATTGCTGTTGGAAAGCTTGTTCACAGCATTTTCTGGAATGTATTTACAATGGGGAAACTCATCCCTTGGGTTTGAATGCATGTCAATTCATTATTCAAACTTTTTTCCCACATGACGTTAGTTATACATGTAAGAAACCAGCATGTTTTTATTTTTGCAAGAATTAGTTTCTTCCCCATGTAATTTACAACGAGTCTTTTCTTCAACTGTCACTATCATTCCAGATTTTTGTTTTCCTTTGAATCTAATTTGCGTTGTAGAAAACCATAGTAGACTTATTCTTCTGGTCAGGACAGTCCAGGTCACACAGCATGACTTGTCCTTTTTCATTTCTAATATATGTCATAGTAATAGTTTTCTTTTTTTTTTTCTTTGTTGTAGTTTTCATTCATACAGCTGAAGGATTAAAAAAAATCAGCCAGTTTAACACAGGAATCACTTTTAATGTATATGGCTTTGAAAAAGATCAGCTTTTCACCAACATAGCTTTAAAATGCTAAACTGGCATCGTAATTTCATATAAAATCATGGTACAGTAAATCCTTCCATAGAGTCCTTATTAAGTTCTTGGAACTTCAGCGAAACAATGCTTGTATGATGAAACCAATTTTACCATAGGCTCATTGATAGAAATAAGGGTGAAGTCCCTATGGTGTCTCATCAACATTGTAATGAAAACTATTCTAGCACCTGTTGTATTTGGTATCAGGCTTTTTTGGTTTTGAATTAAGTTGTTAACATTCTCTATTTCTACAGTATCTGTATAGTAACTTAAAATTATTAGTTTGGTAATTGGTGTTCTTTCTATGGTCTTGTGTTCTGTTCTTCTCAAAAGCTCAAAACTGCAAATTTTGTGTCTTTAAGATGACCACATTTAGACCCAGGGAAAGCTTGTCTTTGAGAGTCACCTTTATAACCAGATATTTCCTTGTTGTGTTTCTTTCCCCTCACCACACAGATAAAAGCACTTTACCCTTGACTACTATTATCTTAAACTTTTCAAAAGAACGCTTTTCACAGTCTTTTTCATACTTAATAGTCTCTTAGCTTTAACGTTTTTATAAGCTGTTCTTTTCTTCATATTTGCTGCAGTTCATCCATTTTTCTCTTATAAGGACCCTTCTCTGCTTCTCTGAGCACAGCCTAGGATTCTCTGTATCAGAATAAGATCCAGGTGCCTCTAAGAGACTATCCAGAGAGAAGCGAGAGGTTACAAGCCACACTCTTGCATTTAACGTCATCCTTCTCAGTTACTTAGATTTCGAAGCATCTCTCTGGGAGATACAGGTGGTCCCTGGTAAAACTTGAGTCACTTTTTCTTTTGTTACAAAATGTCTGGCAAAATATAAATGAAACATCACCTTTGTCCCTTATACATTTATGGTGGAAATGAGAGTGCTAGGTTGGGGAAATGGATGTGCCGAAAAGCAGGTGCTGTGTATTAGGAATATAAGAAAAGGTGACCCAGGGAGGAGCACTTAGAGAGGGTTCTATGTTTACATAGCCTTGTGATCTCAGCGCGTCATGTGAAGGTGATAGGATGTAACACTCATCGAAAACCAGAGCAGTATAGAGTAGTCTTTAGTGCTGAAGCTCTGGAGAGATCGCCGGCTTTGAGGCCTGCCTGTTATTAATCATGGGACCTTGGGCTAGTTACTTCTTTAGTCCATAGCTTCTCATTTGTTAAATGGGTTTATCTTCATTTAGCAAATGAGAAAACGTGAACTTTTATTATTACAATCTCTGACATTTAGAAAGCATTCAGTAATGGTAGCTTTTAGCATTCCTATTGGCTGAATTAAAAGAAACAAAAATGAGTCCTTGGTGATGTCCTCAGGGTTTTGAGGGAGACAATCAGGACACCCCAGAGCAGGAACATGGTGTTGTCTCAAAGCAGTAAATGAAGGACATGGATTTCTCATGCTAGGCTGCAGCGTTTGTGCAGATAGCACCCAAGGAACAGGATCAGTCCAAGATTTACCTAATCAGAGGGAGAAGGTAAGTTTCAAGTCCAAAGGGCAAGGAAAAACTTTACCAGGAGGCTAAAGAAAATTGCTCAGCTAAATTGTAAAGGATGGGTTAAGGTGAAATTTGCAAGAAATGTCAGTAAATACACAAAAGATGGTCTATAGGGGAGATACCATGAACTATATGGAAAGTGACATTGGAGTGGGTTGGTTGTTTCAAGCATGTTCCAAACTAAAGGATAAATCCCTGTAATGTGCCGGGCGGCTTCACTAAAGCAAGTGGGTTTCCTTTGTGCTCACGTCAGTCGGTAACGAGGACTGTGAGAGATGTTGTTTCAATTCCTATGCGCCTGTCCTATACTGGACATTGCAGCTGTAAATGTGAACTAGACATAGTTCCTTTTTTTCTTCAGATTGTTCAGAGTCACGTGTGCCATCGTGGACAGTAAAGGGCAGATAGATGGTAGAAACAATGATAGAGGACCAGGAATGAGGTGAGATTTCCAATAGCATAAACTAGAATGGAGGGAACCTCTTCTGCTTATACACACCCCCCTGGGCTGTGACAAGACAGTAGGCACTAAAGCCCCGGGGCAGAGAAAGTGGGTGTACTGGAGTTAGAAGTCCGTTTTCTGCGGATGGATGCAGATTTGCTAACCAATATGATGAGCTCTAAAAATTAATCTGAATTCCCCAAGTTTACACTTTGGTGCACATGGCCGCACCCAGCTCTAAAATTATGATCCTTACACTGAGAAAGTTTTATTTTAAGGTTTTATTTTTCTTTTAAAAACTAAAACTAAAACTTCACCATAAGTGTGCACTAATACAATGTATTCCTCAGTTTTGCTTTAAATTGGCTTTCTTTTTGCCTTTTCTAAACATTTGGAAATCATTTTTTTCCTATTAGGTGCCCCTTAACATTTAATATAAATTCTTACTTTGCAAAATAAATGCTATTGTTTGTATGGTGTACCTAAACAAAAAAGGTATGCAAACCTGAACCTGATGTTGAACAGATACAGAATGATCTGAGAGAGCAATCATACTGGATGTTACGATAAAGAATTGGGAATGCTCCTCCATGGCACTTGACCTTTTTATTTTTATTTTTTAATTAAAAAAATTGTATTTCTTTTTCTAGGCAGAATGGCTAATGCAGATCTGGTGAAGTATGGTTTGGCTGATGTGGTAGAAAATCCTGGTATTATCACCGATATAGGGATGAAGGCAGTCAATGAAGTTTTTTCCTGTATCAAATATCTGGCAATTTACAATTGCCCCCATCTACATAATCCATACAATTGGATCTCAGGTACTGTAGTCTTAAATATGTCTACATTTTATATCGAGATAGTATGTATATTTGTTTTCTGTCTGTGCTGTGAGTTGCATTCCTAATATAGAATGTAGATATTATATATGGATTGTTCATACAAGTTCTGGGGACCTTTGATAACCTACTTGGAAGTATATTCAGTGCCTCTGAGCTCCCGACATCTGCCTAGAAATTTGCACTGTCCAGGTCATGGATTCAAGTGCCCTGATTTTTATATATATTTCTTTGGGGCAGGCACGTATAATGAAGGTTTGAAATTGTTGCTTGGGATATTATAGTGGTTTTCTCTGAATTACCTTCAAATGACACATTATCTGAAAGGACAAGGACAGAATTAGAGTATATAAATATTTTCACACACACACACTGAAATTATATGATATATTACACATTAACTTGTATTGACATTTTTCACCTTAAAATTCTAGGCTGTTTGAGATCTCTTCCAGTGGTATTTTTCATTATTGAGGGAGTTCATTTTTCTCTCTAAGAGAATAATACTATTTGTTTCTATAAAGGTTCTTCTTAAATACCTAAACCCATAATCCTTTAAGTAAATTCAGAACTAGAGAATTTTCATTGTGATATCCTCTTTAACCAACCACGCCCCCCCTCACTGACACCTGCAGAACAGCCACCCCTGCTCTCTGAGTCACCGCCCAGGGATAGTGTAGCTCCTCACAAAGCCTGTCTCCAGGCCCGTTTTTGGGTTCTTAGGCACTGCTGAGGTCGATCACTCATTAGAAAGACCATATCTCACCCACTGGAAGTGAAATTTACCCCTGGCCCAGCTGTACCAAGACTTATTGGGATATACAAACTTTAGGGTGTAGAGGGCATAGATCACTTAAAACAAACAAACATTTATTGGGGTTTTGGTTTGTTTTCTTCAATACAGAAGAGGATAAAGAAGAAAACAAAAAATGGCCTATAATCCCATCACTCAGAACTCCTATTAGCACTTAAAATAATTAAAAGTAATACATGCAATTGCTAACATCATACAGTACAGAAAGGTACAAAATGAAAAGTCTCCTCTTCTCAAAGGTAACCACCATCAACGCTTTCTTGAATATTCTTCTGGACAGATTCCTTTGCACACGTTGCAGCCTGTACATGTATAGCATTGAAAATGATTTATATGTACAAAAGGATCCTGCTGTGTATACACTGTTCTATAGCTTGTCTTTTATAGTAAGTATTTTGAGAGCTTTCCATATCAGCAAGCATATTTAGTTCTTCATTCTTTTAATAGCTACATAATGTTCTATTAAATGAATGTACCAATATTTTTTTAACTAGTGTCCTACTATTGAATATGTGTGTCGTTTGTTGAGTGGATCACGTTTAAATCAAGGCTGATTTTGTCACAAGCTATCTAGTTCTCACAGTGAAATTAGGTAACAAACATAGTTTGCAGTCATCAGGTTTTAGAGATCAGGAGATAAGAGTAAACTTACAGGATTTGAAAGTCTTTGTGACCGATAGCAAAATTAATTAGTAATGGAGAGTGTTAGTTAAATTCTTTCTGGCCATTTCATCAACAGACCACTCAAGATGGACTCGATTGGTTGATATCAACTTAGTGAGGTGTCATGCTTTGAAGCTGGACTCCTTCGGCCAGTTTATCGAATTGTTGCCCAGCCTGGAGTTTATTTCACTGGACCAGATGTTTCGTGAACCACCTAAAGTAAATCACATTTGAGAAAGCCTTTGTTTATTTATTTTGGTACCCAAGGGAGAAAACAAAACAAGTGACTTTTTTCTTTCTAATAATATACCTTTACAGTGTTATAATTGGGTTTTCCTGCCAGCCTCAGTGGAGCCATAAAGGTTATAATAATGATGCATGGCCTCTTTTTCTTGTAAATGAGTATTAAGGGGTCCCTAGAGAAGGGAAAGAAAAAAGTTAAGTGGAAAAACTGTCTCCTTTGGTTTTATAAACTGAAGGTAAGATAGCAAAGGTGGAAATTAGAGCTAAGACAAATTATTATTTGGAGTAATTAATTGGAAGATGAACTCTAATCAGAAACCCAAAATACTAATAAGGAATATGAAATTATCTGGAAATATTTTACTTTGCTCCTTTCTTTTTTTATTTAGATGTATGTCCTGGGAATTTGAAATTGCCTAGTTGAAAAAATGTTAATTTATAGTCTCACTGTAATAAAAACATAATGCTTATGTTCTGTCTTGCCAGTTCTTAATGGTTACATTCCCACTGTTTAAGCAGAGCAATATAGTGGGGAATGCTCAGGATTTGAGGTCAGGATACTGGGTCTCAAGTCCCAGCTGTACCACGTAACTGGTTGGTCATGTGCTATTGGGCAGCTCTCTTCCCAATGTGCATCTCATCTGTAAGTCAGGCATAGTACCTATTTATCTTGCTGAAGTGTTGTGGGCCTTAAATGAAGTCCTGTATGTGTATGTAAAAGCATTTTATAAGTAAAGTGCTGTATAAATATTCTTATGTAGAGATGCAATGAAGGGTTATAAGCGTGTGGTTTTTGTCTTGCCTTAGGGCTGTGCTCGAGTTGGTCTGAGTGCAGGCACGGGAATTGGGGTGTCCTCGGCCCTTGTCA